>NC_047669.1:19380904-19980904 GCF_011762505.2 Arvicanthis niloticus | reverse complement strand
AACTGTCTTGGAACAGAACATTGTACATTCTCATGACATAGGGGGGAGGCTATGGGCTTTGGCTCTTTCTCTCTCTCTCTCTCTCTCTCTCTCTCTCTCTCTCTCTCTCGCTCTCTCCTCTCTCTTCCCCCTCTCTCTGTCTCTCTCTTCTCTCTCTCTCCCTCTCTTCTCTCTCTCCCCCCTCTCTGTCTGTCTCTCTCTCTCTGTCTCTCTCTCCCCCCCTCTCTGTCTCTCTCTTCTCTCTCTCCCCCTTCTCTCTGTCTCTCTCTGTCTGTCTCTCTGTGTGTGTGTGTGTGTGTCTCTCTCTCTCCCCACCCCCCATCAGTAACATTTATAAGCTAGACACTTTCCAGGCAGCAGAGCAAGCTGTTGCCCCACACAGTACAAACATCAGGGTGGCATCATAGGCAAGAACCAGTATTTATAATTCAAGAAGGGTCTGTTAAGCCCTAGTGTTTCCAGCCAGCTGTCACCTACCTGATGTCCCCTGGAGAGAATGTCTGGGTGGCACTGGGCAGGGCTGACCTCACTCAAATGACAAGTCTCAGAATGAGAGGGTTGAGGCTTCCCATTTGGCACAGGCACTGCATAAAACATGCTAAGAACTCCTATGTGCCAGCCATTGAGCCTGTCCACTCAGCCTTGTCTTGTGAGCCCAAAAGGACTTTTGGGTATTAGAAAAGAGAATTGTGGGATTGGAGAGATGGCTCAGTTATTAAGAGCACTAACGGCTCTTGCAGAGGACCCAGGTGTGGTTCCCTGTACCTACCAGGCAAGGCAGGAGTGTCTATAACTCTAGTTCCAGGAATATGTCGCCCTCTTCTGGCCTATTGACAACATTGAATGTACATGGTGCATAGGTACACACTCAGGTACACACACATATACATAAAAGTAAAATAAATATTTTTAAAACTTAAAGAGAGGGAATTGGTTCAAACAGCTCTAACGGGAAGGACATTATACAGATTCTCTGACTGGACTCGGAGCTGACCTGGGCCGTGTACAAGGGCCTGGATAGACCCTAGACTCAAGGTGAGTGCACAGTCTCTACCACCTCTCTCAAGACTCTGAGAGTGTAAAAAGTGCACCTAACAAAAAAATGAAAACTGTCTTTAAAAAAGCACCTAAAGCCTCCAAATGGCCAGAACAGTGTAACTATTTTAAGAAATACTC
The DNA here is from genome assembly GCF_011762505.2 of Arvicanthis niloticus. NCBI lineage: Eukaryota > Metazoa > Chordata > Mammalia > Rodentia > Muridae > Arvicanthis > Arvicanthis niloticus. Next base: position 19,979,728 of record NC_047669.1, on the reverse strand, counting down.
ACTGTCAGCAAGCCATCAAGATGAGTAAGCTAGCGGCAAACTGCAGCCCTGAAGATCAAGAAGCGTCAGGTTGAGCTTTGCCATACCACGTTTAAAGAGTCACTCAAGCCAGGCAGTGGTGGCGCACGCCTTTAATCCCAGCACTTGGGAGGCAGAGGCAGGTGGATTTCTGAGTTCGAGGCCAGCCTGGTCTACAGAGTGAGTTCCAGGACAGCCAGGACTACACAGAGAAACCCTGTCTTGAAAAAACAAAACATAACAAAAAGTCACTCAAACCTTGGCCCGACTAATACCTAGGATGACATGGTTGCCCAGTGGGAAGTGCCACTGGGAGGCAAGGGGAGGGGGGCTGGGCAAATATCATCCCCTCCCTTGCATGGCTGAGGGTTGGCAGGAGCCACGATTTTCTTTCTTTAAAAGTATTTCTCCATTCCATTTTTGTTCTGTGTACACTTGTGTGGCAGTGGAGAATGGTCATCAGAACATGAACTTGGAGGCTAGAGGATAACTTGCAGGAGCTGGTTCTCTCTTCTACCATGTGGGTCCTGAGGACAGAACTCTGGCTTGCCAGTGGACACTTACCCACTGAGCCATCTTGCTTGCACCCGAGGGACCACGGGCCTGCCAGGTAGCCTTCTTCTGTCCCTAGGATTCTCAGCAAGTTCTGGCTGGGACTCCATCCTGCCCCTGCAAGGCTTGACTGTGCTGATTCATGACCAAGGGATGTTACTTGCTGTTTATTTGCTAACCTGGACCCCATCTTCCTACCGGGTCCTGTGAATAAGCTCTTCAACTCCCTTTCTGTCTGCTCTGACTTCCTGGGATTTCCCTGAGATGATGTCACACCTGGGCTAATCCCATGGGAGGAGAAAGTCCCTCTCCTAAGAAACAGACTTTTTGAATGATGCCCTAAGCAGGCCACACTGAGAATATGTCACTACTGTCAGCCCTCCTGTCCTAATCGTGAGCTCACTTGGTGGGCACAGCTAAGGTGGTACCACTGTATCCACCTGTACCACTGGGAAATCTGAAGAGCTAGGAACCTCCAGAGGGGTACCCCGGAAAGTTCGCCTGGATCCAGTCCAGAAGGGCACCCCGGAAACTCCGCCTGGATCCAGTTCCCACTTTATACTATCATTGCATTCCTTTCCCACTTTTATGCACTGCATGTCTGATTTCACTGGGGTAGTTTTACCTCAACTCTCCATGGCACCCTTCAGACAGAGCACCCAGGGGCAGCGGTGAGAGGGGAGAGGGGAGGGAGGGAGGAGGACAAGGAGGAAGAGGAGGAGGAAGAAGAGGAGGAGGAGCCTCTAGCTCTAGTGCTACCACCCAGGCCAGCTACAGTTTCTCCATGAAAAGACTCTGCTCCTGTGACTAGACAGAGATTCTGGATTTCTTCATTAACATATCTGGCATTTCCTCATTACCAGCTCCCCACTTCTGCTTGTCACACCACCTCACTGCAGCAGTCAATACAGCAGAAGCCAGATCTTAGCCTGGGCATGCAGACGCCCAAAGATGTAACTGAGCGTGTGGTTATTCCCAGGCATCAGACAAGGGACCCACAGCACTGGAAGGGATCTCCAGGCTAGGGTAAGCATTGAAGGGCTGGCAATGGTTGAGTTCCTTCTGTCTTTGGGATCTGACTGTACTTCCTAGTGACCCACCTGACCCCAGGCAGGGACGGTCCTAGGAACAGATGGCTTGCTTAAGGCTTAGTACAATGGCTGCTTCCCATTTGGCCTTTAGGCTCTGGGGACTGCAGAAGCACCTACTCTATGACAGACAAGAGTAGTTTGTGACTGTCTTAGATAGAGTTTCTATTGCTGTGACACAACTCTATGACCATGACCAAAGCTACTTTGAGAAAGAAGAGCAAATTTCATCTTACACTTCCAGGTTAGGGTTCATCACTGAGGGAAGTCAGGGCCTAGAGGCAGGAACTGAAGCAGAAGCTTGCTGGCCCACAGTGAGCTGAACTCTCTGACATCATCCATCAATAATTAGATAGGAAGGTAAGTGGCACCGCAGGCTAATCAAGTGGGAGCATTCTCTCAGTTGAGGCTCCCACTCCCCAAATGACTTCAACTGTGCCCATGTGACAAAATGGTAACCAGCAGAATGACCAAGCTGCTCTCTGTGATGGAATCTTGTTGAGTTCCCCAGTTGTGTCCATCAGAGTGAGCACAACCCACTCATTCCCAGCCTTTCTGAATGTTGTCAATTGTTTCTCAGTATCTGTCATTTCTTACCACCTGCATTGCTCCAGGCAGGTTTCTAGAACCGTGCTGACCGGGACAAGGCAGTTAGTGGCAGGTGCTGCTTTGTGTGAGAAAGTAGGATTGGCTTCGACTTAACCAACCAACTTCCCTTACCACTTCCACCTCATGGCCTTGTTTCTGTCATGTGCTGGGAGAAGGGTGGTATTATTTGGTACTCAACTAGATGGCTTTTTGTTTGTTTGTTTTTTGAGACAAGGTTTCTCTGTGTAGTCCTGGCTGTCTTGGAACTCGCTCTGTAGACCAGGCTGGCCCTGAACTCAGAAATCCGCCTGCCTCTGCCTCCCAACTGGATGGCTTTGCATGTTGGGGCACAGTGGTACATACCTTTAATCTCGGCACTCAGGAGGCAGAGACAGATGTATCTCTGAGTTCAAGGCCAGCCTGGTCTATATAGCCTGGTCTATCTCTGAGTTCTAGGACAGCCAGGGCTACATAAACATACCCGTCTTAAACAAAACAAGACAAACAGGTGACTTCTGTTGGAATGCTTTGCAGCGCTCAGAGACTCCCATCCTGAGGTTGTCGGGGTCCTTGTGATCTGGATCGTCACTTATGACATCTTTTTGTTCAACTTATTGCTGTTATAGCATTGTGAACTTGCTGTCTGCTTGGCCTGGCTTTGTTTGTTTTGAAGACAGGGTCTCACTATGCAGCCCTGGCTGGCCTCAAATGCACATCCACCTGCCTCTGCCTCTCTAGTTCTGGAATTAAGGGTGTGTGCCCTTACACCTGGTCACTTTTTTCTTCTATTTTGAGCGGGTGAAAGTCTTGAGATTGGGCCTCTCTATGTAGTTCTAACTGGCCTGGAACTTGTCATGTAGACGTGGCTAGCCTTAGACTTGTAGCAATCCTCCTGTCTCAGCCTCCCAAATGTTAGTATGAAAGCTGTGAACTGCCATGCCTGGCCTCGGTTCACTTTTTGATCTGTGAGAAATGTCCACGACATCTCTTGATGGCTATACGGAGATTCTAAGAGCCCTAAGGGTATGACTGCTCCCCCAAAGCCCAAAGTCAGCTCATCTGTCTATGATATATTGGAGAAGGGACTCAGATCCCAGCCTGTCCTTCACTAACCTCACAGGTCTTGTGGTGGGCATAGCTCCTCCAAAGATAGCTGCCATTATTTCTTCTCTCCCCGGTGGGCATTTCCATGCAGCTATCCAGCCTATGATACCACAGCCTGACTCCGAGGTAGGCTGTGGCTGCCAAATCATCAGCGCATGGAAGTGACTGGGTTCTAGACATTCAGAGGGCTAAGTAGTTCCTCTCCTCCCAGGAGGACCCAGTGTTCATGATGGGGTACAGGACAGAAGCCAAATAGAGGAGGCTCCAGGCCCTCAGACAACAATCTTCTAGCCAAAATGTGAGTAAGCCATTTTGAAACCGACAACCCAGGAATACTTGCAAGCTGTCCAGCCTGCGGTGTGACATCTAGTGAGTCTGTGGTAATGGTGTTTAAGGTACTAACTTGCTAGTGGTTCTGCTGTAACCAGTAACTGGTGCAGTTGCTAAGGTCCCCTTTGGAGGCCTTCCCACAAGGTCAGGCAGGCAGGCAGCACCCCTTCTTTTACACAGTCAGAGTGGACGGGTACTCAGTATGGCCGCGGATCTCACCCAGAAACTGTTTTTGCAAATGCACCCAACTCTAAGCCCATCTTCTTCCATCTGCTTAAGGACATGTTCAAGACATATACAACTGACTTTTAAAACTCATTTTATTTCTGTTTATATGTATGTGTGTCTAGAAGCCAGAAGGAATATCCAATTCCTTGGAGCTGGAGTTACAGGTAATGGTAAGCCACTTGCTGTGAGTGCTGGGTACGGGGCTCTGGTCCTTTGTCAGAACAGTGTGTGCTCCTAACCACCAAGCCCTAGAACCCAAGAGATGATTTCTCCTCCTCCTCCTTCTTTCTTTTTCTCCTCCTCTTCTTCCTCTTCCTCCTCCTCCTTCTCCTCCTCTTTCTCCTTCTCCTCTTCCTCTTTCTTTTTCCTTTCCTTTCTGGATGGTGTTAGGTGCTTTAGTTTCATTTTGATACTTTTTTCTGTTTGTTTGTTTGTTTGTGTTTTTTTTTTCTAGACAGGGTTTTTCTGTGTAGCCCTGGCTATCCTGGAACTCACTCTGTAGACCAGGCTGGTCTCGAACTCAGAAATCCGCCTGCCTCTGCCTCCCAAGTGCTGGAATTAAAGGCCTGTGCCACCACTGCCTGGCTAGTTACATTTTGGTTGCCGTATGTGATAAAATACCAGGACAGGCTGGTGAGATGGCTCAGTGGTTAAGAGCACTGGCTGCTCTTCCACTGAACCCAGGTCTGATTCTCAGCACCCACATCGCAGCTGACAATTGTCTGTAACTCCAGTCTCAGAGGATCTGATGCCCTCCTCTGGCCTCCACAGGCACTAGGTATACACATGGTGCACAGACTTACACACAGGCAAAATATCCATACACATTAATTAATTAAAGCAAAACACTACAACCTAGGCAACTTATAAAAACCAGCACTTAATTAAGCTTATGGTTTCAGAGGGTTAGAGTCCCTGATGGTGGAGCAAAGGTTTAGGGGCTGTAATTGTTGAGAGCTCACATCTCAAATTTCAATTAGGGCAGGGTGTGGCGGCACAGGTAGGAGACAGAGAGAGAAACTAGGAATGATAAAAATCCTTTGAAACTTCAAAGCCCACCCACAGTGACACACCTCATTCAACAAGGCCACACCTTCTAATCCTTCCCAAACAGTTCCACCAACTGGGACCAAGCATTCAAACGTATGAGTCTATAACCCCAGCCCTAAGACTCCTTTTTTTTTTTTTAAAGATAATATTTAACAGAGCCCAAACTTTTTGTTTTTGCTTTATTTTATGTAAACACTGTAGCTGTCTTCAGACACACCAGAAGAGGGCATCAGATCCCATTACAGATGGTTGTATGCAGTTGCTGGGAATTGAACTCAGGACCTCTGGAAGAGCAGTCAGTGCTCTTAACCACTGAGCCATCTCACCAGCCCCAAGACTCCATTTTACACAACACTTACTTATCATATATGCACTTGTGCGTGCGCACGTGTATACATGCGTGTATGTGCATGTGTGTGTACGTGTGTGTACATGTGTGTGTGTGTGTGTGTGTGTGTGTGTGTGCATTCATCACAAGGCATGTATGGAGTTCACAGGACAACTGTGGGAGTCAGTTTTCTCCTTCTACTCTGTGGGTCCTGGGGATTGATTGAACTTAGGTCACCAGGCTTGGCAAAAATGCTCTAACCTGCTGAGTCACCTTGTTGGCCCCTAAAATTACATTTTCCAATTTAGTGTACACAGGAATTCTGCCTATAACCACTGATACCACAGATAGCATTGAAATTAGTTCTAGTTAGAGGGAGACCCAAAGGCTCTCCCTCCTTTTCAGTTTCTGTGACAAGAGTGGAGGGTTGCCTAGCTTTCAGGATGAAGGTCCATCTGGTGATTTTTTTTTTCCTACTTCTTTAGACAGAATCTCATATAACCCAGGCTGACCTTGAACTCCTGGTCCTTCTGCCTCTAATTTCCAAGAGCTAGGATTACACGTTTGTGCCACACCTACACCCAGTCCTCTTCCTCCTCCTTTCTGTTCTTTTTCCTTCTTCCTCTCCTCCTCACCCTCTTTTTCCCCTCCCCCTCCCCTTTCTCCCCCTCCTTTTTTTTTTTTTTTTTTTTTTTTTAGAAAGTCCTGGACAGATTCTCCTTGAAGACTCTGCTGTGTGTTCTGGAGAGATGGAGGAGACCATCCTTTCATGCTAAAAAGTATAGAAAATTCCTTAAAAGGTATAGAAAGTTTTCTCTATGTCCCCTAGAGCTGAGCCAAGAATGTCAGCCAGCTGGTTCCAGGAACTAGCTGACCACAAGGAAAAATGCAAAGTCATCTGGGTGGTTCCAGAAACCAGCTGACCACAAAGAAAGATGCAAGTCATCTGGGTGGTTCCAGGAACTAGCTGACCACAAGGTGAATGGTTGAGCAAGATTGCATTCTTGAGAAAAATGTGTGTACAGGATGCTTTCCACATGACCCACTGAATTATGGGCTGGGACTTTCCACTATTTTTATAATATGTTCCCTTGGTTACCCCCTCCCCCACCTCCGTTTGTAAGGACTTTAAAGTCTTCCTCTCCCCTGCCAATTTGTCAATTCCTCTGCTCCTGTGTGAGTTATGAGTTGACCATCAGTCAGCCGATTCCCAGATTAAAGCCTCTTGCTGTTTGCATCTAGATCCATGTCTTGTGAGTTATTAGGTGGCCGAGACATCCCGAGACTTGAATGAGGGTCTCCCCTCTAAGGGGTCTTTCAGTGCTTCCACAGTGGTGCCTGGAGTGATAAAAATGCCACAAGTTCCATAAATCCCCACCTATGCAACCCCAAGGACCAGGACTGAGCACAGGTCAGCCTCTCTGAACCTCAGTTTCCTTACTTGCAAAACACAGAGGATAACAGAGGTCTGTCTCACATGGTGCCAGGGAGGCTGCACTGGGTGTTCCCAATGTGTCTGTCCTCTCTCCTTGCCTTCCACTTGTGTGTCTAGTCAACAGCAACACTGACTGACTTCCTGTGCTGAGGGTATCTGGGGGTAGCCTGCTGCTGCACCTCCAGGTCTCTGCAGATCACCATGGAGGGAACAGAACAGACCTAAGCCAGGCCTGGACTGGGTGGAGGGTGAGCAGGTTAGGTAGCTAGCATACAAACTGCAAGGAGGCTGCCTCCTACAGATAGTTTCCTTCCCACCCCAGCCCTAGGTGTCCCCTGGCCTCACCCTAAATGGCCAGGGGCAAAGACAGAAGTAAGGTGCAGGTATGACGGTTCCACAGACTTACCTCTGTAGTGCCAGGATGGCTTGGTAGAGTTCCATACACCTTCAGTTACCTGAGCACTCAGAACAGCACAGGGCCGGGACCAACCAACCTGCCCTGAGCTACAAGTAGAGGTGGGGGCGGGGCTGAGGGTAGGAACAGGGCAGTGTTGTAGGCAGGGCTGGGGGCTGCTGCTCTAACTAGATCCCAGCTGGGCTGACTTTGCTGGTCCAGTTGCCATATCTTAACTTCACTGCCTCCAGGTGGGTGTTAACAGCTTTCCATCTCCTGGCTGTGACTAAACGCCTGGGGAAAGCAACTTAGCAGAAGAAAAGGTTTGCTTTGATAGATGGATTCCTTTTGAGCCTGTGGTAGTGCAGTTAGCACAGGGCAGAGCAGGTACCAAAGGAGGTCTGTTTCCCTCGAGGCAGCCAGGAAGGAGTGGGGGCTAGTGTCCCAGCATTCCCTTTAAGGGTGAACACCCATGGCATGACTTCCTTCCACTAGGCTCTACCTCTTAAAGGTTCAACTACCTCCCAAAAGTGAGTGCCATGGCTGGCAACCAAGTCTTTAGCACATGGGGTTTTGGAGGGGGATACTTAAAACCAAAGCATAGGTTGGCAAGATGGCTCAGGATAAAGACTCTTGCCATCCTAAGTTGGATCCTTGTCTTGGGATCCACATGATGGAAGAAGAAGGCTGACCCTCAGTGGTCCTTTGATCTTTGTATGTGTGCTGTGGTGTGTGTGTGTGTGCTACATGCCCAGTTAAATAAATTCTTTTTTAAAAGATCCAAAACATAGCCAAGTGGAAGGAGGCGCTCACCCCTCAAACACAACTCCGCTCCCCAGCTTCTTCTCAGCTGGCCCAGGACTGAAAGGCTTCCACTTTCATCCTGGGAAAGGTGCCCCTCCCCCGCCTGTGATTTTGAGACTCTCAGCCTGAGGTTAGACCCCCAGGGCTCACCTGTACCCACCACCTTGAAGCCAGCTGTTCTAAGCCTGCTCCAGGGTTCAGGGACTGAGGCAAAGGGAAGGGCCGAGGGTTTTGTAGCAGGCAGACGCCAAGTCTTACCAAGGTCAGGATGAGCAGGGGCCTCAATGTGACCCCATCTACACATAGAGGGCTCCAGGAGAGCTGTCCTGCTATTTGTAGCCAAGCCTCCCCCCCTCCCGCCCCCCCCCCGCCCCAGCTCAGCACTGACTGGAGAAAGAACTCAATAAAGTCCCTTCCTTCCCTCTCCCGATCCCTCCTCATGTAATTGTTCTGTGAGCACTTGCAGACATTTGTACTAATTAGTTAATTTCATTTTATGTCTAGTTAGGGCTCCAAATGGGGAAATCTACAAATTAATGTCAACTCACAATGCAAATCAGTGGAACCTACGGTTCCTAGCCTCCTGGTTCAGGCTTGAGTTTCTAAACAGCCAGGAAGGGGCTATTTCCTTCGAATCCTCAAAAAGGCAATGTTTCTGATTCATTGAGTGTCTAACTGCAGGGCTCACGAGGGAAGCACCCATCAAAAATGAAAACTCAGTCTCCCATGAACCTCTGTACCTCTCTCCTCTAGTCTTCACCATCAGCAGCCTCAGCCCCAGACCAGCTCCAGGCAGACCTCACTGGCCTGCCCTTTCCTAACCCTACCTCCCTTTCTAAATGGGGCCTGCTATCACATGGGGAAGATCTGTGTGTAAACATAGCAAAGTCACCTTCCCCTCTGGTCTTAAGCTTTCTCAAAAAGGAAGGGGATATAAGGTTGCTGTCTCAAGGAAATGAGAGGCCCTGCTAGGAACACAGAAAATGCATGGCTCTTAGGATGTTGCCTGGGTTAGCCTGGTACTACGTAGTTCAGGATAGCCTCAAAGTCACATTGTCAATTTGTTCAGCTTCCCAAGGGCTGGTATCACAGTCATGAGCCATCATGCCCAGACTGTCAGGTTTTGGACTAAGATGTCAAGAGAGCAGGGGTTGCCATGGCTCAGGGGAGAGCTGATCCCAGTTGAGCGATGGGTACTCCTGGGACCACTAGGCCACATTTTGCTTGTGCTGAGCTGCTGGGAGGAGCAGCCTCCAGCTTCATGATGATGCCCAAGGACCTGGAAGGTTCTCCTCTGGGTGTGGAGTGGACAGGCACAGTGTGACCAGTACCTGACAGTGACCAATCAGTGCTGTGAGATCAAAGATCTCTGACCCTAAAGCATTGAGTGTGGGTCCAGGCTGGTCTTAGGCTGACCATGTGAAGAGAGATGACTGTGTGCCAGTTCCAAGCTGGCAGAATGAAGCTGGACACTTCCTGAGGAGATGGACCCTGTCAAGACATGAGTGGGTACAGTCTGGTTCCGTGCCAACCGCAGAGCCAAGTGAAAAATAACCTTTTAAGTCATCCATGTATTGTGTGTGTGTGTGTGCGTGTTACATTGTGTGGTAAGAAACCCAGTATTTCATATTTTATATATGCTAAGCAGGTGCTCTACCACTGAGCCACACATCCCAACCTAATCCTTCTCAGAATGGGTCTGGTCACATTGTCCAGGCTGGGAATACACCTGTATGACACCACTGCTGGCTCCTTTTCAAAACTGCATTTCAAAGGGAGAATTATACGCCCCACTCGGGAGAATGAAGAAATGAGAGGTTTTCATACTTTTAGATCAGGAAGATGGTATGTCCTTGTGGTTTTTTTTTGGATTTTGTTGCTGTTGTTATTTTATTGGGTTCTTATACCTACCGCACTTTCAACCCTTATCCTACCTTAATGCCTTCCATCCTCCCACCCCCAACACTGGGTAAGAGAGGAAGAAGGTTAGAAGTGAAAGGTATAGACCTCTTTACACTACTTTCTGCTGATTAGGGTTGCTGGGTTCCTTGGCAAGTCCAATCTCTATCTTGAGGATAGCTCCAACCAGCAATACAGCAATGGAAATACAGCAGAGCAACAGAAAAAACCAGCAGCCGCCGCCACACGCCCGCTCAGGGCTCTCACGTTTATACCCTCTCAAGAATCCACAGAACGCCAAACAAACTATCTTCAGCTGGCAAAGATCACACCCCTCCTAGAGCACAAGACAATCACAGCTAGCAGCTATGGCCAAACCCATACCCTACACCTGGGATTAAAACAAAAACATTCACATAACATAACTGGGTTTTTTAAGAAACCAAAATTCTCCATACATCCTTTATCACACAAAAAAAAAAAAAAAAAAAAAAAAAAGTAACTGGGATCGTGATGGGTCTGGATTCTCTCCTCCTCCTTAGAAGACAGACAAGCACATCAGCTCCCCCTCAGAAGGCTTCACTGCACACCATGGTCCCACTGTCTACAACCTGGGTCCAGATTTTTACACACTGTCCTAGGGGAAGGTCACCTCACAGCCAGCATCACTAGGGCTGGGTCAGCACAGGACACAGAGGTATCATAGTTGGGGCACCATTCAAGCCTGGTGAGTCCCCAGAAGACAGTCTCCTCTGAGCAATTACACTGCTGAAATGTAGGCAGAAAGGTCCAAGTTTAAAGGTCTGTTTATTATCCTTTTACCCGGAGGACTGTGCCTGCTTGGTTAATGTTTATTTTGTTGAATAATCTAGTTTTAGTCACATCAATAAAAGTCCATGCTACTTTTATTAAAAAAAAAACAAAACAAAAACAATTTCAACCAGAGGTTTCTCCCGGGTCCGTTAGCTCTACTGCCACCTAGTGGCATATTCCTAGAGTTCAGGACTGGCCATCTGGGACAGCCAATAGTGTCCTTGCCTGGGCTAGAGGAACTTCCTATAAGTAAGGTAAGCAGCCTGACCAAGGTCTACTCTGAATTCCAATTTCCATACACTGAGATAGAAAGTGCTCTATCCGGGAGCGGGAGGTTGTTACAATCAAATAAATCAATGACCATCAAACGCCTAGTGTCCCGCAATTATTCAATGTCTTTGTAGAGAACTTGATCTCATGGAGTGGTTTCTAGCTGTTTATTTCTTATGTGCACTGGTGTTTTATGTGCATGCATGTCGGTATGCGGGTGTCAGATCCTTTGGAACTAGAGTTACAGACAGTTGTAAGCTGCCATGTGGTTGCTGAGAATTGAACCCATGTCCTCTGGAAGAGCAGACAGTGCTCTTGACTGCTGAGCCATCTCTCCAGCCCCTTCCAGCTGTTTTGAATGGCCTCCTGGTCTCATAGTTTCTGTCACCGACCCCAGTGATGGTGTTATAGACAGCATAGTAGAACAAGACAAATTCCAGTCAGGAAAATGTTTGAACTCTGGAGGCTTACATAATGGCCCCCAGGGTGTACTGATCTCTGCAGCTACCCTACACACACACCAGACATGCACTGAACTCTTTCAAGCACTTCATGCTGCGTCCTCTCCAGGTGAACTTCAGGGGGTTTAGGGGATGGTGCCTCTGAACAGAAACACAGGGAAGCTCTCCCAGAGGTGGTTATGGGGGAGACCTATGCCCAGGTACAGGAGGGGACTGAAGCTGAGCCATACCAGGCAATCGAAGCGGCCTTTCCAAAAGCCTGAGGCAGTGAGAAGCCGGTGCTGCGGTGCCCCCAAGTTTGTGTGCCAGGACGTTAACCTTACAATACTGTAATTGGGGAATGCAACAGTGTTAAAAGGCGGTTGGCCAGGTGTGGTGGTGCAAACCTTTACTCCCAGCACTCAGGAGGCAGAGGCAGGTGGATCTCTGAGTTTGAGGCCGGCCTGGGCTGCATAGAAAGACCCTATTTCAAAACAAACAAAACAAGTCATTGGACCATGAATTGGTTAATGTTGGTTATGAAGAGGCTTTTATGTAATCTCTTATGCTATCTATCCACCCACTCACCCATCCACCCACCCACCCATCCACCCATAGTTTCATCCGTTTTTGAGACAGGGCTGCATGTAGCCCAGGATGAATAATTCATACTCTACATAACTAAGGGTCCCCTCCATTTCTGATCCCCTTTTCCTCTGTATTCTGTCTACCATGTGCTGAGACATCAAGACGGCAGATGCTCCTGGCAGTGGTGGCGCACACCTTTAATCCCAGCACTTGGGAGGCAGAGACTGGCAGATTTCTGAGTTCGAGGCCAGCCTGGTCTACAGAGTGAGTTCCAGGACAGCCAGGGCTACACAGAGAAACCCTGTCTTGAAAAACCAAAAAACAAAACAAAAAAAGACGGCAGATGCAGTCTCTACATCTTAGGCTTCCCACTCCTACTCTCCAGAACTATTTTGCTTTTCTGACCCAGGTCTTGCTAAGTGGCCCCACTTACTTGTTGTGTAGACCCAGATGAGTTCAAACTCACAATAATCCTGTCTCAGCATCCTGTTGCCGAGATTACACCTATGCCTTTATCCCATCTAGAATACTGATATAGTCACATGAGTCAGGCTGAGGTCTGCACACTCAGGTGAGCCCTTTGCTTCCTTAGCCTTCGTTCAGACAGTGCTCCTGTCACGGGTATCCAGGTGCTACACCAGAAGCTTCAGTTACTCCTGGGCTGGTGTATGTCACCAAGTGAACATGAGCTGGGCACATACAGGAGCTGCCTAGGGCTCCAGTGTCAGGCAGATATGGGAGCTTCCTGAGGTCCCTCCAGTTCCTGAACGGGGACACTAGGAAGCCTGCTGTTTGGGCCTCACTCGTGTAGAACTGCTGTAAAGAGGTCACCAGCCTCCAGCTCACAGGCCAGGGTGTCATATACCAGCTCAAGTTTGGGAAGGAACTGGAGAGCAATCTGCAACCGTAACTGCCTGGGTAAATGAAGCAGCAGCCTTCCTCTCAGGCTGCTTACTTCCCACACGCCTGTCTCAGTGACCTCTGCCAGTCTCAGCTCACCCTCCCAGGCTACTGGAAAGGTAATGGAAGCGGCGACCACAGACACTTGGGAAAGCCACACAGGCCAACTGGCTGGAGTCATTTCCCTCATCTTAACTACTTAAGGCTGCTTGATTTTTGGGGGGTGGGGCAGGGGTGGGAGTCTTAACCATGTTGTCTGCGCTGGTCAGGAATTCAAACTCAAGTGATCTTCCTGGTCAGTGTCTCCTGAATGGCTAAATTATAGATCCAAGTAGGTACTGTACCTAACTAGTTTCTTCCTTACTTACAGACTGAAACAAGGTCTGATTCTGGCTGAGACCGGCCTTGAACATTGGATGATCCCCCCCCCCCACTTCCTCCTGGAGTATTGATCAGCACTAAAAAGGAAAGAAATCTTGACACATGCTGTGATATGAACTAACCTTTACTGCACTACACAGTAGTGTCTAAGCCACAGATAGACAACTACTGAGATCCCAACCATAGGGACGGGATCAGAAGGACGGTTGCCAGGACTGGAGGTGGAATTTCAGGTTAATAAAGCGAAAAGAGCTAAGTAATCATTGCCATCAGTATGGCATTATGAATGTAATTAATACCACTAAACTATACTTGAGATAGTTAAAGTGATTTATTTAAAAACAAAACAGTGGGGATGGGTGTGTATAGAGCTCAGAGCTGTTGGAGGTTCTAGGTTGCTAAGGGTGTGTGCATAGTCTATGCAGGTAAGAGTCTCGGGTACCTAGTGCAGTGTTAGAGCCCAAACCAAGTGGAGTCTCAGGCTGCTGTTTGCTTTCCTGCTTCACGGACAGACACACAATTTATGTGGGTATGAGGATGGGTAAAGAGAAAGGAGAGAAGTCATGGTTTTATATATCTTTGTTTATATAGTAAGTCAATTTATGTAACATAATATACCTCATTAGGACTGACTATCACATCAGAAATAATGGCCAAGCCCAAAGAACACCAGCATTGTCCCTTACTTAGTTCTTTTCAGTTTATTAACCTGAAATTCCACCTCCAGTCCTGGCAACCGTCCTTCTGATCCCGTCCCTATGGTTGGGATCTCAGTAGTTGTCTATCTGTGGCTTAGACACTACTGTGTAATGCAGTAAAGGTTAGTTCATATCACAGCATGTGTCAAGATTTCTTTCCTTTTTTAGTGCTGAACAATACTCCATTCGATGTATCAAAAAAAACGATACCTAGTTTTTTAAAACTCATTTGTCTATCAATACATATATATTTATGCCAGGTGGTGGTGGCACACCTTTGATCCTAGCAATCCAGTACTGCAGAGGCAGGTGGATCTCTCTGAGTTCAAGAACAGCCAGGGGTACACAGAGAAACGCAATCTCAAAATAAATAAAATAAAACCAAAAACAAACAACGTATCTGCTTCTATGTTCTAGTATTTATCGTGAGGCCTGCTGCGGACAGCACCTTTAGACACTGTTCTCCATGTGTTCAAGCATTTACTCAGAAAATGGCAATACTGGATCATACAATGGTTCTTTTTTCCTTTCCCGGGGCAGAGTGGTCTCTTGTAGTCCAGTCTGTACTCTAACTCTCTAAGTGACCCAAGGGGTCACTTGGGATTCTGACCCTCCAGCCTCTACTCCTGAGCCTGGGCTTACAGGCCAGGTCAGAATTCTCAGTGCTGAGAATCAACACCAGGACTTGTCTCTTGCTAGGTGAGCACTCTACCAAGGAAGTCACACCGAGAGCCCATTTGTGGGCTGAAGGGTCCTACTGTTTCAGCCTTGTGCAGCCGTAATTGCAGGCACACACATCACCACATTTGGCTTTAAATTCATCTTTCAAAACACATACCATAGCCAGGGAGTGGTGGCACACACCTTTAATCCCAGTATTTGAAAGGCAGAGGCAGGTGGATTTCTGAGTTCAAGGCCAGCCTGGTCTACAGAGTGAGTTCCAGGACAGTCAGGGCTCCACAGAGAAACCGTGTCTCGAGAAACCAAACAAAACTAAACAAAAAAATCACATACCATAAATCTAACCCCACTCTCCCAAAAAACCCTATCATATTCTGTTAAAATTCATTTTACAAAAGAGGTTTCTTTGGGGGTGGGGGCATAGCTAGCTCATGCTGGCCTGGAACTATGTAG
This sequence comes from Arvicanthis niloticus, assembly GCF_011762505.2. Taxonomy (NCBI): domain Eukaryota; kingdom Metazoa; phylum Chordata; class Mammalia; order Rodentia; family Muridae; genus Arvicanthis; species Arvicanthis niloticus. The sequence continues at coordinate 19,964,686 of NC_047669.1, read as the reverse complement.
CCTAGGCTGGCCTCAAACTTGTGTTCCTCCTGCCCCTACCACCTGAGTACTGAGATTACATGCATGGATGAGCACTCTGAGATGATGCTTGTCTTCTCCTTTATTGTTCTGTGGTGTCAGGAACTGAGCACAGTGCCTGGCACACATAAGAGGAATACACTCTATAAGCTACAACCCAAGCCCTAGGCTGTGCTTTTAACTACCGCGTAGGAGAGTGTGAATCAACAACGGTTGGCACTCATCGAAGAAAATGTGTGTCCACATTGATAACTTTCGCTCCTAACACAGCAAAGCCGAGAGTGGTGGCTCATGCCTTTAATCCCAGCACTCACTTGGTTGCAGAGGTAGGTGGTCTTCTGAGGCAACGACAGGCCTTTGTGTCCAGCCTGATCTATAAAACCAGTTCCAGGATCAGCCTGGGCTACATGAAATCCTGTTTCAAAAAGAACCAAATCAGAGCAAAACCATAAGAAAAAAAAATTAAATCTTTTCTAATTTTAGTATCTTATTTCTCAAAACACCAACATTAGGTCACTTTAAAACATAATACAGCATACATTATTTCTCACAAAAAAAAAACAGGTATTTACATGTATGGATCATCTTAAAATAATACAAATCTCTGGAAATAAACATGACACATCCTTTATTATATAAGTTTGGCAAACAGCACAAAAATCCAGCAACATTTTAAACATGTAAAAAAGTCAAATGTCAAACAGTACTGAGTAGAGTTTTAAAACATTAGAAATAATGAGTGCACAGTTAGGGTTCTGCAAGCTAGCAGACAGAGTGCTTGGCTTCTGAATATATACCATGAAACACACATAAAACACAACATAATTTATCTTTACAAAATCACAGCCAGGCAATAGAAAAGCACATTAACTTAGGTGAAGGTAACCAGGCCACATGCGCTCACTGCACGTGAGCGTCTTACACAGGAAAATGCTACAATCTCGTACCCTGAAACGCCATGTGCACAGAGCCAAGCAGAAGAAACTGAGGCTTGCTGCTAAAGTTAACAGTTATTTGAGAATAATAATGTTCAATTAAAACTTTCTATATAGCAATTTCTAGATCATAATAATGTATTTATTCTGCTGCAAATCTGAGAAGCTGAGACTTCATTGTTGGCAGTATAAAATTTCTGATCAGTATCAAAATTTTGGTGAAACACAAACTGAAGGCATTTTCTAGGGTTGCAGATGGTACAGGATCTAGGAACAGGGAAGAAAACCTTGGACTTCACAACAAGTTTCTGCTGAGCTTTGTCAAACCAAACAGCTCAACTCTAAGGCAAGATAAAATAACCCTACGGCAGAAGTGGTCCTACAAAGTAAAAACGGAGTCTCGTCTTGGGAAGAACTCCCCCCATGAAGAGATCTGGACAGTCGGCACTGAGAAGAGCACATGGAAATTAACTCATATCCTGATGTGCAGGCAGGCACTGGTTCAGAAGCCTGACTAACAATCTGTTGGTGTATCTTATTAAATTAACTCTTTAGAATCAGCACCAGTCCCCAAAACTTCAAATTAAAATATTTACTCTTCATTAAAATGTATCCTTTTGTGCTATATGAACACAACTATGTTTAAAGAAAGCTGATTTGTTTCGTTTACTGTATGCTTTTCTGTATTAGGTAGCAATTGGATTTCTTTTACTTGTGCTTCGTTTTGGGGCGCTTTGATTGAAGAGAAGGTCGTTTCATGGGATTACATCTTGCTGAAGCATTCCTTAGCATTGGTCCAAACCTGAATTCCCTGAGAACAAAAGAAACTTTATAACGTGATTTTACACAACAGACCCGAAGACAACATCACAGTAATGGGGGCATCTGTACACATCCCTCTCACGTCGGAAGACTGCAGTGTCTACTCTCATCTTAAGAAACATAAGAGGGATGCAAATGGGACCAAAGAAGTCAGATATCCCTGGTTGCAGATGATAGGACCCTGTGCTTGAAGGACAGGAAGGCTCTACCTGGCTACACCCTGAGGCCCTATCCTGAGAGAAAAACATGAGGAGAGGTGAGGTGGCTCACCAGCACCCACAGGCACGTGCCCTCCTCCAGGTGCGCAAATAAGTGATTTTTAAAAAAGAAAACCATGATAGATCTCAGCACTGCTATGTAAGAGGTCCACATGAGCACATAAAATCCAGTTTTCTCTGGGGGAAGGTGAAATGTATTTTCTAAATGACTGTAGCTACCAAAATATTCCAAAGAATGCACACTAAAGTGTAACAGATATATTTTTCAAAGGCATCTTGGTGGTGGTTGGAGGACGTTTTACTTAGTATGCTCTAAGTCACTGAAATATCTGTGATATATATATATATATTTTTTTAAAGATTTATTTATTTTTATGTATATGAGTACACTGTAGCTGTCTTCGGACACACCAGAAGAGGGCATCAGATCTCATTATGGATGGTTGTGAGCCACCATGTGGTTGCTGGGAATTGAACTCAGGACCTCTGGAAGAGCAGTCAGTGCTCTTAACCACTGAGCCATCTAACAAGCCCCTGTGATATTTTTATAATACTTAAAATCTGTAAAGCACATGAAAAATCAATTTTTAACTTGTTTGTTTTGAGACAGGGTCTTATAATATAGCCCTGGATGGCCAGGAACTCACCATATAGACGGCCTCAAACTCACAGCAACTTGCCTGCCTCTGCCTCCCAAGTGCTAGAATTAAAAGGTGTGCACCACCACGTCTGGCCTTTTTTTTTTTTTTTTTTTTAAATGTCAGCCTAGGGCTGGGGAGACGGCTTAGTGGTTAAGAGCACACTACTGGTCTTGCAGAGGACCTGAGTCTAGTTCCTAGTGGCCAATCAGGCTTGCTCACAACCATGACCTCCAGGTCTGGGGGCACCCACATGCACATAATCATACCCAAGACATACAAATAGACTATTAAAAGTAAGCATAAGTCTATTTTAAGGAAAGAAAAAAAAAACCCAAAAGCTTTAGCGTACTTGATTTGATAAATCAGATAACTCACTATACAAATGTTAATCAAAACACTTAGAAGTACTATTTACTTTTATTTTGGAGCAGGGATGGCTCATGTAGCCCAGGCTACTCTTAAACTGTGGGAACTTCTGATCTTCCTGCCTCAGATCCACCCTCCTCAGTGTTGGCCATCAGCATGTTACACTGTATGTGATGCTAGGGACACAGGGCTCCCTCCGTAGGTGCTCGGGAAGTGTCTGTTACCAACTTTAAAATGCTCTGTGATTTGTGAGCTTTTGCCTTGTTTCATTACTGCTGCAATTCAGCCATCTAATTACATCTAATTAAGAACTTGAGTTAGAGTTCACTAATAGTGATGTATTAACAATGACATTTTATATAACTGCATATATCAAATATAGATGCTCATATTTACAAAGGTAAACTAACTCTGATCTTCACCAGCTGCAGTAACACCTGGGAAGTGGAGACAGGAGTGAGAGTTTGGGGTGACCCTGTGCTGCATAGTTTCAGGCTAGCCTGGGATACATAGTGAATCTAAGTCAAGCCTAGGCTACACAGTGAATTCAAAGCAGTTAGTTTGAGCTGCATGGCTTGACTCTGTCTGGGATGTAGCTCAGTGGTAGAACTCGCCCTGTATAGGCATGACCCTGGGGGGAAAAGACCTGTGTGAACATATCTAAATAATTTAAAAATAAAAAGAACCTGGTTAAATTTCAGATATAAAAATCTATTATAATTAAGCACATATACAAAAAATGATGGGATTCTATGGTATCATTCTAGGAAATAAAAGGAATAGACATTAAGCTCTTGCAGTAGTTATTCTAGAATATGCAAAAGAATTATCTATGTGGTTTATATGCGTTTTCCTTTAAGAAGTCTTAGTTACTATATTCTCCTGAGCTAATGCAAATTCAATTACTTGATGTGCTAGAGAGCGATGTTCAGACACTGGAAACAAGTTTCTGTAATGGGGAACAGGAGGTGCACAGATGAATCCTTGGCACCACAAAGCACACACACAAAGAGGTGCGCAGATGCCACAGGCTCTGGCTACACATGCAGATCTAAGATGAGGATACAGAAGTGAAGGAGTACTTTCTATTGTGTTCCAAAGGCTACTGCAGGAGGTTTCCTCCAGCTCCAGCTGCATCTTTCACTACAGAGCGTGGCAGTACAGTCTCTGTAAAACTTACTGCCAAGTAACCACAATCCCCTGCAATGCAATTTCAAGAACAGAAACATGCAACCAAAGTCATGTAAGAGTGGTGGATACTTTCAAACACAAATTACAAACAGGCACAAACTTGAAGACACAGTAACAGACAGTTGCGTTATAGGAGTTCTTCCAAAATTAAATTGTGAAATTAGGAAAAGTTAGTAAGAGAACTTACATAAGCTATAAACCCTTTCTTACTTTTTTATCTCTCTGTGGAAGGCACGCATATGCCACAGAGTGTGTGGAGGTCAGAGGACAACTTGCAAGAGCTGGAGTGGGTTCTGTGGGTCAGGACTGACAGCAGCAGCAGCAGCACCTTCACCCACGAGGCCACCATATGGGCCCTGTATTTTCTGAGCTAGATTCTCACATTTTAGGCTGAGGAAGACCTTACATTTCCAACTCTCCTGTCTCCATCTCCTGCTTCATGATGCACTCCAACAATTACACTACCTCCCTATGCATGCATCCCTGAACGAGCTGCATGCTCACAGGGCTGGCTACCTTTTTGCACATGCTGATCTGCATGACGGCATAGCTGATGAGGGCTTCCTTTAGGTCCCGGTTCTTTTGTTCTTTGAAGCGTTCGATATCAGCCCATGCGTTTTTCACAAATTCTCTGAAATAGAAGTACACAGCCATGATTATTCTCATTTAAAGACTGTACATTACATGCCCAAACAACCTGTTTGTATATCCATTTTCTCCAAACTGAAATCCTAATATTCCCCTGATACAGGGGAGAAGGAAGCTAACGCCACATGTAAGGACGTGGATTCAGAAGGTCCCTTCCAAGGTCACAGAAGCAACGAACAAACTCCCGGTAAAACTTCACTTCTATGGAGGCACCTGCAAGCTGAGCAGGGCTCCAGGGGTGCAGCTGTCATGCCATTCTTCACGTCCTGTAAGTAACCCCAATGAACTCACTGGATCACCATGCTAAGGTAACTGTCTGTGTGGTGTGTCGTCTGTGCCCTAACTAGAGTAAACAGACATCTGTTCATATCTCCTCAGGATAGGTTGTACCACAGTCTCTTAAGATTGTCTATGTAGAAGAAAAAGCCATTGCTTGTATAAGATAGGGGCTTTCCCTCTCCTAGGTGTGTCAGAGGGAAACAGGTGTCTGGATTCTCTCCTGTATTATACTTAGTATTTCTGTGTGCATCCATACTCTGTGCCGCAACAGTTCTACCTTCAAACAGATATGGATGGTTCCTTGAGATACTCATAGCCTTATAGATGTCAGGAAATGCTTGCCTTTGGCCACTGCAAAGTGGTTCTGGTTAGCATATGCATGACTGAAATGACGACCTGGGGGCTGGAGACACAGCACAGTGGTTAAGAAGAGCACTGGCTGCTCATACAGAAGACTGGGGTTCAGTTCCCAGCAATCACATGACAGCTTACAACTGTCTATAACCCCAGTCCCAGTGGATGACACCCTCTTCTGGCCTTTATTGGGACTAGACACATACATCGTGCACACACATACATGAGGCAAATCACTTACACATGTAAACTAAAAGGAAATCTTGAATGACAATCTGGGTCTTAAACTCGGATTGCAGGGCTCTGTGGCAGGTTCCTCTAGCCCCAGCTACTAGGGAGGCTGAAGTGGAAGGAGAATTGGACCCTAGGAGTCACACAAGTTTGGGTAACAGTGTGACTGAGTTACACCAAATGAATGCATGAATGAACAAACACTATAGGCACCTTTTAATTATATCAATAAAAACTGACTTTGACTTTTTTTAAAAGTACTCACTTCCAAAAAATTAACAAAGACACTTAAAAAAGTTTTTTTTTTGTTTGTTTTTCAAGGCAGGGTTATTTCTGCCCTGGCTGTCTTGGAACACACTTTGTAGAGCAGGCTGGCCTCAAATTCAGAGATCTACCTTCCTCTGCCTGCTGAGTGCTAGAATTAAAGGCATGCACCTCAATGCCCGGCTCAAACAGTGGACTATCTGTGTCAATCTACTTCTCACTTAGAAGAAAACAGAAAGAAAAAGGGCCAAATGATGGAAGCAGATCTCTGAGATCTCAATTTCCAGAAATATTTATGAAAATTATATTCAAACCTTTATGCAAGGTATGAAGGGGATACACCTCTCAGTTACTTACACTGAAGGTCCCATGAACCCAGTGACAGCCACTGACCAGCCACCACCCAGTACCAATGGCACACTACAGAACAAATTCCATGCCGTGATAGTGGGTGGGTGGGATTCCCTGTGAAGTGGCATTTACACTGTGTTCTGCAGGATGATCAGGCTTTGTAAAATGAGTTGCAAAGGGCGCAGAGAATGTGCAAAAAAATACAAATCACGAAAAGTATAAGAACAAAAAAATTGCCGGGCAGTGGTGGCACACGCCTTTAATCCCAGCACTTGGGAGGCAGAGGCAGGCGGATTTCTGAGTTCGAGGCCAGCCTGGTCCACAGAGTGAGTTCCAGGACAGCCAGGGCTACACAGAGAAACCCTGTCTCGAAAAACCAAAAAAAAAAAAAAAAAAGAAAATTACAATCCTAATATGCCTCCCCGTGCACATCACAGCTATTTCTAGAATCCAACTCTGCCATCAGCACAGTCAGCGTCCAGGGAGGGCACAAAGCAGGAGCTGTCACTGCAGAATAGCTAGTTCGTCACGTCTAGCCTTGTGAAGTCACACAGTTTACCTGCCTTCCAGATTTTTAGACTTCAGCTGCTGTTCTCCCTCATTTATCTGCTCCTCTAGCACCTTGATCCTGGCTTCTCTTTGCTCTGGAGTTTCTTGACCGAAGAGTTTGGTAGTCATTCCCTTCAATGAGAATGTTCTCACAGTCTAAAGGGAACAGAAACAGATCAACAGATGAGGCCTGGTACACACAGTGGGACATTACTCAGCCAAAGAGAAAAACTTCCGGCATGTGCACAAGCCGGATGACTGGAAGGACATCCTGACAGGACAGCCAGAGACGAGCACTGTCTGACTCTACTGAAGTGGAGTATCTAGGAGTCAGTCAGAGGCAGAGAGTGGACTGTGCTTACCAGGACTGAGGAAAAGACTGGAGCTCTCAACAGGTCCAGTTTTAGTTTCAAACTATGCAAATGTCCTGAGGATCAGTTGTAAACAATATAACTATACCTGACTCTACTTGAAAACAGTCATTATGGTACTGTCTTTTTTTTTTTTTTTTTTTTTTTGGTTTTTTGAGATAGGGTTTTTCTGTGTAATCCTGGCTGTCCTAGAACTCAGAAATCCGCCTGCCTCTGCCTCCCAAGTGCTGGGATTAAAGGCGTGCACCACCACCGCCCGGTGGTACTGTCTTTTTGGAGACAGGGGCTCACTATGTGGACCAGCAGCTTCAAACGCAACAGACTGCCTGCCACTGCCTCCCCGAGCTGGCTTCCCATCAAGTGCGTTTAGATTGATCAATTGTTTGGAGCTGAGTGACAGAGAGGCTATGCGCCCTTGCTGCTGCCCTGCTTCTAGATCCTTCTCACGGCATATCAGCCTATGTATTCTAGCCAACAGGCTGGACTGTACAGAGAGGTTTATTCAAGACACAGAGTTTCCTTCACAAGTACACACCACACCATAAGCATTAAAGAGTACAGCACACTCCCTTCTTAGCAGAAATGTACTGATTCTGATTGGGTAAAACTTTCCAAGGTTGTTAGGAGCCATGCTGCGTTTGCTGAAGTAGCTATACGCTCGCCATTATAAGATGGCGCTGGCTTCCTGTTCCTGGTTCTTCTTGGCCTTGGTGTCTGCAGCTGTGCGCACGCGTAGGCGCGAATTTTCCCGCTGGAAGTACTATCAGTGGATATGTAAATGAGACCCCAGTCTGTAAGCCAATGAGGACAGATCATGTCTCTTTGATAGTATATAAGTCAGAACATTCTGGGGCTTGGGGTCCTTCCTTTGTTCTCCATCTTGCATCCTTCTAACTAAAAGAGCTGTAACAATAAAAGACGCTGTCAGAAGAATCTTGAGTGTGATGTGCTCCTTATCGTCGAGGTAGCGTGTCGCATTTGGGGCCGAAACCCGGGAGTGGAAGCCGAACGCCCCCGAGGATCGTCTACCTTGAAGGACCCTGCTTAGCTCGCAGAAACAAGATTCAGAACTGACGGTGCAGTAAGTCTAGACACTTTTCTGTAAGATATGGTGGATCCTATGCTCGGCCTTGCTTTCGCTATCCCTGTCTGGGCGGTGGTTGTTCTCGTGTTTTGCTTTTGCCTTAATTGTCATATTAAGGGACGGGAGTATACGTGTCCTCCTTTTCAAAGTGAACCGTAAATCACAGGCAGATAAGTGTGCAGGTTCGCCCAGTTCTGTAGGTAAAGAATTATGGGCAATCAACAGTTTAAGCCAGTTCTAGTGGCAGTGCAGGCGCTGCTGCAGGAAAGCGGCTTGACTATTCCAGATGGGGTTCTTTTGAAGTTTTTTAAAGAGGTAGATAGAGTTGCTCCGTGGTATGGTCCTACAGGATCCCTTACCACGCGATCATGGGAAAAGTTAGGAGCTGATTTAGCCCGGGAAAAGGAAGAGGGAAGATTGAGAGCAGGCACGTTACCTATTTTTAGGATGATTCAGGCATGTATAGAGGATAAGAAATGCCGAGAAAAGATTAGAGAAGGACAAAGGGTCCTTACTCAGTGTCAGGATAGCCTATCAGAAGCAGAAAAGGAAGGAAATGCTAGCAGAAAAAAAGGCAATGATAAACAGCCTTTAAGAGAATGGAGCTGAGAAAATAGCTCCGTCAGAGAAATACAAAAAAATATATCCAGCCTTGTCTGGGTTTAGAAAATTAACACTGAATGACTCCGCCTCAGAGGAGACATCCTCTGAGGATGGAGAAAACAAGGACGATACTTCGTCCCAGGATGGGTTGGATTCGGACGAACAAACAGAATTAGATGAGGAGGCAGCTCGTTATGAGAAAGAAAGATATCGTCCGGATCCTCCTTATGCACCTGGCAGTTTGCCATCGGCACCGCAGCTGCTTGTGCGGAAGACAAAACAAGAACAGGCTAGGAGACATGTTATTCCAATAGCCACCTCCTTGATTCCAGAAAAGGAGAGAAGAAGGATTAGAGCAGCCTTTCCGGTTTTTGAAGATCAGAATCAGCAGAGATACCATCGTAGTTTAGACTTGAAACAATTAAAGTCATTGGCAGAATCGGTGCAAACATATGGCATAAATGCCTCTTTTACCCAAGCCTTAATAGAGAGACTTGCAGAAAGTGCTATGACGCCTGGGGATTGGTGTAGTACTATCAAGGCAATTGTCGCTACAGGCAAATATTTAGAATGGAAATCTCTTTATCATGATTTGTGTGCTACACAGCCAAGAGATAACATGGCACAAAATCACCCCCAATGGAGCTTTGATATGCTCACTGGCCAGGGGCAATGGGCAATTAATCAGACCCTATATCCAGCACAAGTTTATGAACAGATTAATCAGGCTGCCATCAAAGCATAGAAAAGTTTACCTAATAGAGGGCAGGTCTCTGGAAACTTAACAAAGATCATCCAAGGAACTAATGAGCCATTTTCAGACTTTGTTGCCAGGATGATGGAGGCTGCAGGAAGGATCTTTGGAGATTCAGAATCTGCCATGCCATTAATTGAACAACTTGTTTATGAACAATGTACTAAAGATTGTAGAAATGCCATCACGCCTTGGAAGAATAAAGGGCTTAATGCCTGGATGAAGGCGTGCAGAGAGATAGGAGGTCCGCTGTCCAATGCAGGTCTAGCGGCCGCAGTACTGGCTGCACAGAGGAATAATAATATTAAATGTTATAAGTGTGGTAAAATGGGACACGTTCAGAAACAGTGCCGGAAAGCAGCAGGAAACACTGGAGGTAAACAGCCTGGAATGTGTCCTAGATGTAGAAAAGGCCGACACTGGGCATCTGAATGTAGATCAGTAAAAGACAATAAGGGACAGCCATTGACTCCATTGCCAAAAAACGGGCAGTGGGGCCCACGTCCCCAGGGCCCTCAAATGTATAGGGCACTCGAGAGCAGACAGGACAAATCTCAGAGAAAGGAATGGTCCAGAGGGCCACAGCAGGCTCCGCAGGACTGGACCTTTGTTCCACCACCCGAGCGGTATTAACGCCCACTATGGGCTGTCAGCCAATATCCTCAGATTTTTCTGGCCCTCTTCCCAAGGACACGGTGGGACTTATGCTGGGATGATCTTCAACAACCTTGAGAGGATTGATAGTCCATCCAGGTGTCATAGATCAAGACTTTGAGGGAGTAGTTAAAATTATGTGCTCCTCCCCAAGAGGGATAAGTGCCATTTCCCCAGGAGATCGTATTGCTCAATTATTAATTTTACCCAGCTTACATTCTATGTTTCCTAGCAAAGATAAAGTCCGAGGAAAAAAGGGCTTTGGATTTTCCGGTGGGAACCATACTTTTATTTCACTTGAATTAAATACAAGGCCAACACTAGAGTTAAAAATTGAAGGAAAACTATTCAAAGGCCTTTTAGATACAGGGGCAGACACCACTATCATGTCTACTACATGGTGGCCTAAACAATGGCCTATTAATCGCTCTCAAACTCTTCAAAGGTTAGGATATGAGTCTACACCAGATATTAGTGCTAAACCTTTACACTGGGAAGATTCTGAAGGAAGATCAGGAACAGTTGTTCCTTATGTGCTTCCCCTACCAATAAATTTATGGGGAAGAGATATCTTACAACAAATGGATTTACGATTATCAAATGAGTATTCAGAACAAAGTAGAAAAATGATGTATGATATGGGATATACACCTGGAAAAGGGTTAGGTAGGCACTTACATGGAATGACTGGCCCGGTTCCAGTTAATAAGAAACTAGATCGGACAGGGCTGGGTTTTTCCTAGGGGCCGCTGAGGATGTAATATCCATATCATGGTTAACAGAGGAACGGACTTGGATACCTCAGTGACATCTGACCTCTGAAAAATTGAACGTAGCTAAAACCTTGGTTAAAGAACAACTTGAATTAGGACATTTAGAACCCTCAAATTCTCCTTGGAACACTCCCATATTTGTGATCAAGAAAAGGTCGGGAAAATGGAGATTATTACATGATTTGAGAGCCATTAACAACCAAATGCAGATCTTAGGATCTATACAGAAAGGATTGCCCCTGTTGTCTGCCTTACCAAAATCATGGAATATAATTATTGTTGACATTAAAGATTGTTTCTTCTCCATACCCCTACATGAAAAAGATAAGGTGAGGTTTGCTTTTACCTTGCCTAGCATTAATCATGAAGAGCCTGATAAAAGGTATCAGTGGAAGTTTCTACCTCAAGGAATGGCTAATAGTCCTACTATGTGTCAAATTTATGTTTCTAAAGCTATAGAGCCTGTACGTATACAATATCCTGCTATTAGAATGTGCCACTATATGGATGATATTTTATTATGTTCAAAAGATATAAATGAATTGTCACAGGCCTTTGTGTTGTTAAAAGAAACACTCTTATCAAGAGGGTTACATATAGCCCCCCAAAAAAGTACAAGAAGGAGAAGTGGGAAACTTTCTAGGAGCCGTCATTTCTCCTACTTATATAAGGCCACAGAAGGTTACCATTAGGAGAGATACATTAAAGACCCTAAATGATTTCCAGAAGCTTTTGGGCGATATTAATTGGATACGCCCTTATCTTAAATTAACCACTGCAGAGTTACAACCTTTATTTACAATTCTAGAAGGGGACAGTGCTATTACCTCACCTTGAGAACTTACTCCAGAAGCTCATCAAATATTAGATAAAGTAGAATTGGCCATACAACATGCTCAGCTAACTCGGATAGATCCATATAAAGAATTTCAACTGTGTATTATTCCATCACCTAAACAACCCACTGCCGTTCTGTGGCAGTGTGGTCCCCTGTTATGGATTCATCCTCATAATTCTCCTGGTAGAATTTTGTGCCATTACCCAACTGCTGTGGCTGATATTGCACTTAAGGGGTTAAAATCAGCAACAGAACATTTTGGGAGATTCCCAGATGCCATTATCTGCCCATACACAGCCCAGCAATTACAGGTATTGTGCGTTACCATAGATTCTTGGGCAATACTGCGGTGTACATTCGCAGGCATTATTGATAATCATTATCCCAAACATCCTTTATTACAATTTACAATTAATAATGTTTTTATATTTCCTAGATTAACAAGCCTGGAACCCTTACCAGAGGCCATAGATGTTTATACAGATGGCTCAAAAACAGGTGTTGGGTGCTATGTTGTTCGGAACAAGGCTATTCAGATTAAATTCTCCTATACCTCGCCACAACTGGTAGAATGTGCAGTTGTTGCGGTGGTCCTTAAAACTTATCCAACCTCTATTACTATCATATCTGATTCCTATTATGTTGTTAATGCAGTACGTCAGCTAGAAGTTGCTGACTACATTAGTCCTAAAAGCACTGTCTTTTCCCTCTTTAATGAGATACAAATGTTAATTAGAGCCAGGTGACACCCATTTTTTATTCAACACATACGGGCTCATTCCTTACTTCCTGGACCGATGTCGTTAGGTAACGCCCGTGCTGATGAGGGCACAAAACAAATGTTTTGGACCAGTATTGTAGAACAGCAAGCTGAGAAACTTCATGCCTTATATCATGTTAATGCATGACTTAACTGACTTAAGTTTAACATTTAAACTTAACTGACTTAAATTTAACATTTCTCGTGCGGTAGCACGAGATATTGTTCTGAAATGCACTTCATGTGCTGAATTTAGACACCCTCCTCATATAGGAGTGAATCCCAGAGGTCTTAAACCTTTACATGTGTGGCAAATGGATGTCACTCACTATACAGCCTTTGGAAAGCTGAAATACCTACATGTTTCAGTAGATACCTGTTCGGGGATTATTCATGCAACCCCTCTAGCAGGAGAAAAAGTATCACATGTTATTACTCATTGTCTTGAGGCTTGGGCCGCATGGGGCAAACCCATGCAACTAAAAACAGATAACGGCCCAGCCTATACTTCAAAAACTTTTCAACAATTTTGCATGCGCCTTGATATTCATCATGTTACAGGATTACCTTATAATCCACAAGCTCAAGGCATAGTTGAACGTGCTAATGGTACGTTGAAAACTTATTTACAAAAACAAAATGGGGGAATAGGCCATACCATGGGGCCTAAATCATCCATCTCATTGGCTTTATTTACTTTAAATTTCTTAAATTTGGATGCGGATGGACGGTCCGCCGCAGATAGACATGCCTCTCCGCCATTGTCTCCAAAAGTGTACGCTCGGTGGAAGGACGTGTTAACCAATCAATGGAAAGGCCCGGATCCAATATTAATAAGATCCAGGGGAGCTATTTGTGTTTTCCCACAGGAGCAAGAAAATCCGATCTGGGTACCAACAAGATTGACAAGAATAGTGAAGGATGGAGAAAAAGAAAATCCGGATCCAGAGGCTGTGGACGTCAATGTTTCTGATATTAATTCTTTGGACTCCCATAAAGAGCAGCCTACCTCTGTGGGCAATAGTGAGAACATGGCCCGTTCCAATGCCTGTACATGCTAATTCAACTAAACTTCCTTTATTCTTATCCACAAGTTGTGCCATGGAAGCACCATGCATCAAAACGCCTAAGTTTGAAACAGAACCATATAATGCCACCTCAATAAAATTAAATACGGCATTATGTTTTACTTTCCAAAATGAGACTATTAGCTCTGGGAAAGGGCCATGTATTAAAATTACAAAAATGAAATTGGGATATTGGGAAGATCCACTTGTTACTAATAAAATTCCCACAGGGATATTAATGAATGCCCTGTCACAAATAAGTACTGGAGCAAATAGTGGAAGTGGAACTGGTGGTGATAATACATCTTCTAATATCACTACCATTATGCTCACTAGCAATGTAACTATACCATTACCTGATAATTCTCCTCTTACTGTGACCGCTAAAAGACAGATACCATGGTGCTATCCATTATTGGATTTTCCTCCGACATTTACAGCATGTCAACCACCAGAACTACGGAAATTTAAACTATCGGAGGGTTTCTATTTTAATCAAAAGTTAAAAAGATTTAAAACAAATAACACTCACTCTGGCCCTGGGAGTGAGTGGCCATTTTTCGAATGGATAATTATAAATGATGCCGAGGCATCTACTAGTATATCAGCTTTTGCTAATCTACAAGGAAGCTTCCATACATCTAATAATGTCAGTGGTACACGATTGGAGACCACGCAAAGTAATAAAACAAAGATCAGTTTATCTATTTGAAGATTAATCAACAATATTCTAATTATACGCTTGAGCCATCGCTAGTGTGTGTTCAAGCACCATATTTTTTCCTTATATTTGATGAAGAGTTGTTTGAAAACAGCTCAATAATTAATTGCCATAGTCCTAATATTACATGTTACTTAACAGAATGCTGGAATGGAAATAACTGGACAACAATTGTGGTGAATATTCCCACATTTGTACCAGTACCTGTTGAAGCTGACCCCAAAGATTTTCCTATCGTACAATTATTGAGACAAAAAAGAGATTTTGGCATTACAGCAGCTATAATCACTGCCATTACTGTTTCTGCTGCAGCTGCAGTGACTGCAGGTATTGCCATGGCCAATCAAGTGCAAGCAGCCTCAGTTATTAGTCAAATTACTGAAAAGGCATCCGATGCACTTGAGAAAGTGAAGAGAACTGATGCTCATTTGACCTCAGGGGTCTTACTGGTCAATCAGCGCATTGACTTATTACAACAATTACAAGCGCTTGGAGATGTCATACAACTTTCTTGTGTGGCTTCCACACGTTCCCTATGTATAACCCTCTTACCTTTTGATAATTCTTCCCTTGTTAACAGTTCTATTATTTCAGAATATCTGAAGGGGAATTGGACCCAGGAGTTGGGAGTTTCTTCAAGAAGAATTACAGTTGAAGATATTAGACCTCAACAATACAAGCCTTGATATAATCAGTTTCAAAGACTTTACCTCTTGGCTTTTTTCTGCATTTTCCTTCTTTAAGGAGTGGGTGGGGGTAGGTTTGTTTGGCTGTATGCTACTTGGAGGGACATTGATCTTACTCTGGTTGTTTTGTAAAATGAAAACTCAACAACAACGTGATAAAATAGTTATTGCTCAGGCATTTATGGCCATTGAGACTGGAGCATCCCCTCAAGTTTGGTTGAATATGCTAAAGTGCGGAGACGCTGTTCCGTTTATGCATGCTTGTGGGCACAGGATCCCATTGCACCAAGCTGTAGACGAGACAGCCTTTTGATGTTTCCCAGGGCTCGGGTTCCCATTGCACGGGGCTAAGGCACAAAAGGTCTCTAGTCACTATATGCTATTTATAAAGAAGGGGGAGATGTTAGGAGCCATGCTGCGTTTGCTGAAGTAGCTATACGCTCGCCATTATAAGATGGCGCTGGCTTCCTGTTCCTGGTTCTTCTTGGCCTTGGTGTCTGCAGCTGTGCGCACGCGTAGGCGCGAATTTTCCCGCTGAAAGTACTATCAGTGGATATGTAAATGAGACCCCAGTCTGTAAGCCAATGAGGACAAATCATGTCTCTTTGATAGTATATAAGTCAGAACATTCTGGGGCTTGGGGTCCTTCCTTTGTTCTCCATCTTGCATCCTTCTAACTAAAAGAGCTGTAACAATAAAAGACGCTGTCAGAAGAATCTTGAGTGTGATGTGCTCCTTATCGGCGAGGTAGCGTGTCACACAAGGTAAACTAAGTTTTAAAAATATTTTACTTTTTAAAATTTATGTATATAAGTGCATAAGTATTCAGGTGCCCAAAGAAGCCAGAAGATGGGATCAGATCCCCCTGGAGCTGGAGGTAAATGTGATTGTGAGTCTTCTGACTTACGTGTTAGGAATCAAATCTGGATCATCTACAAGAGCACCAAGTACTCTTAATCCCAGCCCCAAACTAAAATCCCCATAGAACACCTTTGCATGGTTTTGATGGCTGTTATCTTTTTATATCAAGAAAGTAACCAGAAGCAGGAGAGACGGCTCAGTGGTTAAGAACATCTGTTGCTCTTTCAAGGGACTCAGGTTGGTTCCTAGCAATCACACCAGGATAACATTAGCTGACAACTGCCTGTAACTCCAGTTCTAAGGTATCCAATGCCCTTTCCTGGCTTTTGCAGGTGTAGTGCATGCACACACAGACACATGCACGCTCACGTGAACAAATGCACACACACTTGTAATAAGTCTTTTTTTTAAAGGTGAAGGAAGCTAAGACATTGTACTCTCTGAGTGATTCTGTAATCTGTAATAAAGCTTTCCAGAAAAAAAAAAAAGGCACCAATAATCTCATGATTCTCCTAAGACACAGGTAGCTTGCATATTACAACTGCACGTCGCCCCCAGCCCACTACTGCGGCACCAGAGACCTGGAGAGCACTCACTCACTCACTCACTCACCCCAGTGGCCAGCTCCTCGCACTGCTGTTTCTTGGAAGCCAGGTCTTGAGCAGCTGTCTCCAGGTCATACTGCATAAGCTCATGCTTCCTGCACACAGCCCTTGGGGTGAGCAACAACAGCCATTAAGGTGGTTTGGCTTCCTTAACATATCAGAAATGTTTTCAGGGGCCCAGAGGCTGTCATAATGTCTAACTAGTTTCAGAGCTTTTCTGACCAAAACTTTCAAGTTTAAAATGTAGTAGTCCAATCCTGAAAATTAAATCTAGTGGATCCTAAGCATAAAACTTATTCATAAACAAAAGATAGCTTATATAACTATTTTAATAAACGTAATACTAATTTGATTAGTACACAATTTTTTTCTGAAACAGTCTCATTAAGTGTAGTCCGAGCTGTATTTGAATTTCAAACCCTCTTGCTCTGCCTCCTGTACTGTCTTCTTACCTGTAGTTCCCACTACGCCCAGCTCTCTTAGATCACCATAATATTAACTATGCTTATTATAAAAACAATTCTACTACAGGAGTGCACAAAACAGGAACAGTACCAGAGTTCCCCATAACCCCACTGTGCACTGAAGTGTGTCTAACCTTCCAGAAATCAGCTAGGCATTTATGACATGCACCCACACCTCTACTGTGTCGATACCTTCACACTTGGGCGTGAACCATGGACATCTTTTCATGTGAACACACAGTAATCATTTTAATGATTTGTAGGAACTGCACAGAATTTCACTGCATTCAATAATTTTCTATGGCTTCATAACTTGAAAACTTATTTTGATGAAACTTGCTTCTATATAAGGCAGGTAGGAAAAAAGCTGACTGCCTGCCAGCGTTCTCATGCTGACACACTGAAGAACACAGTTCTTCTGTATGCCCAATACAATGTTTTTCAAAGATGTATTTTTTAAAATTATGTGTGTATGCATGGGAGCATGTGTGTTGGTATGTTCATGTTTGTGTGTTCGTGGGAGCATGTGTGTTGGTATGCTCATGTTTGTGTGTTCGTGGGAGCACATGTGTTGGTATGTTCATGTTTGTGTGTTTGTGGGAGCATGTGTGTTGGTATGTTCATGTTTGTGTGTATGCATGGGAGCATGTGTGTTGGTATGTTCATGTTTGTGTGTTTGTGGGAGCATGTGTGTTGGTATGCTCATGCTTGTGTGTTCGTGGGAGCACGTGTGTTGGTATACTCATACGAGTACAGGTGTCTGCAGAACCCAGAGGCACTGGACTCCAGGCACTGGAATCACAGGTAGTTAGCTACTAAGGACTGAACTGGGTCTTCTGGCAGAGCAGTATGAACTTAATCACTAAGCCAACCATCCAGCTCCTCAACACAATTCTTTCTTTCCTTCTTTCTTTCTTTTCTTTCCCTCTCCCTCCCCTCCCTCTCTTTCTCCTATTTGAGAACAGGGTCTTATAACTATGTACTCATGGCCAGCCTGGACCTCACTCCATAGGCCTCTATCTTCTGACCACGGTGACTAGAGGGGCGCACACCATGCCTGGCCTCCAACAGAATTTTTATACAGCCTTTCAATGTGACAGAAAACTAATCAAAAGCTAACCTTTTCAGAAAAATGATTTTTCTAACTTGAACTTAAAAAAAGAAAAATCAGGCTGAGCAGTGATGGCGCACGCCTTTAATCCTAGCATTCAGGAAGCAGAGGCAGCCTGAGTTCAAGGCCAGCCTGGTTGGCATAGTGAGTTCTAGAAATCTGCCTACCTCTGCCTCCCAAGTGCTGGGATTAAAGGCGTGTGCCACCACTGCCAGGCCCCTCTCTCCTTTTTTTTCTCTCCTATCTAGTGTTACGGGATTGAAGGGGTGGAAATAAAAAGTACGCACAAATTATCCAAAGTGTGGCTACACTGGGGCCTCACTCCAGGATCTGACACAAGGAAATCATTTAAAAAACAACTACTCTCTACATTTGCAGGCCTGTCGTTAGTTACCCACCGAAGTGCTTCTGCATAAAACAGATACTCCTTCAGCTGATCTGCATAGTGTTCTTCATCTTCCAAAATATCATCAATAGAAGATGCATACCTGTGTAAGAAACAAGGCATAAATATTCTGTGTCAAAAGTGTTAATGTTTAAAAAAAAAGGGCACCTTACAAGCACCTATGACTCCATCTCCAGGGAATGCCACACCCTCTCCTGGTATCTGTGGGCATCTGAACATACATGTCATTCACACACAAAACTCACACAAAAATACGAATAATTTTCTAAAAAATTTTAAAGAGTTAGTTTGAATATGGCATAAAAATTAATATTTAAAGCAATTATTTTTCTCCCTCTAAGTAGCATAAGGTGCACTGAGCTCCAGTGTAAAAAGTGAGGGTTTTATATAGGTTTGCTGTGGCACGATTGAGTCAGGCTAATTAACACATCCATTACCTGACATACTCATCTTGTTCATGATGAGAACATTTAACACCTTTCTTTTTTCTTATTGGTTTAAAGGAGCTATTTAAATACAGTAATTACATTTTATTGATAAAAGGTGTGTGTATGTGTATACGTGTGCACGCACACACTCACACATGCATCATAGTCCGTGGTGGAAGATGGAGAACAACTTTCAGGTGTTGGCACTTTCCCTTCACAATGTGGGACCTGGGGTCAAACTCAAGTCATCAGACTTGGAAACAAGGGCCTTTACCCACTAAACTCTCTCACTGGCCTTAATATTGTCTTTTCTTTTTCAATTTAATTTTTTTTTCATTTTTCTTTTGATAGGAACCTTCACATATGCCTAATATGTAAGTTTACATTCAAAGAAAAAACTTTTGAGGTCTCATCTAAGTGTCCTCAGACTCCCTGGCAGTGAGGGATCTTCTGGTTCTCCTGCCTCTACCTTCCCCAGTGTGTCCCCACCACAGTGGGTTAACATGGTGCTGGGGATTGAACCTATGACCCTACCAACTGTGCTGTACCTTCAGACCTGGGACAATGTGTAAGTGCATATATGTCAGTAAAATTAGGTACATATGTGTTGTATCAACATTTCTAGAACATTTTTAGCTTCTCCAGTGGAAGAGGTACCTTATGCAGCATTAACTTCTACAAATTTTACATTAAGAGTTCTTTTTTCTCTCTGGGCATAGTGATATATGCCTTTAATCCCAGCACTCAGGAGGCAGATCTGTGAGTTCCAGAATAGCCAGGACTACGTAGAGATTCTATCTAAAAATAAACAAACAAAACAAAAAACAAACAAAAAAACCCTCAAAAGCTCCTTTTCCTTTGTACACTCTCTTCAATATTCTCCTAAAAGCTACAATTTTAGTTTTACTATAACATATATAGTAATCTAAATTGAATTACTTTTATATAAAGTATAAGATCTCTTTATGGCTATAATATAGCCCTACAACTTATCTTGAAAGCTAGATTCTTTGTCAAAACTGGTTTTGGCTATTTCAACATCATATAAACTTTTGATCAGTTTTGTCTGTTTGTTTTTAAGACAGGAGCTCACACAATTTTGCCATGTCCTTGAGCTCAGAGCACTAGTCTGAAATGCCAATTTCAGACTATAATATTCTTTTACATTCTGGATGAGAAATGTCACTCTTAAACAACAGCAACCCCACTACTTATGAAGCAGATTCTTCACCCAGAGTGTGCTCTGGTCCTGAGGTTCTGCTCCTCCAGGACACCAATCAGGAGACCTCTCCAAAGCACCTGCCCTGAGCTGGGCCTCGCTGACTCTGGGCATCATTCCTTCATCACTGAACCATCCCCATGGTGTCAGCTACCATTCTGGCATCTCAGAGTTAAAACCCTGGCGGCCTTCTCCAGTCAGCAGCTTTTAGCTTTTCAGGTTTGTCCAGCCAGAAAACCCAAGCTCGTCAGGAGGGACTCAGAGCCACAGTCTTCCCAGCTCCGGCTGGCAGTGCCAGCCCTACTATGTGACATGGCAGCAGAGGCTGGGAGGTGAAGGACCATTTTTAAAATGTTTATTATTAACAGTGTTAAAGTATGTCAAATAATGTTTCTGTAGACACTGAAATGCACATACAGATTTCTATCTTTCTTCTGTCACTACATGAATTAGACCAGTTTCAGAATACATGTATTAACTAATCTTGCATTCCTGAGAAGAACAAGTTCTATCTATATATGCAAAACGTTCCTATAAATTCCAGTAAAGTTGACAAAAACCAAAGGCTAGCAGCCCTCGGCACTGAGCAGGCCCAGCTGCTTAATTCCACAGGTACTCACACGTCCATGTGATGCCCAGCACTCTGTAGCCCATCACCCATTTCTTTTTCAATGGCACTCCACTCACTAGAAGAAAAGGAAGAACAAAAATACCAGGAACTAGCTCTATGGGATTATTCAATGGAACGGTTTACAAGATCCTTTTCTAGCTAGGACTCATATTTGGATTTATTGTCTGTGATTCAAGTCCGTTGGTTTTCCCTTAATATTTAATAATTAAAGGTAAGATACAAGCACACAAAGCTAGGGGTGTAGCTCAGTTAGTAGAACACCTACCAATCTTGCTCCAAACCCCAAGTTTGATCCTCAGTACCACCTGAACTAAATGTGGCAGTACATCCTGTACACTTGAAAGGCAGAAGCAGAAGGCTCAGAAGTTCAAGGTCATCTTTGACTATATGAAAAATGTAAGGCCAGCCTGGGCTATATGAGACTTCAAAACAACAACAGCCAGGTTGTAGCGGCATACACCTTTAATCCCACCACCTGGAAGGCAGAGGCAGGAAGATTTCTGTAAATTCTAGGCCAGCCTGGTCTGCATAGTAAGTTCCAGACCAGCCAGGGCTATACAGTAAGATCATGTCTCTAACAATCTATGGTTGAGCCCAGCACCCACATGACAGCCCACAAACTCTAGGTCCAGAGGAACTTCTGGTCCCCGTAGGCATGAGGCAGGAGGTACACAGGCAAAACAGCCCAATATAAAATAAATGAAAAAGTATTAAATATGATTTAAGTAACCAAAATGGTAAAGTCATATACACATACATCTATATACTGTCCTCTCAGTTTGGTACTGAGGACTGAGCCCAGGGCCTCATACAACTAGACAACTGTTCTACCCCAGCCTTTATGTAAGTATTCTAATCACTGAAACACTCGTCTTTCCAAAGTCTTCATATATTGTAAAACAATACAAATAAAAGAAAGAGAAAGTATCCAGTTCTATTAGATAATAGTTTCCAGTGATTCTTCCCAGGCAATCAACAGAGAAAGTAAATCAGTCAAGAATTGTGGCCCTGCAGTCAGGAATCTCATCCATTATATAAAATCCACCCCCAGCCCACACACACACATTTTTTTTGTTTGTTTGTTTGTTTACAGATGCCTTTAAAACAAAAGTACTTATTTGAAAGTGAAAGCTATTGCTTCAGGACATCACTAAATACGGTCTGCCAGGCACAATGAAACACAACTGTGAATCTCAACAGTTGAGAGGCAGAGATAGGTGGATTGTTTTAAGTCTGAGATAAGCCTGGGCTACAATACAAAGAGTTCCAGGCCAGCCAAGCTACAGGGTCTAGGTCTCAGGAGTCTAGGGAAATGTAAGCCCAAGGACCAGAGTATGGATAGCTAGCACTCATTCAATATGACAGCCTGTCTGTGATCCCAGCTCTTGGGAGGGAAAAACAGAGGGTGAGCTCTAGATTCAAGTAAGAGAACCTCCCTCGATGATAAGGTGGAGAGTGATCAAAAGATACCCAATGTGAACCTCTGGCTTCTACACACATGCACATACTTCAACATGTGCACACCTCCCAACATGTGCACTTACATCTGACCACACACACAAAATTAGATATATACTCTTCTGACTCATACATTATAAAAGCTTTAAAATACAGTTTTTAAGCCAAAAAGCTAATTGGAGTTAAATGTTTATGTTCATATGATACTTACCTAAAAACTCTCCCATAATTCCCATGTACTTTATATACACCATAGAGTCGATCTGCTACTCTCTGAAACATTTAACAGAAATTGGTATTAGGTTGAAATCCTATATAGGTTACTTTTTAAAAATTCATAAACATTTTTAAGAGATGAAAAAATCATGTTTAGTACAATAAACAAGAAAATAGAATAGCATATTTACTTGGTGTTCCCAGTTCATTTTACCAGTTGTCATTACTACTCTTACAGTTCTGGTAGCAAGAGAAGAGAGCTCTGCCCAGCATATCAGCACCAGCTTCAGTAACACATCAAACACCTGAATTAAATCAGTCTATGAGCCGACACAGGTTTTCCCCACACATGCCTGTTCTTGTAGTTGGAGCTAATACAGATGACCCCTCTGAAGGAGAAGAGGAGACAATGGGAGAGGAGTCTGTGCGCGCTATTAGATGGTGAACACACAGCCTTTTCTCCTCTAAGTCTGCTAACACATTTCAAAGATTCTGAGATTTAAAATTCCTAACTGGGCCTGGTGGCACACACTTCCAATTCCAGCATTAGAAGGAAAGGGGCAAGTGCATCTCTGTGAGTTCAAAGACGGCCTAGTCTACAGAGTGAGCCCTAAGCCAGCTTAGTCTCCATAGTGAGACCTTGTCTTAAAAAAATAAAAAGACTCTGGATATAAGTGGTTTCCAAAGGAGCTGTGTATGATTCTCTCCTGCCACCCTCTCTGACTGAACTGCAAACACCAGACAGTACCATTTTTATAAACAACTATAAGATACTTATTACATATGATGTCAGCAACTATAATCTGCATCTTTAAATGCTAGCAAAGTAAACTTGTGCTTTAGAATATTAACAAGGTTATATTAAAATGTAATTCCGTCTGGAGAAGAAGCAAAAGAGTACAACAGGAAACAGAATAAGCAATTAAACAAGTATGAGTTTAGCTGTTTCTTTACAAGATTGATTCATATGTATGTGTTTTGCCTACATGCATGTCTGTGCATCACATGTATATACTGCACACAAGTATGTATATACTGCACAGTATAGAAGAGGGCACTAGATCCTGTGGAACGAGAGTTACACATGATCATGAGCCACTGTCCAGGTGCTGGTAACCTACTGGGTCTTCCAGGGTAGTAACAAGGGCTCTTGACCTGAGCCAGCTCTCCAGTCCCATGAGTGCAGTTGTTATGTAGAGCTGTGAGCCCACATCAGAGTTCTCCAAATCTTTATACTGTGTCTTTAGGAGATAAGAACATAGTCTCCATCAGCTGATGTGTCACCAGGATGACTCAGCCAGTGTCATTTTCCATCCCATCTTTTGTCCAGGCCATAGGTGGCTAAGAGCACAGGCTCCTAAGGCAGGCCCAGGCTGGGTCCCTGCACTTGTCTTGGGAGGTACTAGAGTTTATTCATTCCATTGTGTTTCCTATTGCACTACATGAGAACAGAAGGACCTTCTGACAGGTCATGAAGTGAGGTTATCCTAACATATGCCAGCATCACAGAGCACAAACAATGGTGAAGAAAAAGTTTTAATTTTCCTTTGTGTTAGCTCACAAAATAAAAAATGACCTTATTGGACTCTCATGACTATAAGGCACTTATCCATGTAAGAAGTGTTGGCACCTACAGTGTGATGGGCAAGTACCAGTCTCCTTTTTTAGAAAACAAATCCTGAAAGGTTCCAGTATCTGCCTGGTGTGGACAGCAAAGAGCAGTTTCAAATTCAGCCCTTCTTGGCTCTAAGGTCACCTGCTTTGCCTAAGGAGTTCTGTTTGACTTAAGCGTTCAACCCATACCCAGCAGTTTTAAAAGGACTTTCTTCAACAGAAAAGATAATGCTTTTATTTTTCCTTTTATTTGTTTCTTTCTTTCTTCTTTTTTTCTTTCCCAAGACATGGGGTTCTTTGTGTACCCTGGCTATCTTGGAACTCCCTCTGTAGAACAAGCTAGCCTCAAACTCATAAGAGATCCACAAGCCTCTGCCTCCCAGAGTGCTGAGATTAAAGGTGTGTGCCATCACCACCTGTCTTAAACAACATCTAAGCCAGTGGTTGTCACCCTTCCTGATGCTGCAACCCTTTAATACAGTTCCCCATGTTGTGGTGACCTCCAACCATACAATTACTTTAGTTGCTGCTTTGTAACTGTTTGCTACTGTCAGGATCTGTAATGTGAACAGTTTTGGAGACAGAGGTTTGGCAAAGGGGTCCACTGATCTGAGCCATCTTCTACAGCGGATACCAGCATTAGGAAAAGGCAGGTCCCAGGGGGCTTTCTGTGTGGTTTTCAAGCCTATGTTCATGTGGGTCTTTAACCTTCCATCCCTGTCTTGTCATCTTGCTGTTACTATCCATGTCTCATGCCCTTTCTCCTAATTTCAGAACACTATTTTAAACCCCAAGTTAATCAGAAGATATCCCATGGTTCCACTGTTATAGTCAGAACTTCATCATAATTCATACTCTATGTGTGGAATTTCTTTTTCTTTTCTTTTTTTTTTTGAGACAGGGTTTCTCTGTGTAACTCTGGCTGTCCTGGAACTCACTCTGTAGACCAGTCTGACCTCGAACTCAGAAATCTGCCTGCCTCTGCCTCCCAAGCGCTGGGATTAGAGGTGTGCGCCACCACTGTCCAGCAGTGGAATTTCAGGGTAATGAAAGATCTAGAAATCACAGCTCATCAACTCAAAATCCTTCCTAATATTCAGTTCTTGCTTCCAAGTAGTAAGATAACAGGGAGAGCCACCCACTGCAGTGTGACAGTCTTTATTTATCATTTGACAGTATATTTAAGGAATCTATTATGGTTTGACAGTTTCTATTACGGCTTTGTGTGTTGGAATCTTGGTTTTCAGTAAAGTGTGTGAGGCCTAGTAAGAAGTCTTTAGATCATTAGGGACAATAACTCTGAAAGAATTTAATTATAAGACTCCAGCAAATGCCCGTTGAGAATGGACTGCTAAAAAACTGAGCAAGGTGGGCCCCTCCCCAGGCTCTGGCTTCCTGGGATCTCTAACACTCACATGCTCACACCAAGATGTGATCTGTCCTGTTAGTGGGCTCTTTTGTTCAATTTATTTCATCTCATAAGGAGGAGTTCAGTCAAATATGACATGACCGCAGACCTAGTGACCCTGTCTCAGGTAAGGTTTCCTCTGGGATGATCAGATGACAAGTTTCCAGGTACTCTATTTACTGAAGCCTATTTTCCCCACGTGCATTACAATGGTGTCCAAGCACAATGGTTGTTCCTTATCCTTTTGTCATGCAGACTAGTACCTTAAGTAAGTTTATTCAGTGGAATTTATTTTGTGGAATATGCAATGGGGAAGGTGAGGCAGGAGGACAGTTAAGTTCAAGCCTGGGATGCATAGCAAGACCCCGCCTTAAAGGACCACAGATACAAGATGTGCTAACAGTCACAAAATATCCCACAAAGCTAAAAAAACAAAACCCTCAAAGGCTGAGGAATTACTCTACAGAGTCTAATATAAACTCTCTCATCATTTACATCCCACTCTGAAATGACAGGCCTTTTGATAAGATGGCTACACCATTACACACCAGGAAGAAAGTAATGGGTTTAAACTCTTCACACTGTTTCTAACAGAAGAGGCCCCCACTTCCTTAAAAGGCAGTTTATGATATAAACGTACTAGATTTGCATGTAAACTCAGTCATCCACCCTAAATCCACCCAGTACTTAGAAGCATGTCGACTCAGTGACTAGCACCATCCTTGGGGGTGTCCCAGAGCTCCGGATCACTTACAGCTCTGACCCGAAGGAGATGAGAGATGACAGACTGCAGCTCATCACTGTAGTGCCTCAGCTCAGTAAACCTCCTGAAACAGGAAACAAAACCTCACTTAGGAAAGCAAGCAGTCAATGTTTCTACACAAAATGGCAATTCCTGACAATAATGAAACTCATTCTATCTAACCACATCCTGTCCCTGAACATTACAAACCGATATAAACAGAAAAATATCCTAAAATAAAACAGCATAAAATACATACACAAATGGAAAGCCAAGAAAAGATGCAAAAAGGGACCAGGTAGAGATGAAATCTGTGGGTATGGAAAATTATTCTAAAAACTAAACAAAACAAGGAAAAGTTTATGGTGTTGAAAAATAAATACTGCAACCGAAATAGCAGTCTCCAACATTCTTATATTCCTAACGGTTCTCAGTAATTTTCCAATTCTCCACAAAGACTTCAAGCCTTTTCAAAATAGACTTGTCTATTTTATTCTATGTGAATCTCAGTCCCCATAGAGGTTCAAAGAGGACACTGGATGCCTTGAACTGAACGGAGCTACGAGAGGTTGTAAACCATCATGTTGGGATCTGGGAATCGAACCTGTGGCCCTCTGGAAGACCAACAAGTGTTCTAGTCCACTCAACCATCTTTCTAGCCTGACACCAAGATTCTGATGTCACTCTCCACACAGGTAACAGAAGCCAGCATGTGAGAAAACCTCACTTTCACTTCTGTCAGTCAATGTAAAGCTTTCTCAAATCTACATTTCTTTAGATTCGGCTTCCACCAGATTCTCTAGATGTTCTGCCTCATGTTACTTCCCAACTCCTTTCACCACAGTTAACCCGCTGTGCTCTCTGTGACCCTTCGAGTCTCCTGTAGTACTCCCTTTCTTCACCATATCTAAGAATTTCTGAAATGTCTGTTTTAAGAACCCACTGAGAGGGGCTAGGAGATGATTCAGTAGGTAGCAAGCTTTCCAGGAAAGCAAGGGAGCCTGAGTCTAAATCCCTAGCAGCACATAAAAGCCAGGCATGAGGCATGGCCTTCATGTCCGTAAATCTAGCAACTGAAGGATGGAGATGGATGGATCCTGGGAAGTCACTGGACAGCCAGGCTACCCAGATGGTGAGCTTTAGGTTCAGTGAGAGACACTACGGCAAAAAGCAGTAGAGAAAGACTAGTATCTTCTTCTGGAACCTGCATGTATATACATATACCACACACACATACACGCATGCACGCCCTCACCCACTATTGAGATCTCAGCATGACAGCTTACATTTATAATTCCCAGCTCTTGGGAAGCTAAGACAGATAGCTCGCTGTAAATCTCAGGCTAGTGCAGACTACAGACTAAGGTCCTGTCTTTAAAACAACAACACTAAAAAACCCAAGCCAAGCCACTACTGGGGTCTCTCACTGGGAGAGGACTGTGAAGAGCCACAGACAGGTCCACTGGCACTCAGGTTTGATTAAAACAAGCTCGCCCCAGGATTTCAGGTACTGGTTGCCCTCAGGTTACACTCTGGAAAGGCTCATAGTGAGAGTGCAAGTCTTAGATTCTCAGCCATTGTCTCATTAATCTTTCAATAACTATTCATTTTGTGGTTTGTTTGTATGACTTTATGTTTATGAATCACAGTACACTACCACATTCCAAGTTCCTACCTCCAATCCGGAACTATCTCCTAACCCCAGAGCTATACCACCCCCTGAACAGCACTGTTACTTACATATCCACAGCCTGGCCTCTTTCCCTAGCTCCCCCACATACATTCTGCTCCCCAGCAGTTTTACAGAGTAAAGCCTGAGAGCTGTCTGTATTTTGTCCTCATCTCCTCCCCCCATGCCTTCTCCTTACACCAGCCTATATATTCTACTTCTTAACCATTGCTGAGGTCGACTTGCACTGACACAGGCTCTCTGCCAGTCCCTCAGGTCAGTATCAGGAGCATCGCCTCTTACTTGGAATTCTCTTACTGCCCTGACTAGCCTCCTAGTCAGCTCATACACTCTAATCTGCTCTGCTTGATTCCTACACAATTCCTCTGCTGGTAGGGAGATTTCTTTCTAGTTCAGATTAGCCACTGATCCTGAGACAAAACCGAAATTCTTTTTTTAAAGATATATATTTTAATTGTATTTGTTTATCCAAGAGATTGAAGAGGTCATAATTGTTGGGTCCCTCTGGAACTGGAGTTACAGGTGGTTGTGGACCACTTGACATAGCTGCTGGGAGCCTAACTCAGGACCTCTGGGGAGCACTAAATACTATTAACTGTTCAGCCATCTTTCCAGCCCCAAAATCTAACATCAATAATGTAGCTTAGGAAAGTACACAGAGTCCCTGCATATGCTTACCACGGCTCATCCAGTCAGAAGCTGCCGGCCAGCTTGAGGGAATCCCCACTGGTTCAAACAGCCTCTGCTACAGGCACCCCTCTCAAGGCAGTGCTTCTCATCTAAGGAACAGTCTGGGCATTAAAGGGCCAAAAGCATGGCTGTCCTTGAGTCAACCAATACTGGAAAAGACATGTTTATATCCCAGGAGAAGCAGAAAACTGACTCTATAATTTTGCTTACACTTGTAGAATAAAAAATCCTAGACTTTTGGGATATCAAACTCTGGGGAAGGAAGTGAGACTTGATAGACAGTGACCGAGTGAGACTTTTCATTTTATAATTCTTCATATACTACAATCTACACACACGCCTGACAAGTTAATAGGGTATAGTACACAGCCAAACCATTTTTAGATGTCAACATTAAATGTTTAAAAATGTATTTCCTAAACAACTGTGAACTGCTTTCTTTACACAGAGCCTGTGCTTAGCTAGGAACAGCTCCTGTGGAGGCAATAACAACTGCATTGATGTGTTGGTGAGTAAAGGTTGGAGGTAAATTGTTAAACCCTGTCAGTCCTTGATCAGATCATATTTATTTGTGTTTTGTTTTTGTTTTTTGATACAAGGTCTCACTATATAACACTGGCTGGCCTAGACCCAAGTGCTGGGATTAAAGGTGTATACTATGTATAGCCTTGATCAAATCTTGTGCTAAGGACTAGGAGTCAGAAATCCTTTACAGTTAGTTCCTCTAGGCCTGATTCCCTAAGAGCTTTTCCTTTTAGGTCAGGCCTAACTATAAAGTTCTTACTGTCCCATTGGGTTATGAGAAATTTCATACGTACTAGTAGCTGAAGGTGCAGTCCACCTAAGTTAAGGGAACCAGAGGTCCTAGCATGTCCAGTGACAGTGTCCGAGACACACCACTCTTTTACTAACTGAGAAACAGAATGCTGTGCTTTCTTTTAAATGATAGGCAGGTTAGGGAGGAAACAGTATCCCCATGGGACCAATCATGTCACCAGAGCCAGCATTAAGATTCAAGACACCACAGAGATAGTCAGAAGAACAAAGCCTGCATCTTCAGAGAGACCAGACACTGGAAATGGGAAGGCTTAATGGTGAAACTAAAGAGTCCACCAAACCTTGGACAGCAGTAGTTAAGAGATAGAGGCAAAGATTTTCTAGAATTGCAATCTAGATCCTTTGGCAAAGTCAAAATCTAGCACTGCCTGCACATCAAAATAAGGACTGTCTCAGAGCCTAAGCGACATGGCATTGTCTGAGACTGAAGAAGCACACTGGATCATGTCTGAATGCCATACTCTCGCAACACCAACCATGTCTAATCCCTGAATCAGAGGCAAGTAAGACTGACGTGTGAACAAGATCCCAATGGAGCCTGTGAGCTGGGATGTCTACAACAGTACAACCCTGTTTATCTTTTATTCCTTTCTAAACACTGCCTCAGTCATTCCAACCCACACTGCCTTTCTTTTCCCTATTCCTACATTCTCTGGCCTGTAGTCACTGCACCCTCTCAACCTGACAGACAGCTCCCCAAGTGTCACTCATTATTTTTTGAGTCCGCTGTTGTCTATTTTATATTGCTCTCCTATTTTCTTATGGTTTTAGTCTTTACTGTCTTAGCATGCTGAAAGTATTAAGTCATACAAATTCTCTTATACTTTCCTCTTAAAACTTTTTTTTTCTTTTTAAAGTCAGGCACAGTAGTGCATACATAGTGGTAGTAATCCCAGCACTCAGCAGGCAGAGAGCAGGTAGATTCAAGGATCGCCTGGTCTATACAGTGAGTTCTAAGACTCAGATACACAGCGAGACCCTACATCATCTCAAAAAAAAAAAAAATTTATTCATTTTATGTGTGAGTGTTTTCCCTCCATGTATGTGTGTGCCATGTGTGTGTTGGTACACATAGGTCATTCAAGGGGATGGGATCCCCTGGAACTGGAGTTACAGATGGTTGGGAACTACCATGTGGGTGCTTGGGTACTGAACAAGACCTCTGCAAGAGTAACAAATACATTTCAACACTGAGCGTCTCTCCTGGGTGCACTTACACCTCTACAATTTGTACAATCAACCATCACTAAGAAAAGAACTCCTCCAAAATGAAGCTCGGTGTATTGTGACTCTGTGTCAGTGTAAGAAATTGCAAATGTCAGTCAGCTGCTGCCTTCCTCTTCCAGGTTCTGCATTTTCAGCCTTAGGGATTCTTACCACAGGGCTCTGAGCTTTGTCTTGATTTTTACTTTTTCTATTTATGATTTCTGTGTGTGTGTGAATGGATGTGAGCATGGGTGTGCTACGGCATACATGTGGAGGGCAAAGTATAAGTTTCAGAGGTCAGTTCTTTCCTTCCACCAAGGCTAGCTGGCCTGTAGACTTTTGGGAGACTCTCCTGACTCCACCTCTGATCTCACCAGATGTTCACCATCACATCTGGCTTTTTAATATGGGTTCTAGACACCAAAGTAAGTTGTCAGGCCTGCATGGCAAGCACTTTCACCCACTGAACTGTACTGCCAAGGCCTGAGGCTCTTAAAGGCAACTCCAACTCTACACTATTTCCTATCTCTACTTCTTGCTACAATCTCAGCACAAAAAAGATACTGAAGTAGATAATATGAAAACTCAAAGGACCTAAGCAAATCATAATTAAATATTTACATTGTAGTTCTCTTTTAAAAGAAAGGTTATGATTTTATATATGATTTAATTGAAGCCAATGTTTTATTTTTCACAAAAGAAAAACTAGCAACTAAAACCACAGTAAATTAAACTTCTTGGCAAGGTTATGATAGACACAAGATTAGAGCTGTTTATACAAAAACAAACTAGTAGATTAAAAATAAAAACATGTGAGTTACATAATCCAGCTGATTTATCCTCTCAATTCTGTTTTAATGGATTTAGTTTATTTGCAACATAACATAAAGAGGCAATAAGTGTCCACAAATGAACCTTAGTTGCAGTTATACTCTGAGTGCAAGGTAAAGGACATTTACAGAGCTCCTAAAATAAAACAGAAGACACTGCCAGGTCTCTCTTCTCACTGCTTTTAACAGTTAAGTCTGAGACAAAATAAGCTTCTATGAAGCAAGTAATAGAAGCAGCATTTTAGTCATCTCTGAAACAATTATTCTGATTTTCTGGAATTTAGAAAACTAGAGTAAAACCTTCTTGTGATATATACTATTTTAATAATGGTGTGATTATTTTACATTATTATTAATCTGTTGAGCCAATCAGACTTAGTACAGAGAATTTACATATTAAGATTCTGTTAAAATAGAATTTATAACAAATAAATTTCCTTGCAACTACAGGTTAGGTGAACCTTTTGTGCACTGTGTACGGATTGTCTCGGATTATTCAAATGCTGATCTCTGTGCTGGCATAGAGTTTGAGTGCAGGCTGGACTGGTGAGCATCACCTGTCTCTGTTTTGTAAACATTCTTCTCTATCACCTCTGACTGGGTTAATAAAGAGCTGAACAGCCTAGAGCAGGTCAGGGAGGAAAGGTGGGATTCCAGGAAAGAGTTAGGAGCTCCGGGAAGGAATCTGAGGCAGAAGATTTGCCTGCCAGAAGCTGAATAAGAGGAGGTAACTAAAGAGCTCCGTGGCACAACGTAGATTAGAATAAAGGGGTTCATTAGGTTATAAAAGCCTAAGCTAAAGCCAAGCTTTCACAACTGATAAAATGTCTCCTTATCATTATTGGGAAACTAGTGCATTATAGAAAGTCCAAACAGTTATGACTACACACTGATTTTATTTTATACTCTGATAATATTACTGGCCATATCCCATTTAAAATTCTAAAACCCTACAAACAATATGGATAAATAAAACTCAGTAATACAAATAACCCTGTAAAGCCACACCAAAAAAGAAGAAGAAATTCAATTGACAAGGTCTTTTTCATTATACTGATAAATGTTTGATTAAAAAGAGCTAGTTAACAAAACATTAATATTAATGTATCAATAAAAATAATAGATCCTCTAATTAATATATAGCCACCAATGTCATAAACCTAGCTTGTTTCTTTTATATTAACTTACAATTTTAGTTCTAACCTACAAAACACCTACTAGAAACATGCATGTCATTATAACATTTATAAAAACCTCAATGGGAACTGAATGAAAGATGCCAACTTGAAAGGCTACCTATGATAACTGTAAAAATAAAAAGTCCCTTGAGCTGGAGGGAGCGGATTCTAGGACATGAATTAGTTACATCTCTTCTGAGGCCCTACAGCAGTCGACACACTCATTCACTGTCTGTGCAGTGTGCTGCTGTGAGAGGTGGAGAATGAGAGCCTGGGAGGAAACATGGGGGGGGGGGGGAGCCTGGAAGAAAACGTGGGGAGGGGAGGGGAGGTCCTGCACCTGATGCTTGGTGTTGCTGTAAACCTAATTGTTCTCTAAAAAAGAATGCAATAAACAGACAACAACAAAACAAAATGTGTGAGGCGTAGTGATACATACTAGTAATCCCAGCATACAGAAGGCATAGACAAGAGGGACACGAGTCTAGGCCACATGAGATCCTACATCAACACATCAAAATGGAGATTAATATGCTTGCTGACCCCAGCACGGGCGCGCGCGCGCACACACACACACACAATTAAAAATAATAAAGAAAAAAACAGAAACAAAAGTTCAATGATTATCATTACCAATTCCTAATTTCCAAGACCCTAGAATATTCACTATATTTTATATTCAAAATTTATGTTAAAAATTAAGAAGGGCTACAGATTTAACTTGATAGCAGAGGGTCTGCCTAGCAAGCAAGAGGCCCTGGGTTTCATCCCCACAGTAAAACAGGGGCATTATTGTTAATAATTTCAGTTTGTAAGTTATAATCAGACATGACACATTATTAAAACATGCAAACTTAGGCTTCATTTGATAAGAATTTACTCTACAGAGAAATCAGTGCTGAAGGACTCACTAGAGAAGTCTAACCATCTCCTAAGCCTTAGGACATGAAGCTACAAACCATCTCTATAAAAGCATGCTTCTTGCAAAGGAGCGTGCAATAAAGAGCCTGGCCCACACACTGGATTCAGAAAGTGAGCAAACCAAATCTCTAGCATCTGTCTTGTCCTGAGGAATCCTATCTGCTAACAGCCAGCATCCAGGGCAGCAGTGCTCTTAAGAGCACTGGACAGATGATTGTGCAGTCAAAGACTTCCATAACACAGCACATTGGGGCCCTTTACGCGTCTGGATTTATCCTCAGTTTTTTAGCATGCAAACTAAACTGTTATTATATAGAAAATAACAATTTTCTTAAACTGTACACATTTGACAGGCAGTCACACAAGAAAAACTACAAGAAATTACTTCTCTCATTTTTCTGATATCTTCAGCACTTAATGAATCTTTCTAAGAGAAAAAGCAATGGTCTTATTTTCTAAAACTTCAGACACAATCTTACACCCAATTACAAAATTTCAAAATTGGTTTTAGACTTTAAAAAGGTTTCAGTAAATGTGAATTATTTAAAATATTTAGCAAATTAAGTGCATACATTCAGACAGAAAAATTAACAGATTGACAGGCATCATTCAAAACAGCCCTGCAAATGTTACTGAAGCCAAGCCTTACTTGTCTGGGTTTCTCACTCTGAATGTTGCATTGAGCGCTTTTAACCTGGAGTCTGCCTGGAAAAAATAATTTGTTGACTTAATACAGTTACATTTCAGGGTATAAAATTCAAACATTTTTACTTTTCCTTCAGAATTAAAGTACTCAAGTACTTTTTTAAAATATCACTTGTAAACACATTACACATACTGAAGAATAGCTTAGTAATTCTTTCTGAGAAAACTACACAAGCATGTTTATAAGTGAGAATGAATATTCTTCTCTGAATGACGGCCTTCAGGGATTCCAAAGTACACCTGCAAACACCAGTGTACCAGTGATGACATCAGCTCTGCATGTGCCGAGTCCCAGGACTAGTCTGACTCTTCTCTAAAGCTGTGCAGGAAAGGCCTAGGTCAGCCGTGGCCCTGCTGCCTCACGAAGAATGAGCCTGTGCACTCTGAACCTAGTCCTCAGGTGGACTCCAAACCAACAGGCCTTCAGTTTTTTTTATCATCACCAATGTCTCAGAAAAAAAAAAAAATGAAAATACCTAAAATAAAGTACTGCTCTGCTAAATAAAGCAAGCTAGACGGCATCACACTGCTCACAGCTAGCTCACCACGTTGAAGCCATCCCTTCTGTGTTTGGTTTGGGCTTTTGAGCCAGGGGCTCACGTAGCCCAGCTGCTTGCACTCCTGGCCCTCCCAGGTCTAGGTCCCTAGCGATAGGGCTGCAGGTGTGAGGTGAGGCGATGCGCCTGCCCACCCTAGAAGACAGACAGCACATCTTATTTCTAGATATGTTCTCTAAGAAGAGACAGAGAGATAAACATTGAATAAAGATTTCATTTCATGAGATGTATACTTAACATATTTAAATCCTAAATTATTACAAAAAATTGAGCCAGGAATGGTGGCACATGCCTATAGTCTTAGCACTTGGAAGGCAGAGACAGGTAGACCTCTGTTTGTGTGGAAATCAGCCTTGTCAAGACAGTGAGTTCCAGAACAGAGCTACATAGTGAAATCCTGTCTCCACAAACAGAAAAGAAAGGAAGGAAAAGAAGGAAGGAGGGAGGGAAGAGAAGAAAACTAAATAACCTTTTTGCCTGAGGCACAGTGTTCATCAAAAAGGTAGTTCAATTATAAATCAATTTCAAAATGTAGCTTGGTTTTTTAAAAAAAAATGTCTACCCCCATGAAGACTTTACATTATTACAATTTCCAACCTACAATGACAAATGCTCTCAATTAATACAATGGAGCAAACCAAAGCCACAGGACCCCTCCCATTCCCTAAGAAAACACAAAACAAAACAATGTGATAAATGTCGCTCCTGCAACACCAGGGCCCAAGAGTCTGCCCAGCTATGAATACTGAGATGCATACAGATTTACTCCTTTTATCTGATGTGTACAAGTGCTTTGCCTCTCTCTCTCTCTCTCTCTCTGTGTGTGTGTGTGTGTGTGTGTGTGTGTGTGTGTGTGTGTGTGTGTATGTGTACCACGTGTGCCTGGTGCCCAGAGGCCAAAAGAAGTCTAGAACTGGAGTTACAGACGGTTTGCGAGCAACCTCATGGGAGCCAGGAAAAGAACCAAGTGCTTTTAATCGCTAAGCTATCTCTCTAACCTCTCCAATCTTACTTTAAAACAATAAGTAAGCTTATTTATTCATGTGTAGGGGCGTTTTGCCTACATGCATGTCTAACATGTTCGTGTACCATGTACATGCTTGGTGACTGTGGAGGCCAGAGGAAGGTGCTGGATCTCCTGGGACTAGTTACAGAAAGATGTTTCTGAACTACCACTTGGGTACTGACACTTGAACCTGGGTCCTCTGAGAGAACAGACAGTGCTCTTAACTAAGGGACCATGTCTTCAGTCCCCCCAAAATCTCACATTTGTCTGTTTATTTTGAGGCAGGGTTTCTCTGTATAGCACAAGTTGTCCTCGACTCAGACCTGCCTGCTTCTGCCTCCTGAGTGCTGGGATTAAAGGTATGCACCACCATGTCCACCTTGAAATCTCACTTTTGATCCTACAATTTTCTCTCCCTCCCTCCCCCAGACAAAGATTTCTCTGAGTATCCTGAAACTCATTCTGTATTCCAGGCTGGGCTCAAACTCCCAGACATCTGCCTGTCTGTGCTTCCCAAGTAATGGGATTCAAGGTGTGCACCACCACCGACCAGCTGGAATATGTTCTTAACAGACCAGTAACTTCCACCAACCCAAAGACTAAGAATGTCATAAAAAAGCATCTGAAACCTACAGGAACACTTTCCTGGCTTTTCTGTAACCTGTCTACCTGCTGTCCCACCAACATTTTACAAAAGGCACTAACGATGACCATCTTCTGTTCTGTGACTATAAAATGCATGCACCCTCCACAGCACAGCGCATCATTCTAGACAGCCTACTTCTGTGCACCCTCCACAGCGCAGCGCATCATTCTACACAGCCTGCTTCTGTGCTTCCAGGCCATGCTTGCTAACATTTGCCTCAGGATACTTTCTTATTCCTTTTTGAGAAAAAAAAAATGTGTTTTGTATTGCTAGCCACTATGCCTGGCTAACTCACCTTAAAGTAATTCTAGAAAAATGAACCCTGCTGTCCCATTAACAATGATCACAGTCGGGCTGGAGAGATGGCTCAGTGGTTAAGAGTACTGACTGCTCTTCCAGAGGTCCTGAGTTCAATTCCCAGCAACCACATGGTGGCTCACAACCATCTGTAATGAGATCCGATGCCCTCTTCTGGTGTGTCTGAAGACAGCTACAGTGTACTTATACATAAAAAAAATTTAAAAAAAAAAAAAAAAAAAAAAAAAAAAAAAAATGATCACAGTCATTCAAACTTTGACAGTTGAGTATCCCTTCATGTAAAAATGTAAAATACAAAATACTTCCAAACCTAAAATTGAATGATACCACTAAAATGTTTTAAATTTGAAACATTTAGTACTTGAGAATATTTTAAAATTTCAATTTAGGAATATTCAATATTTTAAAAATTTGTGTTATGTTTGTCTACCCACTCACTTGGTTAACACACCAGAGAAATCTCTTTCAGTGGTGATAGCCTGTGCTAGCTGTCCCTCAGGAAGGTCTGGAAAGCTCCACGTCTTTACTACTGAGCTTCTCGATCCTCAGGCAACAGTCTCATTTCCAACCACTGTTAACGATTATGAGGCGGCATCACTAACAGTGACTCCTACCTCACTTCAAACTGGGTACCACATCTCAGGCTCCAGAAGCACGACAAAGGTGGAAAAGCCAAGCATGGGTTTCCTAAGTATCTTGTCTCACAGGTAAGTAGATGTGGGAGTCAGAGAACATGTGAAGTGCTCAGACAGAATTTAAGGAAATGAAAATGTAGACATTGCTAGTATACTGTAGGAAAAATCTACAGACTCATTTATATTACTAACTTCAAGTATCTTCTGGAAGAATTAAGAAACTGCCAATTACAGCTCAAACAGCACTAAACTACACAAATCAAAAGTGACCTGGGTGTTTCTTTGAAACCCTGCCAATGATATTAGATGCAAAGCTGACACCCATCATTCGATTGTCATCTCCAGTAAGTGCATGCTGCCATGCTGGGAACGGTAAGGGACGTGGAGAGTTAGCCCACATGAATAGCCTTACCTTCAGCTGAAATCCAGTTTCATTCACAGTCTCCTTCCAGTTACTTTCCTAAAAGGCAAAGCAGTTTTAGAGACCATTACTGCAAAACCAAACAAGCAATACATAACATCCCACATTAAATAAACTCAGTATCTACCATTCTGTTCTTAATTCAAATGATATGGGAGAGGTTGAAAACATTCTCTTTACTTCAAAACTAAACACACAATGCAGTCTCCAAACATCTGAAAAAGCACATGTCCGAGATTTTAGACACTTGGCCTCTTAACACTAAAGATTAATTTTAAGTTTTCACTTAGGTAATTGTAACAAACATAAAGGCTTACTTAGCATTTGTAAGTATAAAAATCTAGCTATGATGGGGCTG
The DNA here is from genome assembly GCF_011762505.2 of Arvicanthis niloticus. Taxonomy (NCBI): domain Eukaryota; kingdom Metazoa; phylum Chordata; class Mammalia; order Rodentia; family Muridae; genus Arvicanthis; species Arvicanthis niloticus. Next base: position 19,926,347 of record NC_047669.1, on the reverse strand, counting down.
GAGAGATGGCTCAGTGGTTAGGAGCACATACTCTTTTTAGCAGAAGACCCAGGTTTAGTTCCCAATGCCCACACTGTGGGTTAGTGTACCTAACTCTAGTTCCCAGGGATCCAACCCTGCTTCTGACCTGCACACATGTTGTGCACATATATATACTCAGGCAGTCACACACACACACACACACACACACACACACACACACACACATGTTGCAGCCCAAGCTGCCCCACACTTGGGGGCCAGAAATGTTGAGAACTGCACTACCCCACGTTTGGGGGCCAAAATGTCTCAGACCGCTCTGTCAATGTTGGAACCCAAACTGCCAGAAGCCTTGGGGGCTAAGTTGTTAGAGCTCGCACTGCCCCAAGCTGCTCCAGTCTGCAGGTCGGGGTTCAGCAAGAGAGAGAGTAAGGACGGATGTGAAGAGTGGAGACGAGACAGAGTGTGATTCAATCCCGTTTATTCTTCAGTCTCTCTTCCTAGTCCAAGTCCCAAGTCTTGAGTTCCTAGTCCCTAGTGCCTCCAAGTTCCAAGTGCTAAGTGCCTAATGCCTACTACCTAGTTCTTCCAAGTGTCTTCTACCTAATGCCTAATAACCTGCTCCAAGTTGTACTGTGTTGTATTCTCTAACCTAATTCCTAGTTCCAAGTTGTACTCTAAGTTGTACTTTTCTGTCTGCCTCTTGCCTTTTATAGGTCTCACTTCTAAGCCACGCCTCTAAGTCACACCTTTAAGTCACGCCCTTAGGCCTTGTCTCTAAATCTGATCTCTAAGTCCCTTAAGTCTTGGCTCCAAATCACAGCTTTAAGTCTCACACACCCAAAGGGAAGATCCTGGGTATCTAAAGCAAGATGTTATCAGAGTGTGCTCAGCTGTTGTAGGCTATTGTAATCAAATCTCTTATCAGGGTATATGGCTCATGATGGCCACAAAGATGATAGCCGCTTTCTGTCGCCCCCCCCCCCACATACACACACAAAACTAAGTAAGTAATTTTTTTTACAAGCTTAGCTATGGGCTGGTGATACGGCTCAGTATCTAGGTAATGCATCTGCCGGGCAAGACTGGCAGTGTAAACTGAAATCCAAGAACCCAAGTAAAGGTAAAAGAGGAGACCAGCTCTACAAAATTGTCCTCTGACCGACACATGTGTGCCATGACAGGTGGTGTGCCCGTCCCCATATCACACTCAAGAGAACACACGCACACTAACAATACATAGATTAATGACATAATCCAATAACTTAAATTTCAGAGTAAACCACACAATAACTGCCCATCAAAGCTAACTCAAAAGTTTCGAGTAGCATTTTGTCATTGTTAAAAGCCTAACTCTAATGAATACTTTTAAGACTAATTAAAAGAAAAAATACCTGTGTTAAAAACAAATAGAAGATTTTGTCTCTACAAAGGACAGGATGTGAAGCGACCCTCAAGAGGAAGTTTTCTAAGCCTATCCGCCGTCTCTCCACAAAGTCCGGATCCATGTTATCAGCAGAGAGTTTATGCCACACGAACTCTGCCTAGGTAAACAAAGCAACCATTAGAAGAGGCTCAGGCTCAGGTACATGGAGCTTTACCCCGTCTTAGCATCATTAACGTTCCGTGTGATGAAACATCAAGACCAAATCAACTTGGGAGCAAAGGGTTTACTTGGCTTATACTTCCATATCAAAGAAAGTCAGAACAGGAACTCAAACAGGACAGGAACCTGAGACAGGAGCTGATGCAGAGGCCAAGGAGGGTGCTGCTTACTGGCTTGCTCCTCATGGCTTGCTCAGCCTGTTTTCTTATAGAACCCAGCCCAGGGATGGCTCCACCCACAACGGGTTGGGCCCTCCCTTCTCAAACCCACATCAGTCACTAATTAAGAAAATGTCCCACAGGCTTGCTTACAGCTCAATCGTCTAGAAGCATTTGCTCAATTGAGGTTCCCTTCTCTCAAATTACACTAGCTTGTGTCAAGTTGATATAAAACTAGTCCACACACCATAAAAGAAACTTCTCTTTACAACAGGAGACCATTAAAGAAAATCACAAGTGATCAAAATGCAGAGGACAAATGAGCCCATGGTGCCTAAGGTTCAGGGAACATCTGAGCCAGAAATGGAGGTCTGCTGGGAGACTGCATCTCTCAGGATTGACAGGGAATCTATACCTATGAACCTGACTGCCTAAACAAGACCCACAAAAGGACAACACTAAGACACAGGCTAGCATGGAAGAGGAAAACCTTATGGGGCGTCAACCCTAGACAAAAACTGTGGGCAACTAATAAATGCTAAAAATGGGAGAAAGAGTCTTTCCCATGGAAGAACCCAATTGGTTATCCAGTACCAAATGGTCAGCCTTGAAATCATATACATACAAACAACATTATACAGATTGAGCAAACTATATCTATGTATTTAGGAGAAATATATATAGGAGGTAGAGGCAGGCGGATTTCTGAGTTTGAGGCCTGGTCTACAGAGAGAGTTCCAGAACAGCCAGGGCTACACAGACAAACCCTGTCTTGAAAAGCCAAAAACAAAAAGGAAAGAAAACAAAGAAATGAATGGTTCATTGCAGACTTCTCAGCTCCTACTGCTGTCTGTCTTACCCGCTTTTCTGGGAGAGGTGGCACAACCACATGTGGGTAGTTCACTAAAAGGTAGTTTCTCAACAACTCGAACTCACTGTACCGCCTCCACAGCGAGTCTGTGAGGACACTCTGACCATCAGCATGTTCAACTGACCTGAAACAGAACAAAAGCATTTCTATTACTTAGAAAACAGAACGCACAACACCCCCTCGTTCAAAACCAGCCACACAATGAAGAACTTTCCATGTTTTCTTGCTTGGTCTTACAACCCAGGTAAACAGGGATTCCCTGTCCCCTTTTACAGATGAGGATGCAGCTGTGCCAGATCCATTCAAGTCGAAAGCTCCCACCCTGGCTTTCCTTCTGTTATAGAAAACCTAACTGAACTTTTGAGAAAGAGTTATATTAGAAGCATTCTAAAAGCCAAAGTATAATATTGACTTCACAACATTCATTACATAAGACATTTGTAACATAATTACTACCACAAAGAGGGAATAACTTCATGGCAGAGACCAAGACACCACAAAACCTCAGTTCAGGATATGAATAAATCAGACAGATCTGATTGAGTATTAGGAGATCAAGAGAATCCACGAGGGCAAACTTAGTCTGCTCCGAAAGGACACGAGGAAGAAAACTCACAACTTGTATCTCTTTTTTTTCTTTTAAAGAGCCAGCAGACACCTCATGTTTTATCTACATGAAAGTCTAAGCTACAGTTGAGAGAAAATTAGAATAAAAGAGTATAAAGGTTATATTAAGGCACTAAAGATTTCTGCTACCCTCAAAAATGCAGGATTTTGTTTGTTGTTTAAGGTGGGGTCTCACTATGTACTTCTTGCTGGCCTGAAACTCAAGAGATCCACCTGCCTCAGCCTAAGTGCAAAGATAAAAAGAGTGTGCCACCATGCCCAGCTGCAGAAACATTTGAAGCACTATCAAGACCTTCTTTTTTTCCCAATTATTCACTTGACAATAACTTATTTGCCCCCTAAGACATGTACATACAACCACAGTGTGCATTTGTTCATTAGGACAAAGTGACAGAGAAGCAAAATCAGTCTTGGAACAGTCGTTTGAAAAGTGTTTCTAATTATGTCAGGCTCAGCACAATAGCTGCTCATCTGGTTTCTTCAGTTTTTAGATGGGTTCTAGCATGCTGGCCTAACTGGCCTCAAATGCCTACATTTAAATGACCCTTCTATATGGGCAGGTAGTAAATAAGACCTTAGGTTAGTGAGAAAAAGAAAAGATGTTAATTTTCCTGCCTTAGCCCCTGAGTAACTAGATTTATACTACTGTCCAGACCTGGATGCCCTGGAACTCAGTGTAGACCAGGCTGGCCTCAAACCCACAGAGATCCACCCGCCTCTGCCTCCCGAGTGCTGGGATAAATGGCATGTGACACCTCACTCAGCTACCAATGTCTCTTTTGAGAAGATTTATTTTAATATTAATTATGTGTATCCTTGTGTGTATGCCATGTGAGTGCAGGTGTCCTCAGAGACCAAGGTACTGGGTTCCTGGGAGCTGGAGTTACAGGCAATTGTGAGATGCCCAGTGCAGGTGCTGATAAGTGAGCTCTAGGCCCTCTGCAAGAGCAGTGTGTGCTCTCACCATTAACCCATCTGTCTAAGCCCTACACTGTTGGTCTTAGCAATTATTACTTGTTCTCACTATTACTGTTTAGACACAGGGTTTTACTATATAGCCCAGGATGGCCTTAAACTCCTAGTCCTCCTGCTCTTAGTGCTAGTATTACACTAAGTGTGTGTACCACTAGCCTACACGTAAGCAATAAATATGTGCGCGCGCGCGCGCACACACACACACACATACACACACACACACACACACATACACACACACACACACACACTGCTGGACATGATGGCACACATGCAGATACAGGAGGTGGATCTCTGTGAGTTCCAGGCCAGGCTGGTCTATATAACATAGAGACCCTGCCTCAAAAAATAATAAATAAACAACAACAAAAAAAACCAACAATAAATAAAACAGATATTAAGCTTATCATTAAGCCTATTAATTACATATTACTAAAAAGACAATACAATATGAAATATAAAACACAATTTTAAATTTCCAACTTTAACATGAAATATTTAATTTTATCCTAACTTACAAGCAAATGTGATCGTCGGGCTTGTCTTCCAAATGAGAAGGCTTTAATACTGGTATACTGTTTCCCAAGACACTGATGCATCCCCACATGCTCTAAAAGACCACTTTCCATACTTCTGTCTTGAAACATGTCCTATCACAAGAGTGCACACCCCAACCTCTGATGGACACTACAGTCATTCACCCTCACTCCAGTGAACTGTTATGCCTTTCCATGCAATCAAGCCCAGCCTTGCAACCCACCGCGTCTCGATGAGGTAAGCAGTGTACGTTTCTTGCATGTTCACGGCATTTCTTCCAGTTCTCTTCTCTGCTTCTGAAACACTGATTTCTATTTTCTTCAACCAAAAATTATTTCCCATCGTCTGGACAAAAATAAATGGAACAATAAAAGCCCTTTAAGATGGTACTGATAGATGAGAATAATAGGGGGTGAATGTGATCAAATGACAGTATAACAAAACCCCATAATTTTGTGCAGTTAATACATGATAGTGGAAATGGTATTGAAAAATTCATAGCCATACTAATACTACCCAGTACTGGTAAATGTTGGTATTCAGCAAATGTTGTTGGACAAACAGCTGAGGCACATATTTTACATAGCAAAGCAGATCTGACCTCCAGGTTACCCCTGCATCCCTTAGCCTCTACCTGTTATGAGGCATGGCTGGCATATTCTGCCCTCTCCCCTGAACTTTCCCCAGAAGCTCTTCCCTTTCTAATCTAGACATTTTGGTCTCTCCTCTCTCTCTGTATGGTTATGTTCCTTGTCTTTCCCCCACCACTCATGTCTCCCTTGACAACATCCCTAGCCTCATTCCCTGGGTCCAATGTACCTACCCCAAGAGCAGATTCTCAATAAACCTGTCTTTATATACTTTAATTTGGCCTGAACTGGCTCATTTCACCATTGGAGAATAATTTATCATCAAATATTTCAAGGTGGTTTGTGGGCTGGGACGACAGCTCAGTGGGCAAAGTGCTTGCCATGCAAGCATGAGGACCTGGGTTTGGATCCCAGGTCCCATGTGAGAGCTGGATGAGGCAGCATACACCTGTAACTCCAATGTCCCTTCCATAGCACAATGGGAGGCAGTGAGAGGAGAATTCCCAGAAGCTCATGGGCCAACTAGCCTGGGCTATGCAACAGAGAACTGTGAGACCAAGGTTACCCTCTAACCCTCACACCCATGTACCACAAACACACAGATCCATTACTTGAGTTGCTCTGGCTTACTAAGTGACAACAGCAAATGGCAGTATCTCTTTATCAGCGCACTGCAGCACACCAGCTTCTTGAGGGGTATTTTAATAGGTATCATACATTTAATGTGTAAGCAACCAAGAATAAATCTATACAGGAACATATAAGAAAGTGTCTCTAGATGGGGTGCAGCTAAGAGGTAGATTCCTGCTTAGCATGTATGAGGCTCTGGGTTCAAGTCTCATCACTGTAAAAACAATTTTTTTAGGTTATATTATAAACAGAGAATTCTGGGAAGACTATCTAGCAGATGATTATCAAGTAACAAGTGTCTGCTAACCCATCAACACAATACATGCATAGATTCTGTCCACAAAAGTATTTGCAGTGGTTTGGAATTTAGCTCAGGACGGAACCCTTGTCTAACAAGCACAGGGTCCTAGGTTCCATCCTATCTTAGTGAGGTTACCTTTACTGCAATGAAAACCTCAACACGAAACATGTTGAAAGGGGAGAGGTATATTTTGCTTACATTCCATATCAGAGTTCATCATCCAACCCACATACACATGTGTGCACAACCCTCTTAAAAAAAAAAAAAAAAAAAAAAAAGCAGACTCCTTTGTGGAAAGGCAGCAGGGAAGGGTATATTAGGAAAAAATATAAGGATACACATATAAAAAAATACCTGCCATAATGAAACTCATTATTTTTTTGCATTTGTTAACCTTAAAATTCATACATCAAAAGAGATTGAAAACAAAAGAGCAGTTTCCTTTATTTCTACTAGAAGAACTGCACGTCTATATAAAAAACAAAGCAAAAACAAAAGTGGTGGCTGACCGCGCACGCATGGTCGCACACCACTAAGGAAAGAGCTTGAATATACACAAACAAGGCAGAAAAGGTAGAATTTAGTGGAACGTCTGTGCTTTAAGCCTTTTCTTCCTTGCTCAAGTGTAGGGATGGGTTTGAATTTTAAAACCTGCTCAGATAATCATTAGGGACAGTCTGTAAGGGAGTGAGAATAACAGCAATATTGGTACAGTTATTTTACATGTATATGTAAATGCCTACATGTATGTACACCATGTATAGGTCTGATGCCTGCAGGGGCCAGAAGAGGGCATCAGATACCCTATAAATGGAGCTACACATTGTTGTAAACCACTCAATGTTGGTGCTGGGAACCTAACCCAGGTCCTTTGCAAGAGTATTCTTAACCACTGAGACATCTTTCCAGCCCTCAGAAGATTTTAAAAAGCTACACAGGTTGATGGCTTCTGGTAGGGAGGTGGGTGGGAAATTTTCTTTAAGGGGTTGGCCATGGGGAGTTTGACCAGGCTCCAGTGTAGTGAGAGTTTTGGTTTCTAAAAAAACCCAATTATGTTATATGAATATGTTTTTGTTTTAATCCCAGGTGAAGGATGTGTGGCTGCTTCAGTCTGTCCACTATTGCAGGTTGTCCTAATGCTGTTTGTATTCTGATGTTAACTCTGCTTCCTCAAGAGGGGCTGCCCCTGACATGTAGTCAATCACCCACTCAGGTGAACCTTCTTCCCATTTTAACTGGTCAATAAAGACTAGAGCCTGTGATTGGGCAGTGGAGGGGAAAGGTGGGATAGGAGGTCTTTGAGAAGAGGGCAGGGAGAGAGAGGGAGGAAAGAGGATAGAGGAGGAGGAAGAGGAAGAGGAGAAGGAAGAGGAAGAGGAGGAGGAAGAGAAAGAGGAAGAAAGGAGGAAGAGGAGGAGGAAGAGGAAGAAAAGGAGAAGGAAGATGAGGAAGAGGAGGAGGAGGAAGAGGAAGAGGAAAAGGAGAAGGAAGGTAAGGAAGAGGAGGAGGAGGAAAAGGAGGAAGAAGAGGAGGAGGAAGAGGAGGAGGAGGAAGAGGAAGAGGAGAGGGAGGAAGAAGAGGAGAAGGAAGAAAAGGAGAAGGAGGAGGAGGAGGAAAAGGAGAAGGAAGGTAAGGAAGAGGAGGAGGAGGAAAAGGAGGAAGAAGAGGAGGAAGAGGAGGAGGAGGAAGAGGAAGAGGAGAGGGAGGAAGAAGAGGAGAAGGAAGAAAAGGAGAAGGAGGAGGAGGAGGAGGAGGAAAAGGAGAAGGAAGGTAAGGAAGAGGAGGAGGAGGAAAAGGAGGAAGAAGAGGAGGAGGAAGAGGAGGAGGAGGAAGAGGAAGAGGAGAGGGAGGAAGAAGAGGAGAAGGAAGAAAAGGAGAAGGAGGAGGAAGAGGAGGAGGAAGAGGAGAAGGGAAGGGGTCTTTTTTATTACATACTTAGAATATTTTTTGGCCACCCGAACGTGGGACTAGTGCGGTTCTCAACAATAGCTTACCATTTTACTAACTGGATTGAGACAGTCCACAGCCATTATCTACGATTGTCTCCTGCTCTAGAATGTTGCTATTTTCGCCAGCTGCAGATAGTTTAATTCTGGGGACTCTCCAGAGGGTACACATTGAGAGCCCTGAGAGGGCCTGTGGCAGCTGTTGCTCCTCTTGCTGCTGGCCCCTCCCCCTGGTTGCTGGTTTCTCCTGCTGTTGCATTTGCCATTGCTGGTTTGCTGGACTGCTGAATATTCTGACAACAAAGAATGGGCTTGCCCCAAGGAATGCAACAACCCTAATCAGCAGGAAGTAGCCTATAGAGGCTATGCCCCCCTTTCCCTCTAACCTTTCTCACCTACCTAGTGTTGGAGTGTTAGGAGTCAGGGTGGAATAAGGGCTGGAAGGGTGGTCGAGATAAGAACACAATAAAGTAGAGAAACCCACACCAATACTCCAGTGAGTACAAGGACAACACAAATTAGACTTTTTTTCTTCTTTCTGTTTGGGGGGGTCACAAGGGTGGGGGCGAACCTGGGAGGACTGAGAAGTGAGTGTAATTGGGGTTCATGATATGAAGTTCCAATAATCAAAAGAAATATTATAGGAAAAAAGCTACACAGGTTGTGGTGATGACTCAGTAAAGTGCTTGCTTGCTATTGATGCATAAGAACCTAGGTTTGGATCCCCAGTACTCAGAAGAAAAGCCAAGCAAAGTGCTGCAATCTTTAAATTCTAGCACTGAGGAGGAGGCAGGAGGATCTCCATGGTTTGCTAGCTAGCCAGCCTAGTTCAATCAGCTAGCTCCAGGTGAGTTAGAAACATTGGCCCCCCAAAACAAGGTAGAAAATGATTCAGGAAGATACCCAATGCCAGAATCTAGAACCTACAGAAGTCCATACACACATGAACACACACAGAATGCTACAGTAAAAGTGAGAGCCACAGTACACAGAAAATTAAAGTTATGCATGACAGTATATACTTAGGAAGCACGCCCAGGAAAAATGCAAAGTGATGTATATTTATATACACAAGAGAAAATAAGAGCTAGAAAGAAGCCCTTCAGCCAAAAGAAAGCTCAAGAAATTACCTAAGAAAAGCCAGTAAACGGCAGGATGATGAAAGCCACACTGGCTGAGATACCCATACAGCTGTTGTCCTATAGTCAAACGTTTTGATTTAACACCATCTGCTCCAGTGAAAACTCTTTGAAATTTGAAAGCACACACTGATAAAGCAAATTACCTTCTCAGCCCAAAAGATAATGCATTAATCATGATTTTAGTCTGTCATACTATCCAGTTAGAATAAACACGAAATTTTTAAAAAGTACTAAATTCAAGAATAATAAAGCCGTTGGTCAGTGCTGGTGCACACTTTTAATCTCAGCACTCAGAAGGCAGAGGCAGGTGGATGTCTAGCTAGCCTGATCCACACATCAAGTTTCAGACCATCCAGAGATAATACAGTGAGACTCTGTCTCGAAGAAAGTAAAGGATAAAAATAATAAAAGATTATTATCAAAAAAAAAAAATCAAGAGTGGCTGGAGTGGCTGGAGAGATGGTTCAGTGTCTAAGAATACTGGTTATTCTTCCAAAAGACTAGATTCAATTCCCAGCTCCCATATGGTAGCTCACAACCACCTATAACTCCAGTTCCAGGAGATGCAGCATTCTCTTCTAGGCACATACATGGTGCAGACATAAATGCAGGTAAAACACCCATGTAAGTGTGTAAGTGCTTGGAAAAGACAGAAGCTAAATCATCGGTTCAGTTTAAAACTTTTCCCCCCATTAATTGATAAAAACCTCAAAGGCTTCAAACAGAAAGGATTATTAGAAAATTTAAACAATTCAGCATAAGAAAAAAAACACTCTGACAAGATTCAAGTAACATAAAGTGTTAGCATTTTGTCTGGGCTCCGCCCCACAGCTACCAGGCAATGGCCATGTGTGCATGACTCACTATAAAAGGGGCTGCTTGCCCCCTCCTCTCTCTCTTGTTCTGCTGCTCTTGCTCTCTCCTCTTGCTCCTGCTCCCCCCTCTCTCCACATGCTCATGGCAGGCCTCTACTGCCCCACACCCCCGCCTTTCTCTCAGTTCCCTTCCCCAGGCCCCGAATAAACTCTATTCTATATTATACTGTCGTGTGGCTGGTACCTCAGGGGGAAGGGATGCCTCAGCATGGGCCCGCTGAGGCACCCTCTTTCCACACACCTTAACTCACTCACCTCCACCAAACATATTCCTAGCTTCTCTATCTTTTTATAAAACACAACATAAAGAAATAAAGCCCCTGCAAAAAAAAAAAAAAAAAAAAGTAAAAAGCAGATTTACTTTAGCACCTCAGTAAACCGCAGATGATAGCAGGAAATCTAAGTTGTTCCTTCTAAAGCAAAATATTCTGAAGAAGCTGATGAACTAACTGTTCCTAAACTCATATAAAACGCAGAAGACTCAGAATAATAAAAACTACTTTGAAACAGAGTTCTATTCTATGCAGTTCCCGAAGAAGCTAGAGTAATCCAGACAGTATAGAACTGGAGTAAGGACAGACACACAGACAGAAATAAATCTTATATCCAAGGTCAGTGATAGGTTATTTCTCCACCACCACCAGTGAAATGAACCAATTCAAACCAGATTAGATTATATTAAGGGCAGATTAGATTATATTAAAGCCAGATTAAATTATATGAAAGCCAGATTAGATTAAATTAAGGGCAGATCTATTGGAAAGCTGCTCTTAGGTTGGCGAGTTCACTGGCCCCAAGGACAGAGGCCAGGGAAGTAGCCTTGGGGAAGGGAGCAGGAGGGAGGAAGAGAGAGAGAGAGAGAGAGAATGAGCAAGCTGTCTGGATTATGTAGAGAAGAGCCTCTGGGGAAAGGTGGCCCCAAGAGGGGCCAATTCCCTTGGGCTGGGAATTTCAAATTTTGGGGCAGGGCATACCAGGTAGGAACTAAGGGATGCTGGAGAACCTGGAGACCAGGTCTGCTTTGGTATATAAAATATGTACCTCAGACCCTTGTCTAAAACCAGTCAGTTGACTTTAGCAAATGCACCAGGGTAAATCAGTAAGTAAAGGACAAAGTATCAACAGGGTGGCCAGTGAGGGGGGAAGGAGGTAGTGGGTACAGCTTTTCCTTACACTATAAACAGACAGAAAGTTAAAATGGTTCATACACATATATCTAAAAAGCCAAAACTGAAATTTCCAGAAAACATAGAATGAAACCTTTGTTCTTGGGTAAGAAGAGACTTCTTAAATACAAACTCAAAAACACAATTAAGGACCAAGTGTGACGGCCCACACCTTTAATGCCAGCACTCAGGAGGCAGAGGCAGAGGCAGAGACAGAGGCAGATGGATCTCTTGAATTTGAGGCCAGCTTAATCTACACAGTAAGTCTGAGTCAGCCAAGGCTGCATAGTGAGACCCTAAACAAACAAAAAGAAGGAAACCCAACCAACCAAAACCAAACCCCATATAATACAGAGAGGGAAAGAATGAGATTAAAAGAGTCTATTCTTCACAAGACACCACTAAGATAAAGAAATGAAAGCATCTCTTGGAACTGAGTCAAATCATAACTAAGTCATATCTAGAGCATACAAGTGCACTTAGGATTGAATAACAAGCAATTAAAATCATGATATTGATATTGTGGCACATGGATGTACTCCTAGCACCCAGAGTCAGAGGCACGAAGACCATGAGTTTTGAGTCCAGTCTAGCACACACACAAATAAAAAATGGTAGCCTGGGCTATGTGGCAAGCTAAATTTAAAAAAGAAAAAGAAAAAAAAACCCACATTGCAACCAACAGTGTAGGTATAATGACAAATCTAGACAATGCCATGTGTTGATGAGGATTAGAAGAATGGTGGATGGTCTGAATGAAAATGGCCCCTATAGTCTCATATGTGCTTGGTCCCAGTTGATAGAACTGAAAAGAAAGGACTGGGTGTGGCCTTCTTGCTCCTGACGCTCATGGGTTCACCCTCTGAAACAGTAGGCCTCAATAAACTTTCTTCTGTAAGCTGCTGTCTTAGTTAAGGTCACCATAGCTGTGATGAAACACCATGGACCAAAGTCTGTTGGAAGAAAAGGGTTTCTTTGGCTTACACTTCCAAATCCATAGTCCATCCCTGAAGGAAGCCAGGACAAGAACTCACACAGGGCAAAGACCTAGAGTCAGGAGCTGATGCAGAGGGCATGGAGGAGTTCTGGTTATTGGCTTGCTCCTCATGGTTTGCTCAGCCTTCTTTCTTATAGCCCAGGGATGGCCTCAACCACAACCGCATCGATCACTGATTAAGAAAATGCCCTACAATGACAGCACTCAGGAGGCAAAGGCGGTGGATCTCTGAGTTCGAGGCCAGCCTAGTGTACAGATTGAATTATAAGACAGAGCTACACAGAGAAACACTGTCTTAACAAAATAAAAAAGAAAGAAAGAGTCCTACATGCTTGTCTATAGCCAGGTACTATGGAGGCGTTTTCTCAGTCGAGGCTCCTCCTCTCTGGTGAGTCTAGTTTGTGTCAAAATGACATAAAACTAGCCAGCACAATTGCCTTGGTCATGGTGTATCATCACAGCAATAGAAAAATAACTAGGACAACAAGGAACCATCACACAATTGCTAGTGAAAATGTTAAAAAGAAAACAGTACCAGTATCTTACAAAGTTAAACGTGGGTAGCTCCAGAATAATTCTATGGATGCATTCTTTAGGACTATCATAAATTTCTAGGTCTGCTTACAAACAGTTAAGTATAAAGTTGCCACATGATTGATAATTACATTCCTATATATCTGCTCAAGGGAACACTTATCTAGACAAAATTCTTAACAGCTAAAATCCAGAACAAACAATGTCCATCAAATAATGAATAAACAAAATATGAAATTGCCAAAATTCAAGTATTTATTCAGTAAGAAAAAGGAATGTACACTGTAACAAGGGTCAACCTCAAAAATATTCTAAGTATGTAATAAAAAAGACCCCCTTCCCCTCCAAAAAAGGGCCATCAAACAGGCCCAAGGCATCAAAAAATCTCCAGCTCTCATAGACTTCCAGAAAGCCAATAACCACCATATACCTGGAGCCCAGAGGTCACAAAATCAGTCTGACTTATCACCCAAGATTTGGAAAAGTAATTTCCTCCAAAAGCAATTTCAGGGTCTGACTTTACCCCCACTCCCATCCCACTCTGGACTACAAAACTTATTCTTAGACCCTGCATGGCAGGTTCTCCTATCCCCGGGTTTGGAGGTGCCAGGCTCTGTTGTGAACCCTCCTGTAAGGTCGTAGTCTACCATGACTGATAGCTCCCGGAGCTTGGTGCAAAATGAAGGGCTCCCTTTTCCGGGGGAAGGGGGCTTCCTCTTTTCCACCTGACCTTACCTGAGGAGTCCCGCATCCTCTATTTGAGGAATGTCACAAAGTCCTTGGTGAAATTACAGGTTCGATTTCCTTTCTCCCCATAAGAACCTGCTCGGCAGCACCTGGAATCCCTCTAAATGAGGCATTCCCAGTACCTTAAGCCTCAACTGATGATGTACATTCACCTGAAAACCCCTTCCACTCTCCAAGGTCTGTATAGCCCTTGTTTACCCCGATTAAAGTGCACAAGCTGACTATCTAAGAGAGCCAAGTCTTTATTTTTTCTTTTTCCTCTGCTGCCTTATTTCTTAAACGTTAAGAAGCCAGACTCAAACAACAGCAGTGACTGACGCTATTTATGATGAGGGCAGGAAGGGGGATGCTCAAACGCTAGGGGGGAGGAGGGAACTTGGGATGACGGAGGTGTTCTTAAAACCAGGTTATGAAAATGGTTATACTTACACTTCTGATTGATATTGAGCATTACCAAACTTATAAAGCCTTTGATTAATATTTAAAAAAAAATTGTAAAAAGAGAAAAAGAAAATGGTTGTACAACTCTGCTAATTAACTTAAAAAAAAAAAATCACTGAATTGTAATATAATTCTCCGCCAACATAATAAGCCAGTTCAAGCCTGATTAAAAGTATAAAAAGCAGTTTACTGGGAGAGTTCACCAGTCTCAAGGGACAAGGTGAGAAGTCACCAGGTAGCCAAGGAGACAGAGAAGGATCAAACTCAGGCCATCAGACACTGCAGCAAGCACTTTTACCAGCTAAGTCATCGCACTTGCCTACAAATTATACCCCAAAATGATGATTTTAAAAAAGGAAAAAAGTTCCACGAAGCTATACTGCCAAGTAAATTACATAAAGTTAAATAAGGAACAAGATAAATGTCTCCATCAAAGTACACACAGGAAAAGGTAAAATAACTATGTGGGCACTGGGGCAGACAGCTGGGGGGAGGGAGAGGATACACACCTGTGATCCCAGCTAGGGAAGCTGAGAAGAGTCAACAGTATAAGGCAAGCTTGGCTATGTCAGTGCTCACATGTGTGCACTCGCCCTCCCTCCTGCTCTCTCTAAGATCATATGCAAAGCTAAAGAGAAACGCATCCAGATGACTATGAACACGGAACACGCCGAGGAGCATCTAGCCATGTTTGCTAAAGCACATCCAATCAGCAATTTAATAACCATACAGAGAAGACAGACACAAACTGAGGGAGATTCTACAAACATTCTCTACCATTTACAAACTTTAAGACTGCAAAAGTAAAAACTAAGTGATTTTTTTCAGACTAGAAGAAACAAAGGGACAACACTAATGGATACGCAAAGCTGCACTGGACCTGTTCTGAAGAGCACTCCTGACACACCTGGCACATTGCTGACAATGACAGTGTACACTTAGCAGTGTCACTCCCCTGACTTTGCTGTCAGTACTGTGGCTACACATAACATTGTCCTTGCTCGTCCTGAAATGCTCTTGGGCCAGAGATGAAGCAACAGCGTGCTGGCAAGCTGATCTCAAATAGTGTCTGGAAAAAAGCTCTTCACAGTCTGCTTACACTATGGCTTGAACATGCAATGTTATGCCCCCTCACCCCCCATCCTCCACCCCCATTGTATTGACTACTCAAGTCCGCTGCTGGTAGAATAACTCTGGGAATCTGTTAAAACCTTAGGAGGAACAACCTGTATGGAGGAATTAGGTCACTGGGGCACTGTCTTTGAAGTGGCTCCTCAGGCTCTTCCCTGCCCTTATGAAGTGGACAGTCTCCTTCACATGCTCTAGCCACTACGAAATTCTGCCTCCAGGCAGAATGGAGCCAAGCAGTCAGGTATACCAGGAAGCCATGACCAATCCTCAAGTTGTTTCTGTCAGGTACTTGGCCACAATGACACAAGTACAAATTATAAATTTGAGGTTTCAAAATGCAAAAACTTTTCTGAGACAAAGTCGTTTGTTCTAAGCTGGCTTGAAACTCGTGAAGTCCAGGATGGCTTTGAACTACAAGCATAAGCCACCATACTCTAATTCAAAACATTTTTTTTAAAGAATTATTTATTTAATGTATATGAGTATACTGTATCTGTCTTCAGACACACCAGAAGAGGGCATCAGATCCCTTTACATACGGCTGTGAGCCACCATGTGGTTGCTGGGAATTGAATTCAGGACCTCTGGAAGTGCGGTCAGTGCTCTTAAGTGCTGAGCCATCTCTCTAGCCCTCAAACAATTTTAAATGGTCATACACAACAAATTTTGTTTCAATTATGTCTCAGGAAATTAAAAAAATACACAGTTTCCAAATCATTGCAGAGTATAATTTGAACAATATCTCCCATTTTAGTCTGTTGTGAACAAAACCCTAAACAAAAATCTAAATTGCAAAGCATTAAATATGACAGAATAAAATTAAAAATAGTTAAGGCACAGAAATACCTCAAACTCCCTATGTGTGGTAGTTTGGATGAGAATGGACCCCACAGGCTTATATAAGCGGTCCCTGGTTGGTGAACAGTTTGGGAAGATTCATTAGATGTGGCTTTGTTGGAGAGGGCTGGGGGCTGGCTTTGAGGATTCAAAAGCTGATGACAAGGCTGGCGAGATGGCTCAGCAGTTAAGAGCACTGACTGCTCTTCTGGAGGTCCTGAGTTCAATTCCCAGCAACCACATGGTGGCTCACAACCATTTGTAATGGAATCTGATCCCTCTTCTGGTGTGTCTGAGAACAGCTACAGTGTACTCACATACATGAAATAAAAAAAAAAAAAAAAAAAAAAAAAAAAAAAAAAAAAAAAAAGCTGATGACATTCCCAGTGTCTCTCTCATTGCCTAATGTGATCAAGATGTAAACTCTCAGCTACTGCAACAGTTCCATGCCTGTCTGCTACCATGTTCCTGCCATGATGATCATGAACTCAAACCCTTTAAAACCGTGAGCCCCAAATTAAATGCTTTCCTATGTAAGTTGCCTTAGCCATGGTGCTTTAGCACAACAATTGAAAACTAAGACATTATGATAGACAGAAAAACAAACAAAAAACATTAATTACACAGGCATAAAATGGAAAGAATAGATGAATACAAAAATAAGGCAAGGAAATTAGAAGAAAGCAGCACATATCCTCAAGCCCAACAGACAACTGATACCAGGAAAAGATAAGTCTGTGAGAGAGCTTTCCATCAACTTTCTGTCATGTAAGAACTAACGTCCCAGAAACTCTCCAAGGGATTTCCAGGGTGACTCTGCCTTAGTTTCCTCATTGCAGAGTTAAGTAGACCCTCAATGTTGTATTCCCCCAGCTCACAACTCTAACCCCAAAGTGAGGATAGTAAAAGTAAGGCCCAAGGCTGCACGGATGGCCACCGATGAGGAGCACCCACTCTCCCTGGCCAGAGTCTGGTTCCTGACACCTACAATTGAACATGTTTATAATGACCTGCAACTCCAGCTTCAGGGGAGCTCTGATGGCCTCCACAGGCAAACACACATGGCAAAACTCACAAAGAAACATAAGAGGCTGGAGAGATGGCTCAGCGGTTAAAAGCAATGACTGCTCTTCCAGAGGTCCTGAGTTCAATTCCCAGCAACCACATGGTGGCTCACAACCCTTCTGGTGTGTCTGAAGAGAGTGAGCATGTACACACATACATAAAATAAATAAACCTTAAGAAAGAAAACATGAATGAAATAAATACATTAAACAGTTTTTACATTATTTTATGTGTATGAGCATTTTGCCCTTATGTACTGTCTTAGTTTGGGTTTTATGGAGGTGTAGAGACACCATGTCCAAGGCAACTCTTGCAAAGAACAACATTTAATTGGGGCAGTTTCAGAGGTCCATTATCATTATGGTGGAAAGCATCACAGCATCTAGTGCTGGAGAAGGAGCTGAGAGTTCTACATCTTGATCCAAAGCCAGCAGGGAATGCAGGAGACTGTATGTCACACTGGGCGTAGCTTGCGCATGTATGATCTCAAAGCCCACCCCCACAGTAACACACCTCCTCCAACAAGGTCACACCTCCTAATAGGGCTACTCTTCAAGGACCAACCATTCAAACACACCAGTCTATGGGAGCCATACCTTCTCAAGCCACCACATTATGTATGTGAGCCACACACATGCCTGCTGTCTGAGGTCAGATGAGAGCATCCAATGCCTTGGTGCTAGAGTTACAGATAGTAATGAGTGACCATGTAGGTACTGGGAATTGAACCTAGGTCCTCTGCAAGAGCAGTAAGTACTCCTAAACATTGAGCCAACTCTCCAACCCCTAACATTTTTTATTTGTTGATTTTGTTTTGTTTTCAAGACAGAGTTTCTCTGTGTAACTCTGGGCTGTCCTGGAACTTGCTCTGGTCAGGTTGGCCTTGAACTCAGAGATGCACATGCCTCTGCCTCCTAAGTGCTGGGATTAAAGGCGTGCGCCACCACTGCCTGGCAGTGCAGAGCCTTGCTTGTAGTAAATAGGTTCATACCCTTATAAAGACCCCAGAATTCCTTTCTGCTTTCCACCGTGTGAGGACCATTCATGTGAGAACCATGGAAAGACAGCCTACAATGAGCCCTCAAGTAAGCCTCCACCTGGAACTCAAACTACCACTGCTTTGACATTGGCCTTCCCAGAATCCAAGGCCATAACACATTTCTATTGGTCAGAGGCAACCAAAGCTAGAGTTTTGTTAGAGCAACTCACACAAACTAATTCTGAGCCTACCTCACAATGATCTTGAGATCATTTAGGGAACCAAGGTGTGGTGGTTTGAATTAGGTATGACCCAGCCCCCCCCAGTAGACTCACGTGTTTGAATGTTTGTCCCATAGGAAGTGGAACTAACAAATTACTAAGCACAGCTTAACAACTACCCAGACAAATGTTTATTCCTATATGCAGGATGTTGAAAAGATTGCTGTTTGGGGAAGTATTTATGGTAAGATTAGTTAAAAATTATTAAGGCCAGGCTAGCGAGATGACTCTGCAGTTAAGAACACTTGCTGCTCTTCCAGAGGACCTGAGTTCCATTCCCCAAACCTATGTCAAGTATCAGGCAGCTCACAACTACAGCTCCATGGAAGTGACACCCTCTTCTGGACTCCTCGGACACCTGCATTCATATGTATATACTTCCACACAGGCACACACATACATAAAAATATACATATATAAAGACAAATCTCTTTAAAAATCTTTCATAAAAGTATTACAGTGACTGCCAAGGATGGTGGCACACACCTTTAATCCCAGAATTGGGGGCAGAGACAGGTAGATCTCTGAGTTTGGAGCCAGCCTGGTCTACAGGTGAGTTCCAGGACATCCAGGGCTACACACACACACCAAGAAGAAAAGAAAGGACCAGGAAAAAAAAGTATTACAGTGAATATTCATGAAATCCAGCATATTGTTTCTAATATTATTACATTATTATTTCTTTAAGATTTATTTATGTATTTATGTACACACATGCTTTGTTTGCATGTACATAGGAAGAAAGGGCCTTTGATACCATTATGGCCATTTGTAAGAAACCATGTAGGTACTAGGAACTGAACTTGGGATCCTCTGGAAGAATGGCCAATGCTCTTAACCACTGAGCCCTCTCTACAACCCCATTACATTATTCTAATCATTCCTATTATGATTCTTAAAATATTTACTCATGTGTGTGAAGTGGAAATTTCTGCTTCCTTTGGGGATTCAGTTATGTCATGTGATGTTTTGTAAAAGCAGACACATGTAGAAAGATGTTTTGCTGAAACAGACACAGGTGAGAGGATGTTTGCTGAAGCAGACACCTGAGACAGAGCACAAATGATGTTTAGAAAGAATATAAACATAAGCCAGACAGTGGCAAGGTTCTTGCGTTGGTTCTCCTTGCGCCGACTCACTGAACTTCACTTGTCGTGACTTTATGAAGAGTAACTCACCAAGAATCTTGTGATATTCTAGAAGGTGCTTCTTGCTGCTACAGCAGGCTTGTGCTGATTCTGTGGAACCTTAATGCTTCTTCTGGATCAAGACACTGCTACTGACTGATTTGGTGTTTGGTGTTTGCCGATCAGACTGGACTGCTGCTATCCTGACAACAAAGACTGGGATCTCTCCAAAGAACTACTTATAAGTAGGTCCACAACCCATTTCCTATTAACCTTTCTTTTCCCCTATCTCTGATACGTGGGGTAAAATGAAGGTTGAGCCGGGCAGTGGTGGCGCACGTCTTTAATCCCAGCACTTGGGAAGCAGAGGCAGGTAGATTTCTGAGTTCAAGGCCAGCCTGGTCTACAGAGTGAGTTCCAGGACAGCCGGGGCTCCACAGAGAAACCCTGTCTCAAAATCCACCCCCCCCCCAAAAAAAAAACACAAAAACAAAACAAAAATAAAAAAAAAAAAAAAAAAAAACGAAGAAGAAGGGAGGTTGAAGCATTTAAGAACCTTTATTAAAGTAGGTTTTGGGAGCTGGAGAGATGGCTTAGTGGTTAAGAGCACTGATTGCTCTTCCAAAGATCCTAAAAAGATCCTAAGTTCAATTCCCAGCAACCACGTGGTGGCTCACAACCATCTGTAATGAGATCTGGTGTCCTCTTCTAGAACACAAACGGTGACAGTGTGTGTACCTGAGTGTATATAGTGTATTAGAGCATCCATGATTGAGCACATGCCAGTAGAGGACATGAGAGCCCCAGGAACTAATAATACAGATGGTTCTGAATAGCCATGTATGTGCTGGGCTTCAAACCCAGGTCCACTGCAAGAGTAGTAACTGCCTTTAACCACACTAAGCCATTCTTTAACACCCCTTATTATTATTATTATTATCTTTTTTTATGAATAAAAATATTGAGAGGGCATTCCTTTCAATTTTTTTTTTATTTAGAGTGTTATCTGTGTTTAAGAGAGCCAAGACAATGACATACAGAGACAGAGAGGCAGAGCAAGAGTGAACCAGGTGTTCTATGAACATGAGAAGACAACTTTTCAAGAGTCACTTCTCTCCTTCACTTCATTTCCGAGGCAGGAGCTCTCTTCCTATTTCTGCCACTGTGCTGCAGCAAATGCGGGCTTCTAGCTGATTCTCCTCCATGTCCCGTCTCACCACAGGAAGGCTGGGACTAGGATGACAGATCCACATTACGGAGGGAGTCAGGGCAAGGACTGAACAAGAGGCCATGGAAGACCCCTGGCTTTCTCAACTTGCTATTTTAATACAACCCACAGCCACCTGTGCAGGAGTGGCACAAGCAAGCTTGGGCTAGGCCCTTCTGTGTCAGTTAGCAATCCTGAAAATACCTCACAACATGCCGACATGCCAACCTAATTGAGGCAATTCTTCAACTGAGAATCCCTCTTCTGAAGTGATTCTAGTTTGTCAGGGTGACAAAAACTAACCAGCATACCAGCCTCCCTGTTACTTCCTGACTTCAAAAAACCGGATTACAGATGACAGGATCAGGAATACAGAATGAAGCATACACATCCAAGCTTTCCAGCAACTTTTGTTGCTGCTCTTGTATGTTTTTGTTTTGAAACAAGGTCTCTGTATGTAGCCCTGTCTGTCCTAGAACTATGTAAACCAAATTGGCTTTAAACTCACAACAGAGACATGCCTGCCTCTGCCTCCTAGTGCTGGAATTAAAGGTGTTGTGTGACCACAATTAGCTCCAAGTTTCAACAAATCTTTGCCTTTCTCAAGAAAAGTGATGTTTATCTGATCTTTGAGAACTGTCAACTGAGGTCAATGTCCTAGTTCCATGCACACATGCCATGTATTGTATATAGCATATATGTATATACATACATACATGTGTGTATACACACATACAAAATTATTGTTGACTGGGTATTTGTGCAATAAGTAAAATGTATCATTGATATGTTTTCACTGTGCTGTTTAAAAATAAAGAATTATGGACTAAGCATGGTGGTACAAGATTATAATGACAGAAAGAGACTGTGGTAGGTGAACAATGAAGTTCAAGGCTAGCCTGGACTATACTGTACGATCTCAAAAACACACACATACAAAGAATCGTGTTGCCTGGCATATAGCAAGAGCTCACTATTATTTATTACTCAATACTTGTAGGTCTAGGGTTTTTTTTTTTTTTTTTTTTTTTTTTTATAAAAACTAATGCATGCTTACCACATAAGCATTTGAAAGTATGAAAAAAAGTTAAGTAAGCTACCATATCCCAAAGCTAATCGTTATGCTTTTATTAATCAGTATGTATCCTTATATTCTCCTTTCTAGGAGAGATACCTCTGTGACTCAAGTAGGTTCCTTGGGGGTACAACTATACTGATGATTGTGTTAATTATCCTTTGCACTACAGTTAGCAAACCCCTAAGAGAATCCACTTACAGAAAGATTGATTTTTGGAAGTTCTAGTTCATCAAAACTGATTGCACTGGCTTTGGTCCCAAAGCAAGGCAATCCACTGTAGAAGGGGAGCTGCAGACCAATACTACCATTTATCTCAGGGCTTGGAAGGGAAAAAGACTGGAAGAGACCTCTCATTGAGGTCCCATAATCACCTCAAGGGCTCACACACACACACACACACACACACACACACACACACACACACAACTTGCCACTTCTAACTGAAATCTTCACAACATTCCAACAGTACCTTAGACCAAGCCTACAACAACTGGACTTTTGAAGTTCTTACCCAAGCCACTGCAGTGGTTCTGGGCTTTTTAAAAGATGGTATGTTTGGGTATAAAGAATAGTGGAAGCTATAGTTAACTGGCTTAGCTCAATTTGTTACTACAAGCTATCAGAGGTCAGAAGGCACATAAACAATGTAAGCTTATTGCTTAGTCTCAGATTTTGGGACGTACAAAGGATCAAGGTACTAGGAGACTTGGTATTTGGCGAGATCGTGCTGCCTGGTTCATGGACAGCCCTATTTCACTGTGTTCTTTATCACATAGCAGAAGAAAAGGCATCTCTAAAAGCCAGCTGAGTACTAGTCCCCTATCTCGAGCTTCCTGTCTGCCAACCTGTGAGAAGCAGCCCCCACCATCAGCTCCTGCTGCTTGCATGTCCTGCCCGTCACACGGGGTCAAGCAACCATGGGCTGAAACCTCTACAACTGAGCTAACACAAATCTTTCCTACTTTAAAAGTCAACTGAAACACAAAAATAGAACAGTATCACTAGGATCTCTTCTGTACAGCACTAATCTTACTCCTAAGGACTTTGGGCTTGATCTAGTCACTCCTCAAAGGCCCTATTATAAAATGCTACCACCTTGGTGATTAGGCTCCCATCTATGAATTTGGGAAAGATACATCCAGCCAACAACTAAGGAATAAGGAGGTTATAATTGGGTTTGATGGCACACAACTGTAATCACAGCACTTGGGTGGCGGAGGCAGGAGGATCAGGAATTCAGTGCTACCTTTGGAGATAAATTTTGAGGTAAGCCTGGGTTATATGAATCCTTGTCTTTAAAAAAAATTTTTTTTAAAAAGGATTATAATACATTTCCCTCCTTGATACTAGTTTTTGTTCCTTTGTTTTTATTTTGAGACAAGGTATTACTACATAGTCCTGTCAGCCTGCAAATTGCTACGCAGACTAGGCTGACCTCAAACCTACAGAGATCTGCCTGACTCTACCTCTGCTTCTGCCTCTTGGGTACTGGGCTAGGAGGCATACACCACCAAGCTCAACCAGATACAAGTGTTGTAAGGGCTGGAGTGTAGTAGTACAACACTTGCCTAGAATGTATCAAGGTCCTGGTTCCAATTCCCAGAAACATACGTATACTGCTGGATGCAGGGCATATGCCTATATTCCTAATGCTGGAGAGAAGAGGCGTACTGAGATCTCCAAGGCTTGCTGCTAAGCCAGCCTAGTCTACTTGCTAAATTCCAGTCTGGTAATAAATCATGTCTCAAAAAACAAGGTGGTAGCTGGCCATGGCCCAGCTTTTAGGCCCAGCAGTTGGGAGGCAGAGGCAGGTAGACCTCTGTGAGTTCCAGGACAGCCAAATCCTGTCTCAAAAGAAAACAACAAAATACAAGGTGGACAGTACCTAAGGAATGTCACCACAGTTGTCCTCTGGCATCCACAGCCATGCATATAACACATACAGCACTTGCACTCACATGCAGAATCACACATGGTATATACACACAATAAAAGAATTATTTCGGGCTGGAGGGATGGCTCAGCGGTTAAGAGAACCGACTGCTCTTCCAGAGATCCTGAGTTCAATTCCCAGCAACCACATGGTGGCTCACAACCATCTGTAATGGGATCTGATGCCCTCTTCTGGTGTGTCTAAAGAGAGCTACAGTGTACTCATATACAGAAAATAAATAAAACTTTTTTAAAAAAAAAGAATTATTTCTTATATTCCACTTATTTATTTAGAGATGGTCTTAAGCACTCTAGGATGGCTTCAAATGTACCACATAACCAAGAATGATCTGAACTTCTGATTTTCCTTTCTCCACATCTTGAACACTGGGATTGCATGCATGTACCAGTTCACTTATGCATGAGTAGTTTATGCTAGAGAACAAACTTGGGACTTCATGCATGCTAGGCAAGCGCTTTTCCAATCAAGTTACATCCTCAGCTCCTAAAAAGTATGATTTTAAAAAACTTGCAGCTTAATCAATGTTAGTCAGCATTCTGTTACTACAACTAATATCTGTTACTACAACTAATATCAGAGCAGGGGAGTCAACCTAAAAGAAAGCTCGCAGCTTGGGGATTTCAGACTACTGAGCTGGTTCTTGCTTTGTGCCAGTAGCAAAGTGGTAGATATTGGCTGGGGAGTGAGTGTACTCACATCATATGTAGTAAGAGTGGGAGAGTGGGGAGAAAGGCGGGAGGGTATTGTGGTAGTTGAGTGACATGTTTGGGGAGGTTATGGAACACTTAGGAGGTAGAGCCTTTTGGAGGAAGTCCATTACTTGGGTGGGCTTTGGAAGTGTTTACTGCCTCATCCTGCCTCCTGTTTTCTCCTTGCATCCCTCCTGAGTATGAAAGTTTGACCAGCCAGCTTCCTGCTTCTGCCACTATGCCATGCTTTCCCTGCCATAACAGACTTACTTGTCTAGAACTACAAGCCACAGAAAACCCTTGAGTTGTTTTGTCATTGTAATAGAAAAGTAACTAAGACAGCTGTCAATACTGCCTTCAAGGCACCTGCTGCAGCCACAATGACTTATTTCCCTTCATCTACACACCTCCTAACAGTGCTACAAGTGCAGAACAAACTTCTAACCAGGACCTTTGAGGAGACATTCAAAGCTACAGGATGTATCTATAAAATTTCTTTTCCATTTTCCACTACCCTCATCTGCAGATCCACTTAGATCTGCTGTTCATCAGGGAGGGAAGGTACTAATTATGCATTTGGATGTCTAAGTACCAGCTGAGCAAACTCTCAGTTTCTGTAAGCACTGCCAAGCCTAGAGCACATTCCCTTTAAACCACCACTTATGAGTTCCAAGGCAATGACGCTCAGTGACCATCGACTGCGCCAGTCTCTTAACTCACTGAAAGCTTTCAACCTTGAAAAGGAGTGTTCGTGTCTCCATTCTCTCTGGTTCCCCTCCTTGTTGCTAGTTTTCCTTCCCTTCCTTCCCTTCTGACTATTTACTATTTTTCTTAGAGATTGGATTTCTTTGTTTCTTCCCTTTTCTAGCACACTGTTTTGGTTGTTGTTGTTTTGGTTTTTTTTAGATAGGGTCTCTTTATGTAGCCCTGGCTGTCCTGGAATCAGGCTGACCTCAAACTCAGAGACCCACCTGCCTCTGACGCCTAAAGTGCTGAGATTAATGATATGTCACCATGCTCCCAGTCTCTAAATCATTTTAAATAAAATTGACTACAGTTTTGTTTAAATGAATGTACTGTTCTTTACAGGGTAAGAATACAAAAAGAAATGAGATAAGATTTCTAATTAGACAATGGCAAAGGAGTGCAGAATCATGGAAGGAAAAACAAAAGGACATGCACACACAAACACATGCACCTGTACATACACGAACATGTACACACAAATTAACATAAATGTTTAGATTCTATACTATAAGTTCATATTAATCAAACATGTATGTTCACAAAATAATAAAATTTTATCATCATGATCAAAATCAAAGTCCTTCTGATGCCTCGAACAGACACAAGGGTTGTGTGTAGTTCTGTAGAAAAGTGTTTGCCCGGCATGTGTGAAGAAGCTCTACGTTCCTTCCCAGAACTAAAATAAGGGTAGGGATGGGGTCATAACCACAAATTTGGAAAACATATTAAACCCTGAAAATATTCAGTATTCATGGGACACATCTGGCACTACTGAAGGGAGTGTATACTGAATAACCACTGTGGAAACAACCTAGCACTGACTGCTACACCTCAACATACAACTACCCTATAATTCTGAGATCCCACTGCTAAATTTAGACTAGAATCTTAGACATTTTGAAATAAGAGATATTTAAGAGTAAAACTAAAGAATGTATTATTTAGAGATACTTACAGTCATAAAGTAAGAGGAAAGTATGGAAGTTCATATCTGTAATCCCATCACTTAGAATCAAGAGAAAGATTCCCAAAACTTCCCGGCTAACCCTGATAAAGATGAGAGCCTATCTAACAAAGCAAAAATACCACAAAACAGTGGGTCGTGCCTGTAATCCGAGATCAGGAGTTCCAGGATCCCCTGAGCTACATGAAATCTTGTCTAAACAAAACCACATAGAATAGTCTAAGTCTGGGCTAGATAGACAGCTCAGTGATTAAGAACATTCTGTGGCCAGGTGGTGGCACAAGCCTTTAATCTCAGTACTAAGGAAGCGGAGTGAATCTCTGTTCTGTGTTTGAGGCTGGCCGGGCCTACAGAGTTCCAAGAAGCCCAGGCTACACAGAGAAAACCTGCCTTGAACCACCCACCCCCAAAGAACATTATGTGGCCAGAAGACCTAGATTCTATTCACAGCATCCACCTGGTGGCTTACAACCAACACTTCCAGCGGATCCAATGCCCTCTTCTGACCTTCACAAATCACACACACACTCTCTCTCTCTCTGGCAAAATACTCATACATACAGAATAAAATAATCTTTAGAGTACATACTGCTCTTGTAAAGGACCCAAGTTCAGTTCCCACTACCCATGTCAGGCAGTTCCAGTAACCACAGCTCCAGAAAGTCACACCCATACTCAGAAAGTCATACCCCAGACAGATACATTAGAAAAAAGAAGCAATGTCAAAACTATGTATTAGCCAGGCATGGTGGCTCACGCTTTTAATATCAAGGAGCCAGATCTCTGCCTTCCAGGCCGGTTATGGCTGCATTCCGAGACAGTGTCTGTCTAGGGCTAGTGGGGAAGGTTACACACTATATGATTATAACTATATGACATTCCTGAAATGGGAAAACGATAGAAATGATGAAAAGGAAAAGACCAATAGGAGAGGGGATGAGAAGAACAGGCAGAGCACAGGATTTTTAGGACACCTAAGAGTTTATATGAGGGCTGGAGAGATGGCTCAGCGGTTAAGAGCACTGACTATTCTTCCAAAGATCCTGAGTTCAATTCCCAGCAACCACACGGTGGCTCACAACCATCTGTAATGGGATCCAATGCACTCTTCTGGTGTGTCTGGAGACAGCTACAGTGTACTCATATAAATAAAAATAAAAATAAAAATAATATTTAAGCGTTCATATGACAGTATGTGAACTATGGACTCTGGGTGCCAATCTGGGCTCATCAAGTATAACATAAACCAGTCTGGTAAGAAACCTTGATAAGGCACAAGTCTGAATATGAGAGTAGAGTATAAGGGGGAAAAACTCCCAGTTTTCCTTTCAATTTTACGGTGAACTTAAAACTGTTCTTAAAAATTTAAGTTTTAAATTCATAAAGTACACATAAATGGTTTAAGTAGTCAAAACCTCCAACTGCTGAGAAGTTGCTGGTTAGCTCTCTCGAAACTTAGTCCTCTCTAGAGATGCATCAATCCTAAAAATATAGGGGTTACTTTAGCACGAATACCTATTGGAGGTGAGGGGGGAGACGAAGCAGCGGGAACAGCAGCAGTAGCAGCAGCAAAATGGCTGGATAGGGTCTGAGCAACTGAGGGTCCAGCCTCTGAGCAGGGAGTTCTAATACAGGGCGCTAATGAACTTCCTAAACGCTTGTTCATCAGAGTCTACAAATCTGTGGAGACCCTTTGGAATGGATGCATTCACAGATATACAACGCTGCACTCCCCACCTTAACTCAAATGGTGAAAAACACCGGTTATCACCGAGGGGCGGGGATTGCAGGAGAATGATCCGTCTCTAGGGGGAAAAAACACCGCACTTATCCCAAATAACGAAATTACAGCCAAATGGAGAGTTCAACAAATGTTTCTTCCTCTGTCGCTTGTCTTTAACGTGACTCTGGAAGTCCATTTCCCGACAGAGCAGTAAGCCAAGACCCCCTTACTGCGCACACTCGCCTCTCACCCTGGGTGTGTCCGCCTCCCAGCGACCCCCTCGGCCCGCCGGAAACAGCAGCGAGCCTCTCCAGGGCCAGACTCCGGGGGACGCGCCCACTGACACCGCGGGCCACGCCACCACGGACGTGCGTGACCGCGCCCACGCGGCCCTCCGGTATGCCGCGCCTGTGAGTCTATTTCCACTCAGCTCCGGGTCATCCTCCGGCCTCGAGACCGCACCCACCAGACCCAGCCAGGGCAGCCCGGTCCGGCCCGCTAGGCCCGGCCCCAGGCCCGAAGCCTCCGCCGCCCCTCTCCTCACCGTGTCGACCCCTGAGCCGTCTTCCCTGGTGCCCTCGGTCTCCTCACCGACCGAGGCTTCCAGCACAGCGCCAGGGCCGCCCAGCGGCTCCAGGGGTTCAGGCTGCAACAGCTTCTCAGGGTCCGGAGGTGCCTGCTCCATAGCTGCAGTTTGGCACCGCGAGTCCAGTGCGCCTGCGCCGTGCCTTGGGCCCCAGCCGTCCCGCCCTTTGCTTGCGGTAGCCCCGCCCCGCGCTCGCGGTAGTCCCGCCCTTGCCCACAGAAACCCCTCCTAAGCCGTGGAGACCCCAGAAAGCTAGACCATCAGCCAAGACCTGCGACCGAGGGAAGTAGGGGAAAGCTAGGGGGATCTGCAGAGGGTCAGCAACAAAACTGGAAATCTAGGAGAGCCGGTGAAGACATAAAGAAACGAAGGTCAAGGGAACTCAAGAAATAAGTGCAGAAGTCACTCAGATTGGGATCCCCTCAAGTAATTGTGTCATTCAAAAGAAAGAGCTGTCTTCTGACCGTCGCCCTTACTTTGCATACACAATTCCGTTTCCCCACGCAAAGACCAGAGCAACATCAATTATTAACTTTTAGAGAGTTGAGTAACACACTCAGTAAAAGATAACGCTTGAGGATTTGAGAGAGGTAAGGACTGGCTGAGGCAGGCTGGAGAGCCCCATTGTAAGTGTTTAAACTTTAGACGGTGACCGGATAATTTTCTACAAAAGTAATTTCCTGAACCTATCCCTTGGCAAGATTCCCTGTGGTGACCTGAAGAAAAATGCTCACCGACTGTAGCCCTGCCTTTGGATAGGTATTTTTGTACAAAACCTGGTCTCGGACCAAAACTAATCTTTCTCCCCAAACAGCCATTTTGAGTTGTGAAACACAATTTCTTCCTGGATTGGTGGCAGAGTTCCGATCATGCTCAAAGCACTTTCTTTTGTTATTTTACAATATTTTGTTTTCTAATCCAGCTTCCCCTAGCTAGACTTTTTAAGGCAGGGACTACTCTCCGTATCCTCTCCCCATTCCTTCCTCACAGAACCTAGACTATTTATGTTTGAAGGTATTTTATTGTTCACCAGGGATTAGTTATACCAGGCAAATTCCCAGAATACATATTTTAAATCAGAAGACTGTTTTATGAATCACATGAGGATAGATTTGTTCTCGTTCTCTTGTGTTCTTTCCTCAGTTTCTGAGATCTCAGAATACTAGGTCCTAGAGCCAGCAGGATGTTGGCTGTGAGCTGACCAGCGGGTGAGAACGAGGGAATGACACCTGGCTTTGTAAGGCCTGAGGGAGACCATGCTGCTGTCTACTGTTTTGTTTAAAAACTAGCCTGGTGGCAGTGGTAGCAGCACACGCTTTTAATTCCAGCACTTGGGAGGCAGAGGCAGGAGGGTCTCTGAGTAGAGGCCAGCCACATAGTGATTTCCAGGACAGCCTGGGCTACGGAGACACTGTCACTAAATAAATAAACAATAAAATAATACATAAAAACTAAAACGGAGCAGATTCATTGGTTCCCTCTTTGTTCATACTCCTTTGTGTGCAATGTGTGTGAAAAAAAAATTCAGGGCTGGTTATGTAGCATCTGATACTAAGAGAAATTCCCTGTGTTGTCTCCCTGATGCTCCCACCTAAATATTTTCATGGTGTCTTGACGTAGGACTTTCTTTTGTTCTGCAATATAAAAGCTTTATGACTAGGCGAAGCAAAGTGGTAGAGAGCCTGCCTGACAGCCGAACGACCGTGTTGACACCAGGCATGTACAAGGTTCTAGTTTCAGTCACCAGAATGAGAAGAGGGAAGAAAGGTGGTAAAGAGAGAGATGGAGAGAAAGAGCAGTCAAAGGGGTTTGGTTTGGTTGGGTTTTTATTTGGTGGAGTTTATTTGTTTTGAAACAGAGCCTCACTATGTAGTCTGGCTGGCTTCCAGCTCACAGAGCCATGCCTGACCAAAAGGGTTCTTGAAAAACCCAACAGAGCAAAAAGCATGTGTGGTGGCTCATGCCCATAATCCCAGCCCTGGGGAACCAGAGGCAGCCTCCTGTGGTGGCTCACCCCTGAGCCCTCTCAGCTGTCTCAGATGATGTGGAAGCCCACTGCATGCAAGTTACTACAAGCAATTGAAGCCAGAGGGTCAGTCCCTGTCTCCCACGCTTTTATCATCTAACAGAGAATGGCTCTGAGTCCTGGTCAGACAGCAGAGTTCTGAGTCAGCTGGTTAACTATAGGAACCACAGAGATGAGGCCCTAATGGGAATGGAGGGTGGTTTTCTGTGGTGGTGTTTTTTCCTTCTGTGGATAAATTAAGGTGTTATCACAAGACATTGGTGGTGCATGCCTTTAATCCCAGCACTCCAGAGGCAGAGGCAAACAGATTTCTGAGTTTGGGGCCAGCCTTGTTCATAGAGTGAGGTCCAGGACAGCCAAGACTACACAGAAGAACCCTGCCTTGAACCCCACCCCCACAAAAATTAAGGCATTATCTAATATAACCTCTCATTTTGCAGATGTGGAGAAAGAAACTTGGCTATAATCAATACCAAGAGCTTGTTAGTAGCAGAGCTGAGACACAACCCCAAGTCCTACAGTCAGGTAGAGGGACTGCGGGGCATCCAACCCAGAGCCAGCTGGCCCTCCTGGGGCAGCCATGTCCTTTTCTACAGTGGCAGGAGGCTGAGGCCTGGCTAATGAGAGGACTGAGCCCGGTAGCCAGCTGGCTGCCTGTGACTGTAAACAGAATCCTAGACCCAAAAGTGTGCAGGGACCTGAGAACAGTACGACCTCCAGGACAGAAGTGACAACAGGTGCAGCAGCTTGTAGCTCCAGAATGAAGGAAACAGGAAGTGGGAGCTCATGGGAAAAGGTGAGGGCATTGGCTTGAGATTTGTGGGGAAGGGAAGAGGTGTGTGGGCTACTGAGGACTG
This sequence comes from Arvicanthis niloticus, assembly GCF_011762505.2. Lineage (NCBI taxonomy): Eukaryota > Metazoa > Chordata > Mammalia > Rodentia > Muridae > Arvicanthis > Arvicanthis niloticus. The sequence goes on along the minus strand of NC_047669.1, from coordinate 19,894,974 downwards.
CGGTTACCTAGCAGAAAATCAGAAAAGCCCGTCCTTCCTTCCTCCCTCCCTCCCTCCCTCCCTCCCTCCCTCCCTCCCTTCCTTCCTTCCTTCCTTCCTTCCTTCCTTCCTTCCTTCCTTCCCATCTCTTCCTCCACCCAGAGGTTCACTGCGGAACCAGGATGGCCTTAGACTGTTGGACCTCCTTCCTCCACCACTGAGTGATGGAAAAACAGGTGAGTGCCACTACCACACTGGGTAGAAACTCTCTGCCTAGAAGTCCATTCTGCAAAAGTCCTGCCTTATTCAGAGGAAGGCTTCCTGTAGGGAAGGAACACTCCATCTGGAGGAGGTGATTCTGGCTGTAAGCAATGACTTTACAAACCGGAGAATGGGTTTGGATTTCCCTCCACTGGAAACCAGGATCCAGGAGAGGCTTATCCACTCAGCCTCTGCTCTGACACCCCATGCAGGGCTGGGTGTGAGGAGGAAAAGGAGGCAAGGACAGTGTTGCATGTTTCTATAACCCACCACATGTACACATGTGCACACATATGAAATGGATGAAAAAAAGAGGCTAAGGGAGCTCTGGGCACACCACACTGGTGCTGTAAAGAGGGGGCACACATGTGACCCCACTGAGGAACTTTCACTTATTACTTCTGTGGGAGGTTTCCCCTCAGGCTTTACAGCAGGCAGGAGATAAGAATGGAACTTGGATCAATGTTAAACCTGAGACTCTCAGAGAAAGACCAGTACCACAATTTCTGAGCCACATTTGAAGCCAGCTTTAATTGAATACTGGCAAAGATGATGGACTCCGGTCAGGTTCATTCAGGGATTCTGCAGAGGCTTGTAAAGGCAAACACAAGGCTTCCATCTTTCCCATCACATCCAATCAGAGGCAAGCGTGTACTTCATGCCTGAGTACCTCTGACCTACATGTGATCAAACACATCTGGTGTGGTCAAACAAACTTGCTTAGGGAAACAAAAACATGTGGCTTGTTATTGCCCATAAGCAGCAGGCACCAGCATCTCAGGAAGTGTCTGTCCTTAGGCAAGGGGCTTATAGGTAAGACATTTTTGTCCATGGCTCTTTCAGACACAGTAATTAAAACTTAAAACATAGCTTTGGCTTTCATGTCAGTCTGATTGTGATAACAGTGCTGGGCCAAGACTGCTTGGAGTCCAACCCCAATCTTTTGGGATCAAACAGATGAGACATCCTAAATGCTGCTATTTTGTTTTCAGACTCCATTTTGATCATAAGGTGAAATGAAGTTTAAGTTCACAGGCTCTAGGGCTCTTTCCAGATGGGTAGCCAACTTCCTCCTTATTCTCCTTTTGTTCCTCAAAACGTAATTGTTTCTAACCAGGAAAGAACAAATGATTCTGATTGATGAAAAATGTGATGTAATTTAGCGCATATGTTTGTGGATTTTGGGCTTTAAAAGTCTGTGACATGGAGCTGGAGAGATGGCTCAGTGGTTAAGAGCATTGACTTCCAAAGGTCCTGAGCTAAACTCCCAGCAAGCATATGGTGGCCTACAACCATCTATACAGGGATCTAATGTCCTCTTCTGATGTGTCTGTAGACAGCAAAAGTGTACTCACATATATAAAATAAATAAATCTTAAAAAAAAAAAGTCTGTAACATTCTGACATGAGGTCACAGTTCAGCTGCTGAGTCTGTCCTGTGACCCTGATGGATCAGTACAATAAATGAGAGCACAGTTCTTACGGGCCCAGTGTAGTAAACATTTGTCATCTGCTTCAGTACTCACTAAGATGAACATTTGAAGATGCAGTCAGCTCCTGAGTCTGTGCTGTTGTCTCCAACTGGTCAGTTTTTGCAGGTGGGTGTCCTTAGAAGTGGGTGTGGTGGTCATGAGGGAGGAAAGCTCTGTCTGTCTCTCTGTCTCTCTCACTTGGTCTTCTTGGTGGTTGGTTTGTTTGGGTTTTTGTTTGTTTGTTTGTTTGTATCTTGAGATAGAGAAGCATGTAGTAGAGGATGACTTTGATCTCCTTTCCGATCTTCCTGCCTCTGCCTCACAAGCTGGCATTACATATGTTACCCATGTCTGGCTCAGCTGTGTAACGTCACTTCCCTTCTCTTTTAAATTTTAATTAAACTTTCAGAAAAATTAATGCATGCACTTGAGACAGAGGTCAAATGTACAGGATTCAATCAGGAACAAAAAACCATCCTTTGGTTTCTAATCTGCAGTCTCTTACCTTCTAACCTTTGAGCCAATTACCATATGATTTTTCCAGAAACAAAATTATTTGGTCTTAGAAACACAGCATGCTACCCAGCCAATAGCTTTTCAGTCTGGTTATTGGGACTTTGTAGTTCAAAGGCAGCTACATACAAGGCTATTTAAACACCAAGTTCAGAGGGAAGGTATCTAACCAGAATAAATATGGCACATTTAGCTAAACAGAGACATTTAAATTTCTAGCTCTTATGAGAATTATGCTATTTTTGCCAATAAATTTAAATAAAGTTTTAGAAAGCTAGAAAATCTCTATGGGCCAGACTTTATAGCCAGAAGCTTGCCCTCAGTCCCAGAAGGAGGTTCCTGGCAGAGATTTGTAACTTTCTACTTGCATGCTTGGCCTTTTGTAATGAGATTCATAGATACAATCACCAGTAACACGAGTGGGCGTCATCAGTAGCTGTGCTTGAAACCAGCCAAGAAGACAAGCACTAGATTCAGAGAGTTACTTAACCAGGATCTTACCTAACACAGAGAAAACAAAACTGTACATTCTGTATGATTTCATCATACTAAGTTCACAAAAAATAATAATCTGTGACCGAACAGAGAGTAGTTGCCTTCTGGGTAACGGAAGGCTCTGGGAAAGCTAGGCATGGCGGCAGATGCCTGTAATCCCAGCACTTGGGAGATAGAAGGAGATGGAGAGTTCAGGGCCAACATGGGCACTTAAGATCCTATCTCTGTGCCTGTGTCTGTCTCTCTGTTTCTCATACTCACACACACCAGCAGCAGCAGCAGCAGCAGCAGCAATAACAATAAAAATCTCTCAACAGCCAGGTGGCAGGGTTGGCACACACTTGTAATCTCAACACTCAGGAGGCAGAGGCAGACAGATCTCTATGAGTGTGAGCCCAGTCTGGTCTACAGAGCAAGTTCCAGGACAGCCAGGGATTTGTTACACAGACAAGTCCTGTCTCTAAAAACAAAAACAAAAACAAAAACAAAAACAAAAACAAAAACAAAAACAAAAAAAAAAAAACCAACCAAACAAAAGATTGGCTAAGGAGAGTAAAACTACTCTGTCATCTATGTAGAAAATTGGAATCTACAGAAAATCTTCATGAAGTGTTTAATAGGCTGTAACATATCAGTAAAAGATAAAAAAAAGTAAAATTGTACTGATTTTTTTTAAAAAATTCACTTATTTACGTATGTATGTATGTATGTATGTATGTATCTGTGTTGTCTTGGTCAGTATTCTATTGTTGTGAAGAGACACCATGGCCATGTCAACTCTTAAAAAGGACAACATTTAATCAGGGCTTGCTGACAATCCCAGAGGTTCAGAGTACATTATTATCATGGCGGGATGTCAGGATGCATTCATGAACCTCAAAAGACCACCAAGAAGCCAGCTCTGATGTATCAGGGTCTCTTTATTACAAAGTCTGCCCTGTACTTCGTCATAGATCTCAAGTAGTCAGGTAGTGAGACTTCCAGCTCTGTCCCTCTTCAGCATTGTTTGGCTATTCTAGATCTTTCTACTTTCACATAAACATAAGAGCAAGTTTGTCAGTTTCTACAAAAACCTCCTAGGACCAGGACTTTGATATCGGATCAGGTTGTAGCTCTCAGCTACTTCTCCAGGGATGTGCTTTGGTTTGGCTTCTATTTTTCCCTTAATCTGTACGTTTGTAAGTATGTTGTGGATAGGCCCTGGTCTTGTATTTTGATGTTAATTCTGCTTTCCAGGGAGGGGCTGCAAACAAGGAGTGAATCAGTATTCCAGTGGTGACTTCATGTGAACCTTCTGCCCACCTTAATTTGTAAAATAAAGGCTAGAGCCGATGATTGGGCAGTAGAAGGGGGATGAAGCAGAAAAAGTTTGGAGGAGAGGGAGAGAGAGGAAGAAGGAGAGGCAAGATGACAGATGTTACCCTTGTGTCTCTAACAATTATTCTTATTAAAGTTAGATAACTTATGTTAACAATTTTTTTTTTTTTTTTGAGACAGGGTTTCTCTGTGTAGCCCTGGCTGTCCTGGAACTCACTCTGTAGACCAGGCTGGCCTCGAACTCAGAAATCCGCCTGCCTCTGCCTCCCAAGTGCTGGGATTAAAGGCGTGCGCCACCACTAGGTTAACAATTTTAATTGTGTGGGCATCTTATGTATTGAGTATTTGCTAATATATAAATCCATGGGATAATCTTTAAACATTAAGAGTCTTATTTCTACCAGGTACTAGAATTGATATATCTACTGCATGGGGGTGGTGGATATTCCCCGGGTCTGGGGGACTGGACACCACGGATCTGATTGCTGATCGGTGGAGGCAACAGCCACGCCAATGTCTTGTGGGTCCCAGGCTGTGGTTGTTAATGCATGAACTTAGAGCGGGAACATAGTGGCTGAGAGCTAGCTGGACCAACTGCCTCTTTTCTAATACCTGCCACAACAAATGTAAGGGTCCATGATTCCCCAAAGAATGATACCCTGGACTCTTGACAACAAGTATATACATGCAAAGAGTGTTTTATTCTGCAGAAGCCCATCATGCTGGGGTCTCCTACTACCAAGATAGAAAGACAACCAAGTGAGCTCGCAGGCCTGATTTAAAGCACATTAGGGGATTCAGGAGTAGGTGACCTTTATCTTGCTCTGAAGACCCCCCCCCCACTCGGGAGACCCTTACTCAAGTCTCAGGAAATCATGACCACCCAAAAATCACAAGAAACCATATCTGGATGCAATCAGCAGAGGTTTATTGGGGAGAGTTGGCTAGCCAAGGTCAAACTGCCCATCCACGCAGGAACAAAGTTTGACAAAAGTAAGCTGAGGAGCTTTTTTATAGCACGGGGTGGGGAAAGGGAGGAATTTTCACGCGGTTACACGTGATTGGTTGTTTTACAAGTTTTGAACATCAGCAGGCTATAACACTGGGAAAACATCAAGGGGGGGGAGGTTAACCAAGAACAGTGGAAAGTTAGCTAGTTCTTGGAACCACCCAGATGACTTGCATCTTTCCCTGTGGTCAGGAATATGTCTTCTTGCTCTGGGTCTTCCCCACCCTGAGGCTTGAGGAATGTTAATCCAGCATCCTCTGATTTAGGGATAATGTCCTCCACCCAGAATGTGTCCCAGGGCAGTGAAGGCCTGAAATCTTACATCCAGTTCTGCTTTCTGGAACTTGCATTCTTTTGCTCAGGTCTAGGGTAAAGAAAAAGCCTGTATGTATTTCATAACATGGTATTCATAATTTTTCACTCTACAGCTCCATCTCTAGGGACATTCCATTACCAGGGTGTGGGGGCTGGAAACTGTTACTGGGGATGTCTGGAAACTGTTGCTAATCCATTGCCCTTGCTTCAGGCCAGGTGGCTGGTCAGATTCTGATAGCAGGGCAGTTTCTGACTAGCTTTCTGAAGCCTGGGTTTTTTTCTAGTAACTGACTTTCCTGGGCTTGCCTGGACTTGCTTAGTTCTTAGGCCTAGTCTCTGGGGCTGCCAATTTGAAGCCTGTCATGGAGTCATCCTGTCTCGGGGTATCTATAGAATTTGAAATTAGATTTATACCACTCCATTCTGGGAAATTAAAACTATCTTCCCTTTCATTCAGTTGGGGATTTTCCTCCTTGCCCCCTTTTGGGGGTGGGGTGTCACTGCAGGTTAGATTTCTGGGATTCTGCCTGTAAATGATCATTCATTTGCTGGACTGATGTTTAGATTTATGAGAGTATTTCCAGAGATGGCTGATGTGTAATTCGGTGAAGTGAGGGAGACCTATTCTCATGTGGCTAGCACCATCCAGTAAGATGGGGTCTGGACAGAATGAAATGTAGAAAGCAGATGTTCATTGCACACATGCCAACATGTATGATGTGTTTAAATAAGAATGGCTCCCAGAGCTCATATTTTTAATGCTTAGTCATCAGGAAGTGGCATTATTTGAAAAGGCTTAGGAGGCATGGCCTTGTTGAGGAAGTGTGTCGCTTGCCAGCCTCCATGCTCCCCACCATGATAATGGACTAAACCTCTAAAACTGCAAGCCAGCTCCCAATGAAATGTTTCCTTTTATAGTAGCTGCCTAGGCCACGGTGTCCCTCCATAGCAATAGAACAGTGACCATGACCCAACCTCATCTTCAACTGGTGCAGTTTGGTTGCTGTCAAGGCCCAAGGCTCCACTGAACTTCCGATGTGGACTCACACTAGGAACAGCCTGACCCTCAGGAGGGCATTGCTGGGTCTGTATCACTGATCCCTCCAGCATGAGGCTTCCAGCTTCTTGACTTTGTGCACAGAGGACAGCTTGCAGGTGTCATTTCTCTCTTCCACCATGTAGGTAGCTCCCAGAGAGAAAATGGAAATTGTCAGACTATAAATCCAGACTGCCTCAAACTTGAGATGCCCCTGCTTCCTGGGATTGAAGGCCTATGCCTATACCCTTGTTAACTGCATTTTTATTTTATTTTATTTTTTTAGTGAACATGTTAGTTAGGGTTCTCTAAAGGAACAGACCTGGTAAATGAAAGTGTGTCTCATACATATAAAGGAGGTTTATTGGATTCCATTGTACACTTTAAGCATTCTTGCTTCTGTATATTAATAGTTAAAATAGTGACCCTTAAAAACTCGTTAAATAAGCCGGGCGGTGGTGGCGCACGCCTTTAATCCCAGCACTTGGGAGGCAGAGGCAGGTGGATTTCTGAGTTTGAGGCCAGCCTGGTCTACAGAGTGAGTTCCAGGACAGCCAGGGCTATACAGAGAAACCCTGTCTCGAAAAACCAAAAAAAAAAAAACAAAACAAAACAAAACAAAAAAACAAAAAACAAAAACAAAAAAAAATTCGTTAAATGTTGTTGCTGGTGAGATGGCTCAGGGATTAAGAGCACTTCCTGCTCTTCCAGGGGACTAAAGTCAAGTGGCTCACAACTGCCTGTAACTCTGGTTCTAGGTCTCCAACACCCTCTTCTGGCTTCCACAATGTGCACATAAAGCTTCACAAACATACACAAATAAAAATAAAAAACTCATTAAATCCCCCCGGCAATGGGCAAAGAGACACCCTGTTGGTGGTGGTGTTCTGGAACAGAACAGATGGCAGTCCTTCTAGCTCGATGCCTTGTGGTGGCCATAGCTGCTCTATGCCTAGGACTCAAAAATCAAATCAAATCCAGGCAGCGCAGTACAGGAGCAGGAAGACAGAGACCTGTGGACTCTCATGCCACCAACAGACTTGCCTTCCTGCACAGGTAGGCCACAGACACGTGCTTGCAGTCACATCACATAACACAGATGAATGATGTCATCCAGGGACCTGCCAGCCAAGTGGCCAGCCTGGAGCAGGAGCCAGCAGAGTGTGTAAGTAATGGTGGTCATATGGGAGAGAAAGAAATGGAGTAGCTTGAGCACTGTGAGGAGAGATGGAACTGGAGACTCGAGCCTGTTCTGAGTGGCCAGCCCTGACACCTGGGGCCAAGGTGGGGTCCCAGCCCCAGATGCTACTGAGGGCCATGTCAGCATCTGTGGCTACGTAGTGGCAGAGGTTGGTTGTTGTAGTAATTATTTTAAAAATGGCCACTGGTCAATCTGACTATCTAAGCTCAGCGTCTCTGCCTAGCTGAGCCACATGGCCAGAGGCCACGTGTGCGCCACAGCTAGAAACGGCCAGTTAGAAACACCAGCCCTGCCACCCACGAGATGCCAGCATAATTTAGTAATCAGTATCAATAACAAGATACCTTTACAATCAGAGATGTAACCAATACCCAACCTAGATATACCAACTACCTTTGACTGCTACAGACAAGCAAACATCAGCCTCCACGTCCACTTCTCTCCTTCTCCGTCTCCCCTAGCTCTTCCTCTTTCTTCTCCTCTTCCTCTCCTTTTCTCCTCCTCTTCCTCTCCTTACTCCTCCTCTTCCTCTCCTTTCTCCTCCCATCTTAGCTCCTCCTACAGTTGGTGTCAATGTTCAAGGCTCATATTACCACTACAGAACATGGAGATATTCCTGGTAGGATGTCCCGTCACTGTGCAGCACTCTGGAGAGCTGGCCCCATTTTTCACCAGCTGCAGCACTGGGAGTGCACCCAGTGGAAGCTAGGTGAACCAGCCCCAAGGGTAAGAACATGGGAGAGCTGGCCCCTCAACTCATTGGCTGTGGTGCAGGGATAATGGCTTCCCTGCCTCGCCCCTCAACACGTATGGTGGACAGGAAAGCTGGCCCTAGGGTCATGACAGAGGGAGAGGCATCTATGCCCCTTGCTGGCTGCAGCACTTGAGAAACGGACCCTGCATCATGTCTGACCAGCACAGTAGGGCTGGCCCTGGTGGTGTGGGTCACAAGTGACTGTCCCTGAGGGTATGATTGAGGGAGGAATGGCCCTGCCACTCCTCTGCCTTGAGGTGGCCTGGGAGATACCCTTTGCTTTCTCACTCCTCACTACCTGAGGCAGTTGAGAGAGCTGACCCTGGGGTCATGAGAGTGGGTGATCTGTCTGTGTCCCTTATGGGCTGCAGCACTCCGCTGTGGAGCTGGCCCTGCCAGCAAAGCCACAGCTTGACTGGGCAGCACAGTAGAGCTGGCTCTGGAGGTATAGGTGCAGGTGAATGGCCCCCAAGCATTAGAGTTGGAGAGCAACCTGCCTCCTGCAGATGGTGGTACTGGATGGCCTACCTGAAGCAGTGCTGGAGAGCTCCCCCTCATGGTGCAGATGAGAGTTGGCACATTGACCAGCTCAGCCCAGATCCAACATCTGTATCCACCTCAACATCTGTATCATCTGCTAAAGGTTGGGACACGTGACAAGGCCAGTCCTTCTGTTCCAAAGCTGCAGGATCTCCATGACACAGGGCAACAGCAGGGTAACAGGAAGGAGTCCTGATGAGGATCCGAATACTGATGGAGTCACAGAAGCCAGAGATCTTGAGCGAGACCAATGACTGATTGGAATGAACATCTGAAAGTAAAGATGTGTGGACAGAGGAATATAATGTGGGACGCACAGTGTCACACTACAGCTGCCACAATGGGAGATGTTTTCTCTACTTTATTCTGTTGCTACTCATGTGTTTTATGTTAACAGGGAGGTTGCAAGAGTGAAGGGCAGATGTGAAGGCACAGGGAGATGAGTGAATGATGGAAAACTCACAGAGAATTAAAAACAAAAAATCTCATTAAATCTAGCCATGGTGGGGCATGCCTTTAACTGGAGAGGCAGGGTAGGTGGATCTGAGCTTAAAGCTAGTCTGGTGCAGAGTTCCAGGTTGGCCAGGCTGTGTACTGAGAACTTGACCCAGGCTAGCCAGACTGTGTACTGAGAACTTGTCCCAGGCTAGCCAGGCTGTGTACTGAGAACTTGTCGCAGGCTAGCTAGGCTTCGTACTGAGAACCTGACTCACAACAAAAACAAGGAACAACAAACACTTGGGAACCTAAATTTATTCTGTAAACTTGGGAGTAGGAAGGGTTAAGGGCTTTGTTTTTTTTTTGTTTTTTTTTTTTTCCTGTTTAGAGTCAGGGTTTTACCTTGTACTTCAGGCTTGCCTCAAACTCAAGCTCATGCCATAGCCTCAGGATTTCAGCACACACTGTTACCAATTTATGAAGAAAATCTACCCCCCCAACTACCAAATATAAGCTTTCTTTTCAAACTGAGTAGTTATATACATTTTTAAAGACAATTTTCTTTTATTTGAAAGTATTTTTTTTTTCATACATAACGGTTTCATCTCCTCCTACTCCTCCTGGTTCTCACTACCTTCCTTTCACCTGGATCCATACCCTTTTTGTGTCTCATTAGACAATAAGAGGCATCTAAAGACTAATAATAAAATATAACACAGTAAGTGTGGTGGTTTAAAAGATGGCTCCCCCAAACTCATAGGGAGTGGCACTATTAGGAGGTGTGGCCTGGCTGGAGGAGGTGTGACCTTGTTAGAAGAAGTGATCACTAGGAACAGGTTTTGAGGTTTCAGAAGCTCAAGCCAGGCCTACTATGGCTCATTTTTTTTTCCTTCTGCAGCAACACGTCTGCCTGCATGCCACCATGCCTCCTGCCATGATGATAAAGAACTAAGGCACTGAAACTGTAAGCCAGCCCCAATTGAATGCTGTCCTTTGTAAGACCAAAGAAAAAGCAAAGGAACATAGACACTGGGACACACGTTTGTTCAGGAATCCCGTAAAAACACAAACCCGAAGATGCCACTGAGTTTGTCTTGTGTTGGCCATTTATGTTCCCCCGTGCAACTCCCTAGGAGAGGATTAATTTTTCACTTACAGGTGGCTATCAGTTGGCGACAGCTTTTGGGTTGGGGTGTGTGTCACAAATGCAAACTCTTCCCCCATTTATAAAAGAGATGCCAACACTGCTGTTCTCTATTTTTTTATTTTATTTTTTTCAATTTTCCCAACACATGAACTATAGCTCATTTTGAGATTTATTTTTCAGTGCACTTCACAGCAAAAATGAAAAGGGAATCATTAAAATGGTTGTACACAGACCAATTCTTTTAATTTACAATTTGCTGAAAAATCATTGTTGCTGTTCTCATCCTATGAACCCTACTAAGAGAACGGTTTCTCAGAGCACAGACAGAGCCGCCTGGCACGGCCTATGAGTGACAGGTGCGTTTGCACACTGACTGGAAGACCACATGGGCAAGAGCAGGGTAAGGCACCACTCTGGACAGTAAGGTAGCTCGCAGTAACAAGAGTCAGCACCACGAGTGGGTGCTCAGCAAATACTTGAATAAATGAAAACCATAATTAGCACGATTCTGTTCATCGCCAGCAAGTCTTCAACCCCAAAAACATACTTATTAAAAACCAATTTTTACCTGAATACAGATTCCTGCTTTTTGGTTCATACTCTTTCTTCAGTGTTTACATTTCCTTGAAAAATAAAATAAAACCATACTTTATGTGTACTCAGCCACAGACATAATTGAATTCCTGACAGACATGAACAGGTTTTAGTTTTAACTTTTGAGTGAACAGAGGTCAGATAAAGCAAACTTGCTCAGAATAGCACATAATACTGAATATGAACCTACAAATAAAAATAGGTAAGGAAAAGTAACAGCTTTGTTTCTTAATATTTGCTATTTTTTTTTATGCCTTAGTTCTTGAGAAAGGCCAAAATTTCATATTGACATGAACACATTTTAAAAAATTGTCTCTTAAAGTGTAATATTTAATAAAACTAGGTATTGAAAAATGTTCTGAAATTTTTCAAGTCAATGTTGTTTTCAAGTATATTAAAATGCTCAGAAGAAAAAACTCCTCCATGGTTACAATTCTAATTATAAATACACTTTTAAAAGAAAGTTCCAACAGAGCGATTGATGGGCTTCCTCAGACACAGGCATGGCCCCCGGAGGAAGAGAGGCCTTGGTACTACAGCCCAGTGATGTGTGAACACTGACTTCAGGCACAGCGGCTGAATCCACTTGAAGGTCACGTTCCTCTCCCTCTTGGCTGGCTTACAAGAGCAGTGAATACTTCAGCTATGGACAGAAAGCAAAACAGACGCTGCAAGAGACTTTACTTCTTACTACAAAGGAACCAAAGTCACTGAGTTCTCTCTGCTGTTATCTGTTGCCCCGAACAAACCAGAGGCTTGAGCAGCTTTCAGATCAGATCAAAGATGACACATGAAGTGGTAGAGTGGAAGGCTGTAAGATGGTATTGCTCATGTTGGTGAGCAGGCTGGAGAGGCCCATCGGACGTCCTTAACACTTTGGTCTTGCTGCAGGGTGATGGGCTCAGTAGGTACATTCGTGTTCAGGCTGTACAGTTAGGAGACAGGTCACTCAGTGCAACAACTCCATCTGAGAGAGCTTGGGGTACACAGAGAACCTCATTTGGTCCAGTCTTAGAAATCGTGTCACTCTGCTGGTTGTGATGGAATTCCTTTCCATAGGGGTTTGTGATACACCCAGCCATCTCCCTGAAACAAGTGGAAAGGGAGTCAGAGCACCGTCCTGCCAGCATCTCCCATTAAGAACCCAACCAGGACCAACAGCAACATGGAGTTCTCCAGTGCCTCCATGCTTGAAACCTCAGATACTGCCTAAAACTGAGGGGAGATGTTAGCTATGGTTTGCATGTGAACTGTCCCCCACTGTGGGTGTTTAGGAGGTGGTGGGTTGCTGGGTACTGGGAGGCTTTGCCCAGCTCTGCCTCCTATGGACCTGACTGCCAAGGTGACAACCAGGCTCCCAGCATGGCCCCGTCTGCCACCAAAACAGACTACAGCCCCTGAAGCATAAGCCAGAATCCCCCCCATTCCGTGGCTTGTCAGGTACTCCGACACAGAGGCAAGGACAGTGACCCTGGTATGTGCAAACAGTGTGTGACTCTTGGTCATGTAATTTTGCAGAGGTCACTTGTATCGATTAAGCCGTTTGCTAAGATGCTGTAGACTAAGCCTCACAGTATGATGGGCAGCAGGCACAGTACAAGAAGTTTTCATGAAGTCAAGACCAAAGAGTGGAAGGGAGAAAGCTGCAGCAGACAGCAGACGACAGACATGCAGAATGTTGAAGACAGAGCGGGAATGTGGTGGTCAAAGTCAGGGTGATGAGGACCGAAGGCCAGTGTGCAAAGGGTTAGCCTTGAACTCTGCCTTTATCCCGAGTCTCTTTAATTTAGTCATAATTTAACTAAACCAGTCAGGCTCCTTCAAGCTGTGTTGAGTAAGGACCGGTGATGTGAATTACCAAACCTAAAATCCACCTCCGTTTCCTTCACCCCAGCCACTCTCACCCATTCTTTCAGTCTGCCTTGTGCCTAGAAATCCCCACCTGTCAGCCTCAAATTCAGACCTGAGTAACTTCTCTGCCCTCAGCTGCAACTGTTTTTAACGGGGTCTCCTTCATGTCTTTCAGAACAGCAACCACTGGGCTGTTCACCACATAAAATCACCTCACCACAGACCTCAGCAGCTACAGTGCTCTTTGTGAAAGGTGTCAGTTAACCGCATTATACAACACCATATAAAAATCACGTGCCACTCAATTATCTTACTTTATAGACAAAACCCAGAGGGTTTGAGCTCAGTGGGTGGCACACACGCACATTCCCAGCACCTGTAGGCTGAGGCAGGAGGACTGAGCTTTGAGTCTAGTAGAAAGGAAGCGGAGGCTGTGAGAATTAGAGATTCTAACAATGTTCCTTACTCAAGAAGCATCTGCACAGAGAAACCCCGACTCCAAAAGCAAAATCAATCAATCAAACAAAACAAAGAAGAAGCATCTGTGATGTGCTGAGTTCTGTGGAGGACCACACAGGAGACAGCAACTTCTCCATAACCTACGAACCTCGGCAGCAGAGCCATGCATGCCTGAGGCTCACATTTATGACTGTGGCGACCACCCTTGGCTATCCTGGTACCCGGGTACCCTGCGGTGCTCTCACGTGTGATGGCACCATGCAGTTGCACACAGAACAAGAGCGGGCATTAACACAGACATCTCTACCCTGTCTGATGTACTTGTGTACCAGCACCTTTAAAGGGACCCAAAGTTAAACCTGAATTCTAAACTATGACTCCAGAGGCAGGTACCGAAGAACTTTAGGTTGTACCGAAACAAACCCATTACTTCTCTACACTTGTTAATTTTTCACCTGTCTACCATCACAGCACGTGGGGATTTAAAAAATAAAAACTGGCCCACTCCAGCCTGGTCTACAGAGTGAGTTCCAGGACAGCCAGGGCTACACAGAGAAACCCTGTCTCGAAAAACCAAAAAACAAAAAATAAAAACTAGCCCACTGAGCCATCTCTCCAGCCTTTCCTTTCCCTCCCCTTCTTTTCCTTTCCCTTCCTTTTCTGAGACAGGGTCTCACTTTGTACCCCTAGCGGGAACTCTTTAACAGTTAAGAGCACCTGCTGCTCTTGCAGAGGACCCAGGGTTTCTTTCACAGCTGTAACTGTACTTCATGGAGAGCTGACAGCCTCTCCTGGCTTCTTCAGGCATCAGGTGCACATATACATGCAGATAAGCACTGATACATGTAAAATAAATCTTTAAAAAAGTCAACTCTTACGAGTAGGCTCTCAATACCTCATATAAACGAGATATTTACATGCTGAGGTGGCCTGAATGAAAATGTCCCCACAGGCTCATAGTCAAAGCCACTATTAGGGGCGTAACCTTGCTGGAGTGGGTGTGGCCTTGCTGGAGGAGATGAGGAGGAAGTCTGTCACTGGAAATGGGTCTGAGGTTTCAGAACCTCAAGCCAGGTTCACTGTCATTCTTTCTTCCTGCTGCCTTCAGATCAGGATGTGGAACTCTCAGCTATTTGCCGGCACCTTGACTGCCTGCAAACCGTCATGTTTCCTGACATGACGGTAATAGACTAAACCTTAGACCTGTAAGTCAGTCCCAATTCAATGTCTTCCGTTATAAGAGTAGTTATGGAGTCTCTTCATAGCACTAGAACTCAGTCAAACACATATCATGCCCGTAGCAAGAATGTCAGGGTGCTACTAGGCATGGTGGTACTTGGGAGACAGAAGCAGAAGCAGATGCAAGCAGATCTCTCTGAGTTCTAGGCTAGCCTGGTTTATACAGAGTTCCAGGTAGGTATACAAAGTGACACCCTGTCTCAAAAGAGAAAAGAAAAGAAAAGAAAAGAAAAGAAAAGAAAAGAAAAGAAAAGAAAAGAGGCTCAGTGGTTAAGAGAGCTTGCTGCTTGCTCTTCTGAAGGTCCTGAGTTCAATTCCCAGCACCCACATGGCAGCTCACAACTGTCTGATGCTGTCTTCTAGTGTGCAGGTGTACATGCAGACAAAAGACTCATATATATATATAATATATAAATAAATACATCTTTAAAAAAGAAAAGCAAAAAATGAGTGAGTGAATGAATGCATGAATCAGGGCTACCCTTTCAATTCTGTTCAATGGTATTTTTTTTTTTTTTAAACAAAAACAGAGCTCCCTGTTCAGCCAAGAGCTAGTTTTAAACAATAGATCTGTTTCTGTTACACCTATTTCTTTAACCTAAGGTAAGCTGAGTACACTTCTGAATCCAGTTACAGGTGTCTATTTGTTTATATAAACATACAGGGATGGGGCTGGTAAGATAGCTTAGCAAGGAAAAGCACTTTCCATTTAAGACCTGGCAACCTTCCTGCAACTCACATGGTAAAAGGAAAGAATCACAAAGTTGTCCTTCTCCTCCACATTAGGTCATGTGAGTTCCTCTCTTCATAAAAGAACAAAATAAAAAAACAAACAAAAAAAAAAATAGGGAGTTGAAAAAATGTTTTATTTGTTATTCCTATACAAAAAGTTGGCAAAAGATTGAAAAAATAAAAGTATGGAAGCTATTAAATGAACTTGGATTTAAAAAAAAAAAAACTTAAATTACTATCATTATTTTATGTGTATATGTGAGAGTCCAGCCATTGTATGCAACAATGTATGCAGGGAGGCCAGAGGAAGTTATCCCAGGATCAAACTTGAGATTATCAACATCATGAGGCAAGAACCTTTCCCTGCTGAGCTATGTCACCAGCCTGAATTATAGTGTTTTTTTTTTTTTTAAAGACGCTTATTTATTTTATATATGAGAGTACACTGTCTTCAGATATACCAGAAGAGGACATCAGATCCTATCACAGATGGTTGTGAGCCACCATGTGGGTGCTGGGAATTGAACTCAGGACCTCTGGAAGAACAGTAAGCGCTCTTAACCAGTGAGTCATCTCTCCAGCCTGTATTATGGATTTTTTAAAAATTTATTTTATTGCCGGGCAGTGGTGGCGCACGCCTTTAATCCCAGCACTTGGGAGGCAGAGGCAGGCGGATTTCTGAGTTTGAGGCCAGCCTGGTCTACAGAGTGAGTTCCAGGACAGCCAGGGCTACACAGAGAAACCCTGTCTCGAAAAAAAACAAAACAAAACAAAATTATTTTATTTATGTGTACATGTCTGTGCCTATGTGAGTTTTGTATGCTGTATGTACAGGTGTCCAAGGTCAAAGTGCATTCGTTGAATCCCCTGGAACAGGCAGTTGTCAGTCACTGCTGATAACTGATCCCAGTCATTTGCAAAGGTAGCAAATGCTCTTAAATACTGAGTTACCTCTCCACCCCCAAATTATGGGCTGTTTTGGTTTTTGATTTTTTCCATCATTTAGTTCAACTACAAACCCCTGTCTCCAAATCTATGAAAGGGGTAGTGAGTTCTAGAGGTTTGGTTTTGGTTGTGCAGCCCTGGGCATCCCAGAACTCTGATATCTGCCTGCCTCTGTCTCCAGAGTGTTGGGATTAAAGACATGTGCCACCGTGCCCAGGTATCAGAGATACACTGTTTTATATTCTTACTCTGTTATTTCCAAGACTTGCTTGTTGGTAGTTTGGGCTCTAGTTAAGTCCTTAAACTTTTTGGTTCTGGTGATCAACCCAGAGCTTTCAAATGCCAAGCAACTAGTGCACCACCGAGCTATGCATCTAGTTGCTCATAAAAGTCTCTATGAAATAAGCCCATAGACGAACAGTTTAAAATGTGAAGCGAAGACAGTCAACTGCATCCTGCACTTCCTGTTATTGGACATTTTAATTTGTGGCCCACTTCAATCTCCAAATATAATTCATCTGATCTGTGTAAAAGCTACATTACTTTAACAAGTTGTGGAAAGCTCATGAGAAAGCTCCCACATAAGCTAGACTCAAGTTTTGTGTGCATGTGTGTGAAAGTAAACCCGGGGAAGTCAGTTCTTTTCTTTCACTGAATTGTGGCTATCAAGTCTGGGTCATCAGGCTTGCTGGCAAGTGCCTTCTGCACTGAAGCACCGTGGTGGCCTTCTCGCTTGTTTACAGAGTAGGGTCTCTCACTGAGCCTGGAGCTCTTTGAGTCATTGGACTGACTGGCTAGCCAAGCCCCGTGGAACCTCGAGTCTCTGCTCCCCAGTACTGAGACTAGAGCTCTTTCCTAAGGCTCTAGGGGTCTGAACCGGGCTCCATGCTTATACAGAAGTGCTGACTGACTGGGCCATCTCACCAGCCCTAACTATACTACTGTAAAACTAAAGATGCATAGGAGCCAGCAACACAACAGTACTTACTTAACTAGGTAAGTCAGGGCTCTCATGAGGTACACAACAGTAACTAGGTAAGACAGGCTCTCGTTAGGTACACAACAGTAACTAGGTAAGACAGGCTCTCGTTAGGTACACAACAGTAACTAGGTAAGACAGGCTCTCGTTAGGTACACAACAGTAACTAGGTAAGACAGGCTCTCGTTAGGTACACAGTGAGTGTGGCCTGATCGAACGCAGGACATACCTCTTTAATGAAATACTTGGTTTTCCAGGGTGTGCCTGTTTCAGTCCGCAGCCTTTCTTCTGTTCTCTGGCGCTCTTCCAGGGAACGTTTGTGCTCTGTGGCCTTGTCAATTTCAGATTCCCTCAGAGAGTCTGTTACATTTTTCCATAATCGTCTAAAATAAAAAATGGCCTGCTTTACAAACATTCTCTTCAAAAGAGATCATTTAGAAGGCGCAGTAATTTCCAACAGTTACATTTTCTGAATCAGATCTACAGTCCACTGAGTTCTGAGAGTAGACACTGGCCCCTGCAGTGGATACACAGATTGTTGCAACTGCTGATGGTTTTAAATTGAGAAGTTCAATTAAGAAGGATTTCCTCAAGTTACAAAAACAACTATTTTGTTTTTAGGAAATTTTCAGACTTAACAAGGAACATGCGATATTTCAAAGGTTGAAACACATGAGGCTGAGGGTGTGGCTCCGCTGGTGGGGTGCTGGCCTAACAGAGTGTGGTGTGCCTTTAGTCCCCAGCTCCACATAAAACCAGGTATGGGGAGTGGAAGCATGAAGAGGGAAAGGTCAAAGCTACACACAGAGTTCATGGCCAGTCTAAGGCACAAAGACCCTCCACAACACAAAGACAAGACAAACAATGCAATAAAAAGAAGATAAAATATAAAAAACATGCTTAGAACCACTAGTGTTTCGTACCTATTAGAATAAATACAGGAGACAAACATTGGGGGATGTGGAGGGACTGGAACTGTAATTCAAAGCCAATGGGACTGCTAAATGGTGTACTAATTTTGGAAACTAGCAATCTACAATCCAGCAATCCTACTCCTGGATATTTACCCAGGAAAAATGAAAAACGAGTCTACATAAAAGCTGATCGTAAAATATTCAGTTTTATGATTCATCATAGTGCCAATCTAGTAATGTGTAACAACTGTAGAATGGACTTGACACACCCACATAATGGACTACTACTCAGCAATTAAGATGAAGGAACTGACTACTGATACAAGCTAGGTAATAGATGGACTGCAGGAAACTGGTCACAAGGATCACATACGATGTGACTACACATTTAGGAAATACCCAGAAAAGGCACATTTACAGACAAAACATAGATGGCAGATCTTCACGCTAGCAGTCTCTCGCACCTTGGACTACAGACCGGCTGTTTCAAAACCACAACTAATGGAAACTAATAAAACAATGTCTAAAGTAAGACACATTATACTAAATAAACATTTAGGGAAACAAACAAAACCCCATGATGATCTAAACCAGGAGTCACACACACTGTGCCACTGCCTGGTTTTTTGTGCAGAAAATCTTAGAACAGTGTCCAGGTATTTACCTACAACATGTTCGTGGCTTTCATGTTACAATGGCAAAATCAAGCAGCTGTGGCAGACACCATCTGGCCCACTCAGCCTGAATACTGAGACTCTGTTCAGGTACAGAAATATCATGTCAGGTGACCTGAGTGATCCTCAGAACCCAGTGCACAGTGTTAAAAGGTCTCTGATGTAAGTGTCAACTTTAACATTATGAGGCAAAGAGAGTAAACAATGATGAACAAAACAGAAACACAGCACAATAGAAAACAAAACATTTAAGAAGAAAATAGAAAAGCAGACCAAAGGAAAAAAATTAATGAAACCAAAAGATGATTGAGTACGATTAAGTCTTGAATCGCACTGATGGGGCAGAGTGGGAGGCTGAGGGGACTCAATATAAAGAATGAGTCTGGGAAGTCACTAAATAGCCTACACAGATCCACAGGAGGTAAGGTAATTAATAAACTACTGATATTTAGATGACCCGATTTCCTTAAAGATCCAAGCTAGCAAAGCTGACTCAATGGCGGTTCACACCCTTAATCCCATCACTTGGGAGACAGCGGCAAGTGGATCTCGGTGAGTTCCAGGTGATAATGCAGTGAGATCCTGATGCAAATACGGTAGGTAACTATAAAAGCCCTAGACACTGAAGATGCAATTAAGCTTTCCTCCAAAGAACAATACTGATAAATAGCCTCAAAGACACATACAAAAAACCCTTCAATAGAAATTTTAGTTAATACAATCCATTAGTCTTTCCAGTGTCTGGTTTAATAGCGGGCCATCCATCTGTTTCTATATTCAGTCTATCATGATACATTACTTAATGCAAGCAGACAATTTAGTGGGAAAAGCTGACTTTAGACAGATACAGTTGTAAAAGAGAGTATTTTAAGTTTCCTAATAGTTCAGATATTTGGTATTATGGGAAGACTTGGTCAGTGGCAGTTTGCTTTTTGAAATTTGAATTTATTATTGTGAGAAGGAGCTGCATGGTGCACTGTGGAAGTCAGAGGTCAACCTGTGGAGTGGTTCCTTCTACTTCTCCCATGGGTTCAGAGGATCAAACTTAGGCTGTCAGTCATGCATGAACAGAAAGTGTCTTTTCCTCAGAGCCCGCTCGTCAACCAGGCATCTGGTAGTATTCAAAGTTAGTTTTAATATAAAAGACAAAAACTTTTCAATTACTTTTTCATACTAAAATTATGCACCATAAAATGTTGTACTGGTAAAGGGTTTTAGACTGAAGGAAATCAGACCAAGTCTTTCATTCTACAGATGGCAAAGCTGGTATGAACTGTAAAGTGACTTGGTGCCGTGGCCTAACTAGACTCCAGAGCCCCCAACCTTCCTGCCTGGCTGTGAGGCAGCAGCACACCTGGATTCGAAGGGATCCTGCTTCTCCAGAGGCCTTACTCTTTTCTTTGTCACGGCCAGTTTAGCCAGGTCCACATACTTGGTCTCTCCGTTGCTGTAGGTGAACTCCAGAACGCTGTTCCACTCCCCCTGGACTCGGCACACCACAGTGTTAGTAAGGTTGTACTTCACTTCAGCTGTGACTCTAGAGCAGGCGGAAAGCAAAGGTTTCTTCCTTAGAATTAGAAAGCCCAAGGATACATCTGAAAAATCCACTGTATAGAGCATGTTTCAACTTGTCAGCACCTAAGTCAGATGAGTCTTAGATAACTGCTCAGATACAGCAGTTTTATTCTTCAGAGAGAATGTCAGGCATCAGACTGGACTTCATTAGCATAAGTGGAAAATCATTTCTAATGTATTTATTACAGTCTACTAAAAATGTTACAGCATTATAATCTAGCTCTCACTAGTCCTCTCTACCTAAAACATATGCAGTTCAAGAAATCAAGCACCCAATAGTTCTTTATTTATTTTCTCCCCTAGACAGGGTCTCACAGTGGCTTCGGCTGTCCTGGAACTATGTAGACCAAGCTAGCCTCAAGCTCACAGAAGAGTTCTACCCGTCTTTGCCTCTAAATACTGAGATTAAAGGCACGGGAAGAAACCTTTAAACTACTCTGCCTGGCCCAAAAAGCACAATTCAATACAAAACCTGTACAAGGCATTAAGAGTTACAAAATATGAAACAAAATTAAAATCTTAAGTTCCCTAGCAGAAACAGAGAAATGAACAGTAACCGTATGGGCTGTCAACACACAACCACGCTGATTCAGCTCAGGTGGAAAGCACAAAAAGGAATGGCTCAACCATTTTTAATGAAGTTTGTTTCCTGTAGGCCAGAAATGAGACAGGTTCAAATTCTAGGGAATGGCAGGCAGAAGTTAAAGGTTAAGGCCTTTAACCAGAAACTTTGAGTTATTTGGGTTCAGAAGAGAACTTGGAGGACCCAAGCAGCACAGGAATTAGGTACAGTTGTCATGAGTACACAAGGCAAAAACCCAGAGAGGAAGTAAGTGAACCGCACACTTGGAGCCCAATAATGAAGGATTTATGGGCCACATTTCGGGGGCCAAGGTGTATGAATATTTGGCAAGTTAGATTTAACTGCCAACTGGACACAAAGTCCACTTGGTTCTAGGGGCAGGAACTCTAGGCTGTATTTCAAACCATATGAACAAATAGAATTGTATTATGAAGGACCTCTTATAAGTCAGACAGAGTATTCTTAAGAGATTACTTGATCATTACAAACTTTTTCTTTTTTTTTAGATTTGTTATTTTATTTTATGTGATGGATGCTTTGTCTGCAAACATGTATAAGTACCATGTGCATGCCTGGTGCCAGCAGAGGTCAGAAGAGACCCTGGAATTAAAATTACAGAAGGTTGTGAGCCGCCATGTGGGTGCTGGGAACTGAGCCTGAGTCCCCAGCAAGAGCAGGAAGTACTCTTCACCACAGAGGTATCTTTGTAGCCCCCATTTCTTCTCTGATCCCACCTGCAGTACCTTCCCATTCCTTGAGGGTTCAGCTGCAACCACTTAGGATGCGAAGAACACCGCCGACCACTTACCTGCTCTTCCCGTTCTCTACCATCAAATAACCTACAAATATTAAATGAAACCGGAGTTTTTCCTTATCACATTTTTCCCCAACAGTTTAGTATGTGACACTAGCATATACTTTTTTTTTTTTTTTTTTTTTTTTTTTTTTTTTTTGAGACAGGGTTTCTCTGTGTAGCCCTGGCTGTCCTGGAACTCACTCTGTAGACCAGGCTGGCCTCGAACTCAGAAATCCGCCTGCCTCTGCCTCCCAAGTGCTGGGATTAAAGGCGTGCGCCACCACTGCCCGGCTAGCATATACTTATATAAAAGTTCAGACAGAAAACTCTCAGCAAGACCATGTCTCCATATTTAACTTGGTGACTAGCGTGTGAAGGCAGCCAGAAGACAAGGGAATTATCAGGACACAACTGGGTTCTGATCCGACCATCTCTAGTCTAATCTACAAATGTCCACACTATCCTCTCATCTAACTCACTATACACTCAACACAGCTACCTCTGACATGCCTGCCATATCATACTTATGACTCAAGAGCTGCCTTTATTTTTTACTTTGGCTTTTTGAGACAGGCTCTCAATGTAGTCCAGGCTTGCCTGAGGCTCAGTGTCTTAGTGACTGGCCTTGAACCTCCCTCCCCTTTTAAGAAGACTGTTTTGTTTTTTTAGAACATCTACTATCTATCTATCTATCTATCTATCTATCTATCTATCTATCCTCATCTCTCTCACCCATTCATCATCTACTATCTCTCTCCATCCAACTATCTACCTACCTACTTACCTACCCACACATCCATCTATCCATCTATCTATGTACTATCTATCCATCCATCCACCCACCCACCCACCTACCTATCTGTATGGAGCACAAACTTGCTATAGTGTGTAAGGAGGTCATAGGACAGTTTGCAGGAGTTAGCTCTCTTCTCCCACCATGCAGATTCTAGGATCATACTCAGGTGCTCAGTTTTAGTGACAAGCACACTTACCTACTGCACATTTTTGCAGACCATGGCCTTGAACTCTTGATCCTCCTGCTTCTACTCTATATTGTCAGGATTATAGGCATGTTCCACTTCTACCCAGCCAACAGGCAGCTTTCTTTTAGAAGCTAATTTTCACCTCTGACATGAGCTATGTGCTTTTACTGTATGTACTCAGGGTGACTACATGTTACTGTTATTATGAGATTGCTATAGCCCCTACCAAGACTGGACACTCCTTTATTATTTGTTTCTAGACAAGGTTTCATTAAGAAGTCCTGGCTGGCCTTGAACTCATAGAGATCCAACTGCATCTGCCTCCATGAGTGCTAGAATTAATGGCTTGAACCAACACGTCCAGAAAGACTGCGCTCTCTCAACAGGCATGGGGTGAGTGCATAAGCAGGTTTCTGATAAATCTTGCCTGCATCAGTGAATTAGAAAACAAAACCTATAAGGGCTCAAATGACAGGATCGATGTGATATCATTATCCAAAACAAGCAAGAGCACAGAGTGCCCATGGGACTGCCAGCCTGCCTTGCATCTATCTACTAAATACCTGCAAAATGCTAACATTTTAGATAAATCAACTCATGTGCCAAGACTACACCTATCCTACTACTTTAGATGAAGAAACAGAAGTAGAAAAACAAATATGTTCCAAATCACACAACCAGTAACAAAGGCAGGACATTAGTATAGGTTTGGATGGACTCTTGGGTCCAAGTTCTGTCTGATACTTCTAGGTACACATTCCCTTAAATAATCCAGCCTTATATAAACCACTGCTTTGTAGCAGTAACATGCACGCAGGGATAAAGGACTTCAAAGAACTACTTTACAAGTCCAAGAAATAAGTGAACCAACTCAGGGAATGGGGTGTGCTGGTGTGAATGAGAATGGCCCCCGCAGGCTCATAGATTAATACATGGTCACCAGGGAGTGGCATTATTTGAAAGGATTCAGAGGTGTGGCTTTGTAGGAGGACGTGTCACTGGGATGAGGTTTCAAAAAGACACCAGGCTCAGAGTCTTCCAGTTGCCTGCCAAGGCAGACATAGAACTCTCAGTTACTCCTCCAGTACCATGTCTGCTTGTGTGCCACCATGCTTCTCTCCCTGATGATAATTGATGAAACTTCTGAAACTGTGAACAAGCTCTAGTTAAATGCTTTCCTTTATAGAGTTGCCCTGGTCATGGTGACTAAGTCAGGGGTCAAGCTCTGGCATTCTTCCCACAGAGGCTCAAAATTACGACAAAGGTAGAGGTGAGTGATTTGGTAGTAAACTTTATACCAAGTTTTAAAAGCCATCATATGAAAAGTAAGAAAGTTGGGCTGGAGAGATGGCTCAGAAGTTAAAAGCACTGGCTATTCTTCCAGAGGTCCTGAGTTCAATTCCCAGCAATCATATGGTGGCTCACAACCATCTGTAATGGGATCCAATGACCTCTTCTGGTGTGTCTGAAGAGAGCAACAGTGTCCTCACATACATAGAATAAATACATCTTTAAAAAAAGAAAAGTAAGAAAGTTCTATCAGTGGTAGATATGAGGTTAAATAAACTGGGATATAGTAACTGCTAATCTTGGGCAAAAGCTAAAATAATCAGTCTTAACAAATATTTCTGAGGGCCTAAGAGAGACTTAATCTTTTCTTCCAAAAAATAGACAAACTACCACCTTTCTCTCTGAAGTACTCCTAATAGATTTTATTTAAAAGTATTTGTGTTTGTGTGTTTGTGAGAATGCTCACATTCCTCAGTGTATATGTGTGCATCTTTTTTCACATCAACAAGTCTGTGGATCTAACAAATCAATACAAGTAACGGAGCTTTTACTGAAAGTTAAGGCGTTGCTTTTGGGTTTTCTTCATGGTTTATTAAGAAATAGATCAGTATTATGCTAAACCAGACACTATCCACTGTGTTCCTCATGGCTAGTAGGGAAAGACCTATGCAAATACTTCTAAAATTTAGTACTAAACCATAGCAGTTTGTTTCTTTTCTTTTGGAAAAAAGGACATGCTTGCTTTATCAGAAAATGTGAAGTATATTAAGCACCACATTTTTTTTTTTTATAATTAGAGAAGCCAACCAGAACTGAATTTCATTTCTAGTTATACCATTAACCTGATTAGTTTTGGAAATCATGATATTTTCTTTCTTTATTCTGATTTCTAGACAGGTCTGGAACCCATGATCCTCCTAGTTCAGTCTCCCAAGTGCTGAGATTAGAGATGTGCACCACCACAGCTGGCTCGTTCCCTGGCTTCTAATAACAGGCTGATTCTGTTTTCAGTGGTACAGATAGCCATTCTTTCTCTAGAGTGCAGAGGTATGACATACATAATGGGTTGACTTCTTGCTTATGGTTCTAGAGACTGAACTCAGGATCTCAAACATTCTAGATAGATGAGAACTCACTACAACCCAAAATTCAGTCCCTCAAGTCCATCTTTTGGTTATTGGTTTTATTTTTGAGATAGGGTCTCTTGTAGCTCAGGCTGGCCTTCCATTCAGTATGTAGCCAAGGGTAGCTTTGAATTTCTGAGCCTCCTGCCTCTACCTCCTGGATTACAAAATGTGCCACTACGACACAATTATATGGTGCTGGAGATCAAGCTTAGGACTTTGTGCATGGTAATTTAAAGACCTACTAAGTGCCTCAGAACTGAATAAGCTTCCTTTCTATCTCTTTAAAGATAACAAGGCTGGGGTACAGATCAGTTGGTAGATGCTTGCTAGAAAAAGCAAAATCCTGGGCTTGTCCCCAACACTGAATAAAACTGACTGTGGTGGTGCATGCCTGTAATCCCAGCACTTGGGAGACTGAGGCAAGAAGACCATCAGCTACAGAACAAATTCAAGGTCAGCATGGGCTACCTGAGACCTTGTCTCACAAACAAACAAACAACCCTCCCCCCCCCCCCAAATATTAAGGGAACTTGTCTTCTATTGAAGAGGTAATATTGCTATATGCGACTCTAAGTCTCATACATTAGAACAGGGAATATATTCAATGTGGTTCATGAGCCAAAATTTCACTCCCATGTATCTACCTAAAAGACATCAACATAAACATTCACTAATGACCGTTAGCAGCACTTGTGCGTGTGTGCGTGTGTGTGTGTGTGTGTGTGTGTGTGTGTGTGTATGTGTGTGTTGGGGAGTGAACACAAGCCTTGTGGATGCTCAGGAAGTGCCTTACCTCTGAGCTACATTCCCCAGCTCTATCTAGAAGAACTATTTGTGATAGTCAAAAGCTAGAAACTACATAAATATCTGTCAAAATTAAAAGAAATATTAAAGGCTAAAGAGATGATTAGGTGGTTAAAACACCCACTGCTGTTGAAGATGATCCATTTTGGTGCCAGCAAGCACACTGAGTGGCTCACAACTGCCTATTATTTCAATTCCAGGGGATCTGACACCTTCTTCTGGCTTCTGTGGGTTCTTGTATGCACATGGTTTACATACACATGAACACATGTGTGCATGTACACACACACACACCTACCTCAGTCTCATTCACATAAGATAAAACAAAAAAGGAGTTAAGAGTTATATTACACGATCAAAGTGCAGAACAAGAGGCAGAAATCATTAAAGTGTTCTTACCGGTGCAGTTTGCCACCATAAAACGGCTTAGTGTGAAAGGTGATGCTGGCTGAGTACCCCGTCTTTGCACAGTTGACGCTGACTTTGCCCCCTAGTTCTACCCAAGGAACAGTGAGAATGGAGCGGGCATATGCACAAGGCAGGGAAAACGTGTACTCTTCTCCGTGCTCCAACAGACAAAGGACACCTGAATGTGAAGGCAGGAGGGTGGTTACAACTCTTTAAAGAAATGATTAAAAATCTCCTTTTCCTATCTAGTAGTAAGCACTATTATTCTATATTCTTTAATCTTTGAGAGTGTGACTTCAATTGAGAGCATTCCTTGATTAACCCTGAATTGGGGCTACTTTCATTGTGACCCTCCTGCTCCTCTGGGGTTCATGGGACTTGGAACTGTTACAGGGCAAGCAGTCTAAGTTTCCCACCAATGCTCCTAAAAATGAACAAAACCTAGGGCTGAGGTGGAAGCCTGCTGTGCGGCATCGTGCGGCATCGTGCGGCATCGTGCTAAGGCTTGGTCACAGCTTGGTAGTCACTCAGTACGATGAGAAAGTGCTTTTCATTCTAGTCTACATATTTGAAAGAACAAAATGTAATCTTTTTAATCAACAACTATGATCATCCTAAGTTTTGTTTACTAAATTCTGAAGCAACAAGAGGTGTAAGAGAGGAAGGTGGTGATTTTCAAGCAAATATCATTCTATCTGGGGTTTCTATATTAACTGGTGTCACATTAAAGACATCGAAAAAAGAGATTTATACTAGTGATAACTGATCTGTACAAGATAACTAAGACACACTATGCATACCCAAGCTACATTACTACCTTAAAGTTTTATTTATTATATTCCATTTATTTGTATGAGTGTGTCTATATGTGTGTCTGTGTGAGTGTGAAGGCCAGAAGACAACTGTGGGTTTTGTTCCTCAGGTATCATTCACCCTTTATTTTGGAGACAGGGTCTCATATTAGAACTCATGAAAGTGAGGGCGGCTGGCAACAAGCCCTACAAATCCACTTATCCTGACCTCTCCAGCAATGAGATTACAAACCTTATTTGTGCCTTATTCTTTCAAGTTGGGATAAATATTTAAAATACTGGAATAATCAAAGACAAATAGAAATGGGTGTGGTGGTGCATGCTTTTAATCCTGGCACATCGGAGGCAGAGGCAGATGGATCTTTGTGAGTTTGAGGCCAACCTCGTCTACATGGTGAGTGGCAGGCCAGCCAGGGTTACATAGAGACCCTATTTCAACCAGATTTGAATAAATATAGTAGAAAGAAAGACTCAGAACCCTAAAATCTCAATGAATTTTTTTGCTTTGTTTTCCCAAGTCAGGGTTTCTCTGTGTAGCCCCTGCGGTTCTAGAAACTGTTCTGCAGAACTCAGAAACCACCTGCCTCTGCCTCCTAAGTACTGGGAATAAAGGCATGTGCCATCACCTCCTGTCAGTTAGCAATTAAACTAATTTCTCTCTAATGCTGAATGAAGAGCATAACAAAAGAAGACTGAATGACCATAAATCCCATTTCGATTGTGTGAGGGGTGGGAGGGTATGCACGTAATTATGTGTATGTGTGTGTGTATCAGGAGGCCTGAGATGTACATGCAGCAACTCCCTGTATCAAGGCTGACCTTGAAATCACATAGATCTGCTTGCCTCTGTTTGTTTTTTGTTTTCTGTTGTTTTTCTGTATAGCTCTGGCTATCCTGGCTATCTGGGTATCCTGTATCATACATACAAACGAATCTTAAAAACCCTGTAACTGACACCTACAGAGCCTTTCCAAACTTAGCAAGTCTGATATAAAAACCGGAGAACATTTTTCTACTCACCTTCTCCAACCATTGTCACACCTATTGACATGCCTAAGAACTTGCTTTTAGTCCAGACATGTGCATTTACACACATCTTCCTTTCTGCACATTCTGCATAAAATCCTGAGACTGGAGGATGATGGGAAACCTGCTCAGCCACAAATCTGACAGTGTAACAGTCTGAGACACCCTGGGTCAGAGCCTCCTCTGGCAGAGGAGCATGATTTGTGATGGCTGGGGTAGAAGAGCTGCCACTCACACCGGATGCCACTTCGCTCTTGGGCATCCTCCAGGAGCAGTGGAAAGTTTCTCCAATGATAGGGTTGTACGGCTTCTTAGCAATGGCTCCCTTTCTGCCTTCATGAAATGAGGTAAGGTAGTACTCAACAAATCGAATCATTCGGTCCTCTGGCGTGGCTCCATTGGTGATGCCTATGAAGAGGTCTGGATGTGACATGAAATCTGCATACATCTCCAGTAAGGAACGCTTCTCCAGGATAAATGTAGGAAGCACCACCTACAACATCAATACAAATCAATTAAGAAGGGGAATTAGTCCACATACATATTTGAAAAATAATGGTTTCTATCATCAAAGAGCATCTCATAGTAGACAGGTATAGGAAACAGATATGCAAATCAAAGAACCTGGCCTTATTACAAAAAGAACAAAAGCAGAAAGAAACCTAAGCATGTTTAAAAGGAGGTGAGACTCTGCCTGAATGGTTAAGATTAAATACAAATTCAAGATGAAAAGACAGACAGGATTGATGTGAGCTCCAGAGCATCATGGACCACTCCAGGGCTGTGTCTGACCCTCTTCCTAAGGTTCTTGGGATTCCAGGCTACATGAATTTATCAACACATTGTATACTACCAAACTATTAAATAAAACATGCTTCTTTTCTCGTTTCCTTTTTATTTAAAGATTTAATTTTATTATTTGTAACTAGCAGTGTCTGTATATATTTGTGTAGGGTATGAACAGATGAGTGTAAGTCCAGTGGAAGCCAAAGGAGGGTATCAGGTCCCTAAATTACAGATGGTTATAATCTGCCCAACAAGGGTGCTGGAACCCAAACTGAAGTCCTGTGCAAGAGCCGTACCTAGTCTTTACTGCTGGGGCATTCCCTCCAGTCCCTGCCCGCTTCTCTCTTAAAAAATACAGCTGTGGGAAGCTGAGCGTGGCAGCACACACCTATGATCATGGCACTTGGGAGTATGAGGAAGTATTCCTTCAAATGTGAGGCCAGCCAGTATGTGCTAGTTAGGTTTTATAAACTGGACACAAGCCAGGATCATTTGGGAAGAAACAACCTCAACTGAGAAAATGCCTCTATCTGATTGGCCTGTAGGCAAGTCTGTAGGGGATTTTCTTGATTAGTGATTGATGTAGGAGGGCCTAGACCATTGTGGGTGGTACCACCCCTGGGAAGGTGGTCCTGGATGGTAGAAGAAAGCAGGTTAAGCTAGCCAACAAGGAATCAGCCAATAAGAAGCAACACTCTTCCAAGGCCTCTGCTCCAGTTCCTGTCTGCAGGTTTCTGTCTTGACCTTTCTTTATGATGGACTGCGAGTTGTAATCAGAAATAAAAACTCTTTGATCTCCAAGTTGGTTTTGATCATTGTTTTATCACAGCAACAGAGACACAAGGCTACACAAACAGACACTGTCTTAATCAAACAAAACAAAAAGCTCTAGGTAAGGGTCTCTTCACTGGTCATGAGGACTTTTGTAAACAGCTCTCTCTTGACAGTGTGCCCTGGGGTGTTGCACTGACCACCTGAGTTTGATCCTGGAAAGAATGCCGGAAGGAAAGAACTGGCCCTTAACTGCAGCACCACACACAGTTTAAAAAGAAAAAGCTCCTATCAAGCATGTAAGTCTAAGTTAAAAAACTAAAACCAACCAAGCAAAAAACACCCCCAGACAAACAGATGAATGAACAAAGAGCAGTTTTGACCTTTCAGTGATGTAGAATCACTTCTAAAGGCAGAAGCTTTCTGCTTACTGTGTGCAACAACAAGTAGGTATGGAAAACAGCCTTCACCTCTGCATCTACAGCCTTCCATGGAACCGGAGTCTCAGTTTATTTATGACAGATGTCTCCTAAGCAGCCCAGGCTGGCCTTGAGCTCACCATCCTCCTGCCTTGGTTTCCCCTGTGCAAGGATGGCAGTCATGAAGCTCCTCACAGGGCTGTCTCCTGTCATTCTGAGGCATGAGGCACAGAGGCCTGGCCTCCCGGGCAGCTGAGCTGTTACTTACTCTGGTTAAGTCCATGCCCAGCTTGAGCTGTGACAGGAGGTGCAGGATAACACTGCGCTGTTCCTCCACGGCCCCCAGGTCATCTTCCTTGTTGTCACAAGTGTCCTCTATCTCATCATCTGCATTGATGTCTTCAGGTTCCTTGATGTGGAAGAAAGCAGAGTCCACTATTACAGGTTCTTATTAACGCCTACTGAGAAAAACAATTCAATTCAGCCTCGGAGATATTTATACGCAACAATCAGAGGATGGGTAAAACCCTTCTGAAAATGCAAATCCCATCATCAAGCCAAGAAATAAATCCCCTTTGAGGAGAACGTAATTTTGGTATTGAACAGATGGTGGTCCTGTGACATGTGCGACATGTGTTTTCGTTTGTTTGGTTTGAGACATCGTCTTTCTGTGTAACCCTGGTTAACTCTGCATTCATTATGTAACCAAGGCTGGCTTCACATTTGTGCCAATTCTCCTGTCTAGCTTCCTAGGTACTAAGACTAGAGGGGTATGTTGACATGCTGAGCTAAAATATACTTATTTTGCAGGAACAGTATTTTTCAAAAGAAACCAGGAATGTTCCCTGAATAAATTCATCTTTGACCCAGACCTGGGAATTAAAACATCTAAAACTTAAGTGGTTTTTATTTGTTTTGAGACAAAGTTTCTCACCATATAAAGAAAGCTGGCCTTGCACGCAGCCTCCCGAGTCCTGGAATTGCAGGTGTAAGCCACCAAGTCTTGATGAGTTCAGGTTTTGTTTTTTATTAATTGAAGAAAATTGTGTGTGTGTGTGAGAGAGAGAGAGAGAGAGAGAGAGAGAGAGAGAGAGAGAGAGAGAGAGAGAGAGACAGAGAGAGACAGAGACAGAGACAGAGACAGAGAGAGACAGAGTGTCCAGGTGCCAGGAAAGGCCTGAGGCCACAGATTCCCTGACTCTGGAGTTGTGAGCCACACAACGTGAGAACTACACTTTAACCCTCTTTAAGAGCAGTATGCCCTCTTAACTGCTATACCATCTCTGCAACCCAAAATTCAAGGGATGTAAGCATGAAATATTTGTCCTTGTTTAAGCTAAAGCCAGAAAGTAAAATTTAAAGGTGAATGCACACCATATCAAGTCTAACCACTGTGAACTGTATTTTGCTATTCGTTCATGCCTGAGAAGATCTGTGACTAAAGAGAGACCCTAGATACACATAAAAACTCTGTAGTCTCTCAGGCAGTCAAAATGCCACCAAAAGCATTCTGTATGTACCTAGAAACTGAAGTGTATACTTCCATATCACCAGCTCCTAATGACTGCTCAAACAATTGCATATTTATTACTACATTTAATTTTTTTAGATTTTTGAAATGAAGGCAGGGATGGGGAAGAGCTTCATTCTACAGCCCAGGCTACATGCCTACTATTACTTGGTAATTTTTGTTTGCCTGGAAGTGTTTTGAAATGGCTCAGGCTTGGTCTTGAACTTACGGTCTTTGAACTGATCCTCTTGTATCCACTTTCCACAAAATCAAATTACAGGCAGGTACACTGTGTGTACACATGTGTGTGTGCGCACACATGTGAAGGCCAGAGGTAATGTCAGAGACCATCCTGCATTGCTGTTCAGTTATCTTTTTAGACTAGCTCTCAATGAGTAGGAATTCACTGATTCATCTAGGCTAGCTTGTCCGTAGTCTCCAGGTATCTGCCTACCTGTCTCCCTATCCCTGCTCCCCAGCGCTGCAGTTACAGATGGATGCCACTGTCTCTGGTTTGTCCATGGCTGCCGGGAAACCCAAACTCAGATTCTCACACCTGCACAACAGAAACGGCGGAAGGAGTCATGTCCTCAATGCTCTGGCTTTTATTTACTTATTTATTTATTTATTTTTTGCCAGGGTCTTACTTTGTACCTACCTAGGTGGGCCTGGAAACTCACTTTGTAGTCCAGGCTTACTTTGAACTTGTGGTGATTCTCCTGCCTCAGCCTTTAGAGTACAGTGTTTAAAGGCTGGCTACCACGCCTGCCCAGCTTACATTGAACAACAAATATACCAAGGTTCAATAGAACTTCATCAGCAGTCAGCATGTTTATGTAGCGGTGGTGCCCTGTCTCTCACAAAACAAACTCTTAACATCTTTCTGTCAGAGAGCTGTATACAGGATGCTATTTTTTAGCCAAGCAGTGGTGGTGTGAATGTCTCACTGTAGCCCAGGCTAGTCTTAAACCCAGAGCAATACGTCTATCCCAACCCCACAGAGATGGGAATATAGTGTAAGCCATCATGTTTGAATAGCTATAAGGATTTTTTAAAAAAGAATTTATGTATTTATTTTATGTGTATGAGTAAACTGTTGTTGTCTTCAGACACTCCAGAAGAGGGCATTGAAACCCATTACAGATGGTTGTAAGCTACCATGTGGTTGCTGGGAATTGAACTCAGGACCTCTGGAAGAGCAGCCAGTGCTCTTAACCGCTGAGCCATCTCTCCAGCTCCAGCTATGAGGATTTTTAAAAAGAAATATTTTGTTGGTATCATTTTTATTTCCCCTGCCATAAGTAAAAGTTCTATCAAATAAGATACTCATCTGTTTTTGTTCTGTGTAGCTAGACTAAAACCAAACACACACACACACACACACACACACACACACACACACACACAGACACGGTCAGGGGAGGGGTGAGCACCTGTGCCCACACACACTCTCCTAAAGAACCTTAAAGTCCAATCCCAGGTACAAAATCAAAAATTTTAAATTCTCAGAATGTTACTTAATAAAACCCACAATATAAAACAACAATCAAGTTATAAGATAGTGGCTTCTATTTTTTCTTTAATTATTACGTGTGTGTGTGTGTGTGTGTGTGTGTGTATGCGCGCACGTGATGATCACAGGTGTACTTGTGCAGGTCAGAAGACAGCTTTCAGGAGTCGGTTCTCTCCTTCCCTCAGCTCTAGGTACCAACTCAGGGCAAGTGGCTCTGGTAGCAAGCCGTGCTCTCTAGCCAAGGATCTATGCAATGTTTTGTTTTATCTTTCTCCTTTTTTCTTATTTCCTCCTCCTTGTTTTTTTTTTTTTTTAAAGATTTATTTATTTTAAGTATATGAGTACACTGTAGCTGTCTTCAGACATGCCAGAAGAGCGCATCAGGTCCCATTACAGATGATTGTGAGCCACCATGTGGTTGCTGGGAATTGAACTCAGGACCTCTGGAAGAACAGTCAGTGCTCTTAACTGCTGAGCCATCTCTCCAGCCCCTATTCTTTTTTTTTTTTTTTTTTTTTTTTAAGGAATTCTGTAAACTCACAGTATGAAAAATTGTTTATGGTCTAGTTTATTTCCTATGTTAAGACTGCACAGACACATTTTTGTATGCATACACCAGAGAGACTTCTGTTTTTATGACCTTGAAGAGAGATGTCAAACCCTTCTTATGTCCCTCTTTCAGTGAAGAAATCTACCTGTCAAGAAGCTGCTCCTGCTCTAAGCCTAGATTAGTTGACATATAAGTCTACTTGAACATTCACTCTTAAAGCAAGGGGGCAGAGACAGCCTTCTCTACACAGAATAATACCATTGTACGAGATGAATAATCATATGAAACCTCAGAGAAAGCCCCTAGACAATGGAGTCCTCCAGCACTGTGAAAGGTACCATGGCATATGAGGTTGGAACTTACAGACTACAGATTAATAATGCAAACGCAGCTTTAGCTGGGGTATCACTCAGAGGGGCGCATGTTCAGCCATCTGAGACCTTGGTACACTCAATCTCAGCACCAAACATCAAGTAGTGATGCTAACAACAAGACCCAGTTACTTCCTGGTTTAAACTTCCTCTACTGGAGGTAATATTAAAGAAAAGCAACAATTATTCTAGAGTAGAAAAACTCTAGAATAATAGTTTTCAGTATTAAAAAAAATTATTTTCCATTTACTTACTTTGTATGTATGTATATGTTGTACATGTGCATGTACGTATGTGTGTGGGCACATGGTGTACACATGGAAGTCAGAGGACAACACGAGGGTATCAATTCTCTCCTTCCATGTGGGTCCCACGGATTGAACTCAAGTTGTCAAGCTTGGCAGCAAGTGCCTTAACCACTGAGCCATCTTGCTGGCCCAGTTCTCATTGCTTTAAAACAGTAAACAAACAAACCAACAAAAAAAAAATCAAATAATTTATTGGAATAGGAAAATAAAAAAAATTTATTTAATTTTTTTTGAGACAGGAACTTGTAATGTAGACCAGGCTGCACGGAACTCAGAGATCTGCCTGCCTCTGCCTCCCAAGTGCTGGACCAAAGGCCTGCACCACCACACCTGGGAAGAGAAATTTTTAACAGCTAAATGCTAACTCTAAACCTTAGGGTGAAGAAAAGAATTCAGAAGGTTCTCTTTTTCTCTGGCCTGTCAGAGGTAGCACAGGATGACCCTGAGGTTTGTGCTGCTGAGACTGAAAGTGTGTGCCGTCACACCCAGCCGGACGCTCTCTTTATTTTTTAAATAAATATTAATCATTATTTTTTTTAAAAAGCTTAAACTAAAAATGCACTACCAAACTTCATAGCCCATGTTCAAATATGTAAAACCCCTACAAACGCAGATGGCTAATAGTGACAATGGCCAGGAATGAGTGAGTGTCTAGAAACTTGTGCCCTGTGAAGATGGCATAGGGGAGGAAAAAAAATCTACCAGATTGACGACGCTTGCTGCTCTTTTTGTCTTGAAGTCAATTGGGGGCAGTAAGAAGCCACAGACTGAAGGTGCACATGTACATATACGTGAATGTGCATAGCACAGGTGGAGGTGAGAGGACTCTGTGGGAGGACTCTGAGGAACTTGGGCCATGAGTCTCTGCAGCAAGACATCCTGCCAGTCCAGTATCTATGGCTTTCTTTATTCCAGTTTGATGGAGGCGCACTTTCTCCCTTAGCGGACAGCACACTGTTTACTCCTATACCAGCGTGAATAGAATGCATAAAGTCTGTTCTGGCGTGCTTGAACAGAGTCCAACAGCCTTTACAGCAACAACCGTCTCTGCATATTTTCTGTCTGCACTAGGTGATCTAGTCACATTAGAAGGATCTGGAAGCACAGCAGCCTCCTCCTCCCAGATCTTGTGTCCCATCCCTTACGAACCAACATGCTCTGCACTTTTATTTGGAACAGCATGCTGGGCTATCCCCCTCAGTGTACGGTCCTTCACTAGTAACTCTCATCTCTAGTCCGGCCCTCTCTCCAGAGCTATGCTGTGTCATCTGAAGTGCTCTCCAGAAGCATTATTACATATCCCTTTCCTTTAAGGTTCAACATTCTCAGAACCACACTAAACCTTGCTCTGAAGGAACTTTCTGATTTTCCAGGCTTTGTGACTAGTAATATAATTTTTTTTTTCTTTTTTTGGTTTTTCGAGACAGGGTTTCTCTGTGTAGCTCTGGCTGTCCTGGAACTCACTCGGTAGACCAGGCTGGCCTCGAACTCAGAAATCCGCCTGCCTCTGCCTCCCAAGTGCTGGGATTAAAGGCGTGCGCCACCACCGCCCGGCGCTAGTAATATAATTTTATTTTGTTATTTTGGCTCAAAAACTTCCAAACTTATTTGGCTCACATTATTAAATGGAAAATTCTGAGTTCAACATCATCAGGCAATAAACACGCACTACTTACTACAGTAACCCCGCCCAGGTTACGCTTTTATTTTGAAATCCACTTGTGCCATCTAATTTTCAAACCTTGCCTCTGTTCAGAGCCTAAATTCTTTGTCTCCAAAGCATTCCTCCTCGACATCACTCTATATTCCTAGTCTTCCTCTGAAGGGGCAGATCACAGGAGTGTAAATCCTATCTATTAAGGAAAGATGTTTTGCCCTGCCACCTACTTGATTTAGGGTACAGAAGCTGTGGGTACAAGTGGAGTCCACACTCTTCAGTGAAAACACTACACTTCTCATTTGTGCCTCTCCTCTAACTCCAGAGAGCCTGAAAACTCTGTGTGTGTGTGTGTGTGTGTGTGTGTGTGTGTGTGTGAATGAGTGTATTTTTCTTATTTGGCCTGCTTCCCTGGACTTTTCATGTCTCTAGCTCCAGGGCTCTTTCATAAATTCAAAGATTTTGCCAGGTTTGGAAGTCCTAGTGTCTTATCTTTAAAGAAAGAACTTACTAGTATAAAAATAACTATAAAACCTTCATTATTCTTGACTAAGTAATTATATCAGGGGTATAATGTAAAAACTAATCAAAAATCACAGGAGGGAAATAATAGTTAACAACAGTATTTGTATAATAAAAAGAAAGATAAACTAGATATTTAACAACAAGGATATTAACTCAGTATCTTATTTTGACTTTCAAACATTAATTATATAAGCCAGAACACGAGACAAAAAATAGCTTCAACTATCTATGTAATTATGGTAGCCATAAAAATAGCAGACACAAACACAGAAGGCAAAGCAAAAAAAAAAAAAAAACAATGCAATTTGTAACAACAGTCTAC
Organism: Arvicanthis niloticus; assembly: GCF_011762505.2. NCBI lineage: Eukaryota > Metazoa > Chordata > Mammalia > Rodentia > Muridae > Arvicanthis > Arvicanthis niloticus. The sequence goes on along the minus strand of NC_047669.1, from coordinate 19,857,974 downwards.
AGCAGAATACAACACTGTAGCTCCTGGAAACAGAATGAGCACCACTTTATATAACTACTGAAGCTCAGGTCAAGCAGTGCTACAGAGTAACATCTAACAGGCACCTTAATGAGCAAAGTTTACAGTCTCAATACAACTTTAAGCTTATAAATGTAATAGCAATGATTAATAAACAAAATTAATTTAAGACCGGGCAGTGGTGACACACTTTTTTAATTCCAGCATTCAGAAGGCAGAGGTAGGCAATTCTCTGAGTTAGAGACCAGTCTGAACTATCAGGACAGCCAGGGCTACCCAGAGAAACCCTGTCTTGGAAAACAAACAAAACAACAGCAAACTCCAGAGTAGTGGGAAGCTGGGTGTGGCACCAGTGAGATGAGGACTGTTGATAGCTCAACCACAAGTAGGGCTATACATTAAGTTCTAGGCTAGCCAGGGGATAGAGTGAGACCCTGTCACAAAAACAAAAAAAAACAAAAAACAGTAACAACAAAATCAAACAAACAAACCAAGTATCTATATCAGGCAAAAGTAAACCCAAACTAAAAAGAGGACATTATTCTACCTGAAAAATCCATGTTCAAGTTCAACTAAGTAGGACAACATTTAGAAGCTAGCATGTTAGCTGCTCTCACTAGAGAGCACAGCACCTCTGTTGATACAACTGCCTTAGCAACAAAAACACCACTGTTCCCTTTTTATGGATTCCTCATTTCTTCCATTAAAATCAGGTTTTCCTATTACCTTACCCTTGCTAACACTCCAGACTCTGCAGCACACTGCGCTTCCGGGGCGGCCACGGGCTTGCTGGGCTCCGTTGCAAAGGGCTGCTCGGCTCCATCTTTATAGTGGTTTGATAAAGGGATCTTTGGTTCCAACCACTCAATTGTTGTCCCTGTTGAAGTAAGAGAAAAATTTTGCGAAGGCTTGCTCATAATCTGGGTAGGTCAGCAGATCTGGACTTTATTAAACAATTTTGTTTTGACTCTACAGGACTAAGACAATTCTAGCTGCACTGACAGGAGACAGCGGCTCAACCTCATTAGCATAAGCACTATGATTGGGCGTTTCACAGCGGGGCAACTTGCAACTTGAAAGGAGACACTAGGTAAAAGAAATCAACCCTGAATAGGGCTGGTCTTGCTTCTGAGAATCAAGGGAGCTCCCAAACACTCAATTAGCCACTGGTATCAATCAAAATCTATATAATTAGACTTTAGTGGGGAGCCACTCTAGGAACCTGAGATGGTAAAACAGCATAATCTGTTTAAAGTAGGGGTACAATTTTCCTAACCAATCAAAATAACCCACTGGCTCTAATTTAAATATCGCACTCATATATTCTTTATTTAAATCATTAAAAGCCTAATATAACTTTTAAACTGAATTTTTTCTCTACTGAGTAAATAGAGCTGACCTAGTGAAAGTCAGTAGTCACATTTAGAGACTTGTCATCTTCTCAGTTAATGAGTCAAGGTCTCTTGTTACCCTCAACTAGTCAAACAAAGTAGATTCTATGCCTAATCAATAATGGAAATGTTCCATTTGATTTCAGGAGCTGATCTGGGTTTCACAGAAGCTAGGTTATGGAGTGCAAGAATAAGGAATACTCAGACTACTAACAGGAAGAGAACAGGAGGACATTTGCTAAGTCAAACGTCAGACTTCTGAAGAAAAATAAATGCCAAATTACCCACCAGGCTAGTAAGTGTCTTGCCTCCTTCAATGGCAGTTGGCATTAAGAGAGCATTGAGACTGAAGGAACGTCCTGGCTAAGGTCATGGGACCTATTATGAACTTGTACAGAAATGAAAACATTCTCCCTTTAACTTAAAATAACTATTTTTGCTATCACTATCCAGATTTTTTCTAAAAATAAAAGACACATGATCATTAATTAAAAGACTCATTTTAGGAGGCTACTGAGCTAACTAGAAACTGTAAGACTTTATCAAACCAATGATCTGACATCAAGGCCCCTTCAAAGCAACACACACACACACACAACTGAGTCTTTAGATAACATATACTCAGACGCTATAGTTCAGGCACAGTATACACACTTGTCATCCTAGCATTTAGGAAGCTGCGACAGGAGTAGCAGAGGCTAGCCTGGGATACATAGTAAATTTACAGTAAGCCCATGTTAATTAGTGATACCTTATGCATGAATTAATGAGATGAAAATATGATTTCATGGAGTTAAATATTCTTCTGAAAAGAGATTTCATTTTTCATGTCACAGAAGAATTAAATTTACTCATACTTCTCCTCCTTCCTTCCTTCCTTCCTTCCTTCCTCCCTCCCTCCCTCCCTCCCTCCCTCCCTCCCTCCCTCTCTCTCTCTCTTTCTTTCTTTTGTTTTGTTTTTCGAGACAGGGTTTCTCTGTGTAGCCCTGGCTGTCCTGGAACTCACTCTGTAGACCAGGCTGGTCTTGAACTCAGAAATCCACCTGCCTCTGCCTCCCAAAATGCTGAGATTAAAGGCATGCACCACCACTGCCCGGCTCATAAATCTTTTCTTAGTCATGAAGAAAACATTAAAAAATAATAAACCATATTAAAGTTTCACAGCTGTTTTAATCTAGTACCAAGCACTGGTGCTGCCTGATAGAATTTTAAACACTAAATAGTACAGACTAGAAAAAAGCTGTTTCTAAAATAAATAAATAAATCTTAAAAAAAATTTTTTTTAAAGGGGGCTAGAGAGATGGCTCAGTGGTTAAGAGCACTGACTGCTCTTCTAGTGGTCCTGAGTTCAATTCCCAGCACCCACATGGTGGCTCACAACCATCTGTAATGGGATCTGATGCCCTCTTCTGGTGTGTCTGAAGATAGTTATAGTGTACTCACACAATGAAATAAATAAATAAATCATAAATAATATTTGAAAGAAGCTGTTTCATTTTCCCAGCAAACTCATTAACTAAATTAGCCCACATTTCTTATACAGGGTAAGTCATCTAATGTTCAAATTAGGGGAGTAAGTAAACCAAAGTGCTCAGATGAGGATGTAATGTAACCAGTACAATGCTACTGAGCATAGGAATGGAACCTGAAAACTATTCCTGACAGTTAGTAAGCAACACATAATAGGCTATAATAGAACATGATGCAATTCAATGTAATCCTAAGGAGTAAGTGAGCAGCAGACAGAGCTGAAGGTCAGGGCACGCTTGAAATGACTCTGCCCTCAGTACCTGAAAACAAGAATGGAGAGGAATGACACTCATTTTAACAGAAACTAAGCTGTGCATTTACCTCTGACATGTTGAATCTGAGGTCTCTAAAGGCATATTCCATAATGTTACATATTAGAACTAAAATCATTCTGAATTCCAAAAGAGGACACAATCAGGAAGTGTGAATCATACTAGTGTGCCAACTAAAAACCAAGAGACTCAACTGAGTTTTTTCCTTCCCTTCCTTCTTTTCAAAAAATATTTTCCCAGCATTAGAGTGATACAGACACTGCCCTTTCTGACTTACCTGAGGGCAGGGCACCCTTCTGGTGCGATGCATGCTGCAGCTGCAAAATGTGAAAGCAGTCGTTCAGGCAGTTCATAGTCGCCATGGAAGTGGCTTTGAGCATCAAGAGGTCCTGGTCCAAGGAACTGAGAAGGCCAGAAGCAGGAAGGCATTCGATTCGTCTGATTAGGTCTCGTTGTTGTCCTTCTGCATGAGACATCATCTGAGGAAAACAGTAGTCCTGTGGGTCACACTCAAGGCATGACACATGTAACGCTTGCGGGTCATCAAATCCCTCAGGACTGGAGCTATAGAGTAGTGTGCCACCACATGGGTGCTGGAGATTGAACCCAGGTCCTCTGTAAGAGCAGCCAGTGGTCTTTACCACTCCAGCCCTGGCCAGGCTATTTTCAACTAAAGGGCATGTAATGGTGCTTATCAACTGAAGACTGTGACCTTTGACATCTGTACTTTTTCGCTGGAGGCAACAAAGCTCAAAATGCTGGCCCCTTTCTGCTAACAGTATTACTTTATCCAAGAATGTCCACAGGAAGAACATTCAGAACACTGTCAACAGCAGTGCTGAATTTGTAATTCCACAGTTAAAATTAATTTCCAGCCTGGGCCCTTTCCTCTGATACTTTAGTCAGGCTTGATGTGAGCAACTGTGAAAGCATCATGGTCCCCTACCCTAACCCTCAGCTAACTTCCTAGTCCCCTGCCTCATCTCTCATCTAACTTCCTAGACAGGAGATCTTGACTTCTTGTTCTTGCTATTGTTAGGCTGGTTTTAGAGCAAGCGCTACATTAGAAACTTTTCAGAAAAAAATTTTTAATTAAGACATTCTTTGATTAGGAGCCTTATCCACCACCACTACTTCTGCTGACTTGCCACCCCAAGTCTCTCTCTGTAACTTGGACTGTCCTGGAACTCACTATGTAGATCAGGTTGGCCTTGAACTCACAGAAATACACCTGCCTCTGCCTCCCAAGTGCTGGGATCAAAGGTATGCCCCACCACTGCCCAGCTCAAAAATTAATTTTTTAAATTCTTATTTATGTGGATGTGTGTGTACCTGCTAATTTGTGTGTGCAGCACACGAATGCAGTAAAGAAGACATCAAATCCCTTGGGACTGGAGCTCAATACAGATAGTTGTGTGCCACCATGTGGGTGCTAGAGAATGAACCCATGTCCTCGGCAAGAGCAGCCAGTGGTCTTAACCACACAGAGGGACATATAAGCACATGCACATACAGAGAGAGTAAGAAGTAATTAAAGCTTCTTAACAAAGAAAGCCTAGGACCATAAGAATTCACTGCTATATTCAAGCAGACTTCTTTTGTTTATTTTGAGACAGAGTCTCACTTGTGTAGCTCTGACCAGCTAGGAACTCATATAGATCACGCTGGCCTTGAATTTACAGAGATCTGCCTGCTTCTGCTTTCAGAGTGTTGGATTAAAGGCATGCACTACTATGCCCAGTACTTGGCCAGATGTTTAAGGAAGAATCAACAGCAACAGTCCTGAAAGGATTCCATTAAAAAGAAAGAGAAGGAACAGCCCCAACCTCAGAAGCCTGTTACCCCATCTGGGAAGAACATACCACCAAAGGAGAAGCTTGAGCGGACACAGCAGCTCAGCAGCAGAGCATCTGCTTAGTATAATAAGTCCTGTGTTCACCCTAAGGACCAGGGGATGGGTGGTGGTGACTACAGGCTCTGAACAACACAGATGCAAAAAGAAAACCTTCAAAATTCAATCATTTATGCTAAAGTGCCCTGCTAAGTTAGGTGTAAAGGATCACATCTCAACAGGATAAGAACTATATACAACACAGCCATAACCAACCTATTAAATAGGGAAGATGTGAAGTATTTCTGCTGACATCAGGAACAAGGTAAGTGTGTCCACTCTCACTACCACTCTTATTTAATGTAATTGTGGAAATCAGGGACAAAGCAATAAGACATGGGAAATCAAATTGTTCCTTTTGCTCATGATAGGATTCTACACTTAGAAAATCCTAACAATCTTACCAAAAGATTCTTAGAACTAAAAAAGGGCTGGAGATGTAGCTCAATGGTAGAGTATTTGCCAACCAGACAAGAGATCCTGGGTTCATTCTCTAGCAGTGGAAAACAAGACAAAACAAGGCAAAAGTGCAGGTAGGGTACAACATGCCTGCAACACCAGCACTTGGGAGGTCAGGGCAAGAAGACTAAAGTTTAAAAATCAGCCTGGTAGATACTGCAAGACTCTATCTCAAAATAATAATAATGATGATGATGGTGCTGGTGGTGGTGCTGGTGGTGCTGGTGGTGGTAATGGTAATGATGAGGACAAAGGTGGGGGGAGAGATGGCTCAGTGGCTAAAAGCACTTGTTAATCTTCCAAAGAACCCAGGTTTGGTTCCCAGAACCATAACAGGCCACTTCTAACTACCTACAGGTGAATCTGACATTTCATGGCTTCCAAGGGCGCCCACACATGTAACACTAACACACACACACACACACTAACACACACACACACACACACACACACACACACACAAACATAAATTTTAAAAAGGGGACTAGAGAAACAGCTTGGCAGTTAAGGGCATTTTCTGCCCTGGCAGAGGACCTGTATTTGGTTCCCAGCATTCCCTTGGTGGCTCAGAATCATCCACAACTCCAGTTCCAGGAGATTCAGTCCCCTCTTCTGCCCTCTGTAGCACCAGGCATGCATGTGGTATACTTACACACATGCAGGCAAACCATTCATTCACATAAATTAAAAAAAAAATCTTATAAAAACATTGCGATGGATCAGCAGTTACAACCACACACAGCTTTTCTATAGGATATGAGTTCAATGCCCAGCATCAAGTCAGGTGGTTCAGTCACCTGTAAGTCTAGCTCCGGACTCTGACAGCTCTGGCCTCTGAAGGTACCCACATTTCTACACACTCCTATAGACACACACACTCACAAACTTAAAAAGAAAGAAAGGAGAATTGATGGATTAATCAATGTGGGTAGGTCTGGCAGCAATGCCTGTAATCACAGCACTTGGGAGCTTAGGGCATGGGGACTGTCTCAAGTTCAAGGACACCAAGGCTACAGACTGACTGATTTCAAGGCCAACCTGGACTATTTGGCAAGACCCTGAATCAAAGAATTGCCACCTATGAAGGGACACTAGCCCACTTGACCACATGACTCTGGTAGGCCTTGTCTGCCCCATTTCCTCTGCATTGCTAAATAAAAACCTTTAGGTTTAGGAATGTAATCCAAGGTCCAATCCTTATGTGGCCACTTCTTCCCCCAAAGGCTGACTGCCAAGGTCCAGCTATCCCAGTACAGAAGCCCAGCAATCAAATGGCCCCTTTGGAGTACCTGATTAACATGACCAATTAAAATTGAACACCTCAGCCGGGCGGTGGTAGCGCACGCCTTTAATCCCAGCACTTGGGAGGCAGAGGCAGGCGGATTTCTGAGTTCGAGGCCAGCCTGGTCTACAGAGTGAGTTGCAGGACAGCCAGGACTACACAGAGAAACCCTATCTCGAAAAACCAGAAAAAAAAAAACAAAAAAAAAACACCTCATCTTAACACACAGGGTTTCTGTGTTAGATAACTGTGATAGAAAACTGCCATTTTCCTATGGGCCATGTCTGTTTCCTCTCTATCCAGAGGCAGTCCTTGTTCCCATTCCAAGACAAATATCCCTATGCACTCTCCTTTGTCCTCTTCCCCTTCTCTCTCTTCCTCTATTATCCCTACCCTCTGGGACAAATCTCCTTTGTGCAGAGAACTTGATCTTGGGGTGTCCTGAGCTGAGACAGATCCTTTCAATCTGTCTGTCACCCTCCTGCCCTGCCAAACATCAAATAGCAGAATATAAAATTAGCATAAAAAATCAGTAGTTTTATATACAAATCATGAGCTCACTAACAAATCATAAAAACAATCATGTTCATAAAACTAATCACAGGGATGGAGGCTGAACTAGGTAGAAGTGTATTTGTTCAGCATATGCAAGACAATGGTCTCAGATACCCCATTTTGTGGGAAAGAAATTAAACTGTCATTTTTCATTGAGGTAGAAAAGGAAGAGCTGCATCCTTGGTGCTAGGAAGTGGGTGCTTGGCCTTGTCAATGTGGGTGGCTGTCCTGCCCAGCATCACCACATCTGGTTTCCTGTAAGACTGGAACCACAGAGAAATAGCTCCTGAAGCATGGTTGAGAGCTGCAAGTCATTCTTAGAGGTCATGCTACAATCTCTTAATATCTGCTACTTGTAACGTGGTTTTCAGAATAAACCTTGGTATTTGTTATTATAAAATTAAAGTCAGATACTTAAAAACTTAAATGCCTAAATGATAAACAATGAAAAGTGGCTTTTTTTTTTCAATAGGTCTATGTAGCACAGGCCTACTTCTGCCTCTGCCTCTTGGGTGCTGGCATTAAAGGCATGTGCCACCACGCTCAGCTCTCAGTCCCCTACTGATGGCAGCTGGCTTGAGAGCGTCTGATTTGCAGGTTCATACATGGATAGTTTATGATTACAGTAATGAGCATTTCAACACTTAGCAGCAGTCTTAGCTTTAAGATTTTTTTATAACTTTTGTGATATAAATTTTAATTTAATATTCAAGAACTAAAAGTTGAGTTTTGGGTTGTGAGTGTGTAGATTTTATTTGTATAAACTGATGCATTTAACAAGGGGTTGTAAAAATATTTTTAATATTTATTTGTGTGTGTGTGTGTGTGAGCATATATATAATCAAACACGTGTGAGTATAATGTGCCATGGCACATGTGGGCAACTTGTGGAAATCGGTTCTCTTCTTCCGCCACGCAGGTTCTGGGGATCAAGCTCTGGTCATCAGATTGCTAGGCAAGCACCTCTAAATTCTGAGCCATCTCTCAGACCTTCAGATAAACTGAAGGGGGTATATTATATATTTACTGGAGGAGGCAAAGTCTTACTATGAAGCCCTGGGTGACCTGGAATTCACTCTAGAGCCCAGGCTGAGCTTAAACTCAGAGAGAGAGATATGCCTGACTCCATCTCCCAAGTGCTTAGACTAACGACCACCACACCTGGCCTAAATTTTAATTTTAAAAACTTACTTAGTGAAGCAAACTATCAGGAAGAGTGGTTTAAAAAGAAGAGAAGGATTTACACACTGATCTTTATGAAAAGGACGCTGCATAACCTGCTTATGTAGTGGACTAGAATCACAGCAGTCATCCACTTCACCTCTCTAAGCTTCAAGCTCTTCACCCACAGGACACAGTACAGTGCATCCTGATGAGGGCACACTCTCCCAGCCTTCCGCTTTGAACACTTGAGCCATTTACAGTACTATCTCCACAACCCACTTCTTAGCCACCGAGCAGCTCTACTAAAGTTAGCTTAGCAAGCAATACTTGAAATAGTCAACCCAACGAACTGCACCCTTTATTAACTAGAATTAAAAAGAGAAAAGTCATGAGATAAGGCAGTATGTGTCAGTCAGCCTGTCTGGTCTCTGCAGCTTGAGCTTAGGGACTAGTGTGCACTAGCCTGTCCATATTCTCTACCACTGAGCTTATGCCTTCTGCTTTCTATATAACATTTGTTTTCCTTTTTAGAGGAGTCTCTAGTTAGGATGAATGTCCTTTTCACTAGCTTTAATGTTTCCTGATTGCATTTTGAGACAGGATATAATGCTGCTGTAGAATTATTATTTTTTGGGAGGGGGGTTGCTATACTCCCTTTGCTCCTAAAATCTACAGGGGGTTTCTGCACCACTGTAACATGTTTAGCTCCTGAGTAAATGGCCCAGAGACACCAGATTTATTAACAAGCTGGTGGCACTATGTTTGGCAGATTCTGATCTATTCTAGCCTGACTAGGCTATTAATAACAAATAAGTACCCCGACTCTTGACAATTTATCCCACCTAGGCTGATTCTCTTGTAGCTCTCTGTCCTCAGGGGAAACTTCTCTTGACCATGTGCTCATGGTCCATCCTGCCTAATGGTCAATGACTTCCTTTCTTCTTCTTCTCCCTCCTCTCCCTCCTCTTCCTCCTCCTCTCCACTCGTGGTCTCTCTGAGCCCCCTCACTCCTTTCTATCCTATCTGCCCAGGCATAGGCCTTTGATTAACCAATCAGAGATTATTGGGGAACATTCTTTAAAGCACATTGGTCAATATAACACCCATGTCCAGACTACGACCTGAATTCAGAACTCAGCATCTGAATACCCAGCACATGAAGATAAACTACAGCAGTGGCTCACACTGGCAAGTCTCCTTCCTTGGCATTCCAAGTGCTCTGAGATTACAGGTGCAGTCTACTATGCCCAGATTAATGACTTTTTTACCAGTGGTTTTATTGAGAACAAAAAGACAGACATGGATTTTTGAAAAGAAAACTAAAAAAATATATAGATTCTGGAAAAATGACAATATCCACACACATAGTTGTAAGACATGAAGAATTTAGAATATCAATCTTACTGTCTTATCACTTATCCTAGAAGAATGGATGGGAAGCCCTGAAGGGTCCTTAAGACACAAACAGAACTACCAAGGCTGTGAGAACCAGGCACACTGCTGTCTGAGTACCTGGCCTCTGAGACATACTTACTTCTCTGACCTCCACCAGATGGTCTGGATGCAAGTGAGCTCTTTTGTTCACTGATTGCAGTTTGGAATGTCCAACATTAAAAAAAGAAATGGCATTCTGACTTGGTCTCCTCTGGGATATGGGAGAATTACCACTAGATGCAAGCGAGAAGCTCCGAGACTTCAAGGGAGGATTATTCTGTCAGAAAAAGAAAACAATTTCTCTTGTGCTTTTTACAATTTTGGCTCTCTTGCCATCAAATTACCATATACTTCAGGCTTTATACATCTACAATTTTGAGAATATAGTAACATCAGATTTAACTTATGCAAATTTCTGAAGATTAATTTTTTTCCTATTCAAAGGTTAAAAGTTGAAATTTCCAGTTTATCATTCTGAAAGAATTTTTATGTATTTTTTGAAAGTCTATTAGAATAACACTCTTCTCATTTCCTATTTTAAACCCTAAAACACAAAGACAACACAATAAGGAATATACATGTTGTGTATGCAACAATATACCACATCTCCTAAAGAAAACTCCAGGTATCCTTTGGAACGATCTGGTACTTTCTGATCATTGTCACCGACTAGCAGTTTGCACCACAAGTAATATTACATTGTTTTTCTTGCAGACTGGGCCTCAGACCTAAACACAATGTTTTGTTTGCAGTACTTTGAGAAAGGATCTAGCCCAGACTAGAATCAAACTCACAATCCTGCCTCAGCCTCCAAAATGTTATTATTACAGGTCCACCATTCCCAGACCTAAGTCATAATTAAAAAAAAAAATTAGTGGGTTAAATGCTAGGAAGAAAAAAATAGAAGACAAAATATGGTAAAAAAAAATTGTTATCCTCTGATATGAAATCCTTTAAATGAGCTACTCAGGTATCGCTTTTTAGACATCTCCAAATTTCAACAATTTCATCCCTCCTTCTCATCTTAAAACGAAACAAAAACACTGTAAAGAGCCAAGCACAGTAAACAAACAAATAAAACACTTCCATAAAAGGACATAAATTACTGGGCTGACGAGATGACTCAGTGAATAGAGGCGTTTGCTGCAAAGCATGACAACCTGAATCCAATCCCTGGAACCCATGCTGAAGGACAGACCTACCCCTAAAGTAACCTCTGGCCTCCATGCACAACGTGGGAGGGATGCATTGCACTCACATGTAAACACACTAAGAATAATCAAGAATATTTTTAAAGATATTCAAATTAATAACCAACAAGACATAAAAAGGTATTCAGTGTGATCAGTCACTTGAGAAGTAAGAAGTTGGGCGTGCTGTGGAGTGTCTATAATCCCAGCACGTGGGAGACAGAGGCAGGTGGGTCCTGAGCTCAGTGGCCTACCACATAAGCCAGAGCAGTGAGCTCCAGGCTCAGTTCAAGACCCTGTCTCAAAAAAATAAGGTAGGCAGTGACTGAGGAAGACACTCAGTGCTGACCTATGGCCTCCACGTGCACACACCCATATACAGACACATAGACATGACCTGCCATATGACCCAGAGAGTCTACTCCTACATACATACATACATACTTCCAGGAAATGAAAGGAGGGGCTGGCAAGATGGCTCAGTTGGTAAAGTGCTTGCCACAAAAACCTGAGGATCTGAATTTGATCCTCAGCACCCGTTAAACAGGCAGGCATAGTGGTGTGAGTCTTTAATCCCAGAGCTGGGTAGGTGAACGCAGTTGGATCCCTGTGGCTCACTGGTCAGTTAGTTTAGTCAAAGTAGTGAGCTCCAGGTTCACTGAGACCTGTTTCAAAAAAGAAAAGGTGGAAAGTGATTGAAGAAGATACCTGGCTTTGAACTCTGGCCTCCACCTGTATGTATACACACACATACACACACCCCTAAAGTAATATGTCCACCCAGAAACATAAACCCAAATAGTCATAGTTCACCTCATTCATAGCATCTATCTATCTATCTATCTATCTATCTATCTATCTATCTATCTATCTATCTAATGAAAACACTAACCCAAATAAGGAGACTCACACCTGTAATCCTATCACTTAGGAGGCTGAGGCAAGAAAGGTAGAAAAATGGTTCAGTTAAGCATTTGCCGCCTGAGTGTGGGGACTGGAATTCAGATCCCCTGCACCTACTTAATACAGCTAGGCTTGGTGGAATGTTCTGAAACCTTAATGTTGGGAAAGAGGAAGAAGGTGAATCCCTGGAGCTTACTGGTTAGCTCGGCTACTCAAACCATAGAGCTGTTCCAGGCCAAGACAGAAAAAGTAAAGAGAGACTAAGGAAGATACACATGTAGATACCACATAAACACACGTGTGCACTCATGTGCTCACAAACATACACACAAGGCTGAGACAGGAGGCGTGCTGGGGCTGGGGCTTAACTGGCAGAATGCTTGTCTATCATGTAGAAGTCCTGGATTTGACTTCATACACGACCTGGGGACCATATAAACCCAACATGCTTAGAATCCTAGTACTTGAAAGAGAAGCAGGAAAAGCAGATGTTCAGGTCAACATGAGATACACAAAAACCTATCTCAAAAAAAAAAAAAAAAAATGTTGAGACAGGAAGATTGCCAAGAGGAGAATTGCCAAGATTTTAAGATTTAAGGCCAACCTGGGCTATACACCAAGTTCTAGGCCAGTCTGAATTAGAGTGAGACCCTGTCTCAAAAAACAAATTGAAAGAAAGTATATTAGAAAGAAAGAACAGCTGGGCTGGCGTGGCGGCTTCCATCTCTAACCCCGACACTTGGAGAGCTGGGGCAGTTTCCACGCTAGCCACGAGCAGCCTAAGTAGAGAGGGGGTTGAGGGGGAACTGTTTGTTATATGTAAGTGTACATGAACCTTGGAGGGAAAAAGCCGGCACAGTAAGTCACATTCATAAGTCCTCACAAACAACAGCATAGATTAACTGCTCCCCCAGGGTTTAGGAAGGAGAAACCAGAAGTGGAGGTTAATTATGTGGGGTTGTCTAGGGGTTGGCAGAAACATTTTGTAGTTACATGGCTGCCATGACCATACAATCTTTTCTTTTTTCTTTTTTGAAAGATTTATTTATTTATGTGAGCACACTGTTCTCTTCAGACACACCAGAAGAGAGCATCTGATCCCATTACGGATGGTTGTGAGCCACCATGTGGTTGCTGGGAATTGAATTCTGGTACTGTGAAAGAGCCATTAGTGCTCTTAACCTCTGAGCCAGCTCTCCAGCCCGAGGTTGTACAATCTTATAACTACACTAACACCATAGGATTATACTTTATAGTGTATCAGTTTTATAATGTGTGAATGGTATCTTGATGTATTTTTTAAACAATCATTTATGTTGCATGTATATGCATATATTTCCCAGCATACACGGGAAATCAAGGACAATTCTCAAGAGATTGTTCTCTTTCAACCATGTGGGTCCAAGGAATCAAAGTGAGGTTGTCAAGCTTGGTGGTAACCACTCTACCTCACTGGCTCTATTATCTACATTTAGTAACATAAGCCCGTATTTCCTGTTTTATGTATTGGTACTGTGCACAAACCCACGTACCTTTCCAATAGCTTCCGTGTGGTGCTGTGTACATATCTGAAGTCTGCTCACCCAGTGCTGCCGCTCTTTCGCATCTGTGGCTGATAAAAAGAATACAGATGTTACTTATTTATAATTATTTGGGGAATACAATTAATTGTCCAGAGGACAGAGGATGGATGAGTAAAATGCAAAGGCCAGCGCTACTTTCCTTAGAGAAGATGTCACTGACCAGGAAGACTAAAGGGTCACCCTTGTAGAGGTGCACAGAACCCATGGCCGGGTGAGGACAGGAGGCAGTATACATCCTAAGTTCCTCCTGGTGATATGCCCATATTTGTTTCTGTTTACTTACTTCTTTTTGTTTTTCAAGACAGGGTTTCTCTGTGTAGCCCTGGCTGTTCTAGAACTCAGTCTCAGATGCAGAGATCTGCCTGCCTCTACCTCCCAAATGCTGGGATTTAAGTTGTGTGATACCACTGCCAGCTGATATGTCCTTACTTAAGTAAACAACCTTGATTAAGAATCTAAAATATCAGCAGTCCTTTCAGACCTTAGCAGAATGGTCAAGTAGGACAGCCACTATGCTTTGTGCATAGTTATTCAGAAAAAAAACAAAACAAAACAAAACAAAACAAAAAAAACCACTTATTTCTTCATAAATTAATCTAAACAGAGGTTATAAACCAGGCATGGCAGCACAAGCCTGTAATTATAACTCTCAGAGGTAGAGGGCAGTGTTTGAAGCCAGCCTGGGCTACATAGCAAGACCCTGTCTTAAAAAAGGTTGAGCAAGTCTATGGTCATAATACCCTGAACATGCCTGATTTTATTAAAAAACAATATGAAAATCCAAACCCAAACATGGTAAGTTATAATTTATCTTAATGAATACGGACAGTTTAACATATCCAATTGTAGTTATTAGTCACTAAAAGATGTCAAATGACATAAAATAGTAATATTTAAATGTCTAGATCTTACAGTTATCTCTAATCAAGGTTTCATTTATAAAATAAATCATTTTTATAAGGCCCAATACTAAACAGACTCATTCACTGGCCAACTTAAAAACCATTATTAAAGCAGATTTTATAATCTGTCAGAGCAGTTCTAAGACTGCCCTGGGGTGTGTCATCAGTGACGATGGTTCCTGAGCCCAGGCCTGACAGCAGTAGAGCAGAGCAGCTTCTGCTGAGGGGACCCCAGGTCTCGGCCTACCTCTGAGTTTATACTGCTCCCCGCTGGCAGCGTTCACGGTGAAGGTGTGTGAGTCCTCATCGCTGGGTGAGATCACAGCCCCCGCAAGCTGCAAAGTCCCTCTAGGTTTCTGATTTCTAGATTGTTCATTCACAAAGTACTCCAGTAGCCCAGCTTCATTGTTTAAAACAAAAAACCTGCAATGATGTTAAGAAAGTTGTGATTTTTAAACCTTTACTCTAGCTAAACTAAAGCATACAAACTTCAAACATTTAAAAACTACAGTGGTTTTTATTGAAAAACTCAAACAAAACAAAACAAAATTTAAAAAAAAAAAAAACAAACAAACAAACCTAAAACTAAAGCATACCAACTAGTACCAGAAACACTACAAATTTCCTAGGACAAAAATGACTGTAAAACTGAACACATTTAATACAAGGCACAAGCTACAGAGCTGAAGGAGACACATTTATTTTAAATAATTGTTGTGGTCCTGGAGATCAAATCCTAGGCCTCATACACCCTAGGCAGACACTCCACTGAAACCCCATCTCTAGCCCCTTCCCAGAAGTGCTTCTCAGGGAAGAACACAGTAAGTACAGACAGAAACAAGGCACAGCCCTCCTTTAGAGGAGTGTCTCTCCTTGATAAACTGCAGACAAGGGCAGTAAGAATTACCATGACAACATATGAACTCTAGGCTGGCAGCATGACAGCATAGAAATGAGTATGGGAGTGGCAGAGATGTGGTTAAGAGCACATACTTCTCTTGCAGATGACATGAGTTTGGTTCCTAACACGCAAACTCAAGGGGGATCCAATACCCTTTTGTGGTTTCTACAGGTACCACCTACCTACCTACACACGCACACATGCATATGCATGCATACACATAAAGGAATAATAAATCTTTAAAAAAAAATAAGCCTCAGTAATCAAAGAGATGACTATGATCTAAGATGTAACCAGTGAAATATACACTGGGAATAATCTCCTAGCAGAAGGATGTTGTGACTGTACCTTTAGATAGGTCACAAGTGACTTGCCCTGTTTAAAAATGAAAAGACTGCAACTAGAGACCCAGAAACCCAGGGAACTTGAGATTAAATGATGAAATACTGATATACCTTGGCAAAGAATTTGATGGAACACCGGTGGACTTTGGAAAAGCATTTGATGTTCTGATTCAATTATAGACTGGCTAGTTTAGGATATACCAGTTCAGATCCCAATTTAAGTAGCATAACAGATCTTTTCTTTAAAAGTTACAAAAAAGTTTTCATTTCTCAAAGTTTATGCTTGGGTTTCTGGAAGGTTTTTTGGCATTCTACAGAAAAGCCAAGTTCATAACAGAACCTGGTGTAGTAGAGTGTGAGCCAGTTCAAGAGCCAGGAAGATGTTCACTGTCTCAAGTGACATAGAAATGATCATAGCAAAGGAGTCAGAGAGAATGGAATCAGCCTTGTATTGATGATAAAAAAATAAAAAGGTTAAAACTGCCTAAGAAGAGGGATAGAACACAGACTTACTGCCTCTTTGCCTAAAGTTTTTACTGTTGTTTTAAGGCAGGGTATCTCTACACAACCCTGGTTGTCCTAACATAGACCAAGCTGGCTTTCAACAGACAGAGACCCACCTACCTCTGCCTCCTGGGTGCTTGGATTAAAGGTGTGTGCTACCATACACAGCTCCCTCCTAATTTGACTGTTTGTTTTTCTGTGACAAGGTTTCCTATATCCCAGGCAATCCCCAAATTCTCTATGTAGTCAAGGATGACTTTAAATTACGATCTCCTTGTCTCTAGCTCCAGAGTGCTGGGCTTCCCAGGTACACCACACACCTTAGTGTGGCTCTGAGGCCCCAAGGCAGAGAGAGCCTCATGCATACTAGGCACGTATTCTACAGACTGAGCTCTAATCAGTCATAGTTTTGTCATTTTAAAACTCACATTTCATTTTATTTGTGGAGTGAGTTAAAGACTTTTTCATGTGTTTGCTAAACATTATAAACTACCAATCACAGATCTGCTCATTTTTAAGAGTTATTTTTCAAGATTTAAAAGGATTATTAGAAATACCATAAAGCAGCTGTGGGTCTACATTCTGCCCCACTGCCACTGGGCTCAGCAGCTAAGGAGGTGAAACTCAGAGAGCTTGACTGCGCTTATCTCCCCCGGCCCCCACCATCGTCTAGTGCTGGACTCAGGGAACCATGAGACCCCTCTCCTGGGATGGAAAGAAACAGTTTAAGATGTGGGGGGCCGAAGTTGGGATTCCCTGACTCCTAGGCCTCCTGTCACTGCTGGAGAACCACACTGAGAAGTTGGGAAGTGTGGTGGTCCACAGCCCCCTCATCCACAGGCCCCCAACAAGACCTGGGCGGGGGCTCCCAAACTCCTGGACATCTAAGCATCCATCGTTGAGTGCCAAGGAGTTGGGAGCTGAGCTGGGGGCCCACAGGCTGAGAATGGTGTCTAGGCCAGGTCCAAAGGAAAATGGGATCTCAGCTTAGCTCATCGGCAATTGTCCTTAGCTTGGCGGGAGTTGTCTGGAGGTTCTCTGGAAGCACAGAGAGGGAGGCCTTCTATGGGAGGCTTAGGTAGAGGCTCTGCAGGCAAAGGCCTTCTCTGTGCACTCCCATGGCAGTTCTTGATGAAAGAGACAATCCATGTTTATCCATACCATTTATTGACTCTTCATCGTGGAAAATGGATATATACCAACTTCTCAGAGTGAGCCAGAGATTAAATACCTTTTGCAGGGAGGAATGTCTGGGAAGGGGAGCTATTGGCTAAACTCTCAAGGCGTCTAGGTACCTCATTAGCATGGAGAACTCTATTCTGGGCCTAGATGACAACAGGTCACTTTCCTTATGTGGGAAGTGTAGCACGTGTTCCAGGAATCTGGCAGGGAGCAGGGAGCCGCCTAAGTCTCAGGAGTGTACCCGAGTTTCCAGGGACTCAGACCTGCTCTACCTTACTAAGTTTCCTGGCAGGTCCACTGTCCCACAGGCAGCCACTGATATGCTCTTAAGTTTCTAAAACTGTCTTTATAAAATGTCTATATGAGTCTTCCATTCAAAACAAGGAGGGGGGCCTCCTGGGTCAACTAGAAGCCCACTCCTGCCCATGCTCATGCTGCCCAGGCCAACCAGCAACACTAGGAAGAAACAATATGTGACCAGAAGCTGTGGAGAGAGGTGGAACTGGAGTCATCAGGGTAGTGACAAATGTGAGAGAGCTGAGGTCAACAATGGATCATGTCATTGCCCAGTGGGGTCACAAGGTGGTGGTGTGCAGTAGTACTCTAGAGTTTGCATAGAAGACTTAGCCCTCAGGTCCTGAACACGGTGGCTGGCCTTCAGATTGACAGTGATGATGGAGGCCCGGAATGAGGAATGGTTCACTCCATGGACTGGACCTCCTTAAAGGACCACTGTGGTCCATGGCATCACTGAGGCCCACGCATAGGTCAGCAGTCTTGAGGCAGCTGGGGTCCAAGCTGATGTCTGTGGGCTGTGCTGCAGTTGAGGCGTTACTGATTTGAGTGGCTTGCACTGCCATCTGAAGCCATGGTGATGTTGGGGCCCATGCTGGCACCAAGGACCATATCTGGATCTGTGGTCCTACTAAGGCCAGGGTCTGTGCTGATGTCTATGGCCTCTGTTACCACTGAAGGCCAAGCAGATATCTGTGGTCTATGCTACAGCCTGAGACCATGCTGATGTGCACAGGTTGTGCTGTCTCTGGGGGCCATGTTGGTGTGAATGGCCTGCACTGCCACTGGAGACCATGTTTGATGTCTTGTGGTTAGGGCCTCTGAGGACCTTGTCTGGGGTCCTACTGCAGGCAAGGCCATCCATGTTCATGGTCAGAGCTGTCACCAGAAACTATGTGGAAGCCCATCCCATTTGTGTTCCCGCTGACTGTAAAGAGCCAGGACACATTGGCAGTGACACTGATAACTGCAGACGCACAGCTGACAAAGGAATATAGAAGGCTTCCCTGAGGACCCCCTCTCCACCCCACCCCCAAAAAAGTAACAGCCTAAACAGAAAGCCATTGAAGAGAACTCTTCAAAGTGTGGTAAGGAGGCTGAGGGTAGCTCTCCACATTGATGGCTCTGGTGTGGGTTCAGGAAGAAAAGGACTCAGCTCTATTTGACAGGCAGGCCACTGAGAGTTTGACCATACTCCGTGAGTATATAGGAAACACAAATTGGACTTGGGTTTTTTGTTGTTTCTTTTGGGTTTGCTCTGTTGTTTTGTTAGTGGTGTAATGAGAGAAGTGGGGAGACAGACATGGAAGGATTGGAAGACAGTGTAATCGGGCATAGGATTGAAATTCCCAAAGAATCAATAGAAATATTATATTGAAAAAAAAAAATCATCCAAGCCAAAAGTGGTGGTTCTCGACCATAATCCTAGCATTTAGAAGGCAGAGGCAGGATTCCAAGTTTAAGGTCTGTCTGAGATAAAACTTCAAAATTAAAAATAGACAAAGGTGCTGGGCAGTGGTGGCGCACGCCTTTAATCCCAGCACTTGGGAGGCAGAGGCAGGCAGATTTCTGAGTTCGAGGCCAGCCTGGTCTACAGAGTGAGTTCCAGGACAGCCAGGGCTGCACAGAGAAACTCTGTCTCAAGAAATAAAATAAAATAAAATAAAATAAAATAAAATAAAATAAAATAAAATAGACAAAGGCTAGAGAGACAGCTCAGTGTGGAGCTTCCTTAGCACACGCCAGGCCTGTGGTTCAAGGCCCAGTACAGGAGGAAAGAGAAGTGCACAGACTAGAGAAAGACGGCCCACAGTGAGTGAGGGGGAAGCTGTCTTCTCCATCTAGGTGTGTCCTAGCGGGTTGGCCTAAACAATAAACTAGAGAGCTATGAGTAAGTGCTTTGCACATCAGGAATATTAACATTCAGCACAAACCTCCACAACAGAAAATTCACCTTTTTTGTTAAAGGGAAATACTGCAAGGTGTTGTGGGTTTTATTTGTTTGCCTTTGCAACTGTAGGAGGGCAAAGACTGCCAGTCTGAAGAAATAACTAACCGCGGGCTTCAGGAACATCTACAATTTAATCATCACCACATACAACTGCATTCTAACTCTGAAGTACAGAAACAAACACTAGTGACGGTTCTGTAGGCAACTGCATGCCCTGACCTTCCAGAGGCTTTCAGAGTCTACATGCACAGACTCCTAAGACACCTTCAAGGACTAGAGTTAAAACTGAAAGGAAGTGGAGTCAGGAAAATGCTATTCCAGAGCAAGCCATTCTTTGGGGGTGGGATGGGGTGGGGAAAGAGCACACAAGGCTCACTCCTCACTGGCCTCACACTCACTATATAGCTGTGGACAGTTTCAACACCTGATCCTCCACCTCTGTCCTGAGTACTGCAATTACAGACATATAGATAGCACCATGCCCAACTCAAGTAATTAACTTATGTGTAAACTGTTTGCAGGCTAGAAACAACCTTGGGTATCGTTTTTTAGGAGTGCTATCTACCTTATTTTTGAGACAGGATCTCAAAATGGACTGGAACTCTCCATTTTGGATGACAATTTGCCCAGTGATGGTATTACAAGTGTGAGCCATCATGCCTGACTTTTTAACTTTTTAACATAGGCTTTGGGAATCAAGCTTGGCTCCTCAAGCCTATGTGTCAAGTGATTTACCAACTGAGCCATCTTTTTTTTTTTTATTACACAAAATTATATATTTAGTGTATGCAGGAGTGTGCCATGATACATTTGTGGAGGTCAGAAGACAGTTTGCAGGAGTCTTCTCCTCCCACCATGCGGGTGCAGGAGATAGAAATCCTCACTCCCTGAGCCATCTTGCTGGCCTGTCAACTGAGCTATCTTACCAGTCATCAAGCACTTCTTGCTAGAGCACACTCATGCTAGGCATCTCCAGCCTGCTCACAGCTGCTTTCAGTCAAAATAGAGATGACCTGGAGGGAAGGACACTGCCTTGAACAGATGGCGAAGGTCCAATGCTTCTGTCCCTTAAGCTTCTTTTTGCAATGCACAGAAGAGGCAGCTTGGCAAGCTGCAGAGCCCCTAAGCCTCGGCTTCTCCAGTCTTAATCCTTCGATCTCCCTGTCCCACACTCAAGAGCTAATGTGTTCATGCAGTGCTTCATGACCTCCAATTCATCTGTCGGAAATGGAATGTGAAGGCGTTTTTGTTCTTTTTAAAACATGTTTTTGTCGGTATTTGTATGATTTGTGTGTATGTCTGGTGGGAGGGTAGGACTGCATGTGCCATGGCTTCTTTTTTAAAAATCCTATTTTCCATGGGCATTTCTGCTATTCTTTGCAGTGTATGAAAAACATTCTTTCAAAAAGAAAGAAATTCTTTAATGTATCATTTCTGGTTGTGTTGTTTTGAGGTAGGAAGAAAAACACAACTGGTGTTAACCCATCATGGCTAGAAGCAGAATCTCCAAACACATGCAAATTTTAAATAGCATAGTACACAGTTTTGTGAAAATAATCTGTCTATAAAAATAGACTTTAGACTCAAAATTGGTTGCCTATGAATTTCGGTTTTATTACTTTAAAGAATAATTAAGGACTGGGGAGATGGTTCAGTGGGTAAGAGCATGTGCTTACAAGCACGAGGACCTGAGTCCAAGTCACCATCACCCAGGTAGAGAGTCTGGCATGGCTGTGCACGTCTGTATCCCCCAGACTGAGAGGTGAGTGAGATGCAGAGGAATTAGAACCCTTGTGTACAAATGTTTGCTGGTCAGAAGGGAAGAGTAGAAACAGGCCCAAGGGTACATGTCTACAGTCCTAGCCACTCCAGATACTAAGGCCAGAAGAATCGTTGGGGCTCAAGAGCTTGTTCTCAACCTGGGCCACATACAAAGAGCTCATTTATTTATTATTTTTTTTTAATTTGGATTTTTGAGACAGGGTTTCTTTATGTAGCCTGGCTGTCCTGTACTTACTACGTAGACCAGGTTGGCCTCAAACGCAGAGACCTGCCTACCTCTGCCTCCCAAGTACTGGGATTAAAGTTGTGTGCCATCACTGCCACCATGCCTAGTAGCAATTCTTTTTTCTTTTTCTTTTCTTTTTTTTTTTTTTTTGTTTTTTTTTTTTTTTGTTTTTTTGTTTTTTCGAGGCAGAGTTTCTCTGTGCATCTCTGGGTGTCCTGGAACTCACTCTATAGACTAGGCTGGCCTCGAACTCAGAAATCCACCTGCCTCTGCTTCTGCCTCCCAAGTGCTGGGACTAAAGGCATGCGCCACCACTGCCTGGCAGTTCATTTCTTTAAAAACAAAACAATGTACTGTCCATTAATTCTACTTCCTGGAATGAACATAAAAATGTAGACTTGAACAGATATTGGCACAACATTCACAGCAAAGCCTTATTTACAATTGCCAAAGGAAGAAATAACCCAAATATCCATCAATATATGGATAGATAAATAAGGTTTTACACACACACACACACACACACACACACACACACACACACGCTGGAATATTACTGGCCTTAAATGATGGTGTGGACCAAGTGAAGGCATTTCTGCTAGCCTAATGCCCTGAGTTAAATCCCAGGACCTGCATGATGAAAAGTGAACACTGATTCCTATAAGGTTTCCTCTGACTGCGACACACACACACCAATCAATCAATTAATGTAATTTTTAAAAAATGGACCAAAAAATGGTTCAGTGGATGAAGAAATGTTGCCAGGTCTGAAGACGGTTCAATCCCTAGGACCACAAATGGAAAAGAACTGACTGTGATCTCCACACTGTCTGTGACACTCAGCCACACAGGGGTGTGCTCTTGTACACATCCATATATGTAAATATAAAAGTAAAGTGAGAAAAAACCACCAAAGAGTTAGGTGGTGTGCCACAAGACTTTAATTCTAGCACGTAGGAGACAAAGGGAGGCAGATCTCTGAGTTCTAGGAAAACCAAGGCTACACAGAGAAATCCTGTCTTGAAAAACAAAACAAACAAAACACCACCCACCAAAGTTGTGATACAAACCTAGAACACATGAATCTGAACACTATGCAGAGTGAAATAAAGTCACAAAAGGTCACATACTATATGCTGCCTGGGCGCGAGGCAGAAGGAGGGGTAAAATCCAGAGACTAAAACAGAAGGAGGCTGTGAAGGAGGCTGGTATATGAAAGGTATGGAGTTTCAAGAAGATGAGGAAGGTTCTGGAGATCAGCAGTTCGGACTGTAGTACGAAATGGTGAGCACATTTAATTACACTGAGTTAGATGATTTAAATCTTATTATTTAATGTTGATTATAAAATAAGACCTTAATACGCTTGCCCTGCAACTATTACGTCTACAACGTACTTAACATACCTGGCTTCCCTACTCACCAACTGCCTATGTGGCTGTGGGCTGCTTATTTAACTCTCCAAGGCCACAGCTTGAGAACCAAGCATAAATGCCCATTTTCCCTTAAGAGCCTCACCTCTGTACACAGTAACAGCACATGGTAGGTGAATACACCACTCCATTCCTAATGACAGTGCTGAGATTTAGAGGTTGCCACTGGGACATATGCCAATTCTTCCATCTCTAAAGAGAAAGCCTTCCAATTTATAGGAGAGATGTGGTAAATCCTCCACTAAAGGTTTCCCAGCTATGTACTAACAACAGCATATAACACAATCAGTTCCCAACCTCGTAGGAGGCTGACATCATAGGATAGTCAGCTTACCTGTACTGCCACCCGGTGACAAGGTTGGTGTACTTCATTAAATAGCCATTAACACTCTCCATGTGATCACTGTTTCAAAAAGAACAGAGCTGAAGTTAGTGGAAATAGGAAAACAAAACAAAAACAAACCCAGACAACTATACAGTTTTGAAAACAGTTGCAGAGACACTAACTCATTAAATTTTCCAGGCATGGTCATGATTGCCTTTAGTCTGTGCCCTCAGGAAGCAGAGGCAAGAAGAATCTCTGTATGTTGGATTGAAGCCAGCCTGGTTACATATTGAATGCCAGGCCAGCCAGGGATACAAAGAAATCATCTTGTAACAAAAGACCAAACAAAGAAGAAAGAAAGAAAGAACCAAACAAAGAAAGAAAGAAACCAACAAAGAAAGAAAGAGAAGGGAGGGGAGGAGGAGGGGGAGGGAAACGGGACAAGTCATGTGAATATAACACCACATAAATATAAACACAAAGACACTGTGAATGTCTATTTAAAACAACTCCCAAAATGAGTCCTAAAGAGTCTTTCTCTGCTTTGGGTACTCAACATACAGTCTGCTTTCCCTGAACTGTTTCTGTCCACGAGACTTACTCTTTGTCCAGTCCTGTAGCCCCATAACCTGAGTGTTGAACTCTCCATTTACCCTGCAAAGGCCCAGGCAGAACACAACAGAAATTATTTCCTCAAAGGATCAAGGTGTCCATAATTCACCATTTGGAAAGTCACTTCCTAGTCTGGGTTCTCCACACCAAGTCTTGTCTCTGGAAGGTGTCCTCCTGCCTGTGGCATGTCATAAAAGCACTGCAGCCAAGTATGTCCTATAAGAACTGGACTTCTACGGTTATCTGCCTGTGGATTATGGGAAGAAACTTTCCTAAAATCTTACCATACTAACTACCCTTTAGGAAAGTATAGACATGTTAAAGCCATCGAAGAGAGTTGGACGAGATGGTCAGTAGGCAAAGGGCTTGCTGTGCAAACATGTGGACCTGAGTTCAGATCCTTGGCTTTTTTTTTTTTTTTTTTTAAAAGAAAAAAATCGCAATCGCATGCCTTTAATCCCAGTGCTAGAAAGAATGGGAAGATCCCAGGCCTCACTGGCCAGACAGTCCAACCAACTGGTGAGCTCCAGGTCAGTGAGTCTATCCCAGAAATGAGGTAAAGGGCTGGAGACCTAGCTCAGCAGGGCACTGGCCAACAAATCTGATGATAGGACTTCCAGCTAGGAGCCTACACTGTAGAGGAAACAGGTCATTCCCGCAAGTTGTCCTCTGACTTCCTCACACATGCATGGCACATACTCCTGCTTGTGCATGTATATACAGATCCACACACATGCATGGCACATACTCCTGCTTGTGCATGTATACACAGATCCACACACATGCATGGGACATACTCCTGCTTGTGCATGTATATACAGATCCACACACATGCATGACACTCCTGCTTGTGCATGTATATACAGATCCACACACATGCATGGCACATACTCCTGCTTGTGCATGTATATACAGATCCACACACATGCATGACACATACTCATGCTTCTGCATGTATACACAGACACATTAGATAAATGTATATATATATATATATATATATATATATATATATATATATGAAAAAGGTAGAGAGTGATAGAAGACGTCACCTGACACTGACCTTCACACACCCACATGGGAGCACCTGCATATCCACCCCCCCCCTCTCTCTCTCTCTTATACACACACACACACACGCCAAAAATTAATTAAAGCAAGCAATTAAAAACTGCATCATCGGGGGCTGGAGAGGTGGCTCAATGGTTAAAAGCACTGACTATTCTTCCAGAGGTCCTGAGTTTGAGTCCCAGCAACCACATGGTAGCTCACAACCATGTGCAATGGGATCTGATGCCCTCTTCTGGTGTGTCTCAAGGCAGCTACAGTGTATTCACATATATTAAATAAATTTTAAAAAATGTTTTTAAAAAAAAACC
The DNA here is from genome assembly GCF_011762505.2 of Arvicanthis niloticus. NCBI lineage: Eukaryota > Metazoa > Chordata > Mammalia > Rodentia > Muridae > Arvicanthis > Arvicanthis niloticus. Next base: position 19,832,468 of record NC_047669.1, on the reverse strand, counting down.
TGCATCATCACCGGGCGGTGGTGGCACACGCCTTTAATCCCAGCATTGGGAGGCAGATGCAGGCAGATTTCTGAGTTGGAGGCCAGCCTGGTCTACAGAGTGAGTTCCAGGACAGCCAGGGCTACACAGAGAAACCCTGTCTTGAAAAAAAAAAAAAAAAAAAAACCCTGCATCATCTTTATTAACTCTACCATCTTCATTAATTCTGTATCAGTCATTTAATAGCTAACAGTAAAATTTTAAATATATACTTTTAATAGTATTATCTACAAAAATAATCCAAAGTGGTTCCTCACAAGTCACAATACAGTGATTTGTGTTCTAATGTTATCAACACTTTATTGGTGAATACATATAAAAAGAGTTAACTTTTAAGTAAGGCATACTAGCATATACCTGTGATCCCTGTACTCAAGAGGCAAAAGAATCAGGAGGTCAAAGCCATGGTCAGCTACCAGGCCAGAGATAAATAAAACTACAGTCTCAAAAAAAGGTTTAACTTTCTCATAAAAATTACAAGAAAGATGTTGATGGTGATTAACTTAATAACAGCATAAATCTAGTCTCATGTAAGAAGCAGATCCCAGCTGGTGGCAATCTGACAGAAATCCCAGCTTTTGGGAGGTTAAGGCAGGAACATGAATGAGTTCAAGGCCAACCTGGACTACATAAAATGAGACCCTGTCTCAAAACAGCAACAGAAGAACAAGACTCAAATAAGTAAGTGTAGACTACTGCTTGTTTTGATATACAAAACACCCGTCACCAATTACACAGAAACAACTTGAGCACCACTAGTCTTTGGCACAGACAATCACAGGTTCTCTTTAGTCTCCCTTTCTTCCCCAAGTGGGAAGACTGTGCCACCTGGTGGCCATGAGAAGATGCTGGGAGACTCAATGCTTTGCTTTGGGAGCTGTGGGTATGCTGTAGCCCAGACAGGTTTCAAAGTCACTATTCAACCAAGGACACCCTTAGACTCCATGCTGGCCCTGCCTGTCTCGCCAATGCTGGGCTGAGAGGCACTGCAGCACATCTCTGCGCTGGGCCCGAACATCTCTCTGCCCACTCCGTATCTCCTTATACAATCTAGCATCTCCTAATCCAAACACCCCAAGTCCTAATTCCCACATACAGACATCAAAATCTGAAAGCTCTCAGCCTGAAACCCTGCTGACCGAGTTTCTGATGGAAGGCTGTGACTGCGTGCGAGTGACCTTCCAGCGCTCACGCTTCACTCTGTAGAAGTGTATACAGTTTTGCAGATCTTAATGAACCTTTTAATATTAAGACAATCTGGTTGTTAATTGAGGAAAACATTATATACCGATTTTATCATGATATTTCATGTTCTATGAATCAGGTGATTAAAAACAAGACACTGAAAACTAAGCTATGAAGAAGTTATCTTCAGTAACACCACTGCTCACAAATTAGATGTATTTCTGATTTTTCAAAGTATCATCTGCTTGGAATTAGTCCTGGAAGCTGTCTAGGAAAACATCTGGAGAAGGGGCTGGAGAGATGGCTTGGTGGTTGAGAACACATACTGCTCTTCCAGAGGCCCTGAGTGCTCTGCCTAGCACCCATGTTGGGTGGGTTACCACTGGCCGTATCTGCCCAGTGGTATTAATACATTGAGTCTGACACTCCTAGAAAACAACTGTTTCAATTCCCAATCTCCATTATTACTGCATACTTCTTTTTGTTTGAGACAGTCTTACTACACACACACACACACACACACACACACACACACACACACACCCCTACCTGCCCTGAATGTCTCAAGCCTATCCCTCCTGCTTTAACTCCCTAAGGGATAGTGTCACAGGTGTTAGCTCCAGACATTAACCTTTATCAGACTTAAGTTACATAAAATGTTCAAAGTCAAACTTGCTTCCAAACACTTTCAGATCCTTCAGTTAAGAACAAATGATTCCCAAGTAGTCGTGGATTGCCTCTTTAGTCCCAGCACTTGGGAGGCAGAGGTAGACAGATCTCTGGGTTTGAGGCCAGCCTGATCTACACAGCAAATTCCAGGACACCCAGGGCTAAACAGAGTAAACCTGTTTCAAACAAACAAAAAACAAAAAAGAAACAAGAAAGGAAGAAAGGGAGGGAGAAAAGGAAAGGGATTATTACAAGCACTCTGAAAACCCACTGAAAAGTAAGAGAAATTCCCTAGAAGAAACATGACACATAGAGAAAACATGGTATCAATGGTCTCTGGCACTGGAACACAATTAAAACAGGAGTGTGTTTTAGCTGCCACCCAAATTTTTAAAAAGCCTTCCTTCTTTCCTTTTCAAGTTTTCCTTCAAGTGTCCAGTGTGCATAAACACCCCCTCTTTCCATGCCCCTCCCTCCTGTCAGTCCCCTTTGTCCCACTAGGCAGTGTTTCGTCTATTTCCACATGTCACATGCATCTATTGTATGTATCTAAACACAATCTAGGAGCCACAAGCCAGAGACTATGTATGGTATCTGTCTAAAAAGAGTATCTCATCAGAGTACAGGACTCTATGGTAAACAGAGTACAGGATGCTATGGTAACGGCTGGGGTGACAGGACCTGCTGATTGAGTAGATGTGAAATGAGAGAGAGTGAGAGAAAAGCAAAGGCAACAGCTAGATTTCAACTGCAGTAAATAGGCAAAAAATAGATGCCACACCCAAATGGGGGTCACAGAGGAACTCACACTTCACTCAGTGGCCTTACGGACCTGCAAAGTTCACAAAGGAGGTATCTGGTAAGGCAGCATGACTGAATGGCCTATGTGTGTACAGCACATTTGAAGGCTTGGTTGTAAACAAGACTACCCAAGATACATACACGACAAGAGACAGACAGGAGTGAAAGAGAATGCTAAGGAAAAGTTCAAGGACAAGAAGAATGAGGCATGGGGAACAGAGAAGCAAGAGCAGGGGCGTACAGAAGATGGGGTCTACACAAATTGAGGTGAGTGTGAAGCCAGTGGTTCTCTGTGCTACCTGAGACTGACAACCAAGGGGGAGCAACTGGGTGGACTGACGAGGGCAGAGTCAGGAGGTGGTAGTGAAGAAAGTACAGAGCCTCCAACACTCAGACCTGCGCTGAGGGACATTTTAGTTTGAGTTGATCAGGCTATTTTTTAAAAATACTTTCTAAAAAATTATTTTATGTGCATATATTATTTTGCCTACATGTACATCTGTGTGAGGCTGCTGGATTCTGAAGTTACAGACAGCTGTACGTCCTCTAGAAGAACAACCAGTGCTCTTAACCACTGAGCCACCTCTCCAGCCCCCTTAAATGCTGTTTTAATGAGGAAATCTTTATGAATGAAGAAATTTAAAGAACAAGTGTTCCTAGAAAAGCAACAGGCTTATTTTGGTTTTTGATAATGCATAGGGGAAATTTACATCCATAACTTTAAGAATGAATGAAATCAGGGTATGCCACGCATGCTTTTGAATCACAGAGATGAATTATTCAAGTTGTGGTTAATGGCCTATGTTTAATTCTAGTCCTTTTTTGTTCAGGAGCTGTTTGTATTGGTAGAGTGTGTGTGAAACTTAGTTATTATTCATGATAGATACATCTTTCGCAGATGTATCTGTCATGAATAATGAACAGATACTTGAAATAAATATTCTAGTACTCATAGTTATAGGTACTTAACTATTGATTGGGCTGGAGATATAGCTCAGTGATAAAGAACTTACCAAGCAAGCTCAAAGCCATTGGTTTGTTCCAGCACCAATGCTAATCATTTTTATTATCACCGTGTTCTGCAATAGATATTCTGCTAGGGCTACAGAGCTTCTGAGGATTGCCCCATTCACAAGCCAGCAAATTAGCAGGCTACAATTTCATAGGGAGTGGCAGAGGGCTCCTATGTGGGAAAGGACAGACTGACTTCAGTTCTCAGAGCAACAGCAGCACACAGATTTTCAGCCCAATCCCACCAGGCCACAAAGAGGGCATGTGACACCTACACACAGGACAGAGTGTGTTAAAGGGCAGAACTTAAGGCCTGGCTAGAACACACATCTTATCAAAAGCAGCAAACTGTACTACTGACTCTGCCAAGTAAGACTTTGTTTCATCACATGAGACTTATTTTCATCACAGAAAAAAAAAAAAAAAAAAAAAAAAAGCAATGGCACACATGACCATCTTCTGAGGAATGTTTGGTGAGCAGAGGTACTGGCTGCCCTTTGTCCCACAGTTGTTTTCAAGGCTGTGTAACAGCAGCCTAGAAGACAGAGGCCCATTCCAAGGCTTCCACCAGTCCAGTCCTTCCTCTGAAAAGCACAATTGCATGCTAATGCAGAAAAGAGATCTATCTGCCTTTTAGCTAGTCGTGGTTAGCTGGTGGAAAGCAACAATAAAATGTTTGAAGTGTTTAAAGTTTGGAAAGGCAGGCCCTACCATATGCCCAGCCTGCCGTTCAGCACTTCCTTTGGTTTGTTCCTTTCCATCCATTTCAATAAACAGTGCAGTCCGGATTTGTGAGCCTCCCTCTGTACACGCCTTCAATCCCAGCACTCGGGAGGCAGAGGCAGAGGCAGAGAGGCAGAGGGGCAGAGAGAGAGGCAGAGAGGCAGGGAGGCAGGGAGGCAGGGAGGGAGGCAGAGAGGGAGGCAGAGAGGCAGAGAGAGGCAGAGAGAGGCAGAGAGAGAGGCAGAGAGGCAGAGAGGCAGAGAGGCAGGTGGAGCTCTGACTTTGAGGCCAGTCTGGTCTACAGAGGGAGATCCAGGACAGCCAGGGCCACACTGAGAAATCCTGTCTCAAAAAAACAAAAACAAACAACAACAACACAACAAAAAAAGCTGACACAGAGAATAGAAAAATAAAGAGGAAAATTCATCTATGAACTGCCAGCATTCACAGTGAAAAAGGAGGGACCCCAAATTAAGAAATCTATCCTCTCTACAAATGGAGTAAAATCCATGTGTGAATTGAATATAAATGACTCTAAAGGAAAGATAATTAAGGGCTAATGGAATAAATTCAACCAACTTTTTCTTAGGGTCGCCAAGAAACAGTCTGCAAACAGAGGTTCTTTCCTACCCTGATTTTTTTCAATGAGACTGAAAATGAAGGCCAGGAGATTCCAACTTCCACTCTGCTGGGTGTGTACATAATTGGGAATTGAGTAACAGAGAGACTCACACACTGAATGGGCTCAAAAATAATTGTTATGAGTTAGAATCATAGCAAAATATGAGACAAGCTATGTATTAAACTAGTTATTACTATCAATAAGTATCCATTCATTTATAGCCTATCTTCTTTTAATACCTCTATGCAAATAACTAGTCATAAAACTTTTTCCAATTACTAGCTATAGGATCCTAGCCAACTCATTTCAACTTCCATTTTCTTCCACTGTTGACAAAGACAGTGCCCACTACCTTCCTCTGAGAATTGCTGGGTTAAATATATATGTCCATGTCCCTTCATTCTGAAGCTAGCTGAATGTGACCTGAAAACACTCGGGCATACTGAGCTGGGCACATCCAAAGCCCAGTGCATAATCTGACTGCCCCAGATTCATTTATCCTCTAAATTTTCAGAGTTTTAAATGTGGGTGACAACTAGGGTCACCTGTCCTTCCTTCCCTCACTATCACCCCTCACCCATTCCTCCTTTTACCCTTATTGTCTGGTGTCCTGGTTCCTTGGCTCATTTCCTAGCACCTAACTGCCTCTTAGTCACTAACAATCAAATCAAATTTGTTTGATCACATGAAAAATGATTTGATATTAAATCATCATCCAGATTCCATTAATTACTAACTATGGTAGACATTCTCTGGCATGTACCCAATGACCCAGACAGCTGGTGTGCATGCCCTGTGTATGTACGCCCGGAGGAAAGTGATGTGACGCCACTTCCATGCTTAGGTTAGAAAGACTGTGACTTATTGAGAGCATAAGCCTGGCTAGAGCTCTGGCTTTCAGACTCACCTCTGATGAACTAAGCTGCCCAGTTCTAGTATACTTTGTAGAAAGGACCATGTGGCCAGGAACCATCAGTCACCAGGACCTTAGGACTTTGTCCAACAAGGCAAAAAGAACTAAATTAGGCCATGAGTCCCAAGAGAGAGCTAAAAAGCAGAACCTTCCTATTTAAATTCAAGCCTCTGGGTGATCATGGCTTCATGGAAAACAGAGACAGGACAGAACTAGCTATGCCAAAATACTCAACCCACACACACTGTAAAATAATAAATGCTGCTGCTTTAGCTGGGTACGGTGGTAACATGTCTTTAATCAACTTGGAAGGCCAAGGCAGGAAGGTCTGGGATTCAGGGCCCCAGCCTGAGACAAGAAGACCTGGTCCTCCTGCCACCTCCCTCAGAGGTACAAGGGTATGGTTTAGTAAACTCCTCACAGCACTGGTGAGGCAGACAAAGGGGAACCCTGGGCTTAGTGAGAGACCTTAAAGTGGAGAGGGCTGCAGAGAAAGTGGGTAAAAGCATTTACCACATAAGCCTGGCAACTCAAGTTCCATCTCTGCAACCCACAAGTGCAAGCAGAGAACTGACTGCCACAGCTGCCTTCTGACCAGGGTGACATGGACACCCCAGTACACGTTCACACTCACACACACACACATTATACACACAGAGTGATACATTTTCAAATACTAAAAATAAAAACAAGATGGGAAACAACTGAGGAAGATGCTGACATTGACCACTGGTGTCCACACACACACATGTACACATGCACTTAACACACACATATTCACACACATGGACACATGCACCCAACACACACACACACACACACACACACACACACACACACACATGCACACAAGTACACATGCACCAAATACACACACATGACGCACTCAACACACACACATTCACACACATGTACCCAACAAACACACACAAGTACACATGCACCCAACACACATATGTATACATGCACCCAACACATACACACAAATGTACAATGCACCCAACACATACACACATAAGTTTTTTCTTTGTCATTAAAAGTGCTCTAAGGGGCCAATGAGATGGCTCACTGGGTAAAGGCACTTGCTGCCAAGCTTAATGAACTGAGTTCAATTCTTGGAATCCACATAGTGGAAGGAGAGATTCCTGGCTCGAGCCTCCATATGCCCACTGTAGCATACATACCCACACACACAAACAAATAAGTAAAATACATTTTATTTTATTTAAAGCTAAAATATTGTTGGCTTACATGCTTGCAAGGTTCTAGGTTTATCTCTCTATATTGCTAAAAGTAAGTAAATAAAATCCAAAAATATATTGAATATAAATAAGAATTTACTAAACAAAGAAATAAAACAATTTTATCTGGCACTGTGGCTCACATCTTTGATCCCAGCACTCAGGAGGCAGAAGCAGGCAGATCTTTCAGTTCTAGTCCAGTTTGGTCACAGAACTAGTTCCAGGATAGCCAGGACTACACAGAGAAACCCTGTTTACAAAACCCAAAAAAAACAAAACAAACAAACAAACAAACAAAAAAAAAAAAACAGAAAAAAATAGGATTGGAGAGCCAGGTGTGGTACTGCATTCTTTTAATCCCAGAACTGGAAAGGCAAAAGAAGCAGTTAGATCTCTGTGAATTTCAGACCGGCTTGTTCTACCTAACAAATTCAGGCCATGCAGGGTTACATAAGACCCTGTCTCAAATAAAGGGGGTTAGGGGGAAGGGGCAGGGGCTGGAGATGGGAAAGTTAAAACTGCTTGTGTATAACCATGAGGACTGGTGTTCAAATCCTTGCACTCACTTTTTATTTTTGGTTTTTTGGTTTTTTTCGAGACAGGGTTTCTCTGTGCAGCCCTGGCTGTCCTGGAACTCACTCTGTAGCCCAGGCTGGCCTCGAACTCAGAAATCCACCTGCCTCTGCCTCCCAAGTGCTGGGATTAAAGACGTGCGCCACCACCGCCCGGCATCCCTGCACTCACTTAACAAGCCAATTCCACAAATATTTGTACCTCCAGCTCTGAGGAACCCAATGCCCTGACTAGGCTCCATGTGCTCACAGACATGCATACTGCGCATACATGAGAACATGCTTACAAAGACATGCACACACACACAGTTTTAAAAAAGAAAAAAAAAAAAAAAAACAAAAAAACTTGGGAGACAGGCAGTTCCAGGACAGCCAGGGGTACACAGAGAAACCCTGTCGTGTCGAGGGGTGGGGGGTGAGAGAAGAGGAAGAAGAAGAGGAGGAGGAGGAGGAGGAGGAGGAGGAGGAAGAAGAAGAGGAGGAGGAGGAGGAGGAGGAGCAGGAAACAACCCTGTCTCAAAGAAAACAGAAGAAAAAGAGAAATCAGTAAAAATACTTTCTCCAGGAAGGAAAACTAGGTGGTTGGGACAGGCATTTAAGGCAAATATATCACATATGTAATCCTTTTACCTATATTTTTTAAAAAAGAAATTAATAAAATGTTTTAAATATGATATTAGTATTAGGATCAGGAGGATCAGTTCAATGTCATCCTCAGCTACATAGCAAACTCAAGGCAAGCCCAGCTGCCTGAGAGCCATCCTCAATCAAATCCATCTCTCTCTCTCCCCCCTCCTCTCTCACACACACACACACACATACACACACATACACACACACACACACATATTGTGTACCCAACAATGTACATTTTCAAAATTGAGATAGTATCAAATTATAGTAGCGATGAAAGCTACTGATGAGATCTGTAGTGTTCAGATAGGCAGTTAAAGACCTGGCTCTGGAGTTCCTGAAGGATTTCCTGACTCAGACTCCATTAGCTGAGGTCAGACAGGAGAAAGAGATAAAGAGTCCACAACACAAGTAACACCAGCCTTGAAAAGGGGAAAAGCCAACCAAAGCAACTAAAGGAGAAAAGCCCAGCCAACCGCCAACTGAGGCAGGAACAGGGCACTGAGGGGAAACAAAGAGAAAGTTCTGTCTGTCGGGAAGTCAAGAAAGAATTCTAAAGGCACGTGTACTTACTGGGAACTCAGGTGGAAGACAGACAGGAAGACACTCACTGTTCCTCAGTAGGGACAGAGCAAACAGTGTGAGCTGTCTGAGGAGCAGGGAGTATAAACTGTTTTCCAGAGCAAAGGATTAGGTCACTTTTTGTAATTGTTATTATTTTGGTTTAAACATTTTTTTTTTTGTTTTTTTGAGACAGGGTTTCTCTGTGTGCTTTAAACATCTTTAGACTCTAAACCTGAGGGAGAAGCCAAGAAAAGAAGACCACGAGTTTTGAGCACCTAATATTTGCTCTAATTCTATTTAATCTTTCACTTTAATTCGGAGTGGTTTTCAGAATTGTACTAAAAGAAGACTGACCTCTGGCTATCTTGAACTTTTCCTTACTTCCTTGAATGATATAAAAATATCCCCACAAAAAGAATTTTCTTATGGTTCATCTTAACACGTAAAGGGAGAGGGGTTGGAGAGATGGCTCAGTGGTTAAGAATACTAGCTGCTCTCCCAGAGGACCTAGGTTTGGTTCCCAGAACACATGTGGCAGCTCACAACTGTCCATGAGTCCAGGTCCAGAGGATCTGATGCCTTCTTCTAGCTTCAACAGCCAATGCACACATGTGCAAACATACATACACATATGAAAACATTCATACACACATGTGCAAACCTACATACACACAGGTGCAAACATACATACACATATGCATTCATACACACATGTGCAAACCTATATAGACACATGTGCAAACCTACATACACACATGTGCAAACATTCATACACATCAAAAAATAAAATGAAAAAAATCACAAAGGGGGAGAAATTACACTGACTTTACTTCAATCCCCATTTGCCAATTAAAAAGTTACCTACTCTTCTCATTTCTGTAGGTTCGTGCCTGCATATTTCACGTACACATATATTTGCATATTAGGGTTTTGGGGAGAGTGATACAGGGCTCTCTATGTAGTCCTGGCTGTGCTGGAACTCACTATGCAGATTTGAGGCTGGCCTCAAACTCAGAGCTCCTCCGGTCCGGTCCGTCTCCCCTGTGCCAGGATTAAGAGAATGCCACCACACCCAGCCCATATTTGCATATTGTAATACATTCCCACTTCATATATATGAATAGTGCTCATGATAAAAATGTATCTTTCACAAAATCTTGGTTCTAACCCCTTCCAAGTTCCACAAGTGCAGTCAAAGAACTTAAAACAATCAAAACCCAAAACAAACATACAAAAGACAACTAGAAGTAAACAGTTACCCAAAATGTCAATATTCATCAGTGTAGATCCAACATCATACGATGCCCTAATTCCGTTCATTCTTAGAATTATGGGTAGTAATCTCTCCCTACACTTCACGTATATATAATTTAAACACACACACACACACACGTATATATAATCTAAAACCACACACACCAAAATGAAGCTTTGGATATTTTTCCAAGTTTTTCATTTATATTAATAAAAACTAACTAATGTGGAATCTCAAGAGTTTTCAAGTAGCCTGATCAGACTCTACTGCTCGTCTGCCTTTGTACTAAGTATTTAAGTCCCTTGCCTTCTCAGTCACAAAGTGTGCTTCTTCTTACTCTTACTACCCCAATCATCCCACAAGTTTTGAGACCAGCATTTGCCTCTAAAAGCGCTGAGCTCGGGTTTCTGTTCGAACAGCTATTCAGGCTTGCTTGTAAACAAGATTACAACAGCGGCAAAAACCAGAAGTGAGTGCGAAAATTAATCAGAGGAAGAATAAACCCTGGGGCAATTTCTGAATTCCTCAAAGGGCCTCAACAAATACCTGTTGAATGAATTTCTGAAGAAAGTCAATCCTGTTCACGAAAGCAGGGTTCTATCTCCAAGTCAGATTAGCAGCCGCTTCGGAAGTGGCCTTCCAACTGGGACATGCGGACCCCAACACACTCCGAGCCTCCCCAGAACATCACTTTGGAGGGCCATACCTGTACTGCCAGCCTTTCGTACCGCCGCCGCGGCTGCTGTTGCTGCTGCTGCTGCTGGCACCCCCACAGCTGCTGTTGCCGCTGTTCTTGTTCGGGGTCACTGCTGTGGCCAAGCCCTCCAGCTTCCCTTCACTCTCGGAGACTTTCATCACTGATGCCGGCTCACCTCCCTGCATCTTAACTCCAAAGTTCATCTGCCCTTCTCGGGCGGGAGAGACCAAGTCCAGAGGTATCTTGTAGGTACGTTTTCCCTTTCTCTCTCTCGTTTTTTACTCTCAGTGGGATCTCAGACCTCGGCTAGAGTGGAAATCGACAGTGGTCCAGAAAAAGAGGACACGCATTTCCACTTTGGTTGAAAGTTTTAAAGAGCACAGGTACCCTTCAGATAGATGCCTCTCCCGAGCAAGAACAAGGAGGACAAATCACCCCGCCAGAGGGCTCGGTGCCACACTCCGAGGAGCAGCCGGGCGGCGCGGGCGAGGTCGCGGATCCTCCTCCCAGGAACGCGGGGCAAGGACGGGAGACCACGGCTCGGGAGCCCGGAGCCCACGGCCTGACCTCAGGACTCGGGGTCGGGCCAGCCGCCCTGCCTCTTCTCCTCAGCCGGGTCCTCAGGAGAAAGGGCCCGTCCAGCCAGCTCGGCGGTTCCCGCCGCAGCCCCGAACTGAGCCGGAGCGGTCGCGCGCAGCCCGCGGAAGGTAGGGCAGACGCCGCCGGGCGGGACGCGGGCTCCGAGGCCGCTTAGCTTGGGCTGGAGGTGTAGAGGTTCGCCGTGGCCTCCTTCGAAAGCCACAGCCCTGGAGCCCGGCGGAGTTCACCGGAGCCGACAGTTCCCTGGAGCTTCCTTAGCCCTAAACGTAAAAGCCAGGGCCCCGGCCGCCGCCCCACCCACAGCCGGTCACCCACCCGCCTGCTAGCTCTCCCCGCCTTCCTTTCCGGTGTCGTGTGAGCTCACTTCCGCTAGAACTGAAGCGCTGGCGCCATCTTTGATTAGGGCAGTCGAGCCCGAAAGGAGGCGGTGACAGGCACCTCAAGGGAGAGAAGAAGCTGAAGGAGGAAAGCTGTGGGGAAGAGCCACTAGAAAGGAGGGAGAAACAAAGGGAATGGAATGGCCTTGCTAAACAGGTCTTGTCCTCTCCTCTCTAGTTCCTTGCCTTTTAAGGGAACCTAAAAAAATAATTTACAGAACAAAGGGGAAAATCACCTGATCCAGTCATTTTGGAACAACAACAAAAAACCCAACATGATATTGGACTAAGATAAATCAGTCTTAAAACGAAATTGTCTTGGAAATTAGAGCCTTTGGTGATACAGGAGAAACTTAAAGTAGATTGATATATAAAGGATTTACTAATAAACTCACTTGGGAGATACTAAGTTACACAAAGTAGAATTTAGGTAAAAGAAGACAAATTCTTCCAATAGGACTGGAAGAAAAATAGTTTATAGCCAGACTTGCTATAAACTGTAAGAAAGAAAACTTTTGCCATAATGGAAGTTTATGGTCTCTGAAGAAGTTTCTCTTATTGTTAATCCCCTGAGCTTGGCCTCCAGTTAGGCTCCACTCCCACAACAAAAGGAGATGACCTTGACTTACAGATAGCCATTACCTCCATCAAAGAGCATTCCTAAGACACAACACGGGCAGTGCAGGGCCACAACCATCTGCAAGGCCTGGCCTGCCCCGCCATTACGCTCTGTCTAGTCACAGGAAAAGTTTACCTCTGCCAAGTGGGCAAGATGAACCTGGATAACAACTATTTGAAAGAACCACACTACTGTACTTAAGAAATAATCCTTGTCTAAGACAGGGTTCTCTAGAGTCACAGAACATATGGAATGTCTCTATATATTAAGGGAATTTATTGTAATGACTTACAGTCTGTAGTCCAGTTAACCCAATAGGCAGCTATGAATGGGAAGTCCAAGAATCTAGTAGTTGCTCAGTTCCACAAGGCTAGTTTAAGCTGGTCTTCTGTAGAAGTAGGTTCCAACAAGTGTGCCAACAAGTAAGTATAAGCAGGCAAAGAAGGAAGCCTTCCTTCTTCCAGTGTCCTTATGTAAGTCTCCAGCAGAAGGTGTGGCTCAGATTAAAAGTGTGTACCACTATGCCTGGACCTAAAACTTGCTTTGTCCCAGGTCTTTGAACTCAAAGATCTGCTTGCCTTAGTCTCCTAGAATTAAAGGTGTGTACATCGACTGGGCCTAAGATTTTCATGGCCACTATGCATCAAGATCTCACTATGTCAACATCCAGGTCAGAAACCTGTCTTCCATCCTCAAGATCTGGATCGCAGGTGTGCCCTCCTTTGGATTGTAGTTCATCCCAGATGTAATCAAGGAATTACATGAATAACCATGGAATAGCCAAGACAATCCTGATGATAACTTTGCTGAGTAAATGTCCCATTTGCCCAGAGTTGCAGTCTCCTATTTCATCTGAAATTGTTCAAGGCATAACCTGAAAAGGATTTAAGGATGATGGCCTATGGGATGCACATGGCCTATGGGAGGCACATGGCCTATGGGATGCACATGGCCTATGGGAGGCACATGGCCTATGGGAGGCACATGGCCTATGGGATGCACATGGCCTATGGGATGCACGTGGCCTATGGGAGGCACGTGGCCTATGGGAGGCACAGGCTAAGGTGTAGATCAGTCAGTAGAGTCTTCGCAGGATTGTTATTAAGAAACATTGTTCTTAGTCTCATATAGTATCATGGACTTCATGGAGTTCTCTGTCTACCTAGTCCTGCGTCTGGTGGTTATCGTGAGTGATGTCACTGGGTTCTGGTTATCAGGTGCAGCCTTGCAGGTAGTGGGATTCTTGTCTAAAAGGCATGTTTTACTGTGTTCATTACACTGGACAACAGGGAAGTAACCCCCACAACTGAAAATACAAATAAATGAATAAAGGATTTGGGGGGTGAAACAGTCAGTGGGGTGCAGTGGAGAGCCTGACTGGAGAAGGGAAACATGTAAAAAGGGATGTCTCACAGATAACACTTAAAATGAGACGATGAGAGACAAGGATGCTAAGGGAAGAACGATCTGTACTTACTCCATGAAGAGGGGGCCTGAAGCCTGAGCAGGATGGAGAATGTGGTATGGAGTGAGGGTGAAGAAAGGGGGAAATTTGGGTCTGACTGTAAATGTAATGGTGTTAGAAACAATAAAAAGGAAGGCAGCAGGCTGGGGAGAGGTGAGAGGCAGACTCACAGCCATGGGGAGGTGAGAGGCAGACTCACAGCCGTGGGGAGGTGAGTGGCAGACTCACAGCCGTAGGGAGGTGAGAGGCAGACTCATAGCTGTGGGGAGGTGAGAGGCAGACTCACAGCTGTGGGGAGGTGAGAGGCAGACTCACAGCTGGAGAGAGGTGAATGGCAGACTCACAGCTGTGGGGAGGTGAGAGGCAGACTCACAGCTGGAGGGAGGTGAATGGCAGACTCACAGCTGTGGGGAGGTGAGAGGCAGACTCACAGCTGTGGGGAGGTGAGAGGCAGACTCACAGCTGGAGGGAGGTGAATGGCAGACTCACAGCTGTGGGGAGGTGAGAGGCAGACTCACAGCTGTGGGGAGGTGAGTCTACCTCTCACCTCTCCCCAGCCTGCTGCCTTCCTTTTTATTGTTTCTAACACCATTACATTTACAGTCAGACCCAAATTTCCCCCTTTCTTCACCCTCACTCCATACCACATTCTCCATCCTGCTCAGGCTTCAGGCCCCCTCTTCATGGAGTAAGTACAGATCGTTCTTCCCTTGTGGGGAGGTGAGAGGCAGACTCACAGCTGGAGAGGGGTGAATGGCAGACTCACAGCTGGGAGGAGATGATACTGGGCCTAGAAGAGAAGAGCAATAGGAGAGAGAGAGAGAGAGAGAGAGAGAGAGAGAGAGAGAGAGAGAGAGAGAGAATCATGCCACAGACTTCATGCTGGAACCCTGTAGACAGAAAGAAAGCCTTCAGGTCCAGGGAGGAGCTGTGTTAGGAGAGTTTCCACATGACAATGTCCTGGAGGAAAACCTTCAAATCCCAGAACAAAGGAGGTTTCCAACTTCTCTAAGTGGGTGGCAGGATTTCCACACGATGGGACACCTGGCCTAGCCTACTTGACTCTTGCACAGAGGCAGGCACTAGGTAGGACCATAAGGTTACTGTTTTCAGTTTCCAGGGAGAAAACTTGACTTGTTTTCCAGCCATAGCTGGGGCCTGCCAAGTTTTTGTCTCAAGGACAGACTTTAGGGGAACCTGGACCAATTCCCCAAGGCTGCCATATCTGGCTTCTTAGACTGACCTGGTCTTCAAGCAGCAGGTCTAACGAGTGGAATGCCATGGAAGATTTTTAACTGGGAGGGGCCTGTGACCTGATTAAGAGTTCTTAAATCGATAGTCCTTTCAACAAGTGATATTGGAACAATTGGCTAATCACATGCACAATGATAAGTCTGGACATCTCTGCCTCATTTAATTACATAATTAGCTCAAAATGGACTAGAACATACATTTAAAAGCTAGTACTTGGGAACATTAGCTAGTACTTAAACATTAGGAAAACAGATAAATTTCTATTGTCTCTTGTTAGGCAAAGGTTTTCTTGTTGTACAACATCAAAACACTAAAGAACAAATAATTTAAAAATAGGCTTCGTGAAAATTAAAAAAAAATGTTTTTCAAATCATACCATTGAAGAAAATGAAAAAAATAATCCATAAAATGGGTAAAATATTTGCAAACCATGTGTGAAGGACTTCTATCCAGAATATATAGAAAGCTCTTACAACTCAGATATAAGCAATTAAAAACCCAGGGCTAAAGAGACAGCTCAACCACTCGGCTGATCACCGCTCTTGCAAAGGACTGATTTGGTTCCCAGCCACATATCATGTGGTCAGGAACTAACCTACTGCCAATTCCAGAAGACTTGCTGTCTCCTTCTGGCCTTTAAAAGAGCATCTGCACACATACAGTACACATAATAAACTCACACACTCAGTCACACTCATGTATACACACTCACACATATACACAATATTCTAACTTTAAATATGGACAAAGGATTTTAATATACATTACTCTGAAATATCTACAAGAGTCATAATTTTATTTATATATATGCATATTATATGTTATATACATATATTTATAATATATGTGTATATATAATTACATATAAATACACTACGATTCTCTGGGATTTTCTTGTTTGTTTTGTTTTTTGAGATAGGGTTTCTCTGAGTAGCCCTGGCTGTCCTGGAACTCACTCTGTAGACCAGGCTGGCCTTGAACTCAGAAATCCTCCTGCCTCTGCCTCCCAAGTGGTGGGATTAAAGACGTGCGCCACCACTCTCCAGCTCCACTATGATTCTCAACATCATCAATCATCAAGGGAATATAAATGAAGAAAAGCCAGAAATGGTAGCCCTTGCTGCCAATCCCAGCACTTAGAAAGTTGAGGCAGGAGGATCAAAAATTCAAGATCATTCCTAGATACATAAACAAGATCAAG
Organism: Arvicanthis niloticus; assembly: GCF_011762505.2. Classification (NCBI taxonomy): domain Eukaryota; kingdom Metazoa; phylum Chordata; class Mammalia; order Rodentia; family Muridae; genus Arvicanthis; species Arvicanthis niloticus. The sequence goes on along the minus strand of NC_047669.1, from coordinate 19,816,027 downwards.
ACCAGCCTAAGCTATCTGAGATTCTGTACCAAAAAAACAAGTGGGGCATGGTGCCACAAGCTTTTAATCTCAGCGCTCAGGAGGCAGAGGCAGGCAGATCTCTGTGAGTTCAAAGACAGCCTGGTCTACATCGTGAGTTCCAGGTTAGCCAGGGCTATGTGGTGAGTCCCCTGAATTAATTAGCTAATTAATAACAAGTGTTGAAGATACTGAGTAACTTAGATACTATCATTAAAAATGAAAAATGTAAACCAGGCCTGGTGGCACACACCTGTAATCCCAGTGCTTGGGAGGCAGAGGCAGGAAGATCTCTGTGAGTTCTATGTCAGCCTGATCTACAAAGTGAGTCCAGAACAGCCAGGGCTATACACAGAGAAACCCTGACTTGGAAAAGAAAAAAAATATTCTATATGACGGAATATTTAATCATTTTTTTTAAAAAAGGATGGGGGCTGGAGGTATGGCTCAATGGTTAGAGTCGTACTGCTCTTGCAGAAGACCAGAGTATGGTTCCCAGGACCCATGTCACATGGCTTAAAACTGCTTCTAACTCCAACTCCAAGAGAATATGATACCTCTGGTCTCTGAAGTACCATGTGCACATACAGACGCACAGGCATACACATCTATTTTTTTTAAATAAGAAAATAAGTGTTAATGAAAAAGACCTGATATATGTGCAACAAAGATAGGCATTGAACATACTTATATTCCAAGTAAAAGAAGACACAAGGAGGTTTTGGAGAGCCGACAGAAGGCAGCTATCATCCTTGCAGCCATCTTGAGCCATATACCCTGACAAGAGACTTGTTTACAACAGCCTACAACAGCTGAGCACACTCTGATAACATCTTGTTTTAGATACCCAGGATCTTCCCTTGTGTGTGTGAGACTTAAAGGTGTGAGATTTAAAGGCATGACTTAAAGGCTTGACCTAGAAGTGAGACATATAAGAGGCAAGAGGCAGACAGAAGAAGGAAATTTGGAAAAGGCACCTGGAAAGGAACTTGGACTGGGAAAGAGACTAGCAACTTGGAACTAGAATTAGGACTTGAGACTTATTGCAGCTGGAAACTGGGATTAGGACTTGAGACTTGGTGCTAGGAACTCGGGACTTGGAACTCGGGACTTGGAGAGAAGAAGAGAGACTACAGAAAAAATGGGATTGAATCACACTCTGTCTGGTCTCCATTCTGCATGTCCGTCCTCACTCTCTCTCTTGCTGAACCCCGACCCGCAGACTGGAGCAGCTTGGGACAGTGCAGGCTCTAACAATTTAGCCCCCAAGGCTTTTGACAGTATGGGTTCCAACATTGATAGAGCGGTCCCCAACATTTTGACCCCCAAGCATGGGGCAGATCAGTCCACGACATTTTGGCACCCAACATGAGACAGCTTGGGCCAAGAGAGGAGGTCACATACTGCATGCTTCCATTTATAGGAACTATCCAGAATAAATAAACCTTGGACGACAAAATGCAGATTAATGCAGATTACTGGTTGCCAGGAGCTAAGAAAAGGGAGGAGGGCTATACGGATGGCCATGGTGGAGAGGGCTTGCTGCTCTTGCAGAGAACTTAAATTTAGTACCTCACCTCCAGCTCCCGGGGATCCAGTGCCCTCTTCTGGCCCCTGTGGGCACCTGTCCACTTGTGGCATGCACATACACAGATACACACATACACTCTCACACACAATTTAAAATAATAAAAACAATCTTCCAAATGGGAAATGGATGAGTAAGAAGAGGCTTTAGGTGTGTGGCATTTTTTATTGTATGTGTCTGTAATAATGAAATCATTTTAATATCAGGTAGTAGTGAATGAAGGTCACCTCATCTTGTGAAAGTACTCAAGCCACTTACTTCTATACTGTACCCTTTAAAGGGGTGAGATGAAAGTACATCAGTAAGTCTGTTGTTTAGATTGTTCAGTCTGGGGATGGAGTTCCGCTGGTGCTTGCCTACCGAGCCCTGGGTTCTACCCTTAGCACCACACAAACCAGGCATAGTGGCACCCCTCTAAACCCAGCACTCGGGAGGTGGAGACAAGAGAACCCGAAGTTCAAGATTATCCTCAGTCTGAGGCTAGACCAGGATACATGAGACCTTGTTTGTTAGAAAAATAAAAAAGTGATAGAGAGAATTGATTTTAATGAAAGACAAAGGGGGACTGGTTATTAATAGCAGGTAATTATACAGAAGTAGGTCACAAATGATAGTGGAGTCATCGCGGGTGTGATGAGGAATCCGTCAATCAATCTAGCATTGAGGGATAACATGGACTGTTCAACTTTAGAGTTCCTGAAACTATTGTGGCAGCAAGAGTCAGGGACTGGCTCCAGGCAGCTAGACCCACTATGGAATGCAGTTACTGGGAAAACCAGAGCTAGGCCAGGAGAGCGCAATTCAAATGTTGCTACATTGTTTTGTGTAAGCAACTCACCAGGATAAGTTATGATGAGACCCTTGTGGAATCAGAACCAGAGGAACTGCTTGCATGGATCTGGGCTTTGTTTTGTTCTGCTGTGATACTGGGATTTGAACCGAGGACCTCAGACATGCTAAGCAAGTGCTTTACAACTGAGCGATAGCCTCAGCCCTGTTTTTCTTTTTATTTTAAGATGGGGGGTCTTAAGTTGCCAAGGCTAACCTTGAACTTTTGATTTCTGGTCTCAGAGTCCCCCATAGCTGGGATTACAAGCCTGCACCACCAGGCCCAGTTGGATATTTGTTTTCTTTGTTATTGTATATTAGGGTCTAAATCTGATCTTCACTCAGTGTCCAAGGGGAGGTGAAACTATGATTTGAAAAAGGAAGATGAATTCACTTTTCCAAAACCTTCAAAGGGATACATCTGCATCGCTGCAGGGATGTTAGGGTACCTTCCTCAGCAATCCTGCTGGACAGTAGATCAGGTCTCTTTTTCTGTGAGAGAAGCTTCATAATGGCTTCAGGAAGTAAAACTGACATGAGCTGTGCTCCTGTGCCTTTGGGTAAGGGACACAATGTACCTCTTTGTATCTGTTTTTCTTCATCTGTCAAGTGGTAACATCTCTGTGATGGACTGAATTGTGTCTTCATTCCCACAGAATGTTGAAGTCCTAACTCTCCCTTCTGTGAGATTGTATTTGGAGACAGGACCTTTGAAAGATGATTACAGTTAAATCAAGTGGTGTGGATTAGTGTAGACAGTGGTCCTTGTCATAGGGGTTTCTATGTAGGAAGAGACTGAAAAAGCTAGATTTCCTCCCATCTGAGGAAGCTGGAAGAAAACAGTTATGTATGCTACCAAGAGGGCTCACACCAGAAAGCAAGCATACTGCACCTCCGTCCTGGACTTCCACCCTCCCAAGCTGTGAGAAAAGGCCTTCCTGTTCCTGTTGCTTGAACCATCCAGCCATGGCCTGTATTTCTGCAGGTCAGCTCTGCAAACACAGAAAACTGTTGTTGTTTTTTGTTGTTGTTGTTGTTTTGGGGTTTTTTTTGTTTGTTTTTTTGGAAGCTGGCCACTTTTGACCCCCAAATGAAATATAGTTTTTCAGACATATTTTGACTTTACAACTAGACCTGTCTGGATGTCTCTGTAGGTGCAGAATCCTAATAAGATTATCTGGAGTCCCCAGCATGTGCGGTTGGTGAACATACAGGGACATGGTCACCCACCCATCCTTTTTTACAGGCTTCCCCAGCCACTTATTATTATTATATAATATTATTTATTTAATAAATATTTATTTATTCAGTGTGTGTGTGTGTGTGTGTGTGAGAGAGAGAGAGAGAGAGAGAGAGAGAGAGAGAGAGAGAGAGAGAGAGGACAATTCTATTCTCAGAAGTCATTTCTTTTTTTTATTGGATATTTTATTTACATTTTAGATGCTATCTCTTTCCCCATCCCCCCCAGACCCCTAGAAAGCCCCTATCCCATGCCCCCTTTTCCTTTTTGCATTTATACACTTTTAAAAAATGTTAATCAAAGGCTTTATAAGTTTGGTATTGCTCAATCAGAAGTGTAATCCAATACCCAATCTAGATATATCAACTTTTTGACTGGTGGAGACACGTGAACATCTGCCTCCCTGTCTCCCCCCTCTTTTTCTCTCTCATCACCTAGCTTCTTCCTTCTTCTCCTCCTCTCCTTACTCCTTCTCTTCCTCTCAGTACTCCTCCCACCTTAGCTCCTCCTACATATCACCCTTCCTGTTAAAATAAAACTTTTCTCTCAAAATACAATTAGAGCATAATTATGCCAATTTGTATCGGTGAGGTACAAGATAGTCCTAATACCCAGTCCATCATTTTGTTGACTAACCAGAACCTCTGTCATCTCTCCTAACTAAAACATCAGAAGTCATTTCTTCTTCCACCCTGTGGGTTCTGGGAATGGAATTCAGGGCCTCAGGCCTACTGAAAGAGCCTTTACCCAAGGAGCATCTCCCTGGCCCCTTCCCTTGCCATTATTCATAAAGCACACATTCTTATTGTTTCTCCAATGGGGTGTGTGTGCATGTATGTGTGTGCATATACTTGTGTATGTATGTGCACATGTGTACATGTGTGTGTGTGTGCGTGTGCATGTGTGTTTATGGACCTGGAGGCTGAGAGTAGAACCTGTGCATGCAAGTCAAGTGCTGTACCACTGACCTATGCCTCCAACACTTTCATTTTCTTCATGGCATCTCGTATTATGTGCTTGCCTGGCCTATGTGAAGCCTTGAATTAAAGCCCAACACCAAAAGGAAAATAAATAAATAAATAAATAAATAAATAAATAAATAAAACTATGCACTTTGACCTCAGGCTGCAAACTCAATGGCACTGTCCCACGCTGTGTGTGATCTGAGCAAATTATTTTGGCAAGTTCCTAAGTTTCCTCTTCCAAGAAAGTAGGAAGACTTGTACAAAGTGCTTAGTCCAGGGGTTAGGGAGGATGGTTCCCATGGATAAGAGCTTGATGCTTTTGCTGAGTAACTGAGTTCTTTTCCCAGCACACAAGATCAGTTGCTCACAACTGCCTGAAACTCCAGCTTAACCAGAAGCCAACACCCATTTCTGGTCTCTCAGGGCACCCTGACATACATTTACACAGACAGACAGTATGTTACTTTGCTTCCCATTGCTGTGATGAACCATGATCAAAAGCAGCTTTCTGAGTCCTCTATCACTGAGGGGAGTCAGGCTAAGAAATAAAGGCAGGAACCTAGAAGCAGAAACTGAAGCAGAGGCCCTGGAGGAATGCTTCTTACTTGCTGGCTCCTCATAGCTTGCTAATGCGCCCCAGACCCAGTGTGCAGGGATGACACCACCCATAGTGGGCCTTCCCACATGAATCATTAATTAAGAAAATGCCTTCATAGTCTTGCCTACAGGCAATTTACTTATTTTAGGCGCCCTCTTCCTACGTGATTCTAGCTTGTGTCAAATTCACACACACACACACACACACACTCTGACCAGCATAGACACACATACATGAAAATAAAATCTTTCTTAAAACAAATTACTTAGTATGCTGCTTCTACCTTTTCTTCCAGCTGAGATGCTCGGAGCAGGGGTGGAAGGGTGGCTTGTTTCCTTGAAGCACAAGAACACTTGCTTTCTCTGTGAGCTTTAAACTACGGTAGCATGAAATCTGGGATGAAGATGAAAGGCTACAGAGAAACTGTGGCAGAAAGGCAGGCACAGGGGGTTTGGGAAGTAATATGGATATCATAAACGGAAGGCGGTATCGTGGCGGGAAGGGGGCAGTAATCTGAAAAAGGATCGAGGCAGGGAACATCACGTTCACATTCATGACAATGTATTCCCTTAGTAAAACAACTGCGATTCATCCCGAGCTCACATTTTACTCCTCCCTGTCCACGTGGGCAGAAACTCCTTAGCAATTTCCCAGCCCGGGAGGGATGATTCCGCTGCTGGGCTCCAAGAGAACAGCCTTGCCCTGAACGCCTCTGCCAAGCTCAAAGCTTGTAGTCGTGGGAGTTAAAGAAACAGAGGCGCCTGGTGCTTGTGTTTGGGAGGAGAAAGGAAGGTGAGGGATTTTAAAGGAGCGGAGCTGCTGCTGGGCTCCCATTTGGGTGAAATGAGATGTTCTCTTGCAGTGTCTGCCTCTCTGCCCCAACACCTTTGTGCTGGATGCCGGTCAACCTAAAACTACGGCACTGCACACCCAGTAGTCAGCAGCTTTAGCTTTTCAAAGCTGTATTAGGAAAGGGGAACAAAGCTCCACGAGACGGGTCTCTGGTCTATTTTTAGACTCTTTTGGCTAGTGGTACAGATAGTATTTTGCTCACATAAGCCCACACAAATGACCAAGCCCGAAGTCACATGACTTCTATGGGTAAGTGTGAAATGCCAGGGGTTACCTTGGGAAAGCAGAGACAGGAAAAGCAACTGATGCTCATTAGTGTGAAGCTTGGGGGAGGGGCGGGGGGCGGGGGGCGGGGCGGGGTGGAATTCTGGGCACACTTGTGGATCACTCTCCAACATGGCATTCAAAGTTGTTGTTCCTGTGAAGTGAGTCAGATGACCGGAGAGTGTTGGTTTACTTAGGAAGATGTGTGCCCAGATCCCTTGTGAGGAGAGCTCACTCGTTCACAGAAAGCAAATAGGGCGGGCTTTTTCATTTGTTCTCTACATGATAATAGGTGGCAACTGATTTTAAAACTTTCTTGTAATGAGTGGATATATTTGAAACAGTTTATTTGTTTTAAAAAATTGTTATTAAAATATTTTTAATAATCATATTTTTATTTAAAAAATTTAATAAACATTTTTATTTAAAATATTTTTAATACAAGTCAAAGTGAAAGTGGTTTTATTATTGTGTAATGCTTAGAGAATTTAATAGGCAAGACTTCACAATAGAGATAGAAAACTGAGCCTACAAAGTCTCTGAAGGCCAGGTGTCTTAGTGTTTTATCGCTGTGACAAAACACCATAACCAAAAAATGAGTTGGAGAAGAAAGGGTTTATTTGGCTTACACTTCTAGATCATTGGAGGAAGTCAGGACAGGAACTCAAGCAGGTCAGGAACCTGGAGGCAGGAGCTGATGATGCAGAGGCCATGGAGGAATGCTGCTCACTGGATTGCTCCCCACGGCTTGCTCAGTCTGCTTTCTTATGGAACCCAGGACCTCCAGCTCAGGGATGGTACCACCCACACTGAGTTGGGCCCGCCTCCTTCCACAGTCAGTAATTAAGAAATTGCCCTACAGGTTGATCACATGGAGGCATTTTCTTAACGGAGGTTTCTTCCTCTCTGATGACTCTAATGTGTCAAGTTGACACACAAAAGTAGCCAATACACCAGGTATGGTGTCTAAAGCCTGTGATCCCAACACACATTAGTTTGAGGACAGCTTGAGCTAAAAAGGGAGACCTTGCATCAAAACAAACAAATAAACAAGCAGGAGTGAGTGGCAGCCGAGGCCCCCAAAAGCTGTTGACAAGACGATGCTGTCCTCATCCAGGATTCCAAAACCTACTAATGTCAACCCGTGTGAAATGAAAGCAAGCCCAAAGAAGGTGAGTTTTGAAATGCCACACTCAGTCTTAGACAGTTTGGGAGGTGTGGTGTTTTACTGGCACACTAAGCATGGAGAAAGATCTTGCCTAGAGGAGGAGGGATGCTGAGACCTTCCTCCCACTCCCTCCTCTGCCCTGTCACAAATCAGTGTAGTTCAAGGAGTGGAGAGTCAGGATCGTGAAGTCGGGGAATATTGTGACAGAAATGGAACTGGGGCTACCAGACCCCGGCAGCCGAAGCAGCAGTGAATTGGAAGTTTGGCAGGTTGATTATTTTGCCTTGGGCCATCTTTTTACCTTCCTTCTCCTTGGGATGTTAAATGACCTGTCCTATGGGTTCTGTGCTTAAAGTCTATGGTCCACACTGGGGCTCTGTTTGCATTTGCATGAATCACACTTTGATAGCACAGATCAGGAGTTGCTTTTCATGTAACAGTCTCTCCCTTCCAACCCCTGCCCAGGCTGTGGGCAGTCTACTAGATCCATGTGTCATGTGAACCCCTACATGTAGGCTGGCACAGTGAATCTCTGTAAGTGCTTGTGGTCTATCGTTTCCCCACAGCAGGTAAGAACTCTGCAGTTCATTGGCTCTCTGCTGAATGTTATTCTCTGGTATGACTCGTGGGGAGGCTACTTTGTCCTAGACGCCAATTGTGTGGTGGAATTTATGATACACTCACACAGAGCCAGAGGATCAGGCTGTGGAACACCCCATCACATCAGCCATCGCCCTTGAAGAGATAGTTCACTAAATACCTGAATGGCTGTGCTGGTTTGAATGAGAGTGACACCCTAGGTTCATAGATTTGAATATTTGGTCTCCAGTTGATGGAACTATTTGGGAAGGATTCAAAGGTGTGACCTTGTTGAAGGAGGCACGCCACTGGGTGTGGGCTCTGAGGTTTGAGGATAGAGAAGTGAGCTCTCAGCTGTTCATGCCATGCCCTTCGTCTGCCATCATAGACTCTAGCCATCAGAAATTGAAAACCCCAATTAAATACTTTCTTTTCTATTGCTGTGATAAGACACCATGGCCAAGGCAATGTATAAAAGTAAGATACAGGAGAGTAGAAGGCAGCTGAGCATGGTGGTGTATGCTTTAACCTCAGCACTTGACAGGTAGAGGCAAGCCTTGGCTACTACATAGCAAGCTCAAAGCCAGCCAGGGTTACATGGGACTCTGTGAGAGGAAAGGACAGGAACAGAGGGACAGAGAGAGAGAGAGAGGGAAGAGGAGGGAGACAGAGAGAATGAGAAAGAGAGAGACAGAGAGAGAGAGACAGAGAGAGAGAGAGACAGAGAGAGAGAGAGAGAGAGAGAGAGAGAGAGAGAGAGAGAGAGAGAGAGATATTTCCATAGGAAAACAATCTACTTGCCATCCAGAGGAAGCCAGAGAATGAATGGCTGTTTGTTAGAGCAGAAACCACAGGGAGGCCATCAAATGATTAACGATGCCAAAGGCAACTTTCTACAACAAGAAAACTGTAAAATGCCACAGTCTTGATGACATGCATAGTTAGTAAGAAATAGATAAGACTACACAGTAAAATGAGAATAGAATTATACCAGACTATCCAGAGGTTGCCTAGATGGAGCCCACAAATTTAATGAGAGAGAGAGAAACGGGGAGGGGGATTTGCTCTTCTAGGGGATTTAGGTATCATTTCTTACAGGTCTTACAGGATTTTGGCACATCTTCTGACCTAAAGAGAGAAAAAAATGGGCTCAGACTGTCAAAACCATAAAAGCTATTTCTTGTTCTTTGAAAACTTTTGCTGCGGTCATTGACCGAACAAATGTTTAAACAAAATTAAAAATGTATTTACTTTTAGGCATATGACTGCTTTACTTATGTGTATTTATTTGCACCATGTATGTGGGTAGTGCCACTAGAGGTCAGAAGAGGGACTGGATCCCTTGAGCTTGGAGCGAGGGATGATTGTGAGCCATCATGTGGGTGCTGGGAATCAAACCCACACCCTGTGCCAGAGCAACAAGTGGGTTTAACTGCTAAAACCATCTCTTTGGCCCCATGAACAAATGCTTATGGATTAAAATGTCCAAAGAATGCAGTCATAAGCTAGACATTGTCTCTGCCTTCAGATTTGAGGGACAGAACGGGCTACAGATAAGCTTGTATACATATTATACTTAGCATGCATAAGGCCCAAGTTTAATCCATAACCCAGCAAAAAGGAAACAAACAAAGGGAGGTGTGAGACTGACAGGTCCAGAGAGGCGGTCACAGGGCACACCAAGTCAAGAAGTTCAAACTTTCTCCTAAATGCAAATGGTTACTTTTAATCCTTCTAAGCAAAAGAATGAATTATTATGATGCGATTCGAGTCACTTAATGTAGAAAGACATCTGGAGGCTGGAAAACTGGCTCAGGGGTTAAGAGCATGTACTGCTCTTGCAGGGGATTCAGGTTTGATTCCCAACACCCACCTTGGGTAGTTTCTAAGCTGGGATAACTCCAACTCTAGGGGATTCAATGCCCTCTTTTGGCCTCTGCAGGTACTAGCACTTACTGATGCAACCACAGTCACATGATTAAAATCAAATAAAATGCTTTTTTGTTTTTTTGTTGTTTTTTGTTTGTTTCTTTGTTTGTTTTTTGTTTTTGTTTTTTCAAGACAGGGTTTCTCTGTGTAGCCCTGGCTGTCCTGATACTCACTCTGTAGACCAGGCTGGCCTTGAACTCAGAAATCTGCCTGCCTCTGCCTCCCAAGTGCTGGGATTAAAGGCGTGCACCACCACCGCCCGGCTATAAAATGCTTTTTAAGAAGAAAAGAAAAATATTGTTAGCAGAGCTAGATTCTTCCTGGCCCACATGTGCCTTTATTTTGATTTTGGGTCTGAATTTACTTTTCTTTTTACGAAGCTGGATTCCATGGCTGGTCCTGAAAGCCACAGGCTACACAGATATCCTTCCAGCAAGAAAGTCTTCCTGAGACTGCAGTAAGAGAGTTGAGCTGTGATCTTACAGGGTGTCTTTGCCATTCCAAATTCCCAGGCTCTATTTGGTGGGTTCTTTCTTTTTCTTCTCCCCTTTCCATTGTTACAGACTCTAAAGTAGAACTGGATAGTCTTCCGCAGTGTAAAAAGTTGCTCGATACTTTATGTAGTTTATGTAACTACATAAAGGGGGACACTTCTTCCTCCCTTCTTTTGAGGCAACTTTGACCTCATCATAGCAGCTCATTACAGCAGTTACATTGGGTCACACCTTGCAAACCATAACTAAAATACAGTCAAAACAACTACTTCAGCTCTTCTAGGCCACTCCTTATGTTTTAGGTTTTTGTTTTTCTTTTTCTTTTTAATTTTGAAAAAAAGATTTAAAAAGTTTTATGTGTATGAGTGTGTGATGGTTTGTGTAATGCTTGGCCCAGGGAGTGGCACTATTAGGAGGTGTGGCCTTTTTGAAGTAGGTATGTCACTGTGGGCATGGGCTTTAAGAACCTCTTCCTAGTTGCCTGGAAGCAAGTCTTCCACTAGCAGCCTTCAGATGAAGATGTAGAACTCTCAGCTCCTCCTGCACCATGCCTGCCTGGAGGCTACCATGCTCCCACCTCGATCATAATGGACTGAACCTCTGAACCTGTAAGCCAGTCCCAATTGCATGTTGTCCTTATAAGAGTTGCCTTGGTCATGGTGTCTGTTCACAGCAGTATAACCCTAAGACAGTGTTTTGCCTGCATGTATGGATATGCACCACGTGCAGACCTAGTGCCCATAGAGGCCAAAAGAAGGCATTAGATCCCTGGAACTGGGACTGTTGTGAATTGAACCCAGGCAGGCCTCAAAAACCGTGTTTCAAGGTAAGACCACCAGAGACCAACACACAGACTCTCTTACAGCTGAAAAGAAAGTCTTAATTGAGATCTGGTAGCTGGCTGCACAGGGAACCTGCTCAAATCATGCAGCCCCGAACCTGACGGCCTTTTTATTTTTATGCACAAGACCACATCAGTTATCCAGAAGCAGAACTACAGAATCCAAAAGCCAAGAGTAGTACATTTAAGGACTTTCCTGGAACTATGGACTAGGTCTTTTGGGTCTTTGTTCCTGTTTAGGCAGATGTTGGGCCTACATGCTGGGTTTTAAGGTCAGAATGGAGCCTCTAACATAACAGCAATTGTGCTAAGGGCTGGGGGCTATTACAACAGCAAACGCTCTAACCATTGGGCCACCTCTCTAGCCCCAGGTTTTAGTCTTTAAATCACCATCATGTCTTAGCTGAATGTTCATATATTCCAGGAAGATACTAGATGTAAATAACTCATGGAGACCATAGACCAGATCAGTCCATCTCAGAGAACAGAGTCTGTACCCTTCTTCCGGCACGGTCTCTGATTCAATTTGCTTCTGAACCTGGGGGACTTGAAACCATGTCCTTGCTGGCTTTCGGCAATCCGAGCAAATACAGTCCCGTCTGCATGCCAGGCAGCTAATAACTTAGAGCAGCTTGGTTGCCCAGGGCCAAATTCAGCTAGCACTCTGATTTCCAGTCTCGTCTTTCCCAGGTTGAGCCCACTCCCCACCCGTGACCTTTCTCAACCTTATCACACTCCGGGTCCCTAGCCTTTATGTCAGAAGAAAAAAACTCGGAGTCCGTTTTTTGAGCAAAACAAAATACAAAAGAAATTTTAGCCCCGTCTAGTGAGACGTCTCTGAGGACCTCCTGAATGGTGAAGGTTAGTAATATTTGAGGCCTTTTTAGTTGACAAGAATCACTGATTCAGTTGCTGAACAGTCAGGTAAAGGGCTACGGAAGGCATGATGGACCAGGTAGATGGGGGAAACAACACATCATGGGAAGAGAAGAGCACCCAGCCTCTGCACATGATGCCAGGAAGGTTCTAGCAAAGTCTGGGCTCAGGTGTTTGGAGGCCATAAACTTGGGCTTAACCAGAGAGCCCTTTGCTGTTTGGTGTTCACCATCATCCTTTTTTTCTGAACTAAATATTGTGGGGACCCAAACAAAGCACGTTGGCAACAAGATCTCACAATACTCGTACAGAGTCACTAATCGGAAATCCATTTGCTTTTAAGATAAAGGGCATGTTATACAGGTTTTTTTGTTTTGTTTTGTTTTTTTTTGGTTTGTTTTTGTTTTCTTCTTGTTGTTGTTTTGTTACAGGGTCTCATGTACCCTAAACTGGACTTCTGATCCTAAATCTCTCCCTCTCCCTCCCCTGCCCTCACCCCGCCCCTGTGGTATCACTACTATTTTATACAATTCTCCCTCAGCCTGCCAAAAAGCTGGGGTTACAGGTGCGTGATATGTGCAGCTATGTCTGATTTTAATTTTGAAATTTCCATGCACCTATACAATGAAATATGGTTATATCCACCCCCATTTTCTCTCCTAGCTTGCCTCAGTTTTTCCCCAGTATGCTCTTCCTTCTCAATTCATGTCTTTTTTGATAGTTCATTTAGTCCAGTGAGAGCTGCTCCTATACTCATTCAGACCTTATCTCAAGTAGTCCAGGATAGCCTTGACCTCATTATGTGGAGCATGACCTTCAACTTCTCACCCCTCTGCCTCTACGTTCTAAACACTGGTGTTACAAGCAAGCAACGTCATATCCACTTTATTATACCCAGTTCTTATCGTCAATCTGCAGTTAGAAATAAAATACCATATTTTAATTTTAAATGAAATATAAGCACATATCTTAGTGGTGTCTTTTTATCTGGGCATTTTGAGAATTTTTTAAATCTTCTTTCTAGTGTCGGGTCCTTGCTCATGCTTCTCAAGCACTCAACCCTTAGCTATACCCCTAGTCCTGGAAAAGGGTTTTATAAATACAACGTTTCCATTGCTATTTTACCATCCATGTGTGAAGCCAAAGGACAGGGAAAATGTAGCTTATTAATTTGCCATGGTTACTATAACAAAGTGCTAGAGACTCGGTGGTTTCCATAGCAACCAATTGCTTTTTTTTTTTCCATCAGCCTTGAGCCGAAGATGGTAGGGGGTTGGTTTCTTTGAAGGACTCTCTTTATATTAATTACCCGTCTTGGCGTTGTGATGAAATTCCCAACAAAGCAACTTAAGGAAGGATTCCTTTTGGGTCCCCTTCGGAGGTACCGTGTGCAGCATTATGTCTTATTATTCTATATAAAAATCCTCGAGTTTAGGGTTGGGGTTGTGACTCAGTGGTCCAGCATGTGTCTAGCAGGCACAAGGCCCTGAGCTCAATCCCCAGCAAGCTGTTCTGAGAAATTCTAGACCCCAAAGTCTTCCCTTCCCTCAACACCTCTCTTTATATTTGGAGGTGGGATAGATTTTCTTTGACCCAAGGTCTCATATAGTCTTGGCTAGCCTTGAAACCACTGTGTAGCAGAGGTTACCCTTGACTCCTGTGATCTTTCTTCCTCCGAAGTGCCGAGACTACAGGCATGTGTCACCACATCCAGGTTAACTATTCCTTTTAAAATGTGGTTTCAAGCAAGCTTTATTTTGCCTCAAAAACATTGGGAAAAACAAACCGTGATCTCAAGTCCCCTCCCTGAATACACCTGTATACTTGCTATCTTAATTTGTCTTGAATAGGAAACAGACTTACAGATGTGGACAGAGCATGAAATGGATCAGACCACTAACCTCCCTGACTGTTAACATCAAGCACTTGTAAATAAGTTTATGACCATCACAGTCCATTTCTCCGTGCTCTAATGCTAACCAGGTCTTTAATCCACTGTGGGTGTGCTATAGAGATCCTCCTGCAGGTGTGCTACAGAGATCTATCTGTCTGCAGGTGTGCTACAGAGATCTGCCTGCAGCTGCCACCACCATTTTGCCACTAACCTTTACCTTGCAAGACTTTCTTATAACCTCAGTCTGTTGAACTTTGGATTCTTATTATAGTATGTTCTCCGACCAATGTTTCTCTTGCCTTCACTTCAACTAACGACTCATTAGTATTCAGGCAAGAGATGGGCATAATTTTTAACTAGAACAGAGCCTTCTGGGTTTGGGTGGGTGGAGTCAGCTGACACATGGGGTAGATTGTCACCATTCTTACCAGATTGTCTTTCTCCAAACAGTTGCCAATTAGCAAATTGGCGGAGGTCCTATCTCTACTTTCCCCTGTCCTGTGACAGTTGGTGGCTGACCTGAATCACTCTGGTGTGTGTTGTCCAATACCTCCAGCCTATTTGGAGATGTGAGAAACACCTCAACCCTGTACCAGGTGATCAAATGATGGACACAAGAGGGCTGGGTTTTACAGTCACCTGTCTGTGAGCTAAGCCAAAGTACAGAGATGTAGGTGAATTAACATCTGTTTTCCTAAGCCTGGGAGGTTGAGACAGGAGGATCTCTTCACTCATCTGGTATGTGTGTGGAGGTCAGAGGACAATGTGTGGGAGTCAGTTCTTCTCTTTTACTTTGTGGGTTCAGGAGGTTGGACTCACATTGTCAGGCCTGACAGCAGAAATTTTTACACTGGCCATCTCGCTGGCAATCACCACTCTCCAAATATTTAACTATAACAACCACACTTAAATGTTGGCAGCCTAAGTTTCTCTGTCACATCCCAAGCTCCCGTGGAGGGACAGCCCTTCACAGTTTGTCCTCACTTGGGTCTGCAGCTCTGCTCCCCAGGCCCACACTCTGCTTTCTAGCCACACTTACTCTGCGTGGTCCTCTGGGCCTTCGTGGTCTTCACATACAGGCAGCCCTGGATTTGTGTGGCCCTCTGCTTATGGTCTTTTCCTTTAAAATCAGTTTGAGCAGCCCCCTCTTTCCCCTTCTGCCTCCAGGGACATGATAAACACTCTAGTCCAGCCCAGCAGGCCCTCTCCCACTCTGTGCCAAACTGCAACTTTGAAGTGCAAGCCATTGTAGGCTTTTTTTTTTCTGCCTTGAGTCAAGCATTTATTTTTCTTTTTTTCTTTTATTGGATATTTTATTTACATTTCAGATGCCATCCCCTTTCCCCATTTTCCCTCTATAGAAAACCCCTATCCCATGCCCCCTTCTCCTTTTTGCTTTTATACAATTTTTTTTAATGTTAACCAATGGCTTTATAAATTTGGTAATGCTCAATATCAATGAGAAGTGTAACCTAATACCCAACCTAGATATATTAACTGTCTTTGACTGGCAGAGACATGTGAACATCTGCCTCCATGTCTGCCCCCCCTCTCTTTCTCGCTTATCACCTAGCTCCTTCTCTCCTTCTCCTCCTCCTCTCTTTACTCCTCCTGCCTTAGCTCCTCCTACACATCACCCTTCCTGTTAAAATAGACTTTTCTCTCAAAATACAGTTAGAGCATAACTATACCAATTTATGTCAGTAAAGTGCAAGATAGACCTAATACCCAGTCCATCATTTTGTTGACTAAGCAGAACCTCTGTCATCTCTCCTAAATAAAAGATTTAGTTCTGAACCTGGCTTTTTTGTTTTCTTGGCTTTAGAATGAGTGTCAGCTGAAAACCATCCTCTCAAATCTTTTCTCTCAAAGTAAATAGCAAGGATTGGCTATGAGACTATAAGTTTTCAACCCCATCAGAAATCCAGAATGACTGAGTTAACTGAAATTATGGGAAGCACAAAGCATAGCTTCTAAAGCATAGCCACTTCATAGAGACAGCTGAACACCTGGACAGTCCCTATACTACAGAACGTTGGAGCATCTGATCTTCAGCCTTCTGGCCCAGGATCATCTGACAGACTTAGTGATTCAGAATTATTAAGGACTGATTACTCTATCTAGGCAGATATAATCAGTCGACTATTCTGCAAGTGTGTCCTTTTCTGGACAGTGATTTGTCTGTAGATGGAATGAGGCAATTCTTGGTGACTTTTCTCACACATGTTCTAAGCTTTAATCAATCATGTAAAGCATGTTTTGAAATGTTTGGCTGAGGGAAGGGAGGACCCAGGCGTGATACTCACAAAGTCATAGCTTCAAACTGTCATGAGGACATCCTGGGGCCTGGTCACAGTAACAGAGTCCACCTGATCTTCATCTCCTTGAGGTCCTCTGCCCTTAGACACTTCATAGGTCAAAAGGATCCCAGGATTTGACACCACATTAGGTCTAACTTAGTCTTCTCATTTGGTTTTGTACCAGGTTGGTACAGGCTTGGGGTCTTTATTAAATGATCCTTTTTGCCAATGTTGAAGTATGAAACTAGTCCAAGCATTACGAAAATTAATTCCTATAGGATGCTCTGTCGGCATACACATGTGAACTTGTCGGATCATTGCTGAAGGGAAGCAAGGCGCTCAGCATTGTGTCACTAGTCCTTCCGGTCCCTAACTAAGGGACATCCAAAGGGAGCTTCCTCACAACCCTACTGCAAAGTAAGCCCGAGGCATAGGTCTCCTCGCTGACTCCGCCTCCTCTTTGTAATCTATACATTGTAATCTTTATAATTTATGAATCTATGATTCATAGGAAAGAAGAAATTAGAATGTAGATCAGCTATAAAGCACTCTAGCAAAGCCTCAACTCAGGGTTCAATTCCTAATACATGTACAACCTCTCTCTCTCTTACACACACACACACACACACATACACACACACACACACACACACTATAGTATGTGTGTAAGTTGTAGAATGGCACTATTTCATCTCTTTTTATCCCTATGGCTTAACACATTTTCAATAAATGAAATGATGCTGCAGGGTGTGGTAACACATGCTTTTAACCCCAGCGTTCAGGAGGCAAAGTCAGGCAGAACATTTTGAGTTCAAGGCCAGCCTGGTCTACAGATCGAGTTTGGGACAGCCAAGGCTTTGTAGTAAGACAAAGGCTCTAAAACAAATGGAATGAGTGAATGAAGAATGAATGAATGATTCTTCTATGAGTATGTATATCAGAAAGATAAACCTCTCAGATCAAATATCTGTCTGTAGTCAGACAGCTAAAGCTATTATTCCAGATGAATGGAAATTCCCAACCGAGTGTATGAGAACAATTGAATAAGAAGAATCCTATGAGAAGAATTATTTCCAGAGTAATTCTTTCCACCCTATTTGGAAGTCGGTAGTCAGTAGTGTGGCCTTCATCTGTCTCAGTAGTAGAGGTGGTATGTTCTCATGGAAAGACCATTCACTGAACCCCTTTACCTGAAGGCTTATTTATCATACAGAATAAATATAAATAAATATCTGATCATTCTACATTCTAACTGTTGAACTGTCACAGGATACCTCATGCAAGGGCTCTTATCTGCTGAGCCATTTCTCTGTTTCCATATGTATGACTTTTGTATAACAACTAAAAGCTAATATATAAGGCCGGGAGTTAGAGCCCTTTTGTCTAGTATGTACAATGAACCAAGTTTGATCTTTAGCCCTATAAAAACAAACAAAACCATAATATAGTTAATAAAATATACCCCTACCATACAAAAAGGGGTGAGGGAATAATAACACCCTTTACTGTTGTTGTCCTGGTTTTGTTTGTGTCACTATGAAAAAATACCCTGACAAAAAACAACTTTATCACCGGTCGATGATGGCGCACGCCTTTAATCCCAGCACTTGGGAGGCAGAGACAGGCGGATTTCTGAGTTCAAGGACATCCTGGTCTACAGAGTGAGTTCCAGGACAGCCAGGGCTACACAGAGAAACCCTGTCTCAAAAAACCAAAAAAAAAAAAAAAAAAAAAAAAAAAAAAAAAAAAAACCTTTATCTCATAAGTTGAGGTTGCAGGCCAACATAAGAAGGAACTTAAGGCTGGTCACATGACATCAGTCTAGAATCTAGATAAAAACCATACAAAAACAAATGTACTTGTGCTGCTTGCTTGTTCTCAGCTTGGTTTCTCTACTCTTAACCATTCAGGATACCCCACTACTACCAGCAGCCTAGGAAATGGTGCCACCCACAGTGGGCTGAGTCATCCCACATCAATTAAGACAGTCACCACAGACCTGGCCACAGGGCAACTGTCTTAGTCAGGGTTTTACTCCTGTGAGCAGACACTATGACCAAGGCAACTCTCATAAGGACATTTAATTGGGGCTGGCTTACAGGTTCAGAGGTTCAGTCCATTATCATCAAGGCAGGAACATGGCACCATCGAGGCAGGTATGGTGCAGGAGGAGCTGAGAGTTCTACATCTTCATCTGAAGTTTGCTAGTGGAGGACTGACTTCCAGGCAGCTAGGATGAGGGTCTTAAGCCCACGCCCACAGTGACACACCTACTCCAACAAGGCCACACCTAGTCCAGCAGGGCCACATCTCCAAATAGTGCCATTCCCTGGGCTGATCAAGGGTGTGTCAACCTGGCAGTTAAATCTAGCTACCACAGGAGGGAAAGTGAACCAGCATATGTTGTTACCTTATGTTGGTTAACAGGTGGTTTGGCTAGGCTCCTCCCAGGGGACCTAGACTTTCATCATCACCTGCTGCCTGCCAGAGGTGTCCCCTTCTTCCACTCTCTGTTCCCACCTGTTCTCAGCTGACCTCTCTTTCTGTCCTCCTCTGTCCCCCTTTCTTTGCCTCTGCTTCTTTTCCAGGTGCCCATTTCCTTCCCCTCCCCCATAATAAACTTCCCTTAAGTCGGGTTTGTACATGTCATGATCTCTCAGGGGAACGCCTTGGCGTATTGTGTCTCTCTTAGTAAGATGGAGAAGAAGAGCTGCTGCCATGGGGATCCTCTCAGGGTGAGCTGTGCTCTGGCTCGGAATTCTTTCTGGAGTGCCTGCTATGCTTGGCTCCTGCAGTTCTGCCTAACTCTGTACAAGCTGTCCCCACTAGGGAATAGCCTGTGCATTCTATAGTACCTTCAAGGCCATGAGGCTACTGTGCCACTCCCCACAGCTACAGGTTCTCGGGGTGGACTATCCAGACCAGAAGGTTGCTAATCTGGTGTCCCAGGGCATTGATTAGTTGCTCCCAACAACTGTGCCGCCTCATTTCAGGCACTGTGTTGCAACTTCAGCAACCAAGGACACAGCTCTCATCCCTTCTCTTTGCCTGGGCCGACAGCCAGGGCTTGGAGCTGTGCCAGGAAAGGGATTAGGAGCAAGGCAGATTATCCTGGGACCAGAAGTCTGACTCTGCACCTCAGGACAGAAGTAGACCTACTACTCCCTACTCACCGACCTCTGATTTTGAGTGAGAAATTTAAGTTTCAGTAAATATGTTTGCATGATGGTTTGCAGTTTACAAATGACACATTCTTACCCCCAAGAGCCTACTCTCTTATGTGCACTTACAACAGACCTCCCTGTCTTGTTACTCTTAGGATTCTCATTTTAATAGACATGAAAAACAGAAGCTCAGAAATGAATGATTTTTTTCTGGCTTCTTTTTGTAGCTCTCTATTAGAGAACTGGCCTAACATGTCTCAGTTGCTCCTGCTCATCTGTATACAGTAACCCTGCCTCCTGCTCATCTGTATACAGTAACCCTGGCTACTGTTCATCTGTATACAGTAACCCTGCCTCCTGTTCATCTGTATACAGTAACCCTGGCTCCTGCTCATCTGTATACAGTAACCCTGCCTCCTGCTCATCTGTATACAGTAACCCTGCCTCCTGCTCATCTGTATACAGTAACCCTGCCTCCTGCTCATCTGTATACAGTAACCCTGCCTCCTGTTCATCTATATACAGTAACCCTGCCTCCTGTTCATCTGTATACAGTAACCCTGGCTACTGTTCATCTGTATACAGTAACCCTGCCTCCTATTCATCTGTATACAGTAACCCTGCCTCCTGTTCATCTGTATACAGTAACCCTGCCTCCTGCTCATCTGTATACAGTAACCCTGCCTCCTGTTCATCTGTATACAGTAACCCTGCCTCCTGCTCATCTGTATACAGTAACCCTGCCTCCTGTTCATCTGTATACAGTAACCCTGCCTCCTGCTCATCTGTATACAGTAACCCTGCCTCCTATTCATCTGTATACAGTAACCCTGCCTCCTGCTCATCTGTATACAGTAACCCTGCCTCCTGCTCATCTGTATACAGTAACCCTGCCTCCTGCTCATCTGTATACAGTAACCCTGCCTCCTGCTCATCTGTATACAGTAACCCTGCCTCCTGCTCATCTGTATACAGTAACCCTGCCTCCTGTTCATCTGTATACAGTAACCCTGCCTCCTGTTCATCTGTATATAGTAACCCTGCCTCCTGTTCATCGGTATACAATGACCCTGCCTTTTTGTTCAGATGTGTAGTGAACACTCTAAGCTTCCGGGGTGCTCTGGTTTCTGTATCAGGAAGTCCGTTGGCCCCTGTCCCAGCATTTCTGTCCGTGTGTCTTTATTCGTCATTCACTCATTGCTCCACGTCGATCAGTCCCTGGAGCTGAATGAAGATGCGGCACTTGCTGTCGGCACTGACTCATCTATACCAGGAAACAAGACTGAATGAGACACCCTTTGACTAAGCAGCCCAGGCCTCTCCGGCTGAACGGCATTCTGTGACAAGTATCAAAGTCATCAGCCACACCAGGCACATTGGCATACACCTGTAATCCAGTACTTGGGAGGCTGAGGCAGAAGGATAGGCGCAAATTCAAAGCCTGTCAGGGCTATGTAGTGAGAAAAAATAAAGAAAGAGAGAAAGAAAGAAAGAAAGAAAGAAAGAAAGAAAGAAAGAAAGAAAGGAAAGGAAGGAAGAAAGAAAGGAAGAAAGAGAGAGAGAAGGAAGGAAGGGAGGGAGGGAGGGAGGAAGGAAGGAAGGAAGAAAGAAAGAAAGAAAGAAAGAAAGAAAGAAAGAAAGAAAGGAAGGAAGGAAGGAAGGAAGAAAGAAAGAAAGAGGTTTGGTGGATAGTGTTTACCTAACTAACACAAAGCCCCGGTTTATGCTGTTTGATCTCGGCACCTGATAAAGCCATGTGTGAGGTGTCAGCCTGTAACACAGCTGTTGGGAGGTGGAGGCAAGAGAGTCTAGAAGTTCAAGGTTACCCTCCACATATAGCAAAATTGAAATTGGCTGGGGATACCTGAGGCACTGTCTATAAACAAACAAATAAATAAATAAATAAATATGTAAATAAAAATTTGAAAGACAGCTCAGGGGCTGGAGAGATGGCTCAGCGGTTAGGAGCACTGGCTGCTCCTTCAGAGGATTTGGGTTTAAGTCCCAGCACCCATATGGCAGCTCACGACTATCTGTAACTCCAGTTCCAGGGGATCGGACACCCTCTTCTGGCTTCCTCAGGCACCAGGCACACACATGATGCACAAACATACATATATCAAAATATCCATATGCACTGGGCAGTGGTGGCACAAGCCTTTAATCCCAGTATTTGGGAGGCAGAGGCAAGTGGATTTCTGAGTTTGAGGCCAGCCTGGTCTACAGAGTGAGTTCCAGGACAGCCAGGGCTACACAGAGAAACCCTGTCTCGAAAAACAAAAACAAACAAACAAACACCCAAGCAAACAAAGGAAAAACAACCACCCATATGCAAGACTGCTCTTTTTTATTTGTTTGGTTTTGTATACCGATGAACAGGAGGCAGGGTTACTGTATACAGATGAACAGGAGGCAGGGTTACTGTATACAGCTGAACAGGAGACAGGGTTATTACATACAGTTGAGGCAAGATTACATACAAAGAGTCAAGCTTATTATACACAATAAACAAGGAGCCAGGGCTATTAGGTACTGATAAACATGGAGCAGACTTAACCGAGAGCCGTGGGAGCTGGGGAGCACTCTGCAGGCTATGAGTGTAGAGGACGGAGCCATGATGGGTATTTTCCGCACACACTATCAACATTCACACATGGGCTAAAGGAAGGCTTATGCCATTGCTGAGGCTAGGGTCCTTAACATGACTGTGTCCATGTCAAGCAATATACACATCCACTTGGCTTCATTTGCTCGGGGATACCTCTGCTCCCACACCTGAAATTGTTGCTCGATAGTTTAAACGTGACATCATCCTTTGTCTTTGCAGATCCTTCAGGTCTATCCGTGTTGTAGTTTGAATATGCTCGGCCCATAGGATGTAGCACTGTTAGGGGGTGTGACCTTGTTGAAGGAAGTTCACCAATGTGAGTGTGGGCTTTGAGGTCCTATGCTCAAGCTCCTCCCAGTGCAGAAGACAGATCGGCTCCTTCTGGCTGCCTTTGGATTGAGATGTAGAACTCTCAGCTCCTCCTGCACCATGCCTGCCTGGATGCTGCCATACTGCCACCTTGATGACAATGGACTGAACCTCTGAACCTGTAAGCCAGCCCCAATTAAATGTTGTCCTTATAAATGTTGCCTTGGTCATGGTATCTGTTCATAGCAGTAAAATCCTAACTAAGACACCTGTCAATAATAAATTTGATGGCCTATAGCTTAGGCAGGAAATAGGAGGTGGAACATCCTGTAGGCAGAAAGGATTCTGGGAGAGTGCCAGGCATGGAAGATTCACCCAAGACAGACACATGGTGTTTGAGCACAGGTAACCTGCCCCGTGGCAGAATGTAAGTTAGAATAAATGGGTTATTTTATGTTATGATCTCGTCAGGGAAGAGCTAGCTATTGGCCAAGGTATTTATGATATATGTTGAGTCTTAGTCTTATTCCTGGGATGGACTGGGAGGAAGAAGCACCTGATTCAACAGTTACACTTCCATGCCTATGTATACAAGACTCTCCCTTCTCCCGTTCAGCCTCCGGAAAGTTCCCAATTGCTGTTTAATATCCAGTGGTCTCTGTGAGTCATTCTGCCCTCCCTTAACCCCATTCTCTAAGCCCGGCTTCTATCTGTCCATGTCTATAAGACATTTCATTTCTTTTTTGTGTGTCTCTGTTGTCCTATCTGTCACCACATCCCTCCTGGTATGCTTGGTTCTCCGACTAGATTATGACTTCCAGGAAGATAATGGCCTGCAATACACCACCGACACACACTGTATGTTAAGTCAGGCTGAGCCGAGTGAGCCCAACCAGAGATGAGCTGAGGTGACCCCTCTTTCCAGGGAACAGCCAACCATCTATCATGTCCTAGACACTCCCATCTCCCGACACAGACTCCAGCACTTTGATCGATGCAGACTGTAGGAGGATGGCTTCCTGTCCTGGTTCTGCGCCCCTGCACCAGGGCTTGGTTGTGTGAATGATCACAATCCTGTGTGGGCACGCATCCCCGAGGCTAACAGTGTGGTACAAGGCATCCTTTCCTAAGCGTTTAAGGAGAATCCTTTAATCCTCTTTCAGAGACTGTACATAGATACAGGATTTTTAAAAAGAACGTGGCTAAGTAAATTTTTGGAAAGTCTGGAAATTATGCACTGTCTTAGAGAGACACGTGTACATTAGCATAGAAGTCTGGTGCTAAAGTTGCTGTACGTGAAGCACAGCTGAGCACATTTGTGAGCACTCCCGGGTTGAACACATGGTTTGAAGACTGAAGATAAAAGTGGAGTTTGCATTTCCTCCCCAGTCAGAGTACAAACCTCTGGTCTTCGTTCCAAACACTTTCCCTTCTGGGGCCTTAGAGTCCTCATTTGTGAGCTGAAAGAATCAAAAACTCCCATCTAAGGACTCGGTGCACAGCTCAGAGTGGAGTGTTCACCGCTCACGTGTGAGGCCCTGGGTTCTACCCTCCTCGCTGATTCTAAATGTCACAATTGGATCAGGCGTTTCCAATGGTCTGCCTAATCCCCATTTTCTGTCCAGCAGGAGCAGATGGACAGTTCTGCCTCTGGCTCCTTTGCTGGGGCTTTTAGCTTTTTGGCTCCCACGAGGAGTGCTTAATGTGGTCTCAACTCTGCCCTCCCATCCAGAGACAGCTGGACAGAAGCTTGTTCTCATATTACACAGAGCTATGCCCTTCCAGTGCTTGGTCAGGAGGACTGTGTTGGTTGGTTATGAGCAGTGTGTCAACCCCACAACCTTTAATCTGCTGAAGCTGGATGTTCTTCCTTCTCCTCATCTGCAAGGGATGAACCCAGAACTTTAATCCCAGCACTTGGGAGGTAGAGCCTGGCAAGGAACTAAAGATGTGGTGACTGGAAGGATGGCTCAGTGGTTAAGACCATGAGGTACTCTTTCAGAGAACCTGGATTCAGTTCCCAGCACCTAGATGGTGGCTCAGAACCATCTGTAACTCTTGTTCCAGGGGAGCTGACACCATTTCTGGCTCTGTAGGCAACAGGCACCCATGTGGTGCACAGATATTTATACAAGCAAACATTCATATACATAAAATAAAAATAAACACATCTCCCTCTTTTTTTGAGTATCATCTCTCAAACTGTCCAAAGAGACATTGGGTTGTAAAGTAAAATTCTGGGTAAAGGAAGCTGGTATGGAGGGGAAGGTTGCTGTTATCAGCCAGGACCATGAAAGCTCCAGACACCCACACAGAAAAGTGAAGCCCAAAGATCCTGCTCCATTCCTTTAAAGTGTAGTTGTGGTGCCATCGAAGTGACCTTTGTACCTAATGACCTGAATTCAACCCTTGGAACCCACATGGTGGATGGAGACAGCCAACTCCTGACCTCTATACACAGGCTATTGCACGTGCATTTATTTGTGCACACGCGCGCACACACACACACACACACACACACACACACGTGATAAATTAACGTAATATAAAAAGAAAGTACCTCTGGCTCAAGTCAGATTTACGGATCTGGAGTTCACATGGATGGGCTGCCTGAGTAGCATTTCCCAGAGAGAGTCTGGGAAGGAGACCTCATGGCTCCATGGGCAGCTCCAAAATTCCACTGCTTAAGACCCACATAACACGCAGGAGCTTTGTGCTTTCATCTCTGCTTTCCTGCCCTGAAACATTTTACAGAGAATCCTTGTGCCCCACGTCC
Source organism: Arvicanthis niloticus (assembly GCF_011762505.2). Lineage (NCBI taxonomy): Eukaryota > Metazoa > Chordata > Mammalia > Rodentia > Muridae > Arvicanthis > Arvicanthis niloticus. The sequence continues at coordinate 19,790,736 of NC_047669.1, read as the reverse complement.
TGCTCCCGGTTTCATGATACTGACAGACTGCGTGTAGACCGAGTGAAATGAGGACATGACTGGACCAAGGGATGGTTGAGGAGGTTTGTACTGAAGATGTGGGGGAGAGGACAGCCAGAGGCATTCAGATGACTCCAGAACAGAGAGAGACTAGTAGACTAAACATGGCTAGCCGATTGAACAGGGTCACGAGAAAAAGGGAGGTTGGGGAGGAAGCAGAAGAGAGAGAGCGATAAGAGAGACCAAGAGAACCGAGAGAGCCAAAAGGGCACAAGGCCAAAATGGCAGGGTTATGTGGGGATACGAAGCTGGGGGAGGGAAACCCAAGAGTGCCAGGAGTTTAGGGCAGAGGGCGTGGTAAGAAGAGCTGAGAGGAGCCAGGATGCCAGCGTGGACTCTGAAACCGGCACTCAGGATGCTATGAGACCCTGGAGGCCAGCATGCTCTTTGGTACGCCAATAGGCACCAACGCTAGCCATTTGTCCTGGGCTTCTTTTGGCTCTAACAGAGTTGTGTACAGAGCAGTTGGTATAGGAGCTTTGTTGAAAGTGGGATTTTTGTTTGTTTATGGGTTTTTTTTTTTTTTTTTTTTTTTTTTTTGTTGTTTGTTTTTTGTTTTTCGAGTCAGGGTTTCTCTGTGTAGTTCTGGCTGTCCTGGAACTTACTCTGTAGACCAGGCTGGCCTCGGACTCAGAGATCCACCTGCTTCTGCTTCTCGAGTGCTGGGATTAAAAGCGTGTGCCACTATGTCCTGCTTGGGCAGTGTTTTTAAACAACCATAAGGGTGATAAAAATGATACCCCAAAGAAGAAGTAGGGAAGTTCAGAGGCTATGTCCTTTTTGTCTTGTGTTCTTCTTGTTTTGTTTGTTTGTTTTGTTTTTGTTTTGGGTTGAGTCAAGGTTTCATGTAACCCCATAATCTTGCTGGCCTTGTGGAGACACTTGTTATGGCTTCTCCAAGCTTCACCTCCCAAGTGCTGGGATTATAGCTGTGGGTCACCACATCCAGCTGGGACTGTGCCTTAACTGTGACACTGTCACTCACCCAGTACACTAAGTGGTTCTATTTCAGTTAGCTTTCTCTATTGGAGATTGTTTTCCAGTTTTGTTTTGATTTGATTAAATTTAAGGTAAATACATACTTGGCATCCATTCAGAAAATCCTTAGACTCATCATCTAGCACAGGCTACCTCCAGAGGCAGACTGAAGCTGGGAGAGTGGGAGTGGGAAAGGTGATTATAGGAAGAATGTTTTTTTGAGACAGGGTCTGTCTTTGTAGCCCTAACTGTGAACCAGGCTGGTCTTGAACTCACAAAGATCCATCAGCCTCTGCCTCTTGAGTGCTAGGGTTAAAGGTATGTGCCAACCATACTCGGCTTCTTGATAATGTATTCATTTTTTATGTATGGCTGTTTTGCCTACATATGTGTCTGTGTGCTACATGTGCTCTTTGTGCCCAAGAAATCCAGCAAAGGGCATCAGATTCCCTGGACCTGGAGCTACCTTTTCCGTGCTGGGACTGGAACCCAGGTTCTCTGAAAGCTCTTTCCAGTGTTCTTAACTGCTGAGCCATCTCTTGAGCCCCTATTTATTGATTTTTTTTTTTTTTTAAGTAAGGGAATGCACTCGTGTTTTCTCATACGTTTTTGAAACGTATTGAAACCAGCAGCCGCAGGTAGAGGGAGTCACACAAAAATAGACCTCATCAGACAGCACTGTGCGGTTTGCTGGCCCCGGTTGGGTGTGGTTAGTTTTTCCTGCAGCTTCATCTTGTGCTGCTGTGCTAGTCACGGCTGGCTGAAGTCTTGTTACCCAGCTCAGAAGTGACTGACTAAAGCAGAAACAGGCTGCCCTGTCTGCAGCTCCCTGCATGCCCAGGAAAGGGCAGCATCCGGATATAGGGCTTAGAGGGATGGACAGGGTGCACGGACGCCAGAGGAGGTGTCCGTGTGAGATTCCCATCTGCCACTCCTCTGCCACAACAGAGCTCTTCCCTGAGACAGCAGGGAAGCTGCTTCCTAAGGAGGGGAACCAGGATGCGCTGCAGCAAGCCAGGAGACGCCTGAAAATCCCTGCCTATGTGGGAAAGGATGATTCACACAAGGAGGGACTAGGAGACATCCAGAAGCGTGACCCTTACCCTTAGGTGCCCCCAGCCCAAGGCTGTGTCCATATAATTGCACCTGACCACTTCAGAAGGTGGTTGTGGCCTGTGATATGGCTCAGTGGGTAGAGGTGCTAGTCACCAAGCTTGGTGATCTGAGTTCATCTAAAGGACCTAGAAGAGAACCAATTCTTAGGAGTTGTCCGCTGACTTACGCACGTGCACACACACACACACACACACGCACACATGCACATACACACACACTTCCACGCACATGCACACGGGAATAAACACACAGAAAATAGTAAAATAAAGAAGGTGATGACTGATGACCTGGATCCTTAGCAACAGACTCACAGGTGCTCATTGGATAAATATTCAGATTATTCGTTTGACACAGGCTAGATCAAGTTTTAAATACTGTTGGGAAGACCTTGTAATCTTTTCTTCCTAGGAAAGGGTCCTTCCCAATTGAATGTCTCTGATGTTCTGAATGAACTGAAGGAAAACTGAGTGGGATGGAGAACATGCGTCTTCCTTCCAGGACTCAGTAAGAACACAGGGATCTCTAGAGGCTCAGTTCCCACCACGGTGGAGGAGGTGGAGTCAGGAGGATAGGGGTCCAAGGTCATCTTCAGCTATGGAGTTCCAGTCCTCGCCATGACATTGAGCTTCAAAGCCAAGCTACAGGAAAGATCAACAATCCAAATCAACAAAACCCAAAGCAATCAACCCAGCAAACAAGCTTCCTGGCCTCTGTCCTGTGGAAGGGCAGAGGGTAATCCAGCAGCACCCTGGTAAACAGCTGTTCTCCAGGGACAATTCCCCAGAAAACTTTAGTTTTTAAATTGGCTGACATTCTCTGGCTGCCATAACAAAATTCAGCTAAAGTTGGCTGTAAGGAAAAGGGAGAGTCTTTACTGGTCTCTGTATGGTGTTATCTCATGGATCCCAAAGGCAGCCCTGTGACACAGCTATTGGATGTACCTAGAACAGAACCATGGAGCCACTATGTCGATGCCCTGCTTGCCTGAGGGCTCTACCCCCTCCCCACTACACCCGCCCTCCCCCCCCCCCGCCCTGTTGCTGATGAATTCTTCTGAGAGTGACAGATTCTTCTGAGAGTGACAGCTATGTTTTCAAGAACTTCAAATTTATGGCTGTCTGGCCAAAAAAAAAAAAAACAAAAAACAAACAAACAAACAAACAAAAAAAACCAATTCCCAGCTCTTCATCCTACGCCAGTGAGCTCCTTGAAGGCAGGAAAACCTGAAACCAGTGTGCTGTGGGCACCAGAGCCCGTGCAAGCAAAGCATGCTTGCTAAGATGGATCTACACAGGGTATCTGTGCTGCCTAAGGAAGCGGAAGATGACCAAGTGTGATCCACACAAGAGAGCTGCAAACAAAACAGAACATCCTTGTCTCTGGGTGCTCTACACTGGCACAACGAAGGGCTTGAGGGGTGTGGTGGGCAGAGAGCATTCTGGACTTGGGTACCTGAATAATGAAGAACAGGATAGAGCCATGTAAGACAGCAAGAGAGGGAAGGGCAGCCAGTTCTACCTTCCTGTAGGACCTCCTTCCCCTTTCTCATTCCCAGCCCTATATCCCCCACCTGCATGCCTAACTAAACAGAAGTGGTTTTGGTTTTGTTGTTTATTTAGTGTGTGTGTGTGTGTGTATGTGTGTAATAAGAGAGAGAGAGAGAGAGAGAGAGAGAGAGAGAGAGACAGAGACAGAGAGAGACAGAGAGAGAGACAGAGAGACAGAGAGATACAGAGACAGAACAGGTGAATTCATGACCTGGTCCTCAGGACATCATGACTACATAACAAGTGCTTTTACCTGCTGAGCCATCTCTCCAGCCCCCCTAGGATGTGTTTTTCAGTGGCTCTCCCCTCCGTGGCAAGGACAACAGGGTGGCACTCAACCTCTGCAACCCTGCCTCCCTCCCCACAACTCTCCTCTATGTGTGACCTGCCTGTGTCCCTACTTAAAAATGTTTGCCCCAAGGCTGTTGCCTGACTTGCCTCTTATGCTAATTCCAGCTCAGTTTGGGTGATTTGTTTTCAATGGTATATTTTTATTAAAATGTTTCATATTTATTTATTTATTTACTTACTTACTTGCTGTGATGTAAGTATAAGTGTGGGAGCTCATGCCTTGATGCGTGTGCTGGGGCCAGAGATCACTTGCAGGAGTCAGTTCTTGACTTCTATCCTGTGTGTGAGGAACTGGCTGCATGCGTTGTTACCCCCCAAGCTACCTCAATGCCATGCTTTACACATTGAGCCTCTGTGGGAGGGTGCATGTGTGTTCATGTGTGTGCAGACTCCCTCAGATAATAGAGAAAAATATCCCAACTGAAAATCCTTCACCTGACTCAGGGATATCAAATGCCTAACCCGTGTGAGCCTTTGGGCACCAGGCACCGGACAGGTTCACAGAGCCCAGGATTAGGGCATGGATGTCTTTTGGGATCATTGTCTTCCGTCCCATCTGAAAGCTGTGTCCATCTGCTTGGAGACTTTCTTTCCTGCTGCACCCCCAGCTCCAGAGTAGTGCTCTCCCCACAGGAAGCTTGAGGAACATTTGTTAAATTGACGAGGGAGGAATAGTAAAACAGACCAACTGAAAAGCTTATCCTCTCAGCTTTCACTTCTTGTTTTCACTCTGGGGTTGGTTTTTTGGTTGCTCTATCTTAAGATCTTCAAGGACCAGAAGGACCTCCTCTCTGGTTGAGCAATCTGTTCTCCCAACTGGCCTGGAATTTAAAAAGGAACCCAGCCTATCATCTGAGGCTGGGTAGAACTCTAGGCTGCAAGCAAAATTAAATGCGCAGTCTGCCTGCAACCTGCAGTAGCAGCTTTCATAGTTGCTCACAACAAAACAAAGAACCCTGTACTCTGTGCAGCTGCAGCACTGGCCATGGACCCGAAGGACCAAGAGCCCAGTGAGGTGTCTGCAGGGTCCTCCATGGCTGCCGGGGGTGGTGTCCTAATGGATGACAAACTGATGGCTGGACAGGAGGTAGAGATCACTATGGCTGCACAGGAAGACTCTGTGTAGTAAGAATTTTGATTTCTTTAAAAACACAGAAGTGTTACAGGGATATAGTTTTTTTTGTTTTGTTTTTTTTTTTTGTTTTTTTTTTTTTTTCTAATCCCAGGTTTAGGATGTGGGGCTGCTTTACATTGTCCACAGCCGCAGGCTAAACTATTTGCCTCGTGCTCTAGCAGGGGCGTGCTTTTGCCAGCTGCAAATAGTTTCTGCAAGTGTATGATATAGCACTTGGAATTCTGGGAACTCTTGAGAAAGTATCAAAATGCTATATCCCCAGGGTGGGGGTGGGAGGGTGGGGGGCTGTTCCTCCTGCTGCTCCTCCTGCTCCTCCTCCTGCTCCTGGCTGCTGGTATCCTCACTACAAAGCTCAAACTTGCCCCAAGGAATTTAATGCCCATAATCAGCAGGAAGTAGTCTCACAACACTGATGCCCCCTTTCCCCTCTAACTTTCTCTCTCTTCTATCTAGTGCTGGGGTGTGTGTGCGCGCGCAAGGGATAAGGGTAGAGTAGGGGGGTATAAAAGGGACCCATAAAGCAGCCAAGCAGCCGGCTACACCCTGACTTAATCCCACCCATTAGCAGCCAGCGGGAAGCGGCGATGTCTATTCCACCAGCTCTGAAGAGGACACCAGTTCTGTCACCAAGATCTGACTGCATAAAGTCCAATCCAGCAGGGCCCAGACTGTAGGACCAGCTGGTGTCCACTCCTGCCCACTGGGCCCAGGCACTGAGAATGCTAGAAAGTTTCCCCCCAGTGAAGACTGGCCAGTGTGTATCTATCCACGGCTCCCAGCACACAGGGGAGTGTGCCCACACATACACACATCACACACGACCAAATAACAAGACAGAACGTCCAAGGTCCCCACGACATTTGGTAAGTGAAACAAACCAGACACAAAACAACAGATATTCTGAATATCTAGCAAATGTGTGTTCGCTGAAACAGAAAGCTCACAGGTCCCCTGGAGCTGTAGGGAGAGGGGAAACGAACCCGGAAGTTCTCCAGAGCTCCAGCTTGGATGGTGAGAGGATTATGGGTAGTAGCGATGGTTAACAACATGCTAAATTTAGTCAGTGACAGTGAACTAAAAAGTCTTAGATATGCCAAGAGTGGCAAATTTTGTTTTGTTTAGAACAATTCTTTTCAAGTTTTTAGGGATTTGCTTTTAATTATATGTGTGTATGTGGGGGGTATGTTTAAGTAAATGTAAGGAGGCCAGAGGATCCCCTCAGGCTGCTGTTACAAGGTGTTATGACTTCCCCAGCATGGGTCCTAGGAACTGAATTCTGGTCCCATGCAAGAGCAGCAAGTACTCAACTGCTGAGCTATCTCTCCAGATCCCTACAACAACTTTTGAATAGATAATAATAACAATAACAATAACAATAATAATAATAGAATAAATTATGGGACTATGGAGATGGCTCGGTGGATGGGACCTGAGTTCAAACCTTCAGTACCATGAAAACTTGGGCGTGGCCACACAGCTAGCACTGTGGGGGCCACAGACAGGACCTGTGGGCCACCAGCATAGCTCCAGGTTCACGGAAAGCCCTGTCTTAATAAGGAAAAGGGCAGCCTCCTGTGGTCTTTACATGCGTGCATGCACATACACCACACACACTTGCACATGCACAGGCCCGCTTACAAACACTCTAACACCTAAGTTATGAACATTTGCCAAAGGAGTGTTCGTGAGTCAAATACTGCCACGGGGTGAGAGGCACAGGCATGCATGGCTAATCCCAAGATTTATCACAGAAAGAGATGTTTAATTATAGGGGCCTGGTGGAGTCTTGCTGCACTAAGCCTCTGTAGCAGAATGGGAAGCAGCCAGACTGGTTCTGTTAAACCCAACAGTACGGTGGGGATGGCGGGGATGGGGAAATGGTGTGCGTGCGTGCGTGCGTGCGCGCAGAACTGAGACGGATGCATGTGAAAGTGTTCCATATTCCTGAGTTTAGGATTTAAGGAGACAAAGCAGGAAGGACTAACACTGACAGATGTTCTATCTCCTACTCGGCCTGAGTTCAGGACAGGCAAGCACAGGGTTGACTCGCACTACAGGATGTGTTAGAATGGAGAGAAAACCCGAAATGCTGAACTGGAGTTACAATTCGTGGCTTACAAAAGAGAGTCGCCAAATGATAAACCTTAGTATTTCCAAGAGAAAAGGCACTTTTTTTTTTTTTTTTGAGACAGGTACCCCTAGTACTTTTGGCAATCTTCCTAGTTCAACCTCTCCAGTGCTAGGAGTGTAGCCGTGTGTACTTGGCTGTCTGGGAGAATTTGGGGGATATGTAGAGGAAAAGAAAACAAAGTGGTGCCAGAGAGATGGCTCGGCAGTTGAAATCGTAAACCGCTGTCACAGAGGACCAGAGTGCAGTTTCGAGCACCCACATCAGGCGGCCCACAACCACCTGTAACTCTAGCTCCAGGATTTAGGACTTAAGGATCCAACACCTTCTTCTGGCCTCTAACTCATGTAAAACTCATGTGCGCATACCCACGCGTAGGTACATACATATTCATATAATTAAGAATAAAATCTTTACAAGTGAGTAAAATAACTTCACAAGCTAATATAAAGTGTCCCTGAAGGAAAATAAAATTTATTCTTGTGCTCTTTGGCGATGGGATTTTTTTTTCCCACGAGACGTGGGAGGAGACGCGCGGGAGCGAGCGGGATTCGAACAGAGGGCCCTGCGCCCTCTGCAGGCAGACGCCTTACGGGCTGCACCACCGCCGGTTCGCTGCGATGGAAATTTCTATGTATCTATTCTAAGTCATTTAGTAGTAGGTTGTCAGGGAGCAAGCTGCTGGATGCACCGACTTCTTAAATTTTAAAAACAATCTGTCTTAGGGCTTCTATTGCTGAGATAAAACAACGTGAGCAAAAGCAATTAGGGGCGGGGCGGGGCAGGGGGCGGGGCCTGAGGCGGAGATGGGAGAGGGTCGCTTAGTTTACAGATCCGAAGACTGTACTGAAATCCGAAGCAGTACTGAAAAAGAGGCAGGGAGGAGGCTGCTTACTGGCTTGCTCCTCTTGGCTTGCTTGGCCTGCTCTTACACAACCCAGGACCACCTGCCTAGGGTGGCACTGCTGTCCCCTTGTGGAGCTGACCCTGCCATAGCAGTCATTAATCAAGACAATAATCAAGAATCTTCATGTATCATTATTTTCCTTTTTCTTTTTCAAGACCAGGTTTTCCTTTGTAACAGCTCTGGCTATCCGGAACCTTTCTTTGTAGTTCAGGATGGCCCTCAAATGTACAGAAATCTACCTCCCCTTGTCTCCCAAGTGCTAGGATTAAAGTGAATCTTTATTTTTTAACCAAGATATAATTTCCCCTAAATGTCGAAAGAGAGATGTCAAATTAATGTGTTAGAGCTATTTTTATGCCTCTGATTTTTTTAATCTAAAGTTTAAAAATTTCTGGGAGACATGTTATTATGTCACTCTATATACAAATGTTAGCAATTAACATACAGTGTATCTAATGTTTGTTAAAATACTTTATACAAAGAATCAGCTCCAATCCCTTTCCTCTAAGCTCTCCTATGTGAAGTGACTGCCTTGTGTTTTTAGAATTGAATGTGTAGATCTTTCACTTGCTTGGTTAGAGTCACACCAAGATATTGATGCGTATGTAGCAGAGGATTGCCTTATCTGGGATCAATGGGAGAGAGGCCCTGGTCCAGTGAAGGCTTGATTCCTCAAAGTAAGGGAAAGCAAGGGCGGCGCGGTGGGAGTGGGCTGGTGGGTAGGGGAGCACCCTCACAGAAACAGGGTAAGGAAGGCTGGGATAGGGGATTTGAGAAGGGGAAATCTGGAAGGGGGATAAAATTTGAAATGTAAGTAAATAAAATAACTTTTTTTTTTTTTTTTTTTTTTTTTTTGAGGATTCCTACTAAAATTTTAAAACTGACCAGTAGAGGGAGGCAAAGTGTTACTAAAGAAATTGAAATGCCACTATACTTACCTCTGTGAAACTGTAATGGAATTTGATGTGCCAGGGTGAGGGAATATTCAGGGGCCCTCCACCCTTTTAGAGAAGCAGAGGGGAGATGGGGAAGGTAGTGTTTGTGGGGGTGACCGGTAGGAGGGGGCAGCGATCAGTATGTAAAGTGTAAAATAAATAACTTAATAAAAAATGTAAACGAATGTTTTTCTCAAAATAGGGCTTTTGCTTCCTTGGCAAAACACATAATAAACATGTTCAGTATCTGAAAATGTGACACACACATCCTGAAAGACCCTTTTGTGCTAATCCTTTTCTAATTGCCTGTGGAAGGAGTTGGAGGCAGAAGTCCCCTGGGTAGTGAAGCCTCAGGAAATACCTGAATAATTAACATCATTTACATAGCGCTCAGAACTTAAATTTATATGTAAGAATGGGATCTGTAAGAATGGGATCTGTAAGAATGGGATCTGAACAGTGATTTGGTGAGTCTGTGTGGAAAATGTATGTGGACTCTCCAAAGTGAGTCTCCTTAATGTCCTGTATGTCCCCCCTCTCTCCATTTATCTCACAGAAAGATCTTTCTACAAAGGAAAAATTATGACCTCCTGAGTTACCCCCTCCCAGTCATGGGAGTCCATCAGTTGTGGCTTAGTGTAAACTTCAGTGTTATTTAAAAAAATTTTAAAAACTCATTATCTGTTTGTGTACCTGTGTGTCTAACTGTCTATCATCTATCTATTTATTGAGGAGACAGGTCTTGTTGGAAGACAGGCCCTAGCTGCCCTGGCACTCCTTATGAAGAGCAGGCTGTATAAGTACTGCATGCTAACCAATTGTGCCACTGGAGCTCCTGATTTAAAAAAATGGGGTACAGAGCTAAATAAAGAATTCTCAACTAAGGAAACTCAAATGGCTGAGAAGCACCTTAAGAAATGCTCAACATCCTTAGTCATCAGGGAAATGCAAATCAAAACAACTCTGAGATTCCACCTCACACCAGTCAGATAGTAGATCAGGTAATAGTAGATGCTGGAGAGGATGTAGAGAAAAAGGAACACCATTGTTGGTGGGATTGCAAGCTGGTACAACCACTCTGGAAATCAGTCTGGTGGTTCCTCAGAAAATTGGACATAGCATTACCTGAGGACCCAGTTATACCACTCCTGGACATATACCCAGAAGATGCTCCAACATATAACAAGGACATATGCTCCACTATGTTCATAGCAGCCTTATTTATAATAGTCAGAAGCTGGAAAAAAACCAGATGTCCTTCAACAGAGGAATGGATACAAAAAATGTGGTACATTTGCACAATGGAGTACTACTCAGCTATTAAAAACAATGAATTTGAGAAATTCTTAGGTAAATGGATGGAACTAGAAAATATCATCCTGAGTGAGGTAACCCAATCACAAAAGAACACACATGGTATTTACTCACTGATAAGCAGATATTAGCCCAAAAGCTTGAAATAGCCAAGATTCAACTCACAGACAACATGAAGCTCATGAAGAAGGAAGACCAAGTGTTGATGCCCCGGTCCTACTTAGAAGGAGTAACTAAATACTCAAGGGAGCAAATATGGAGACAAAGGGTGGACTGAAGGAGGGGCTGTCTGGAGACCATTCCACCTGGGTATCCATCCCATGTGAAGCCATCAAAGGTAGACACTAATGTGGATGTCAGGAAGAGCATGCTGACAGGAGCCTGATATGGCTGTCTCCTTAGAGGTCTGCCAGAGTCTGATACATTCAGAGGCAGATGCTCACAGCTAACCACTGATCTGATCAAGGGTTTCCCAATGGAGGAGTTAGAGAGAAGACTGAAGGAGCTGAAAGGGTTTGTGGCCCCGTGAGGAGAGCAACAATACCAACCAACCAGAGCTCCCCAGGGTCTAAACCACCAGACTGGGAGCACATAGGGAGGGACCCATGATTCTATCTGTACATGTAGGGGAGGATGGCCTTGTTGGGCATAGGTGGGAGAGGAGATCCTTGGTCCCATGAAGGCTGAACACTGAGTGTGTGGGAGGAATTCAAGGGTGGGGAAGGGGGAGTGGGGGTATAGGTGGGGCCACATCCTCATAGAAGCATGAGGAGTGGGGATGGGATAGGAGGTTCCTGGGTGGAGGGGGAAATGGGGTAAGGGGATAAAATCTGAAATGTAAATATAATATCCAATAAAAAATACAGAAAAATAATAAAGTCTGTTGCTGCCCAAAGTCAGTACTCTTGAAAAAAAAAGAGCAGGCTGCTCTTGAAATCCAGCCTACTACTACTACTAATAAAATTAATATTAATATAATTAATAATAATGTATTATTATTATTATAAGGTTTTCCTCACAGATGAACTAAATCACTGTTCTGATCCCATACTTGGGTTTCATTTTATGTTCAGAGATTTTGTGTTTGCCTTCCAGCAATAATAATGATAATCCTGATAAATAACCCTGCAGAGGTAAAAGGATGCTGATAGAATTAGAGGAGGGAACATGGAGGTAGAAGGAAAACAATACATATGTAGTTTAATTGCACTGTTTGTTGTAATTCAGCCTCACAATGCACTAAACTTTATCAGGTTTGGCATGAATCTGGTATTAAGCTGACAGTATTCAGAGCTGGAGAAATAAATGCTTGCTAACCTCTTGGCGCATGCTTATTTTTGAGACAGGGTCTTGGGATGTTGCTCAGGCTGGTCTTGAATTTGCTCTCCTACCTCAGGCATGGAGTGTAAGGCTGGAATAGGGAGTGAGCCACTAAATGCTCAGTGCTGCTGCGTCTCTCCTGTAGGATGAACTGTTACAAGAAGAATGCCCGATTTGTCAACACAAGCCTTCTTGTATTTGGGGGCATGAGGCATGTGTGGCCATTTCTGAAGCATGCTTAGAGGGCACGAGAATGTGGCATATGAGGAAGAGAGGAGTTTGTGGATAACATACTCTTCTTGTGGCAAGTTTCTGGTTTTTTTGCCAAGCACACAATCCCCTATACTCAGCACAGTCCTATAGGACCAGTTGTTGTTCCCTCTCTGAATGGAGGCATCAGGCTGTCCTAGTACTTAAGTGAGTTATAAATTGGAGTTTATCCTCAGAGGTTTTTGCTCCTTTAATGCTGACAGCCTTCAAAGGTGGAGGCTATACTCATGTGAGTTTGTTGTACTTAATGTACAGAGAAGAGAGTAATCTATATGTTTTGAGAATATTGATTTTAAAAAAAGGGTGACACCTACCAGTTCAGAGGAGAATTTGTGAGAGTTGAGTTTTTGAATATGGTCCTAGGAAATGCCAGCTCAGAAGTGGTGGCAGTTGCTTCAAGTGGAAACAAAACTTTGGCTATTGGAGTCCACGTAGATACTGAAGGGACGTGTGCTGGCCACAATGTACACAGCTGTGCGTGGTTTCTTGGCATGGACAGGAGGGTACGGAAGTTGGGGATGGTTGGAAGCTGAGGTGTGCTGGTGCTAATTGCCCTTAGGCTGCTAACTGCCATCCTTTGGCATTTGCCATTTTAGCATAAAGAATTTGGGAGCCGGGCAGTGGTGGCGCATGCCTTTAATCCCAGCACTTTCGAGGCAGAGGCAGGCAGATTTCTGAGTTCAAGGCCAGCCTGGTCTACAGAGTGAGTTCCAGGACAGCCAGGACTACACAGAGAAACCCTGTCTCGAAAAACAAAACAAAACAAAAGAAAAGAAAAAACAAAAAAAACAAAAACAAAAACAAAAAAAAGAATTTGGGTATTGCATGAAATGGTGCATGAAATTAAATGTATTATTTAGTTAGTATTCATTTAACAAATTATTTTATAATGGGTTTTAATTCAAGAGATTCTGCCTGAAGGATGTTCTTATACTCAGAAGGGAGTGTGGAGGGATTTCTATTTTAATTAGGGTAGCTGAATGAATTCTTACAATATCTGTGAATATGAGGTTTAGTGTCATAAGCTTTGTGAAAGCCTGTTTTTTGGTGTTTTTGTTGTTGGGTTATGAAAAAATAAGATGTGAATCTGGGTATTTTGGTTGTTGTAGTTGTTTTCATTTTCTCAGAATGCTCCATTTAAAAGGTGCTACCCTTTCAGGAGAAGAAAATGTGTGTATTTTGAGTATCTAATGAATCTACCATTAAAATGGCAACACAAATTATATAAAATGTTGGGGACTTGATTTAATCGATTCCCAAATTACGTGGGAATTCCCATGTATGCTTGTAAAATGCTGAATGTGCTTGTCTCCAATGGCTGGAGAGAGAGAGAGAGAGAGAGAGAGAGAGAGAGAGAGAGAGAGCGAGAGAGAGAGAATTGGAGAAAGGAAGGAGACTCTTCATGACTTGGATAGCAGAGGAATGAGACATAAGGGCTACAGGAGAAAAAGCCAACCAGCCATATAAGAATTTCAGTAAGTGGCTCTTAGTGCCACTTCCCAGATTGGGTCTGGGGCAGCAGAGATGAAATACTGTTTTTGCAAGTTGACTCAGGAAAGTTGAAGGTGAGAATGGGCTAGCAGTTGTGAGATGTAAGGTCCTCAGCCATTAAGTTAGTCAAGGTATATCAAAATTAACTGAAGTGTGTGTGTGTGTGATTCTTTCTCAAATTCAGAGAGCTCTTGGGTGGGTGGTTGGAAGCGTGACCCACCAGAAAGAACAAGCACTTTAGCTAAATCACTGCTATATGGAAGGCCTAGGAGGGTCCTTGAAACATTAAAGCTTGGACCTGTGATGGTATACAAACACATGAATTGGGAGAAGCAGGAAGATAAAAAAAAGAAGAGAAGAGGATAGAAGGAGGTATAGATAGGAGGATAGAAAGGGGGAGGAAGAGGAGGAATAGGACTAAGAGGGGGAAGAGGAGGGGGGAAGAAGAGGAGGAGTAGGACTAAGAGGGGGAGGAGGAGGAGGAAGAGGAAGAGGTAAAGGAGAAGTAATGGAACTTAGGCCAGAGCAGGAAAAACATCTGCAGAATAGATGGCAGTCTTAAGATACATGTCTTAAAGACTATATTTGGCTATAGTGCAGCTGGAGACAATCTTTTCCAATGTGTTTTTGAATGCTTCGGCATACCTGTAAAATCAAGACGCCTACCTACTTGTCTGTTCTAAAACAGGCCCACTAAAAGTAGGTATCACTAATTTGGGGGCCCCCAAAGGCCCTCTAATTTGGCCAGTATAATTCCAAATTTTAGCAGGTTATTTGCACTCACATACTAAGAAACAAATAACAGGAAAATGTATGGCTGTAGTACAGGTGGAATTCCAAAATAAAGTAAATTTTTTTTTTTGAAATTTGGGAGTGTGAATTTCACTTCTGGCCACTTATGGAAGAAAAGAGCCTTTAACCTAAATCTTTCACCTCATAGAGAATTAAACTGAAACCCAAATCACCTGCTAGTGGCAAGGACAGAATTCTGTGACCAAAGTTGGGACTGGGTCAACAAAAGGAGTCTGTGCCCTGGCTTATGTCTACAGTTCACTTAGGTCCTTGTATTGACAAGCAAGCAGCCGTCACTGGTTAATACTTTGCCAATTAGCTCCACATCCACAAGTTCCACAGAAGAAACTATTTATTTTCTTTTGAAACTTGAGAATATGAAATCATGGGATTCACCCACAAGGGAATTTTATAGAGGTATAAAAAGTAGAATGACAATATTTGTGGGTTTCTGGAAGGAAGTAGAAAATATATAACTCAGGACTGGATTTCAAATCAGAAAGAAGGATTAGCTAGAGAAGGCTAATAAAGGAAATTAGAAGGTCTACAGAGGCGCACTCTGGATTTTACAGAGATAATTGCAACAAAATTTAGTATAAATAGTTGAAAGAAGCCTCTAGTAGGAGGAATAAGAAAAATATAAACAATTTTCTGTCCAGTAAGGTGAGGACTTTGCAGAATGAACAGCATTTTAAAAAGTACTTACAGAGTTTACAGTAAGGTAAATAAAACAGACATGAATGAAGAACCATAGGAATGTTTAAGGACATTAACACTAGAGACCTTTCAAAAAAGCTGTACATAAACATCCTTTGGAGGAGCTCCCTTAAAAATGCACATGTAAGAAAAGAAGTGTGGTGACCCCATAATAGGGTGACAATGTTCTTTCTGGGTATCACATTGAAACAAAAACGTTCAATCCAAGGAATGAATGACCTCTTTTGCAATTATAGGTCAGAGAGGTCTCGAAGACCTCCAACCACTACAATAATATAAAATATCCTGGAATAACTCTAACCAAGCAAGTGAAAGATCTGTGTGACATGAACTTCATGTCTCTGAAGAAGGAAATTGGGAAAGACCTCAGAAGATAGAAGGATCTCCTGTGGTCATGCATCAGCAGGATTAAATTAGCCATAGGATGGCCATCTTGCCAAAAGCAATCTACAGATTCAATGCAATTCCCATCAAAATTCCAACTCAATTCTTCACAGAGATAGAAAGAGCAATTCTCAAATTTATTTGGAACAACAAAAAACCTAGGAGAGTGAAAACTATTCTCAACTACAGAGAACTTCTTGAGGAATCACCATCCTTGATCTCAAGCTCTACAACAAAACATTAGTGACAAAAGCCACATGGTATTGGTACAGAGACAGGCAGGTAGATCAATGGAATAAAACTGAAGACCCAGAATTAAAGCCACACACCTATGGTCATTGACGAAGAAGCAAAAAACCATCTAGTGGAAAAAAGACAGCATATTTAACAAATGGTGCTGGCTTAAGTGGCAGTCAGCATGTAGAAGAATGCAAACAGACCTGTTCTTATCTCCTTGTACAAAGCTCAATTCCAAGTGCATCAAGGACCTTCACATAAAAACAGATACACTGAATCTAATAGAAGAGAAAGTATGAAAGAGCCTTGAACACATCAGCACAGGAGAAAATCTCCTGAACAAAACACCATTGGCTCAGACTCTAAGATCAATTATAGACAAATAGGATCTCATAAAATTGCAAAGCTTCTGTAAGGCAAAGGACACTGTCAACAGGACAAAATGGCAACCTACTGATTGGGAAAAGATCTTTACTATTCTGTATCTGATAGAGGGCTATTGCCCACTATATACAAAGAACTCAAGAAAGTAGGCTCCAGAGAACCAAATGACTGTATTAAAAATGGGGCACAGAGCTAAACATAGCTCTCAACTGAGGAATCTTGAATGGCCAAGAAGCACCTAAGGAAATGCTCTACATCCTTAGTAATCAGGGAAATGCAAATCAAAATGACCCTGAGGTTCTACCTCACACCAGTCAGAATGGTTAAAATAAAAAAACTCAGGTGACAGCAGATGCTGGTGAGGATGTGGAGAAAGAGGAACACTTCTCCATTGCTGGTAGGATTGCAAGATGGTACAACCACTCTGGAAATCAATCTGGTGGTTCCTCAGAAAACTGTACATAGTACTACCTGAGAACCCATCTATACTCCTCCTGGGTGTATACCCAAAAGATGCTGTAACATGTAACAAGGACACATGCTCCACTGTAATCTTAGTAACCTTATTTATAACAGCCAGAAGCTGGAAATAACCCAGATGTTCCTCAATAGAGGAATGGATACAGAAATTCTGGTACATTTACACAATGGAGTACTACTCAGCTATTGCAAGCAATGACTTCATGAAATTCACATGCAAATCAATGGAACTAGAAAATATCATCCTGGGTGTAGTAACTCAGTCACAATAGGACACACATGTACTCACTGATAAGTGGATATTAGGCAAAAAGCTCAGAATACTCATGATACAACTTATAGATCATGTGAAGCTCAAGAAGAAGGAAGCCCAAAATGTGGATGATTCAGTTTTATTTAGAAGGGGAAACAAAATCATCACAAGAGGTAGGAGGAGGGAGTTGAGAGGGAGAGAAAAGGAGAAGGGAAAAAGAGGGGCAGGACCAGTTGTGGGAGGAGACAGGGGAGATGTACAGAGGGTCAGGAAATTGAACAGAGGTGTGTAGCTGTGGGGTATGGGGAACTGGGGGTAGCTACCAGAAAGTCCAAGATGCCAGGAAAGCAAGAGGCTCCTAGGACACAACGGGGATGACATTAGTTGAAATACCCAACAAAGGGGGAGAGAACTTGTAGAGACCATATCCAGAGGTTAGGCACAGTTTCTGGTTGAGGGATGGGGCCATTCACCCTTCTTAAAAATGTTCATCCAAAATTGGTCCCATCTAAAGGAAATACAGGGACAAAGAGCGGAGCAGAGACTGAAGGAAAGGCCATCCAGAGATTGCCCCACCTGGGGATTCATGCCATATGCAGACACCAAGCCCAGATATTATTGCTGATGCCAAGAAGTGGTTGGTGGCAGGAGCCTGAAATAGCTGTCTCCTGAGAGTCTCTGCCAGAGCCTGACAAATACAGATGCAGAGGCTTGTAGCTAACCATCAGAGTGAGCACGGGGACTCCAATGGAGGAATGAGGAGAAGGACTGAAGGAGCTGAAGGGGTTTTCAACACCATAGCAAGAACAACAATATCAACCAACCAACCCCCTCTCCACCACTCCATCTCCCAAGGACAAAACCACCAACCAAAGGGACCGATGGCTCCAGCTGCATATGAAGGAGAGGATGGCCTTATCTGGCATCAGTGGGAGGAGAGGCCCTTGGTCCTGTGTAGTCTCCATGCTGCAGGCAGGAGAAATGCTAGGGCAGTGAGGGGAAAGGGTGTGAGGGTGAGTCAGGGAGCACCCTCATAGAAGCAGTGTGGAGGGGCTTTGGGCTAGGGGTTTTAAGGAGGGGAAACAGGGAAAAGGGATAACATTTGAAATGTTAATAAATAAAATGTTCAATAAAAATAAATAAAAAGGGAAATTGCACAATATTTATTTTGTTAGGATATTCTCTTTCTGTCTTTCTTCTTTCCTTCCTTCTTTTTTTCTTTCATTTTCCATCTTAATTAGAATTTATTTTTCCAACCAATTTGTTCATTCAGTGTACATCCCGATCACAGGTTCCTTACCTATTCTCCTTCTAGTCCACCCCGCAAAAAAACTCCCCCTCCTCCCAATTCATCTTTTCTTTTTTACGAGAGAAGGGAGAGGCTCTTTTGGTAGCAAACCTGCCCTGGTGCATCAACTTGCTGCAGGACTAGGCACATCCTCTCCCACTGAGGGCAGACAAGGCAGTTCAGCACAGACAAAGGGATTCAAAGGCGGGCAACAGAGTCAGTGACAGCCCCAACCCATTTGTTGGGAAATCAAATGAAGACCAAGCTGGACACATGCTACATATATGGGGGGGGGGGGGGCGCTACGTTCCAGCTTATGCATGCTCTTTGATTAGTTGTTCAGACTCTGTGAGCACTCAAAGACCCAGGTTAGTGGACTTTGTAGGTATTTTTGCAGTGTTCATGAGACCTCCAGGCTCCTTCTTCTTTTTCCCCAGAATTCTTCCACAAGGCTCCCTGTTCTCTGTCTAATGCTTGGCTCTGGCTCTCTGCATCTGTTTCCATCAGTTGCTGGGTAAGGCCTCTCAGAGGACAGTTATCCTAGGCTCCTGTCTGCAAGCAGAGCAGAGAATCATTAATAGAGTCAATTAATAATTGGACCTTACCCAGGGCTTGAGTTTCAAGTAGGGCCATTCATTGGTTGGCCATTCCCTCAATCCCTGCTCCATCTTTATCTCTGCACATCTTGTAGGCAGTTCAAATTTGGGTCAAAAGTTTTGTGGATGGGTTGGTGTCATTACCCCTGCACTGAAAGTCCTGCCTGGCCATTGAAGGAGGCCACTTCAGATTCCATATTCCCCAATGCTAGTCATCTCAGCTAGGGTCAATCTCATAGACTCTCTGGAGCTTTACAAATCCTAGGTCTCTGCTTAGGTCTAGAGATGTGACCTCTAACCCCACTGATTTCACTCCTCTATCTTAGTCCTCTCTCCCTTGTTTATCAACTAAAAAGAGCCCAGGGTCAGGTTGCTTCAGCTCAGAATTTTACCAGGATTTCAAGGAAAAACTAATTCCAATACTGCTCAAATTATCCCACAAAATGCAAGCAGAAGGAACATTGCCAGTTCATTCTATGAGGCTACAGCAACCTTGATACCTAAATTATACAGAGTCAACATAAAAAGGGAATTTCAGGCCAAATTCCACTATGAACAAAAACAAATACTCAAAAGCAAAATGACAGAATGAACAGAAAGGAAAGGAAAGGAAAGGAAAAGAAAGGAAAGGAAAGGAAAGGAAAGGAAAGGAAAGGAAAGGAAAGGAAAGAAAAGAAAAGAAAAGAAAAGAGAATACTGGTAAACAGAATTCAAGAACACATTAAAAACAACACCCACCAGGAGCCATTAAGCTTCATTCCAGAAATGCAGGGGTGGTTCAATATTCATCAACACAATACACCATATAAACAAACTGAAAGAAAAAAAAAAACCATGATCATCTCATTAGATGCTGAAAAAACCTTTGACAAAGTACAACACCCCTTCACCTTAAACACCTTGGAAAGATCAGAAATTTAAGGGACATAACTAAACATAATGAAAGCAATATACAGCAAACCAATAGCCAACATCAAATTAAAAGAAGAGAAACCTGATGCAATCCCATTAAAATCAGTGACAAAATGTGGCTGCTTACTCTTGGCCTATCTATTCAATATAATACTTGAAATTCTAGCTAGAGAAATAAGATGACAAAAGGAGGTCAAAGGGATACAAATTGGAAAGGAAGAAGTCAAGACATCAGTATTTGCAGATGATATGATAGTATACAGAATGAACCCTCAAAATTCTATCAGAGAATCCCTACAGCTGATAAACAACTTCAGCAATGTGCCTGGATATAAAATTAACTCAAACAAATCAGTAGACTTCCTCTATACAAAGGACAAACAGGCTAAACAAGAAATTAGGGAAACAACACCCTTTATAACAGTCACAAATAATATAAAATATCTTGGTGTAACTCTAATCAAGCAAGTGAAAGATCCATATGACAAGAACTTCAAGTCCCTGAAAAAAAAAATTGAAGAAGACCTCAGAATATGGAAAGATCTCCCATGCTCATGGATTGGTAGGATTAATATAGTAAAAATGGCCGTCTTGCCAAAAGCAATTTACAGATTTGATAAAATCCCCATCAATTGTGGTACGTTTACAGGATGGAATACTACTCAGCTACTAAAAATGACAACATCATGGATTTTGCAGGCAAATGGAAGGAACTAGAAAATGTCATCCTGAGTGAGGTAACAGAGACTCAGAAGGACATATATGGCATATACTCACTGATAAGTGGATATTAGCCTAAAGCTCTGATTATCCATAATACAACTCACAGACCATATAGAGCTTAGCATTAGGAAGGCCAAAGTTTGGATGCTTCATTCCCATTTAGAAGGGGGAACAAAATAATCATTGCAGGTAGAGAAAGGGAGTGACCTGCGTGGGAGTGGGGACTGGGAGGGAAAAAAGAGGGCAGGACCAGATATAGGAAGAGACAGGAAAGAAGTCCAGAGTATCAGGAGAATGAATAGAAATATATAACACTGGTGCATGGGAAATGAGGGGACCTGCTACCAAGTCCCAGACGCCAGGGTTACAAGAGTCTTCAGGATGACATGAGCTGAAATACACTACAGCAGGAAGAGAAAACCTGAAGAGATTACCTCCAGTAGACAGGCATGGCCCCCAGTTGAGGGGTGGGGCCTCCCATCCATTTCAAAATTTTTAACCCAATTTTGTTCCTGTCTAAAGGCAATACAGAGACAAAAAATGGAGCAGAGACCGAAGGAAAAGCCATCCAGAGACTGCCCCGCCTTGGGATCCGTTGGGAGCAACCTCGTTTATACATTAATGGCCTAAGTCAACCATAGGCCTAAGTCAGCCATACGTGCCTACTGACACAAAGTCTTGGTCTCTGTGGGAAAGCACTAGCCCTAAAACAGATAACTATAGATCTTATAGACAGGTAGCCCTGGTGGGAAAGTACTAGCCAAGGTTAGAACAAATGAACAATAGATCTTATGGAGAGGTAGCTTTGGTGGGAAAGTACTAACTTAAATAAAAATAAATGAATAATAGATCTTATGGATAGGTACATAGTGACCTGTTCTGCCCTGCTTCTTCTGTGAATGCTACACCCAGCCAATATCCTGTTCTGGAGAACATCTGTATTCCCCACGAGATCACCTGTGCTCCCCAGAAACAAAGAAGACCTTATGTCATCCCCCTCCCCATATCCAGCTTCTATTTTTCCCCATGTGGAAAAATTAAAATTTGACAGCTGGATCAGACTCTAGACAGGCTCTAGGTTTCTTGTGTACCCTTGCCCTCTGGTTCTCTCTTCCAGGTCTTCGGATCCTAGTTCACACCACATGGAACTGGGGCAGGGATCCATCTCGTTTGCACCCACCACACCCTGACACTATTGCTGATGGCAAGAGGTGCTTGTAGACAGGAGCTTAATATGACTGTCCTCTGAGAGGCTCTACCAGCACCTGACTAAGACAGATAAAGATACTCACAGCCAACCATTGGATTGAGCCCAAGGATGTTGGGAGCCGACTTTTAGGAGAAAGCAGCTAGAAAGCAGCTATCAGCTTTGCAGCCATCTTGAGCCATATACCCTGACATGACATGACATTTTCTTTTTCAAAAGCCTACAACAGCTGAAGCATCCCACATATCTTGTTTTGCTGTTTAGTACCCCCAGCTGCAAGGTGCACGTGGTACCCATACCTGCAAGGCATGAGGTGCACGTGCTATCCACGTGCTGTCCACGTCATACATGCCTCTAAGGCTTGCATCATATCCACACCTGCAAGGCATGTGGTATCCACGTGCCAACAAGGCACGTGGCAAAAGCCTATAAATACCCCAGAGTTCCCTTCAATGGGGAGACAATAAAAGAGAAAGAGACAAGACATGAAGGAGACAATAAAGGACAGAGACTTGATTAGAACCTCTGTCTTGTCTCCATTCTTCGTGTCGCTTGCCCCTTCTTCTCCCCACTCTCTCTTGACCAGAGCACTTAGCCCCAAAGCATGGGGCAGTGTGGACAGCAACATAGTAGCCCCAAAGCGTGGGGGCAGTGTGGTCCTCAACACAAGGACCCCATTGGAAGAGTTAGGGGAAGTATTGAAGGAGCTGAAGGGGTTTGCAATCTCTCGGCAGAGCAACAATATCAACTAACTGGACCCCTCAGAGTGGCCAGGGACTAAACCAACAACCAAAAGCATACATGAGAGGGCCATGGCTCCTGATACTACTTAGCCGAGGATTGACTTATCTGGTATCAATGGCAGGGAAGGTGCTTGATCCTGTGGAGGCTTGTTGCTCCAGCAAAGGGAGATGCTATATGCTAGAAGGGTGACACAGGAGTGAGTAGGTGGGTGGGGGACACCC
The DNA here is from genome assembly GCF_011762505.2 of Arvicanthis niloticus. Classification (NCBI taxonomy): domain Eukaryota; kingdom Metazoa; phylum Chordata; class Mammalia; order Rodentia; family Muridae; genus Arvicanthis; species Arvicanthis niloticus. Next base: position 19,768,246 of record NC_047669.1, on the reverse strand, counting down.
TCTCAGAAGCAAAGGCGAGAGGGGATTGGATAGAGGGTTTGCAGAGGGGATAGCAGAATGTGGGACAGTATTTGAAATGTAAATAAGTAAAATAATAAATTAAAAAACCCTTTTATTTATTATTATTATTTTTGTTCATTATTTACATCTCACTATTGCCTACTTCCCCAACACCCCCTCCCACAATCCTTCTCCTATTCTACCTCCCCTTCTCTTCTGGGTGGTTGGGGGCCTCCTTATTATCCCCCTACCCAAGCATATCAAGTCTCTTGAGGCCAGGCACATCCTTACCCACTGAAGCCAACAAAGCAACCCAGGTAGAAGAACATATCCCAAGTGTAGGTAACAGCTGTTGGAACAGCCCTTTCTCCAGTTGTTTGAAACTCACATGAAGGCCTGGCTTTACATGTGCTACAGATTTCTGTGATAGCCTAGGTTCAGCCCATGTATGTTTTGGTTCAGTCTCTGAGAGCCCCAAAGATCCAGGTCAGTTGATCCTGTTGGTCCTCCTATGGAGTTTGTAACCCCTTAGGTGCTAAAACCCTTCCTCCCATTCTTCCTTAAGAGTCCCCAAACTCCAATCACTGTGCCTGTGGGTTTCCACATTTGTCTTAGTCAGCTGCTGGGTGGGGCCTCTCAGATGACAGCCATGTTAGAATCTCATCTGCAAGTACAACAGAGTATCATTAATAGTGTCAGGGATTCATGCTCACCAATGGCATGGGGATGTCACTTGCAATTTTAAACCTAGCCATTTTATTGGTTGTAAGATGGAATGTCAGAGTCATTTTGATTTGCATTTCCCTAGTGACTAAGGACATTAAATATTTCTTTAAGTGCTCCTTGGCCATTAGAGATTCCTCTGTTGAGAATTCCTTGTTTAGTTCTATACCTTATCTTCTCATTGGGTTGTTTAGTTTGTTGGTGTCTAATTTCTTGCGTTCTTTGTATATTTTGGGCATTGCCCCCTGTGTTGGATGTAGGGTTGGTGAAGATCTTTTCCAATTCTATAAGCCGTTTTGTCCTGTTGATGGTGCCCTTTGCCTTACAGAAGATTTTTCACTTCCTGAGGTCCCTAAGTGTTGATCTCAGTGACCGAGCTGTTGGTATTCAGTCCAGGAAGTTGTCTCTTGTACCAATGTATTCAAGGCTAGTCCCCACTTTCCCTTTATTAGATTTACTATATCTGGTTTTATGTTGAGCTCTTTGATTTACTTGGACTTGAGTTGTGAATCTATTTGCATTTTGTAACATGAGACATCCAGTTAGACTAGCAGCATTTATTGAAGATTCTTTTTTCCCCCATTGTATGGTTTTGGCTTCTTTGTCAAAAATCTAGTGTCAGTAGATGTGAGGGTCGTTTTCTGTGTCTTCAAGTCAGTTTCATTGACCAACCTGTCTGCTCTTATGCAAATATCATGCAGTTTTTGTTAGTATTTTTTTGTAGTACAGCTTGAAGTCAGGGATGATGATCCTTACAGGAGTTCTTTTATTGTACAGGATTGTTTTACCTACCCTGAGGTTTTTCTATGTATATGTTAGTATTGTTCTTTCAAAGTAAAGGATTGTATTGGAATTATAATGGGTATTGCATTGGATCTCTGGATGGCTTTTTGTAAGATGGCCGTTTTTACTAGGCTAATTCTTTTGATTCATCAGCAGGGGAGATCTTTTCATCTTCTGATATCTTTCTCAATTTCTTACTTCAGAGACTCAAAGTTCTTGTCATGCAGGTCTTCAGCTTGCTTAGAGTTACATCAAGGTATTTTATATTTTTGTGGTGATAGTGAAAAATGTTGCTTCCCTAACTTTTTTCTCGGCCCACCTGTTTTTCCTATAAAGCACTGCTACTCATGTGAGTTAATTTTGTGTCCTGCCACATTGTTGAACATGTGTATCAGCTCTAGAAGCTGTCTGGTAAAGATTTTGGTGTCACGTATGTATACTATCATATCATCTGTGAAGAGAAACACTTGGACTTCTTCCTTTCCAATTTGTATCCCATTGATCTCTTTCAGTTATTGCTCTAGCTACAACTTCAAGAACTATATTGAATAGATAGGGAGCAAGTGGACAGCCTTATCTGTCCCTGATTTTTGTGGGATTGTTTTAAGTTTTCTTCCTTTAATTTGACATTTGCTATGGGCTTAGTGTATGTTTCCTTTATTATGTTGAGATGTATACCTTCTATCCACCTCTTCAAGACTTTTAGCATGAAGGAGCTTGCTGGCTGTGCCTCAGTTGTACCAAACATGCAGAGGATTGGGGGGAGGGGTCTCATCTGGATTTTCCTGGGTCCCAGAAAGCCTCCTTGGAAAGGCAGGCAGAGTCTGGGACAGAGGACAGCTCACCTCTGCTGGCTGTACCCCTCTTGTTTTTTTCAGAGTAAATATTTTTTAATGATGAATCATAGGTTGCATTCCATAGCCCCTGGGCTCACTGCAGCACAATTCATCTGCAACTAGACATAGTGGTTCATTTTTCACAGTCCTTCTTTTAGGGCAGAACTTCCTTCAACTTATAGGAAGATCTTACTTAGTTCCTGCAGACAGGTCATAGTGGAGGCAGTTCCATCTCAGTCTGATCACTGAGTGACGAAGAGCATCAGAAGTGCCAGAAACACAACTAGTGATTCTGATTCTGAGTGTGCTGCAAAAGTCACCAAAGATCAAAGTGACAGGGGATGCCTCATTTTAATTTTCTGATGGAAAATCCTCAAGGGCAAGCAGTTTGTTTTCTGCTATGCAAAGAGGGTGCTTTTGGTTTCTTAAGAGTAAAGGGTTTCTCTTCACAGAGTTTCATATTTTGCTAACATGAAGACATAACATAGCAACAAAGAACAGTCATGCATACAGCAGTGCAGATAATTGGGAGAGTTTAAAATATATGCAGCAAAGGTCAATAATCACAAAACATTGAGAACATGAGAGCTAGTTTCTTGTCCCAGTCCATCTCTCTGTTGTTGTGTGTGTCTTCCTTCCTTGTGGGTCATTGGCTACTAGTCCTTGAGTGCTGGGTTGCTGAAGTTAGGTGAGCAGTGTTTGGGTAGCCAGAGAGTATGAGTGTTACAGAATGTCTGACTTCCAGGATGAGCTTCAGTGAGGCAGCTCTGTTTTATATGGGATGACAAAGGGCTACATAGTTTTTGGAATAGGGTATGTATTTCCAGGTTGAGTATGTATTATTGGCTGGAGCTTAACGTACTAGGAATGCCTCATTTGCATGGCGAGGCATTGCAGGAATCCCCAGTGCTTGCTGTAAGGTTCTTATTAGGAGATAGGAAGTTGAACCTGTAATCTCAACACAGCTATATGACATTCTTTAAGAAGAGAATTTTGGGATCAGGTTCCCCAAATCAGGCAGAGAAGAGGAAGTCCCACTAAGAGAAGACAGTCCTCCATTTTGCATGTAGCTCAGGAAAGCTGTCCATACATGGTAGACTACAACCTTAATAGCTGGGTGTCCCAACATTGCTGTAATGAAACACTGACAATAACCAGGTCTGAGAGGGAAAGTGTTCATTTCTGTTTATAATGGAAGCCAAGGCTTGAGCTGGAGGCAGGGAATTGGAAGCAGAAACTCCAGAAGAGTCCATGGAAGACTAACATTCTTTCCTGTCTTGTTTCCAGGCTCATGTTCAGTCCCATATCACACTGACACTATTACCTAGAGAATAAAGAAATTACAGGGCTCATGAGAAGTAAAGGAGCAAATAATTAAAATGTTGAAAATGTTCCTAACTCAAGCAGACACATCCAACAGCATAGATGCAGTGAAGGAAAGACACCTCCACAGGGCAGACAAAACACTGGATGGCTTCTCATTTATCAGGCTAAGTGGTGCTTGTTTCTGCTAAAAAAAAAAAAAAAAAAAAAAAAAAAAAAAAAAGGTGCAAATATGGCTGGGTGTGGTGGTGCATATTGTTAATCCTGGCATATGGGAGGCAGAGGCAGGCAGATTTCTTTCATTTCTGGGCCAGCCTGGTCTAGGAAGTGAGCCCATCCAGCTCTCTGTTAGTGAAAGCCCACATTGGAATCAAAAATACCTCTCCAAATCAACAACAAAAAACAACAAAAACAAAAACAAAAAACCCCCAAACCAAACCAAACCAACTAAACAAACTAACAAACCCCAAACCCAAAATAATGTCACTGCTTTTGGAGTCACCAAAGTCAACTTCCTTGCCTAATGGCTCCTCCTAAATCCCCATGGATAACAGTGGGGGCACAGTGGCTTTTTTTTTTTTTTTTTAATATTTATTTATTTATTTATTTATTTATTTATTTATTTATTGCTTTGGGAAGGAAGTCAAAGAAAGGGCAGCTTGACTGACAGGTTTTTAGGAAACTGCTCTTGGAGACTAAACCAGCGCCGGCTCCAGCAGGCTCCAACAGTCCCCAGAAAATGTGTGGTTTCTCAGATCCAAGGCTAGACTGAGCTGGTAATCCAGTTTCCCAGATCAGGCCATGAGCATAAACAGCAAGCACGCTGACAACTCCTGTCATAGTAGTTTGATCCAGGCGTTCTAACTGGTCAGAGTGTACATGCCTGTGTTTTGATGCGTTGCTTGGCAACAGTGAGATTGAACTTCAGTTGACAGGAGTACCTGTGCTGCCTGGACTCTATCCTATTGAGCTTGCTTGTGGGTGCTTTGTTGTGGTGGTGGTGGTGGTGACAAAGCTCACTTGGCTTCCTTTTGTGTTGGTTAAGAGTGGCCAACAACCAAGGGGGAGGGGGAGGGGGAGGGTGACTTGGGGTGGGTGGGTGGGGGAGCTCCACCATGAAGAAGTTCTTTGGTAACTGGAATCAAAGGCATTCTTCCTCTGGCCCCTCCACCAGCCAGAGGCAGTCCTTCCGGGGCCCTGATGGGCGGTGCTGGGATGGTCTTGTCCCCTACTCCTTCAGACAGCCCAAAAGCTACAAAGCTTTTGGAAAGATCCACAAGGCTGCGAGCCGGGGTGCTGTTGTCATGGTTCAGAGCAGACTCACACTTGAAAGAAATGGCGTCAATGACCGAGACAGGAATGACAGGTAACTGGAGCTGAGAGTCAGGGCCAAGGCACAGGTTGGGAGTCGAGTGGAGAAAGATGTGTCAGCTTTCCTAAGTAGCCCAGAAAACTAGAGAGGAGGAAACTGCCAATGCCTTCAGTTCAGGCAACTAGTATGTTGACCTTTGTCATTAAGATGTCTTGGGAATCAAAGGTGCTAATCTCTAAGCTTGGTAGTTATTCTACTGTTCCATGAATGCGGGGTGCGGGTAGGGCGCTGCTGACCTAGAACTGTTCACCACTCAACTCCCTTGATTCTTGAATTTCTTTATGTTTTGATATCCAGCCTTCCTCTTTTATGTGATTGCCTGATGTACCTGTTTCTCTCCTAGGTTGATATGTTCATGTCATTAAATTTTATTCCTTCAGTGCCCCAAAGTAACTCACTTAATAGTAATAACCACGCTTTCAATTTGGCGTCTGAGTTCACCTACGGGAAGTATACAGAGAATCAACGTGAACTCCTGCAATGCTAACATTAATCTTTGGAGTCATTTTCAAAGGCTGTCTCTAGCTGAATTCCAGGCTTCTGGAAACTATGGTCTTATCATGCATCCCAGGGCAGAAATTCAGGACCACATGGTTTATCTTTTGGAAGGCTTAGCTCTCCTCGGCCAGCGGAGAGCCACCCATGCTGCGCCCCCTTCACTCCTTGATATTTCTTTGTGTTTTTCATCATCTGCAAACTGTACTGTAGCTTTGGTTTTCCCTCAGCTCTTTTGTGTAGAGTGTGTTGTTACCTTTATTTTTTTTCAAGCTGTACAGCCCAAAGAATTCATATCCAATATGTCATCCTTGTTAGATGGCACCTTTATTTTTTTCTTGATCTGTGAATTCTGCCATGAACACGTGGAGAAGTATTATACATTTATTGGTAATAAAATATTTCTTGTGACATGCAAGTTCATGACTATTTTTCACATAATTATTTTATACTATTATATAATATATTATAATATAGTACTGTATATTATTTTGTACTATTATACTGTATATATTCTAAAAGCAGTTAATGCCTTTAGAAATAAAGAATAGATCTTAATGGAAAACTGAAAGTTCATTATGCAATCATACTATTATATACTTACAGGTTTGTTACATATAAATAATTAGACATCATCATTCTAGTTGAAGTTTTCTGAAAATAAGACATTGAATATGTTTATCTCAAATACAGGTTTTCTTTTTATTTATTCAAGTTTTCCTTCAAGAGGTGTAACAACTGCAGTCATGATAGCGAGAAGAAAAAAATGACTTCAAACTGAAAATCTGTCTTAAATATGCTCATTACTTTTGTCAACCTTCAAAAGAAAGTTTTTTAAAGCTGAGATACACGAATCATATGTAGTGCCTCGTCCTAGAACAGGAGGAAGACAAAAGCTTAGGTTAGGTATGTTGAAGGAAAAATCAGAGCTATTCACAGAAAAAGCAAAAGTGGCTTCCTAAAATCAGGAGATTATAAATATAAGCACAACAGCATAAGTATGAGCTTTATAAAGTCATGTGCATTTGCATGTTGGAAAATTTTGGACAGGATGATCATTTACCTCTCATTATGCTTGGTAAACACCAGATGATTATATAAGTCCATATGTGAATACCAGCAGTTTGAAAATCCCATTGGCATCCTCTGTGACAACTTCATTCTTTCTTAGAGAGTCTGCATAATGCTCTCTATATTTTCACTGGCCATTGTCTTATTTATATCTCTGGTACAGTTTGTATTTTATCTTGAACATCAGGTACGCATCACAAAACTTTTTAAGGGTCATTTTACTATTTCCATGGCTTCATTTCTGTTAGATCAAACACCCTGACAAAGCAACATACTGGAGAAAAGGGGGTATTTGGCTTACAGTTATAGGTTATAGTTCATCATAGTGGGGAAATCAGAGTCAGGATCTGGTCACATCACATCCACAGACAAGAAAGGAATGAAACAAAAGCAAGCTGTTTGCTCACAGTTAGCTCTCATTACTCAGCCTGTGTAACATTGGTACCTGTAGTGTGTCATCCTACAGTTAACAAGAAAATACCCTATAGACATCCCCACAGCAAACCTGATGTACAGAATTCCTCATTTAAGGCTCTGATTCTAGGTGATTTTAAGCTGTGGCAAGTTGTCATTTAAGACAATTTAACATAGCTTCCTGGGTGTTGAAATACATGTTTGTTTCAATAAATGAAATAATGAATGACTCATATTGTAACTATTTAAATGAAAAATTTTCCATAACTGTGGGCCTTGATATGAAGATAATAAAATAGAGACTTAAAGATTAGCTAAAATTATTAACCCAGAACACACATAGGCACACCTGCACACACACACACACACACGCACACGCACACACATAAGCACAAGCACAAGCACACACACCTACACACATTAACACAAAAAAGACAAACACTCCCCACATACATACATGCACACACAAACACTGTACACCATATACACACTCACAAACACACACACACACACATGAAAATGACAGCAGTCTAGAAAATAAAAATATTGGACATACAAATGCAAATGCAGAGGTTTTGCACTTAACTTCATGGACCCATTTGTTGAGGCAATTTTCTCACATTAGGGGAAGAGAATGATTATTGACAGTATTTTACTGTATACCTCCTAAAGCTTGCTGATAACTATCAGTTCAATTTCACCTATTTCTTGATTTATGAGTTGTGAGTTATAATTAATAAAATAATTAATTATCATAATCCTTACAATTATTAAGTATAAAACACTGAACTCTTCAACTTTATTTATTCTTTTTACACAGTAGTTCACCAAATATACATCGATTCTCTATTATGTAGGTATCACATTTATTCTATGTCCTGTAAATGCCTCTCCCCCGTCCAGATTTTCTGCCCTGTGTAGAAAGTTTAGAGAAATAGGCCTCAAGTCTAATTGAACCTCTACCTCTTTCCTTTCAGTTAACAATATTTCTAAAATTAGGAAATTATAAAGAGTAGCTATTTTGAAAAATTATAGCAGTATCAAAATCTCCTATTTATTAATCATTAAAACCTCTCATTTCTGCACACTGTATACATTTAAGTAATGAATAAAATGATCTGTACTTTCTCATTTGAGTCCTGGTTTTTCTTTAGCTAAAGATTTATAAATCAAAAGTTATTTTTCAGATACAATTTGCTATTGCCCCTTGTGCAGAAATGTATGTGTCATGTTTTTAACACTGCAATTAAAAAAAAATCTCTGAATTGGTTGCCCTAACTTAATAAATTGTGTGCTAAGAGCTGATATATATTGTCTCTACATCAAAAGAAAATGAATTACATGCTAATAATGTTTACAATTAGATGAATAATTGTATAGTTTTGACTTTGTTTTGTAGAAATATTTTTATTGGATATTTTATTTATTTACATTTCAGATGCCATTCCCTTTCCCCCTTTTCCCCTTCCTAGAAAACCCCTACCCCATGCCCCCTCCTCTTTTTTGCTTTTATACCATTTTAATTACATGCAAGTATTAAGGTCAGTTCTATGTTGAGGAACTAGCAATAAAATAGATGCAAATAATCAAAGAACAAGCAAGGCAATAAACAAAGTTCTGTGAAGAATTACGTGATCACTGTTTTTAAGCGCTTATCTGGATGACCAAAATATCTGAGCCTACTTTTCTGTATTAGCCCAAAGTTATTTTCATGTCTGAAGCCTACTTTCTTGTTCTAGCCTAAAATTTAGATTCCTGCCTGAAATTACTTCTTTGTTCTAGCCTGGTGTCAGATTCCTGCCTGAAGCCCACTTCCTTGTCCTTGGCCCAAGTCAGATTCTTGCTAAGCAGTCCTAAAAGCTCTCTGCCTCTCCCCCTTTTTTATTTTGTAAACAAGACAGAGCCTGTCTTAGGTCATTTTGAAAAGAATGCCTTCCTTACCCATCATGCAATATGCATTCTCCAAAGCAATGCACTTCTGTCTTTCATTGGTAAGGCTCTGTGCAGACTCTTACCCGTCCTTGGCTTGCCAGCCTGTTAATTTAATAACTCTATCTAGGGGTCCATTTTCAGTTTCAAGCCATGTGCTTTGGCTGCCAACATGTTGATGTTGTTACAGACCAGCTTTATCACGATGGGCAGGAATAAAAGTATTCCCAGGACAAAAAGGGCTAGCATGATCAAGCTATATATGCCATTCTTGAAGATTGACCAAAATAGAAATACTGACCTCAGGCCATGGGTAATTTCATCAGCAGTATCTGCTGCATCAACACTCAGCAGAGCAGCATTCTTTAAATTCATAAGCTCACTATGCAAAATTCAAACATCCAGAGAGGTGTTAGAATTATGTTAAAGACACTTTAGATTATGTTTAAAGACACTGCAAGTGTCTTTAAACTTTTTTCTAATTATAATGACTACTATTGTAAATTTTAGAACAAATCCAATGGTATTTGGCATGGCACTTGAGATGGCTCCATACTCTTAATCTCTGAACCTCCTTCCAATAATTTGAATAGGATAAATGCATCAATTTGTTCTTCCACATGCCTATCTAAATCCTCTTGTCTATTCAACACATTAGTAACATTTTTTGCTAAATGATTAACAAAAGTACCTGTCTTAACTTCTTGTGTCACAGCAATTGCAGAAGCAGTGGTGCTAGCAATTAATGTAATTAAAGCTGTTATACCAGCAATAATCAAGCCCAATATCCTCCTGCTTCTGCTTAAGGCCTGACTCACTTTTTCCAGTACTTGCAAGCTTTTTTCCGAAGACCAAAGTTCTGTGATACTCAGGGCCATAAAACAAAAGCTGGTTGATAGACCTCCATAACCGACATGCTGGATTTCAACATGCTAACACAATTAGAAAGTACACAATCAATGCAACTTACATTAAATACTGTAGAAGAAACAAAAGTATTTTTAACTTGACAATTAAAAGAGCCTTAACACATGCACTAACACTTGTTTGAAATCCAGATCTTGTCCCAACTTTATCTCTTGCTAACATAACATTATAGAGAACTTCAGCTAACATGTCTCTGAAAATGTCCAGATTCAGCCTTCCAAATGAAGACTGTTATATCCAATATTGAATTGACTTCTAGACCAGTACATGAATCAGTGCAAATAACTGGTCACATTTAAGAAAAATACAATTCTCTTTTTGATTCTCTGTTCCATGAGGCCTAAAAACTTAAGGCCAGTCAACTTTTCCCATCAGGGGTATAGGTAAGCAAAGGTGAGTCAGAAACATATGTCCAATACAAGCTTCCCAGTCACCATTGTCACAGCACTCAGCAAGCCCACAGGTCAGCATCATTCTTTGTCCAGACATCAGCATGTCTCACCTACCACTCTGGCCACCACCCTGCTCCTTCAGCTTCCTGCAGAAAAAACACAAACATGCCCTCTTCCCCACATTAAATACCTGATCGAGATCATGCTATATGCCAGTAAGTGGATCCTTCCCTTTCAACTATGCATAAGTATGCCTAGTTGTAGGGTGCCATAGACAGTCAGCAGATAGTTCCTTGGCATCCAATTTAAAAAAAATAAGTTAAAATAAAAAGAACATGACTTAAATAAATTTGTGGTATATGGGGATATACGTCCTCCTTTTTAATTTATGAAGATACTGTTTTAAAGTTTCTTGGGCCCCTTCCACAGTCCCTTGTCCTTGAAAATTATAAGGTATTCCAGTAGTATGGGTAATCTTAAATTGCTGCCAAAAGTCTCAATTGCTGTACTTTGATAACCAGATCTATTATCAGCTTTTTTTTGTTTTGTTTTCTATCATTGGATACTTTATTTATCTACATTTCAGATGTTATCCCCATTCACCCCACCCCAGAAACTCCTTATCCTGTTCTCCCTCCTCCTATTTTTATGAGGGTGTTTCCCCTCCCGTCCACACACTCCCACCTCCACACCCTTGAATTCCCCCTCACTGGGAAATCCAGCTTTCAAGGGACCAAGGACCTCCTCTCCCACTGATGCTCAACAAGGCCATCCTCCACTACATATACAGCTGGAGCCATGGGTCCCTCCATGTGTGTTCCCATGCTAGCTGTTTAGACCCTGGGAGCCCTGGTTGGTTGGTATTGTCACTCTCCCCATGAAGGGCTGCAAGCTCCTTCAACTTCTTCAGTCTTCTCTCTAACTCCCCCATTGGGGACCCTGTAATCAGTTCAATGGTTATATACTAGCATCTGCCTCTGTATATGTCAGGCTCTGGCAGAGCCTCTCAGGAGACAGGTATATCAGGCTCCTGCCAGCATGTACTTCCTGACATCAACAGCAGTGTTTGCATTTGTTGGTTGCACCTGGGATAGATTTCCAGGTGGGGCACTATCTGGATGGTCTCTCTTCCAGTTTCTGCTCCACATATTATCTCCATATTTGCTCCAGTGAGTATTTTGTTACTCCTCCTAAGAAGGACCAATGCATCCACACTTTGGTATTTCTCCTTCATGAGCTTCATGTGGTCTGTGAGTTATGTCTTGGGTATTGTGAGCTTTTGGGCTAATATCCCACTTATCAATGGGTGCATACCATTATTGTTCTTTTGTGACTGGGTTATCTCACTGTTATAATTAAGGTTGCTATGGTTACAGTGGAGCATGTGTCCTTGTTATATGTTACAGCATCTTTTGAGTATACACCCAGGAGGGGTATAGATGGGTTCTCAGGTAGTACTATGTACAGTTTTATGAGGAACCACCAGATCGATTTCCAGAGTGGTTGTACCATCTTGTAATCCTACCAGCAATGGAGAAGTGTTCCTCTTTCTCCACATCCTCACCAGAATCTGCTGTCACCTGAGTTTTTGATTTTAACCATTCTGACTGGTGTGAGGTAGAACCTCAGGGTCATTTTGATTTGCATTTCCATGATTACTAAAGATGTTGAACATTTCTTTAGGTGCTTCTTGGCCATTCGATATTCCTCCGTTGATAATTCTCTGTTGAGCTTTGTATTCCATTTTAAAATAGGATTATTTGATTGTCTGGATTCTAATTTCTTGAGATGTTTGTATATTTTGGATATTAGCCCTCCACCAGATGTAGGATTGGTAAAGATTTTTTCCCAGTCTGTTGGTTGCCGTTTTCTCCTATTGACAGTGACCTTTGCCTTACAGAAGCTTTGCAATTTTATGAGGTCCCATTTGTCAATTCTTGATCTTAGAACATAAGCCATTGGTGTCATGTTCGGGAACTTTTCCCCTGGGCCCATGTGTTCAAGGCTCTTCCCCACTTTCTCTTCTGTTAGTTTCATTGTGTCTGGTTTTATGTGAAAGTTCTTGATCTACTCGGACTAGAGCTTCATACAAGGAGAGAAGAATGGATCGATTTGCATTTTTCTACATGCAGAACTCTAGTTCAACCTTCACCACTTGTTGAAAAATGCTGTCTTTTTTCCATTGGATGGTTTTAGCTCCTTTGTCAAAGATCAAATGACCATAGGTGTGTGGGTTCATTTCAGGCTCTACAGTTCTATACCATGATCTCCCTGCCTGTCTCTGTACCCATACCATGCAGTTTTTATCACTACTGCTCTGTAGTACAGCTTGAGGTCAATGATGGTGATTCCCCAAGAAGTTCTTTTATTGTTGAGAATAGTTTTTGCTATTTTGGTTTTTTTGTTATTCCAAATAAATTTGAGACTTGCGCCTTCTAACTCTATGAAGAATTTAGTTGGAATTTTGAGGTGGATTGCCTTGAATTTGTAGGTTGCTCTCAGCAAGATGACCATTTTTTACTATATTAATAATTCATGAGCATGGGAGATCTTTCCATCTTCTGAGATCTTCATTTTTCCTTCTTCAGAGACTTGAAGTTCTTGTCATACAGATCTGTTACTTTCTTGGTTAGATTCACACCAAGGTATTTTATATTATTTGTGACTATTGTGAAGGGTTTCATTTTCCTAATTTCTTTCTCAGCCTGTTATTCTTTAAATAGAGGAAGGCTACTGATTTGTTTGAGTTGATTTTATAACCAGCCACTTAGCTGAAGTTGTTATCAGGTTTAGGAGTTCTCTGGTGGATGCTTAGGGGTCACTTAAGTGTACTATCATATCATCTGCAAATAGCGATATTTTGATCTCTTCCTTTTCCATTTGTATCCCTTTGCTCACCTTTTGTTGTCTAATTGCTCCAGGTAGGATATCAAGTACTATATTGAATAGGTAGGGAGACAGTGGGCAGCTCTGTCTAGTCCGTGATCTTAGTGGGATCGCTTCATGTTTCTCTCCATTCAGTTTGATGTTGGCTACTGGCTTGCTGTATATTGCATTTACTATGTTTAGGTATGGGCCTTGACTTCCTGTTCTTTCCAAGACTTTTGCTATGAAGGGGTGTTGAATTTTGTCAAATGCTTTCTCAGCATCTAATGAGGTGATCATACAGTTTTTTTCTTTGAGTTTTTTCATATAGTGGATTATGTTGATGGATTTCTGAATATTGAATATCTAATATTGAACCATCCCTGGATTCTTGCCTACTTGATCATGGTGGATGATAGTTTGATGTGTTCTTGGATTCAGTTTGTGAGAATTTTATTGAGTATTTTTGCTTCAATATTCATAAGGGAGATTGGTCTAAAGTTCTCTTTCATTGTTGGGTCTTTGTGTGGTTTAGGCATGAGCGTAGTTGTGGCTGCATAGAATGAATTGGGTAGTGTTTCTTCTGTTTCTATTTTATAGAATAGTTTATAGAGAATTGGTTTTAGGTCTTGGAAGGTCTGTTAGAATTCTGCACTAAAACCATCTAGTCCTGGGCTTTTTTTTGGTAGGGAGACTTTTAATGACTGTTGTTATTGTGTTAGGGGTTATAGGACTATTTAGATGGTTTATCTGATCCTGACTTAACTTTGGTACCTGGTATCTGTCTAGGAAATTGTCCATTTCATCCAGATTTTCCAGTTTTGTTGAGTATAGGTTTTTGGAGTACGATGATTTTTTGAATTTCCTCAGTTTCTGTTATGTCTCTTTTTTAATTTCTGATTTTATTAATCTGGATGCTGTCTCTGTGCCCTTTGGTTAGTCTAGCTAAGGATTTATCTTTTTTGTTGATTTTCTCAAAGAACCAGTTCCTGGTTTTGTTGATTCTTTGTATAGTTCTTTTTGTTTCTACTTGGATCATTTCAATCCCGAGTTTGATTCTTTCCTGCCTTCTACTCCTCTTGTGTGCTTTTGCTTCTTTTTGTTTTAGAGCTTTCAGGTGTGCTGTCCAGCTGCTAGTGTATGCTCTCACCAGTTTCTTTTTTTTAGGCACTTAGAGATGTGAGTTTTCCTCTTAGCACTGTTTTCATTGTGTCCCACAAGTTTTGGTATGATGTGTCCTCATTTTCATTAAATTCTAAAAAGTCTTTAATTTCTTTCTTTATTTCTTCCCACAGAGCAAATTATCATTAAGTATAGCGTTGTTCATTTTCCAGGTATATGTGGGCTTTCCATTGATTTTATCATTATTCAAGACCAGCCTTAGTCTGTGGTGCTGTGATAGGATGCATGGGATTATTTCAGTCTTCTTGTATCTGTTGAGGCCTGTTTTGTGACCAATTATATGGTCAATTTTGGAGAAGTTACCATGAAGTTCTGAGAAGAAGGTATATTCTTTAGTTTTTTGGATGAAACATTCTATAAATATCTGCTAAATCTATTTGAATCTTCTGTTAATTTTACTACATCTCCATTTAGTTTCTGTTTCTATGATCTGTGCATTGCTGAGTGTAGGGTATTGAAGTCTCCCACTATTACTGTGTGAGATACAATGTGTACTTTGAACCTTAGTAAAGTTTCTTTTACGAATGTGGGTGCCCTTGCATTTGGAGCATAGATGTTCAGAATTGAGATTTATCTTGGTTGATCTTTCCTTTGATGAGTATGGAGTATGAAGTGTCCATCCTTATCTTTCTTGATAACTTTTGTTAGAAAGTTGATTTTATTCCATATTAGAATAGCTACTCAAGCATGTTTCTTGGGACCATTTGCTTGGAAAATTGTTTTCCAGCCTTTTATTCTGAGGTAGTATCTGTTTTTGTTATTCAGGCGCATTTCCTGTATGAAGCAATATGTTGGGTACCACTGATGCATCCAGTCCGTTAGTCTATGTCTTTTTATTGGGTAATTGAGTCCATTGTTATTAAAGGATACTAAGGCCGGGCGGTGGTGGCGCATGCCTTTAATCCCAGCACTTGGGAGGCAGATGCAGGCGGATTTCTGAGTTTGAGGCCAGCCTGGTCTACAGAGTGAGTTCCAGGACAGCCAGGGCTACACAGAGAAACCCTGTCTCAAACAAAACAAAACAAAACAAAACAAAAAAAAGGATACTAAGAAAAATTGATTGTTGCTTGCTGTTTTGTTGTTGTTATTAGAGGTAAAGTTATGTTTGAGTGGTTATCTTCTTTTGGGTTTGTTGGAAGAACATTACTTTTTTGCTTGTTCTAGGGTATAATTTCCCTCCTTGTTTTGGAAGTTTCCCTCTATTATCCTTTGTAAGAATGGATCTATGAGAAGATATTGTGTAAATTATTTTTGTCATGGAATATCTTGGTGTCTCCATCTATGGTAATTGAGAGTTTTGCTGAGTACAGTAGTCTGGGCTGGCATTTGTGTTCTCTTAGGGTCTGTATGACATCTGTCCAGGATCTTCTGGCTTTTATAGACTCTGGTGAGAAGTCTTGTGTAATTCTGATAGGTCTGCCTTCATTGGTTACTTGACCTTTTTCTCTTACTGTTTTTAATATTCTTTCTCTGTTTTGTGCATTTGGTGTTTTGATTATTATGTGACAGGAGAAATTTCTTTTCTGGTCTAGTCTATTTAGAGTTCTGTAGGCTTCTTTTTTGTTCTTTGGCATCTCTTTCTTTAGGTTAGGGGAGTTTTCTCCTATCATTTTGTTGAAGATATTTACTGGCCCTTTTAGTTGCAAATCTTCGCTCTCTCCTATACCTATTATCCTTAGGTTTGGTCTTCTCATTGTGTCCTGGATTTCCTGGATGTTTTGGGTTAGGAGTTTTTTGCATTTTGTATTTTTTTAATCGTTGTGTCAAGGTTTTTTATGGCATCTTCTGCATCTGAGATTCTGTCTCTTATCTCTTGTAATCTGTTGATGATGCTTGTATCCATGACTCCTGATCTCTTTCCTAGGTTTTCTATCTCCTGGGTAGTCTCCCTTTGTGATATCTTTATTGTTTCTACTTGCATTTTTATGTCCTAGATGGTTTTGTTCAATGCCTTAACATGTTTGGTTGTATTTTCTTGTAATTCTTTAAGGGATTTTTGTGTTTCCTCTTTAAGGGCTTCTTCCTGTTTACATGTGTTCTCCTTTATTTCTTTGAGAGAGTTACTTAGGTCCTTCTTAAACTCCTTTATCATCATCATGGGAAGTTATTTTGTATCTGAATCTTGCTTTTCCAGTGTCATGGGGTTATTCAGGACCTGTTATGGTGGGGGAACTAGGTTCTGATGATGCCAAGTAACCTTGGTTTTCGTTGCTTATGTTCTTGCACTTGCCAGCTGGTTATCTCTAGTGCTACCTTCGCTCACTGTCTCTGACTGGAGAAGTCTGTCCTGTTATCTTGCTTGTGTCAGAACTCCTCAGAGTCCCACTGTTTCTGTGATTCTCTGATTCTGAGATCCTGGATAGCTCCTGGGAGTCAGGTTGCTTCTGGGATGCTAAAGTCCTGGTGGGCCCAGGCTTCTGAGATCCTGTGGTCCTATTATCCTATGTTCCTGGGTGTGTTTGAGCTCTAGGGAGTCCAGCCTCCTCTTGGTTTTGTGGGATTTGGTTCAGAGCTGGTGCCCTATGACCTCTCTGGGCACCGGTGCAGATCTGAAGGGTCCCGTGCCACTGGCCATATTGGAGTCCCTGGGTCCCAGTAGGTCCCAATTCCTCCCTGTTTTGGCGTGGGTGTGTCGTGGCCTACTCACCCAAGATCCTGGGCCTGTTAGAGCTCCTGGGAGTCCATCCTCCTCTGGGTATTGGGGGGATATGGTGCAGAGCTGGCACCCTGTGACTGCTCTGGGCACAGGTGCAGACCGGGACGGTCGTAAAAATTGTTAAAATGTCTTCATTTTCACAGAACGATGTTGCACTATGCCTGTGCACATGGCCATCCCGTGGTAGCTGCCCTCCTAATAGAGTGGAATTGTGACATTGATCTCCGTGACAGTGACAACTGCACAGCACTAATTAAGGTAGACATCACCCAACAGTTTCAGTGTGACATGGATTTGATGGGAATTCTGGGAATAAAAATGATCTCAGCTAAATGCAAATGGTTAGTGAAATCCGTGAAATTTTTGTATTTCTCATCTTTGCTATTTGTTTCTTGATGTAATACCCATAGGCTTCACAGTATGGGCATGAACGATGTGTGCTCACTTTACTAAATCATGGTGCCGATCCAAATGCCAAGGACAACCATGGGAACACGGCTCTGCACTATGCTGTTTGGAATAACAAAACTTCAATGGCAAACATACTGCTGGAACACCATGCTGACATCTGTATAAGGAACGAGGTACAGACCACACAACTTTGATTTACAGATTATTTTCACTGCGTGTGCTTTAAATGATTTATTTGCATTGTGAAAACAATGACAGGACATTTAAAAGTATATTATTTGGGAAGATTGTGTTGTGTAATTTATAACTATCTTACAAGTGGTATCTTACTTTAATAGTTAGAGGTTTTTTTTTTTTAAACAACTTTCAGCCCTTAAGGAATCCCATTCCCTTTGCATATCTGCAAGCTTGATGAAGTTACTTATAGGAGCGGGTGCAAGGCTTATGATTATTGCAAAGAAAAATATCTTCTTGTTTAGCATTGTTCACTGAACTTGCTGGCAGCTCAGTTCCTATCTCCTTGTCTGCCTGTCTGCCTGTCTGCCTGTCTGCCTGTCTGCCTGTCTGCCTGTCTGCCTGCCTGTCTGCCTGTCTGCCTGTCTGCCTGTCTCTCTGTGTATCCCTGGCTTTCTTGTACTGTGTCTCTGCTTCCCAAATGCTGAGACTAAAGTCATGCATTCCACATGCAGTCAGTTAGTGGTTTTTATTGTTCTAAAATGACCACATAGACAGTTATCAGACTTTGCATTGATAAACAGTTTCATTGTAATATCCGATTTATATTTTGCTTAAAAATAACCTTAAGTAGTAACTAAAAAAACTGGCCTAAAATTTTTTTTAAATTAAATATGTATTAGAGACATTGAGAGTTCTTAAAGATAAGAGATTCATTGTCCACAGAGGCAGCTCCTTTAACATCATCTCTTGGACTTCCAACCTTCAAAAAGACAAGAGCTAAGTAGACCTCCTATTTTCTTTCTAAAGTAAAATGTGGTCCTTTACATCACTGTACCTGAACATATGGAAGACCTTTTGGGGATGGTTAAGAGGGAAAAGACTAGAGAGTCTGGAGCAGCAGGCTACTGTGAACCAGAAGGCTGCTGGGAACGTGTACTCTGAAGGCCACGCAGATGAGGTTTCTGATGGAAAGGAGAACTCTCTTGGGAACTGGAGTAGAGCCATCCTTGTTTCCTTGTGGCAGAGAGTTTGGCTTCCTTGTTTCCTTGTCCAGAGGCATCTTGGAAGACTGAACTTTCAAGTGATCAACCAGTGTACCTAGCAGAGGAGATCGCCAAGCAGCAAAGCGTCCAGGCTGCAGGGTAGCTGCTCTTAGTGGCTTAAAGTCAAATGAGAGAGCAGAGGGATCAACTGAAGACAAAGCTTTCTAAAAAGAAAGCAGAGCTGTGCAGTCAGAGGAGGAGCCACAGGGAGCTAAAGGGAAAAGGTTTTCCAGAACAACCTCTGGCCAAGAAGATGAAAGCTGATAAACAGAGGTCACTGGTGTTGAGCCCTGTCAGGAAGAAGGATTCCTTGAGAAGACCCCAGAAAAGAGCCCCAAAGCTGCCTGGAAACTCGAGTTCCTTGACTTCAGGTGTGTTTCCGAAGATTGCCTTCAGTTTGGAGTCTCTGTGGAAAGAGTCTGAGGTGAAGGTGCCTCAGGGCACGGTGGTAGTCAAGCCACATCGGAAGCCCAAGAAGACCCGAGCCCTTGAAGACTGAAGCAGGGGCAAAGACCAGCAAAGTCTCACAGCAGAGAAGCATCCAGATGAGCTGATTTCACCACAAATCTGGATGACCGACTCTGCATGTGACTCTATCTACAAATATATGCACACATTTATAAAAATACATGTGGCCGCGGTGGTGGCTCACGCCTTTAATCCCAGCACTTGGGAGGCAGAGGCAGGTGGATTTCTGAGTTCGAGGCCAGCCTGGTCTACAAAGTGAGTTCCAGGACAGCCAGGACTACACAGAGAAACCCTGTCTTGAAAAACCAAAAAAAAAAAAAAAAAAAAAAAAAAAAAAAAAAAAAAAAAAACAAAAAAACAAACAAACAAAAAAAAAAACCAAACACCAAAAAAAAACAAAACAAAACAAAAAAAAACCCTACATATGTATTTCGTGTTCTTGCTTCCATTCTCTGTGCATTTGTAATAAAAAATATTTTCATTATAAAAGAGAGAGAGATAGATTCATTGTCCAGTAGGTAGAAAAATTGTACAGATCCATTGTTCATAAGTTATCAGAGTACATTTGGTGCCTGTGTCATTTAATTTACAATTTATGTATCAGTGAACCATTTGCATGTCTGCTATGGGTTTCTAATACCATAAGTAGAATCTAAAGAGTTGCTTCCATAGCCTGGTGGGAATGCAGTTGTTTCTGTGATGCTTTCAGTGAAGTTGTGTGTGTTTGCCACAAAGTCACCATGTAGGGAGGATTATGCATGTCGTGATAGTTCTTCCATACTGGTCTTATTGTGCTCAGGATTATAATATTTTTCTAACAGATGAACATGGCACTCACATGAGGCATGGTATTCTGATAAACTAAATATAGTTTGTAATATGAAGGATTAAACCCTCTCCCAGAGATGCAATTTAACTCATCACTCAAAGGAAATACTGGGAACCTTTCCACTATGGTTTAATGTTTGGGGTATTAGAGGTAAAAACGAGGGCTCCATTCTCAAGGAGCGTTGGTTTAGCAAGGAGCAATCACATGACTCAAATACCATGGTAATGCCAGGGAAAAGCCAAGCTCAGGTGATCTTTTCACCCTCAAATGAGTGTCAGGAGGACAGGGTTTGTAGGCAGTTCTCAGCTATCAGGCAGAGGCTGTGCAAAGGGAAGAGCAACAAGTACAAGAGCACTGTGGGGTGAGAAGGGCAAGGCTGTGGCTCGCTGACCCTCAGGAGAAGGGAGCTCCATTAAGTCTTCCGTGGGATTTCCCATTATTTTGAGAGATATCAAGTTCTCAGAGTTATCAACTATTGTTTTTCCATAGGATAATTTTACGCCATATTCTCTGGCTCGATTAAGAAACAACGAAAGCCTGGCAAAATTTTTAGTGGACAAGAGAAACCAGATACTAAAATTAACTGATGAACTGAAGAGGTAAGGTTGCTAATTCTGTTATTTTTCTGACTTTGTAGTATTCTATAATGGGTACAGTCAGTCATGTCTGAGCCAATAAATGGGTATGAAGAACAAATAAATATATTATTTAGGATACCAACACATAGTTTCAATAGATAGAGAAGCAATTATCCAAATTAAAAAGTATACATACAGATTCAGCAGTAATTTTCAATATGGGCCAAAGATTTTCATTGATAATCTGATTCTATTTGTTGTTTATATTAGCTGAAGATTTTTATTTTTTTTTATTTTTTATTAGATATTATATTTACATTTCAGATTTTATCCCCTTACCCCATTCCCACCTCCACCCAGGAACCCCCATCCCATCCTCCCTCTCCTGCTTCTATGAGGATGTGCCCAGCCTCCCCACCGACTCCCACCTCCCCACCCTTGAATCCCACATCGCCACTCGGTGTTCAGCCTTCATGGGACCAAAGATCTCCTTTCCCACCTATAGCTGACAAGGCCATCCTCCCCTACATATACAAATGGAGTTATGGGTCCCTCCCTATGTGCTCCCAGGCTGGTGGTTTAGACCCTGGGGAGCTCTGGTTGGTTGGTATTGTTGCTTTCCTCATGGGGCCACACACCCTGTCAGCTCCTTCAGTCTTCTCTCTAACTCCTCCATTGGGAACCCCTTGATCAGATCAGTGGTTAGCTGTGAGCATCTGCATCTGAATATGTCAGACTCTGGCAGACCTCTAAGGAGACAGCTATATCAGGCTCCTGTCATCATGCACTTCCTGACATCCACATCAGAGTTTACCTTTGGTGACTGCACATGGAATGGATACCCAGGTGGAATGGTCTCTAGACGGCCCCTCCTTCAGTTTCTGTTCCACACTTTGTCTCCATATTTGCTCCCTTGGATATTTTATTACTCCTTCTAAGTAGGACCGAGGCATCCACACTTGGTCTTCCTTCTTCATGAGCTTCATGTGGTCTGTGAGTTGAATCTTGGCTATTTCAAACTTTTTGGGCTAATATCCACTTATCAGAGAGTAAATACTATATGTTTTCTTTTGTGATTGGGTTACCTCACTAAGGATGATATTTTCTAGTTCCATCCATTTACCTAAGAATTTCTGGAATTCATTGTTTTTAATAGCTGAGTAATATTCCATTGTGTAAATGTACCACATTTTTTGTATCCATTCCTCTGTTGAAGGACATCTGGGTTCTTTCCATCTTCTGGCTATTATAAATAAGGCTGCTATGCACATAGTGGAGCATGTGTCCTTGTTATATGTTGGAACATCTTCTGGGTATATGCCTAGGAGTGGCATAGCTGGATCCTCAGGTAATGATATGTCGAATTTTCTGAGTAACTGCCAGACTGATTTCCAGAGTGGTTGTACCATCTTGCAATCCCACCAACAATGGAGGAGTGTAGCTCTTTCTCCACATCCTCTTCAGCATCTACTATCACCTGAGTGTTTGATCTTAGCCATTCTGACTGGTATGAGGTGGTATCTCAGGGTTGTTTTGATTTGCATTTCCCTGATGACTAAGGATGTTGAGCATTTCTTAAGGTGCTTCTCAGCCATTTGAATTTTCTCAGTTGAGAATTCTTTGTTTAGCTCTGTACCCCATTTTTAATAGGATTATTCGGTTGTATGGAGTCTAATTTCTTGAGTTCTTTGGTTGTAGGATTGGTAATATTTCTTTCCCAATCTGTTGGTTGCTGTTTTGTCCTATCAACAGTGTCCTTTTCCTTACAGAAACTTTGCAATTTTATGAGGTCCCATTTGTCAATTCTTAATCTTAGAGCATAAGCCATTAGTGTTCTGTCCAAGAACTTTTCCCCTGTGCCTAGGTATTCGAGGGTCTTCCCCACCTTCTCTTCTATTAGTTTCAGTGTATCTGGTTTTATGTGAAGGTCCTTTATCCACTTGGACTTGAACTTTGTACAAGGAGATAAGAATGGATCAATTTGCATTCTTCTACATGCTGACCTCCAGTTGAACCAGCACCATATGTTGACAATGCTGTCCTTTTTCCACTGGATGGTTTTAGCTTCTTTGTCAAAGATCAAGTGACCATAGGTGTGTGGGTTAATTTCTGGATCTTCAATTCTATTCCATTGATCTTCCTGCCTGTCTCTGTACCAATACCATGCAGTTTTTATTACTATTGCTCTCTAGTAGAGTTTGAGGTCAGGGATGGTGATTCCCCCAGAAGTTCTTTTATTGTTGAGAATAGTTCTCTCTATCCTGGGTTTTTTGTTATTCCAAATGAATTTGTAAATTGCTCTTTCTATCTCTATGAAGAATTGATTTGGAATTTTGATGGGGATTGCATTGAACCTGTAGATTGCTTTTGGCAAATGGCCATTTTTACTAAATCGATCCTGCTAATCCTGCATGGGAGATCTTTCCATTTTCTGGGATCTTCTTCTATTTCTTTCTTCAGAGCCTTGAAGTTCTTGTCATACAGATCTTTCACTTGCTTGGTTAAATTCACTCCAAGATATTTTATATTATTTGTAACTATTGTGAAGGGTGTTATTTTCCTAATTTCTTTCTTAGCCTGCTTATCAAGTAGACAAAGGCTACTGATTTGTTCTAGTTGATTTTATATCTTAGCTGCAGATTTTTAATATCAGAGTTTCTTTAAAGCATAGATTTGGAACTCTATACATTAGTATTTGATTTTAAATGAACAGCATAAGAATGTTTTTATCTAAACCTGTTATATTCATTTCCTTTTGAAATGCCATATTAAATGAAAGTACATTGTTTTCCTCCTCAGTTTTCCGACTGTTTTCTTTAGTTTCTTCTTCTTCTTTTTTAATGTTGGGTTGAAGGCAAGTACCTAACATTCCCAATACTCATAAACTTGAGAAATGGGGATTGCCTTAAGATTTTCATCAGCCTGAATTAGTACTTGGACAGCTCAGAAAGGAATACATAGAAAAAAAAGTTTATCTTTACACTTAAGGCACACAGACACACACACACTCATGCATGCGCACACACAAAGAGAGAGGGTGGTGGTAGGGAGATTGAGAGAGAGAGAGAGAGAGAGAGAGAGATCTTCTTGGGTATTGTGCATATCTTCATTGTAAATGTGAAAACCATTAGATAAACATAGGGAAAAATCAGCAGGACTATGCTTCTCTGTCAGACTTTTTACTAAAGTGTACACAATGAATGATTTTAATGTTTATTAATTTATATGGACCTGAAAAGCTAGGATCTATATGGAAAAGCTGAATGCAGGCTGTAATTTTCAAGTTTTTACAACCCGAAGACTTCTCCCAGAATTAGCATAGGCAATTATTCTTTACATTTTGTACATTTTATCTTGGCAAAATTTTTAAGCCCAGCTAAAAAAAAAACCGACGGTTACCAAACCATTCATTTGAATAATTTTAGAAAAGTATCTGCACCTTTCAGGAACTTTGTTTTTTAAAAGTTGATCTTTGAGTATAATTATTTTAAAATATGGTTTTTAGACTGAAATGTGGCAACCCGAAGATAAAAGTACAACCAGAACCTCCAACAGAAGATTCAGAACAGCCTCAGGTGACCTTGGATGATATACTTTTGGTAAGTCAGGTGTATTTAGAACACTGCTTTCCTTTATCAAGCAGTGTTGTATAGGAATACTTGAGGCACCATGAGAAACATCCCATGTGCAATAGCAGGCATATTCACTCTGCAGAAATACATGCAAGCAAAACTCCAATGCATAGAAACATAACAATGAACAAATTAACAATTTAAAAATGATACTTTTAAAAAATTAGACTTAGCTAATCAGTTGTGTGTTGTCATGGGACTGCCCCATTGAGTATGGAATAGTGACAACTTGCAGGACTTGGTTCTCTCCTCATACTGTGTGTTCCAGGGAATGTACTCCAGTTATCACGCTTAGTGTCAGCTACCTGTACCCATGAAACTATCTTGTCTATCTAAAATACATACACACGGACATACATACATACAAACATGCATATAAGCATACATATGTATATATTCTGCTAGAGGGCTAATAACTCTAAAACTCTAGTAACATTAAAATTGATGTTATCTATTATTTGTGAATCTCACACATATGGATAATTTTTTAAAGCATACACTCCCATTCTTGTCATCCAACATATCTTTGAGATCCCTTCCCAACTTCATGTCTCCTCTTTCATTTCCCCCATCTTTCTATTCCTCCTCATTTTTCTCCATGTTCTTGTCCATTATTAAGTATCTTACCGACTCTGATTACAGCTGGTCATATATTTATGGATGTGGGATCATCTCCTGAATGGTGATCAGTTGTGAAATTAAACCTCATTGTAGAAAGTTTTGGTATGATGTACCTTCATTTCATGGGTGGGTAGGGAACACCCTTGAAGAAGCAGGGGTAGGTGGGAAGGGATAGGGAGTTTCTGGTGAGAAAACCAGGAAAGGGGATAACATGTGAAATGAAATAAAGAATATATTTAACAAAAAATAAATGTGTTTTATTTGTGGATAATATAACATGGCATATAGGAAATTAAGCACATATGCATATATATTACATAAACACACTTATGAACTAATTAGGAGTTTGGAAAATTAACTATATATAACCTCATTTGTAGAAATCAGTTTTCTTTTTGTACATCAGAAAGAATGAAATTACAAAAATTCTATTTGCAGTAGCATCAAATATAGTATTTTTTCAGAAAATGGTAAGTTAATTCTAACATTGGAAATGTTGCAAACGTTAAATTACTTATTAAAAAAGAAATTTAGTTAGATTACATATAATGTCTTATCTTTGAATTTACTGTTTAAAATCTAACAAGGAAGAGACACTAATAATGGCTTGTAGACCAGTGGGATAAAATTGAGAGCCCAGAAAATTAAATCTGATTTTTGGTCAGTTGGCATTTACAGAAGTACCAAGGCAATTTGGCAAAGTTGGGTAAGGTGCAAAGACCACACTTATATATTGCACTTATATATTATATATATATATATATATATATATATATATATATATATATATATATATATATATTACTTACAGATTGTAAATATTTACCTCACATCATCCATAAAAATTAGCTCATGGATATAAATTCAAGATCTAGAATAGTAAAACTTGAAGTTGTGAAACAAGAAAATCTTTATGATTTTGTGTCAGAAAGAGTTCCTAGATATGCCACTAAAGCCTTGATTTTAAAATGAACAGCCTCGTAGTGATTGAACTGGCAAGCTATGTCCACTGGCATGATAGTGTCATAAATGACATGGATTTAATACTCACTCTGCAAGATGGAATCCATTTCTGATATTGTTAACTAGGCTAAAACTTCCTGACTGTCATGGTCATAGATATGGGGGAGAGCTAATACTATTATTTTTCAGTAAGTTCATTGTACTAAATTGTCCCTCAAGTTCCCATCTTTATATCCATAGATTAGTGTATCTCTCAGCCCTCATTGGAGGAATTTCCTTTTGCAGATGGTGATTAATACAGAGAACAGTAGCTGTTGAATGTATTACAATCAATACCACTCATTTTCCTCCCAAGATTTTGGGGTTATTGAATAGAGGACAGAAGGACTGTAAGCAGTAGATAGTGGACATCTGCAATAGAGTTTTTATTTTATTTCATTTTTATTTTTTATTGGATATTTTATTTTCATTTCAGATATAATCCCCTTTCCCCATCCCCCCCAACCCAGGAACCCCCTATCCCATTCACCCTCTTCCTGCTTCTATGAGGATGTGCCCTCACCCACTCTTCCACTCTCACCTCCCCACCCACGAATTCCCCCACACTTGGGCATCCAGGCTTCACTGGACCAAGGACTTTCACTCCATGCCTGACAAAGCCATCCTCCCCTACATATACAGTTGGAGCCATGGGTTTCTTTTTATGTGCTCCCAGCCTGGTGATTTAGACCCTGGGATCTCTGGTTGGTTGGTATTGTTGCTTTCCCCATGGGGTAGTAAATTCTTTCAGCTCCTTCAGTCTTCTCTCTCACTCCTCCTTTGGGAACCCCATGATCAGTTCAATGGTTAGCTGTGAGCATCTGCCTCTGTATATATAGGCTCTGACAGACCTCTAAGGAGACAGCTATATCAGGCTTCTGTCAGCATGTACTTCCTGGCATCCACATCAGTGTCTGTGTTTGGTGACTGCACAAGGGATGGATACCCAGATGGACCAGTCTCCGAAGGCCCCTCTTTCAGTTTCTGTCCCAAGCTTTGTCTCTATATTTGCTCCCATGAGTACTTTGTTACTCCTTCTCAGAAGGACCAAACTTTGGTCTTCCTTGTTCAATGGCTTCATGTGGTCTGTGAGTTGTATCTTGGATGTTACGAGCTTTGGGGATACTATCCAATTATCAGTGAGTGCATACCATGTGTGTTCTTTTGGGATTGGGTTACTGTTGAGTATCCTCACTCAGGATGATATTTTCTAGTTCAATCCATTGGCCTAAGAATTTCTCAAATTCATTGTTTTTAATAGCTGAGAAATATTCCATTGTGTAAATATATTGTATTTTCTGCATCTATCCCTCTGTTGAAAGCATCTGGGTTCTTTCCAGTTTCTTGCTATTATAAATAAGGCTGCTATGAACATAGTGGAGCATATGTCCTTGTTATATGTTGAAGCATCTTCTGGGTATACGCCAAGGAGTGGTATAGCTGGGTCCTCAGGTAATGCTATGTCCAGTTTTCTGAGGACCCACCAAACTGATTTCCAGAGTGGTTGTACCAGCTTGCAATCCCACCAACAATGGAAGAGTGTTGCTCTTTCTCCACATCCTCACCCGCATCTGATAGCACCTGAGTTTTTTATCTTAGCCATTCTAACTGGTGTGAGGTGGTATCTCAGGGGGTTTTTTTGTTTGTTTGTTTGTTTGCTTGCTTTTCGCTGATGACTAAGGATATTGAACATTTCTTTAGGTGCTTCTCTGCCATTTGACTTTTCTCCATTGAGAATTCTTTGTTTAGTTCTGTATCCCACTTTTTTAATAGGGTTATTTGGTTGTCTGGAGTATAAATTCTTGAGTTCTTTGTATATATTGGATATTAGCCCTCTATCGGTTGTAGGATTGGTAATGATCTTTTCCCAATCTGTTGGTTGCCATTTTGTCCAATTGACAGTGTCCTTTTCTTTACAGAAACTTTGCAATTTTATGGGGTTCCATTTGTCAATTCTTGATCTTAGAACATAAGCCACTGGTGTTCTGTTCAGGAACTTTTCCCCTGTGCCTAGGTATTCGAGGGTCTTCCCCACCTTCTCTTCTATTAGTTTCAGTGTATCTGGTTTTATGTGAAGGTCCTTTATCCACTTGGACTTGAACTTTGTACAAGGAGATAAGAATGGATCAATTTGTATTCTTCTACATGCTGACCTTCGGTTGAACCAGCACCATTTGTTGACAATGCTGTCCTTTTATCCTTTTTCCACTGGATGGTTTTAGCTTCTTTGTCAAAGATCAAGTGACCATAGGTGTGTGGGTTAATTTCTGGATCTTCAATTCTATTCCATTGATCTTCCTGCCTGTCTCTGTACCAATACCATGCAGTTTTTATCACTATTGCTCTGTAGTACTTTTTGAGGTCAGAGATAGTGATTCCCCCAGAAGTTCTTTTATTGTTGAGAATAGTTCTCTCTATCCTGGGTTTTTTGTTATTCCACATGAATTTGCAAATTGTTCTTTCTATCTCTATGAAGAATTGATTTGGAATTTTGATGGGGATTGCATTGAACCTGTAGATTGCTTTTGGCAAATGGCCATTTTTACTATATTATTCCTGCCAATCCATGAGCATCAGAGATCTTTCCATATTCTGAGATCTTCTTCGATTTCTTTCTTCAGAGCCTTGAAGTACTTGTCATACAGATCTTTTAATTTCTTGGTTAGATTCACACCAAGATTTTATATTATTTGTGACTATTATGAAGGGTGTCATTTCCCTAATTTCTTTCTCAGCCTGTTTATCCTTCAAGTAGAGGAAGGCTAATGATTTATTTGAGTTGATTTTATATCCAGCCACTTTGCTGAAGTTGTTCATCAGGTTTAGAAGTTCTCTGTTGGATGTTTTAGGGTCACTTAAGTATACTATCATATCATCTGCAAATAGTGAAATTTTGACTTCTTCCTTTTCTATTTGTATCTCTTTGATTTCCTTTTGTTGTTTAATTGCTCTGGCTAAGACTTCCATTGAATAGGTAGGGAGAGTATGGGCAGCCTTGTCTAGTGCCTGATTTTAGTGGGATTGCTTCAAGTTTCTCTCCATTTAGTTTGATGTCGGCTACTGGTTTGCTGTATATTGCTTTTACTATGTTTAGATACGGACCTTGAATTCCTGATCTTTCTAAGACTTTTACCATGAAGGGATGTTGAATTTTGTCACATGTTTTCTCAGCATCTAATAAGATGATCATGTGGTTTTTTTTCTTTGAGTGTTTTTATATAGTGGATTATGTTGGTGAATTTCCGAATATTGAACCATCCCTGCTTTCCTGGGATAAAGCCTACTTGATAATGATGGATGATTGTTTTGATGTGCTTTTCGTTTGGGTTTGCAAGAATTTTATTGAGTATTTTTGCTTTGATATTCATAAGGGAGATTGGTCTGAAGTTTTCTTTCTTTATTCTGTCTTTGTGTGGTTTAGGTATGAGTGTGAGTGTGAGTTCATAGAAAAAAATGGGTAGTGTTCCTTCTGTTTCTATTTTGTGGAATAGTTTGAAGAGAATTGGTATTAGGTCTTCCTTGAAGGTCTGATAGAATTCTGCCCTAAAACCATCTGATCCTGTGCTTTTTTTGGTGAGGATACTTTTGATGACTGCTGCTATTTCTTTAGAGGTTATGGGACTGTTTAGATGATTTATCTGCTCCTGATTTAACTTTGGTACCTGATATCTCTCTAGAAAATTGTCCATTTTTTCTAGATATTCCAGTTTTGTTGAGTATAGGCTTTTGTAGTAGGATCTGGTAATTCTTTGAATATTTTTAGTTTCTGTTGTTATATATCTCCATTTTTGTTTTTGTTCGTTTTGTTTTGGGTTTTTTTTTTTTCCAAGACAGGTTTCTCTGTGTAGCCCTGGCTGTCCTGGAACTCACTCTGTAGACCAGGCTGGCCTCGAACTTAGAAATCTGCCTGTCTCTGCCTCCCAGGTGCTGGGATTAAAGGCATGAGCCATCTCTTCCTGGCATGTCTCCCTTTTCAGTTCTGATTTTATTAATTTGGATACTGTCTCTGTGCCCACTGGTTAATCTGGCTAAGGGTTTATCTGTCTTGTTGATTTTCTCAAAGAACCAGCTCTTGGTTTTTTTGTCTTTGTAGAGTTATTTTTGTTTCTACTTGGTTGATTTCAGCTCTTAGTTTGAGTATTTTCTGCTATCTACTCCTCTTGGGAGTATTTGCTTCTTTTTTTTCTAAAGCTTTCAGGTGTGCTGTCAAGTTATTAGTGTATGCTCTCTCCAGTTTCTTTTTGTAGGCACTTAGAGCTATGAATTTTCCTCTTAGCACTGTTTTCATTGTGTCCCACAAGTTTTGGTATGCTGTGTCCTCATTTTCCTTAAATTCTAAAAAGTCTTTAATTTTTTTCTTTATTTCTTTTTTGACCAAGTCATCATTGAGTAGAACATTATTTAATTTCCACGTATATGTGGGCATTCCATTGTTCTTGTCATTATTAAAGACCAGCCTTAGTCCATGATGATCTGAGAAGATGCAAGGGATTATTTAAATCTTTTTGTATCTGTTGAGGCCCATTTTGTGGCCAGTTATATGGTCTATTTTGTAGAAGGCACCACAGCCCCACAGAGGTCTTAGTATTAATCCTCAGCATCCATACATGGACATACAGACAGACAGGACACTCTTTCCCTTAAGAGAAAAGAATTAAAGTCAGTTATATTACTTTTCATTAAAGATCACCAAAGAAGCTGATAAGCAGAAGGTCATCAGGTTGCAATCAGCAGAAAACCTGAATGACAGTTGGGTGCATGCATCAGAAGACCACATTCAAAGTGTGGTTCATGCTTCAGAAAATGGAAATCACAGTGTAATTCATGTATCAGAAAACTTGAATCACAGTTCAGTGTACACATCAGAAAATGAGAGTCAAACTGAGGTGCCTGAAAACCTGATGAACAGTGTGGTTCATGAAGCAGAAAAGCCGAATCACAGTGCTGCAGCCCTAGGTCTACAAAAACAGGATGGAAAAACTAAAGAGCAACCTGTTCCTGTTGAGTAGAATCGAGAAAATGATGGGTAAGGCCACAGAGAGACTTTACAGTAGATGTTACTCTCTAGAAATGCTCATAAGAACGATGACCATATGGATACTTCTTAACCTGGCACAGTCAGTCTCACATGATAATAAGATGCTGATAATCAATCAGATGCTATTGTTTCCAATTCTGTGGACATGTTTTAATTTTTTTTAAATGACAACCACAGTTGGTAAACTCATGTGACAACTGACAGTCTAGGAGCCAGGGTAAAAGGGAGTTTTGATTGGAAATTAGAATAGTAAACAATGTTTTGACAGAGTTTTCACACTGTAGCACAGAGTTATTGAGTGTGGGTTATTATAAGCTTAAAAGGCTTGCCTCCCTGCACTAACCTTTTCCTTGACATGTATTATTTCTCAGTACTTGTAGAATGTGTCAAAGTAGCTAACCGTCAAATGACATCTACTGAAGAATATTAGAAAGTGTATGTGCATACACACACACACTACACACATGTACACACATACACCATCCACACACACAAACACACACACATGAAAATTACAGCAGTCTTAAGAATAAAGCAATTGGACGTACAAATGCAAAAGTACAGGTTTTGCACTTAATTTCATGGATCAATTTTTTGATGCAGTTTTCACACAATAGAGCAAGTGGATGATTATTGACAGTATGTTATTTTATAACTCCTATGTTCTGCTGATAAAATAAGTATAAGTTCAAACTCACCCATTTCTTTATTTATGATTTGTGAATTATCATAAGAAAATATTTAATTAAATTTATCAAAATCCTCACAAATATTAAATATAGAACACTAAATTCCCCAACTTAATCAATTCTCTTTACATAGTAGAGTAAAAAGATCCATTACCTTGGTATGAAGAACAAATAAATATATTAATAGAATATCAAACATAGTTTCAATAGATAGAGAATACATTATCCATTTACAAAGTTTATATACAGATTCATTAGTAATTTTCTATATGGGCCAAAGATTTTCATTCATAATCTGATTCTGTTTGCTGTTATTATTGACTGAAGATTTTTAATATCAGAGTTCCTTTAAAGCATAGATTTGGCATTCCATATTTTAGTATTGATTTAAAATGAACAAAATTTTTTATCTCAACCTCTTATATTCACTTCCTTTGAAAATGCAACATTAAATGAAAGTGCATTTTGAAAATATTTATTTTTCTTTTCACTTTCTGATTGTTTTCTGCAAGGTTTTATTTTTTTTATCATTGTTTGAAAGTATGTACCTAACATTCTCAACACACATAAACTTGAGAAATGAGGATTACCTTAAGATTTTGGTCAGGCTGAATTAGTACTAGAACAGACTCAGGCAGGGACACATGAAATCCCTAGTCTATCTTTACACTTCACACACACACACACACACACACACACACACACACACACACAAATGCACACACAAAGAAAGAGGGGGTGTGGGAGGGAGAGTGAGGGAGATACCTTTCTGGTCATTGTGCTTATCTCCATTTCAAATGTGAAAACCATTAGATAAACAGGGAAAATCAGCAGGACTCTGCTTCTCTGTCACACTAGTCACTATATTGTACACAATGAAGAGATATTAGCATTTGTTAATTCATATGGACCCAAAAAGCTAGGAACTATATAGAAAAGCTGAATGCAGGATATAATTTTCATATTTTTATAGCCCTGTGACTTCTACCAGAACTTAACAAAGCCAATTATTCTTTACATCTTGTGCATTTTATCTTGGCAAAAACTTCAAGCCCAGCTACAAAAATGATGGTTAACAAGCCACTGATTTGAATAATTATAGAGAAGTATCTGCACATTTCAGCAATTCTATTTTGTAAAAGTTGATCTGTGATTATATAATTATTTTAAAATATGTTTCTTTTTTAGATTGAAATGTGTAAACCCGAAGATAAAAGTTGAACGGAAATATCCAACAGAAGATTCAGAAGAGCTTCAGGTGATCTTGGATAGTACAAGTTTGGTAAATCAGTCGTATTCAGAGTACTATTTTTCTTTGCCAGGTAGGGTTGTATAGGAATACTTCAGGTACCCTGAGAAATATCCCATGAACAATAGCAGGCATATTCACTCTGAAGAGATACATACAGGTAAAACTCCAATGCATAGAAATGAAATAATGAATAAATTTAACAATTTATAAAGGAAACCAACTTTCAAGAACTCATAGCAGCTATGATCACCTACATACAACATACAGAGAATAGTCTGTATGTTAATAGAATAGAGGAGCTAAAAATCTAATTTTAAAAATTAAATTTAACTAATCAGTTATGTGTGTTGTCATGTGACTGCCCTAGTGAGTATGGAACAGAGACAGCAGCTTGCTCCTCATACTGCGTGTGTTCTAGGAAATGTACTCCAATTACCAGGCTTGGTGTCAACTTACCTGTACCCATGAAACTATCTTCTCTGTCAGAAATACATAGATACACACATACATACATACATACATACATACGTATGTATGTATTCTGGCAAACTGCTAATAAATCTAAAACTAATAACTTTAAAATTAATGTTATTTATTATTTGTGAATCTCACACATATGGATAATTTTTAATGCATATAATCCCATTCTTGACATTCAACATATCTTTGAGATCCCTTCCCAACTTCATGTCTCCTCTTTCTTCTCCCCCTTCCTCCTATTCCTCCTCTTTTTCTCCATATCTTGTCCATTTTTAATTATTCTACTAAGTGTGAATACTGATCATATTTTTATTGATGTGGGGCCATCTCCTGAATTGTGATCAACCTCTCAGTATCTACACTCCCTTACCCCAAAGAAATCACCCATCATCACCAGCCATCAACAACCAATATCTGCTCAGAAAAGGATGGAGCCTCATGAGCCATTCCTCTGCACATTCTGACATTCTGACTGCTCTCTGTATGTTGTGTGTAGGTAATCATAGCTGCTATGAGTTCTTGAAAGTTGGTTTCTGTTTTATTCTATTAAAATAGTTTTTTGCCTTACAGAAGAAGCTTTGCAATTTTATGAGGTCCCATATGTCTATAGTTGATCTTAGAGCATGAGCCATTGGTGTTCTGTTCAGAAAATTTTTTCCTGTGTGCACATGATCCAGGCTCTTCCCTACTTCCTCCTCTATTAGTTTCAGTGTATCTGGTTTTAGGTGGAGGTTCTTGATCCACTTGGACTTGAGGCTTGTAGAAGAGATAAGAATGGATCAATGTGCATTCTTCTACATGCTGACCTCCAGTTGAGCCAGCAAGATTTGTTGAAATTGCTGTCTTTTTTTACCACTGGATGGTTTGGATTCTTTGTATAGTTCTTTTTGTTTCTCCTTGGTTGATTTCTATCCTGAGTTTGATTATTTCCTGCCTTCTTCTACTCTTGTGTAGATTTGCTTCTTTTTGTTCTATAGCTTCTGGATGTGCTGTCAAGCTGCTAGTGTATGTTATCTCCAGTTTCCTTTTGGAGGCACTTAGACTATGAGTTTTCCTTCTAGCCCTGCTTTCATTGTGTACCATAAGTTGTGGTATGATGTACCTTCATTTCATGGGTGGGTGGGGGGAACACCCTCGTTGTAGCAGGGGTAGGTGTGAAAGAATAGGAATTTTCTGGAAAGAAAACCAGAAAAACGGATAACACTTGAAATGTAAATAAAGGAAATATCTAATAAAACAATAAAAAATAAAGAAATGTTTTTATTTGTAGTTAATACAATATGGCCTATAGGAAATTAAGTATATTACTTAATTTATATATATTACATAAACATACTTATGAATTAGGAGTTTGTCAAATTAACATTGTAATTAGGAGTTGGTCAAATTAACAATATATAACCTCATTGTAGAAATCAGGTTTTTTTTTATATACCAGAAGGAATGAAATTACAAAAATTCCATTTGCAGTAGCATCAAATATAGTATTTTTTCAGAAAATGGTAAGTTAGTTCTAACATTGAAAATGATGCAAAAGTTAAATTACATATTAGAAAAGAAACAAAATTAGATTACATATAATGTCTTATCTTTAAATTTACTGTTTAAAATTTAATGAAGAAGAGACTCTGATAATGGCTTGTAGACCAGTGGGATAAAATTGAGAGCCCAGAAAATTAAACCTGGTTTTTGGTCTGGCGTTTACAGAAGTAGCAAGGCAGTTTGGCAAAGCTGGGTAAGGTGCAAAGACCACACTTATATATTCTACTTATATATTGTAATTATATATATTGTACTTATATATTGTTAATATTTATCTCACGCCATCCATAAAAATTAGCTCATGGATATAAATTCAAGAGCTAGAATTACCAAACTTGAAGTTGTAAAAGAAGAAAATCTTTATGATTTTGTGTCAGAAAGAGTTCCTAGATATGCCACTAAAGCCTTGATTTTAAAATGAACAGCCTCGTAGTGATTGAACTGGCAAGCTATGTCCACTGGTGTGATAGTGGCATAAATGGCATGGATTTAATACTCACTCTGCAAGATGGAATCCATTTCTGTTATTGTTAACTAGGCTAAAACTTCCTGACTGTCATGGTCATAGATATGGGGGAGAGCTAATACTATTATTTTTCAGTAAGTTCATTGTACTAAATTGTCCCTCAAGTTCCCATCTTTATATCCATAGATTAGTGTATCTCTCAGCCCTCATTGGAGGAATTTCCTTTTGCAGATGGTGATTAATACAGAGAACAGTAGCTGTTGAATGTATTACAATCAATACCACTCATTTTCCTCCCAAGATTTTGGGGTTATTGAATAGAGGACAGAAGGACTGTAAGCAGTAGACACTGGAAATCTGCAATAGAGTTTTACTTATTGATCATGGTAGGACAATTGTGTACATGAGCTCACAGGTGCTATGACTTCATGCACACCTGTATAAGATGAAGGCAGTCAAAATTCCAGTCAAAAAGCCCCATCCCTGTCTGAAAATCTATTTGGTAATTAATGGCTTCTGATCAAGGTTGAGTAGCTTTTCTTAACATATGCTGCCACTGAAAAGCTACCCATGTCCAGTAGATGGTTCTGCACTCTTGAATACACAAACAGCACTAATTAGACTCCTTGGTTTTGAAACAGACATGCACACAAGACTGTCTACAAATAGGTATGCGTACACACACACACACACACACACACGGGCGAAACTTGAAGTTGGATGGAATAGGGGAGAAACTTGAAGTATGAATATGGAGAGTGAGTTTGATAAAAACACAATATATGTATACATTAATTTTTCAATAAAATTGTGCCTATGGAAAAAAATATATTGGTAACTTAAACTTCAACAAACTAAGAAATTTTGAGCTTCTTGATAGAAATGAAATGATAAAACACAGATAAGAAACCAGACAGAAGATTTTGAATAGATTTACAAGTGATGTTTTCATATTTGTTACTTATATATCATAAATATCTCATAATATATATGTAGAAATATTCTATAGTGTGATAAAGAATCCTTTTGAAACTGTCAATATTTTGAATATATATTTTCTTGAAGAAATAGAATTTGCCATGAAAACAGCAAATTTGCCTAACATGATTAAACTTAGGGGAAAGTAAATTTAAAGCCATAGATTCCATTTCATATTTCTATAGTAGTTCTAATTCTGTTTATTTTTTAAGGCAGATATAAATATTCTCGAAGATTTGGAGAAATAGAATGATCCCACACAGCTGGAGTGAATGCAGTATTGGATATTATATTTCAAATATGTTGTAAATTTCTTAACAATTAAAATAAATGAAATCCAAGAGCTGAACAATTTCACTTCTCGGAGCTTTTTTTTTTTTTTTTTTTTTTTTTGGTTTTTCGAGACAGGGTTTCTCTGTGTAGTCCTGGCTGTCCTGGAACTCACTCTGTAGACCAGGCTGGCCTTGAACTCAGAAATCCACCTGCCTCTGCCTCCCAAGTGCTGGGATCAAAGGCATGTGCCACCACTGCCCAGCTTTCTCAGTGTATTTTAAGGTGAAATAAAAATATATATGACACATTATGGATAATGCACATCAGTTGGCAAATGGATGTAAAAATGTAATGCACTATACAAATTCCATTTAGCAGCTAAAATATATGGAGGCAATTTGGATTGTGAGAAAGAATTTCTCAAACTGTATTGTGTTTATCGTCGAATAACACTGAATGTACTCAAAGTTATTGATAGAAAGGATAAGTACATTGTTATGGGTAGTTTTGATTGTCTTCTTGACACAATGTAGAATCAATTTGGAAATGTGTCTTCAATGAGAAAATTCCTAGATTAAGTTGGCCTGAGGTCATTCCTGTGAGGAATTTTTTGAATTTGGGTCACTGGGTTTGAAAGACTTACTGTGAATTTGGACTGCACCATTCTTGGGCTGGGCCCAGGGATATTGCAGTCTTGACTGACTGTAGTGTTAGCATGCATGCATTCATTGTTCCTGTCTGTGGATGGACTATGGCTAGCTACCA
The DNA here is from genome assembly GCF_011762505.2 of Arvicanthis niloticus. Lineage (NCBI taxonomy): Eukaryota > Metazoa > Chordata > Mammalia > Rodentia > Muridae > Arvicanthis > Arvicanthis niloticus. The sequence goes on along the minus strand of NC_047669.1, from coordinate 19,731,034 downwards.
CAGGTTCCTGCTCCTTCGGCTTTCCTGTGATAATGGACTGTAACTTGGACTTTTAAGCTAAACAAACCATTTCTACTTTAAAAAAAAAAAGAAAAGAAAAACAAGAAAACTAATGAGTGAATTGATAGAATTAATAAAGGAAACTGCATATTAAAACACTTCAGTTACTTGGGCTAGAGAGATGGCTCAGCAGTTAAGAGCTCTTGCTGTTCTTCTGGAGGTCTGTGGTGCAGTGAGCTGTGAGAGGCAGTGGGATACCCAGTTGAGTCTGCTTTGAACCTCGGTGACCCTAATGGGATGGTAGGAATTCGTCCTTGCTCCTGAGCCCTGGTCTTCTTCACTTATCCATAGCCCCTCCCAAACAAAGGTTTGTGGCCTTAGATCAATAGCACATGTAACACAGATAGAGGGCGTGACTACAGGCTGCAGAGCTCCAAGAGATCTCCATATTAATGAGATACCTAAAGGCCAGAGTGCATAGCCAGTTAAGCATTTCTTTCCAGACCCTCCTCCTTGCAAAAGATATTTAACCTCAGGCCCTCCCTGAGGACATGGGATACAGCTTCATCCACTTTCCTGACAATAAATCTTTTAAAAACCTGGACCACCTCTTGTCTTTGGGGCCTGCTGTGGAGAACCGTAGAAGGGGCCTTCAACCAATGAGCCACCGCCTAATCTCCCACCAGAGGACTTCTCTACTTTCCAGCCACTGGAGGCCTGCCAACTCAAGCAAGCTAGCCAAGCCAGCCATGACCCAGCCAAGTGAGTTGCCTTGACCAAGAGTCTCATTCACTCCACGGGGCACCACTGGAGCGTCTCCCCCTCATCTCTCTCGGCTGTGGGCTAGTCCAGCCCGTATCCCCCCATCTATGTCCTTCTGCAGTCTCCTAGTGGCACCTGGGTGCCCAAGGGCTGGGACCACTGGTCACTCGCCAGCCTCTTTGGCCCAGATATCCTCGCCCCAAGAGCTCTGCTCCCATGTGGTGTCACTGTGATCTCACCATGCCAGGAGTGGAGTTCTGCAATTTTTCACAGCCCGACTTCTACCCAATGCCTGGTGGAGTGAATTCGGCCAAATTCTCGCACTTCTGCACCTCCCTTGAGCCGCAGTTCCAGATGCCTGGGGGACAGACACGTGGGAACTACCACTTAGCCCAACAGAACCCACACCCACGCAGGCACCACAGCCCTGCAGAGGTCTTAGTATTAATCCTCAGCATCCACACACAGACATACCGACAGACAGGACACTCTTTCCCTTAAGAGAAAAGAATTAAAGTCAGTTATATTACTTTTCATTAAAGATCACCAAAGAAGCTGATAAGCAGAAGGTCATCAGGTTGCAATCAGCAGAAAACCTGAATGACAGTTGGGTGCATGCATCAGAAGACCACATTCAAAGTGTGGTTCATGCTTCAGAAAATGGAAATTACAGTGTAATTCATGTATCAGAAAACCTGAATCACAGTTCAGTGTACACATCAGAAAATGAGAGTCAAACTGAGGTGCCTGAAAACCTGATGAACAGTGTGGTTCATGAAGCAGAAAAGCCGAATCACAGTGCTGCAGCCCTAGGTCTACAAAAACAGGATGGAAAAACTAAAGAGCAACCTGTTCCTGTTGAGGAGAATCGAGAAAATGATGGGTAAGGCCACAGAGATACTTTACAGTAGATGTTACTCTCTAGAAATGCTCATAAGAACGATGACCATATGGATACTTCTTAAGCCTGGCACAGTCAGTCTCACATGATAATAAGATGCTGATAATCAATCAGATGCTATTGTTTCCAATTCTGTGGACATGTTTTGTTTTTTTTAAATGACAACCACAGTTGGTAAACTCATGTGACAACTGACAGTCTAGGAGCCAGGGTAAAAGGGAGTTTTGATTGGAAATTAGAATAGTAAACAATGTTTTGACAGTTTTCACATTGTAGCACAGAGTTATTGAGTGTGTGATGTTGAAAGCATAAAAGGCTTGCCTCCCTGCACTAACCTTTTCCTCGACATGTATTATTTCTCAGTACTTGTAGAATGTGTCAAGGTAGCTAACCGTCAAATGACATCTACTGAAGAATATTAGAAAGTGTACACACAGACACAGAAGACACACACACCTACACATATTGCCAAAAGAAACACATAAACACATCCATATATACATGTGCACACACACATACACACACTACACACTTGCACTCACATACACCATACACACATTCACACAAAATAAACACTCTTGAAAGTGACAGCAGTCTACAGAATAAAATTATTGGATCTTCAAATGCAAATGTAGAGGTTTGCACTTATTTTAATGGACCCATCTGTTGATGCAGTTTTCTTACATTAGGGGAAGTGAATGATTATTGACAGTATGTTACTTTATAACTCCTATGGCCTACTGATAAAATAAATATATGTTCAATCTCACCCTTTTTCTTGAATTATGATTTGTGAGTTATCATTAATAAAATAATGAATTAAATTTATCAAAATCCTCATAATTATTAAATATAGAACACTGAACTCCCCAACTTTATTCTTTTTACACAGTAGTATAAAAAGATACATTTAATTGGTGTGAAGAACAAATAAACATATTAATAGGATATCAAAACTTAGTTTCAATAGATAAAATAGCCATTATCTAATTAAAACGTGTATATACAGATTCATTAGTAATTTTCTATATGGGCCAAAGATTTTCATTCATAATCTGATTCTGTTCATTGTTAATAGTAGCTGAAGATTTTTAATATCAGAGTTTCTTTAAAGCAGAGGTGTGGAAATTCATACTTTAATATTTGATTTAAAATGAACGGCATAATCATTTTTATCTCAATATGTTATATTCATTTCCTATTAAAATGCAACATTAAATGAAAGTGCATTTTGAAAAGATTTTTTTTCTCTTCAGTTTTTTTTTTTTTTTTTTACTGTTTTCTGCAACTTTTTTCAATCTTTGTTTGATGGTAAATACCTAACATTCTCAATACTCATTAATTTCAGGAATGGGGATTACCTTAAGATTTTTGTAAGCCTGGATTAGTACTAGGACAGACTTAAGCAGGGATACATAGAAAACCCAAGTCTATCGTTACACTTAACACACACAGACACACACAGACACAGACACACACACACACCCATAGACACACACACACACACACACACACACACACACACACAGGGATGTGGGAGGGAGCTTGAGAGATATCTCCCTGGTCATTGTGTTTATCTTCATTGTAAATGTGAAAACCATTAGATGAACATAGGGACAAATCAGCAGAACTCTGCTTCTCTGTCACACTTTTCAGTATGGAAGATTCTAGTGTTTGTTAATGCATATAGACCTGAAATCTAGGACCTATATGGTAAAGTTGAATGCAGGATATAATTTTCATGTTTTTATAACCCTGGGACTCCGTCCGGAACGTAACATAGCCAATTATTCTCTACAGTTTGTACATTTTATCTTGACAAAAATTTCAAGCCCAGCTAAAACAATGATGGTTACCAAGACATTCATTTGAATAATTTTAGAAAAGTATTTGCACATTTCAGAAATGTTTTGTAAAAACATTTACATCTGTTTTGTAAAAGTTTATATTTGAGTATAATTATTTTAACATGTGGTTTTTAGACTGAAACGTGGCAGCAACCAGAAGATAAAAGTGAATCAGAGTATTCAATAGAAGATTCAGAAGAGCTTCGGGCGATCTTGGATGAAATACTTTTGGTAAGTGAGGTGTATTCAGAACACTGCTTTCCTTTGTCAAGCAGTGTTGTATAGGAATACTTGAGGCACCATGAGAAACATCCCATGTGCAATAGCAGGCATATTTACTCTGCAGAAATACATGCAAGCAAAACTCCAATGCATAGAAATGAAACAATGAATAAATTAACAATTTAAAATGATATATTTTAAAAATTAGATTTAGCTAATCAGTTGTGTGTTGTCATGGGACTGCCCCATTGAGTATGGAATAGTGACAACTTGCAGGACTTGGTTCTTTCCTCATACTGTGTGTGTTCCAATGAATGTACTTCAGTTATCATGCTTAGTGTCAGCTACCTGACCCATGAAACTATCTTCTCTGCCTGAAATACATACACATGTACGTACGTACATACATACATACATACATACATACACACACATGTATGTATGTATTCTGCTAAAATGCTAATAACTCTAAAACTCTAATAACTTTAAAATTGATGCTATCTATATTTGTGAATCTCACACATATGGATAATTTTTAATGCATATAATCCCATTCTTGACATCCAACATACCTTTGAGATCCCTTCCCAACTTCATGTCTCCTCTTTTTCTCCCCTTTCCTCCTATTCCTCCTCCTTTTCTCCATTTTCTTGTCCATTTTTAATTATTCCACTAAGTGTGATTACTGCTGGTCATATATTTATTGATGTGGGGTCATCTCCTGAATTGTGATCAACTTCTCAGTATCTACACTCACTCCCCGCAAAAAGATTCACCCATCATCACCAGCCATCAACTACCAATATCTCCTCATAAAAGGATGGAGCCTTACAGAAGAATCTTTTCAATTTTATGAGTTCCCATTTGTCTATTGTTGATTTTTGAGCCTAAACCATTGGTGTTTCATTCAGAAAATTTTCCCTTGAGTGCACATGTTCCAGGGTCTTTCCCACTTTCTCTTCTATTAGTTTCAGTGTATCTAGTTTTATGTGGAGGTTCTTGATCCACTTGAACTTGAGGCTTGTAGAAGAGATAAGAATGGATCAATTTGCATTCTTCTACATTCTGACCTCCAGTAGAGCCAGCACCATTTGTTGAAAATGCTGTCTTTTTTCCACTGGATGGTTTTAGAAGCAGCTCCTGGTGTTGTAGATTCTTTGTATAGTTCTTTTTGTTTCTACTTGTTTATTTCAGGCTGAGTCTGATTATTTCCTACTTTCTACTCTTGTGTGTATTTGCTTCTTCTTGTTCTATAGCTTTGAAATGTGCTGAAATCTGCTAGTGTATTCCCTCTCCAGTTTCCTTTTTTGTGGCATTTAGAGCTATAAATTTTTCTCTTAGCCCTGCTTTTATTGTATCCCATAAGTTTTCGTATGATGTACCTTCATTTCATGGGTGGGTGGTGGAACACCCTCATAGAATCAGGAGGATGGGGAGAAGGGAAAGGGAATTTTAATGGAGAAAACCAGGAAAAGGGATGACATTTGAAATGTAAATAATAAAAGTATCTAAAAAAAATTTTTAAATGATTTTTATTTGTAGATAATATAATATGGCATATAGGAATTTAAGTGTATTTTGTAATATATATATTAACACACTTATGAACTGATAAGGAGTATGGCATATTAGCTATATATAAACACATTGTAGAAATCAATATTCTTTTTGTACACTAGAAAAAATGAAATTACAAAAATTCCATTTATAGTAGCATTAAAAATAGTATTTTCTTCAGAAACTGGTAAGTTAATTCAAACATTAGAAATGATGCAAAAGTTAAATTATTTATTAAAAAAGAAACAAAATTAGATTACACATAACAGCTTATCTTCAAATTTACTGTTCAAAATCTAATGAGCAGGAGACTCAGATAATGGCTTGTGGATCAGTGGAATGAAAGTGAGAGCCCAGAAAATTAAACCTGATTTTTGGTCAGTTGGCATTTACAGGAATAGCAAGGCAACCTCGCTAAGAAGGTAAAGTGCAAAGACCATACTTTTATGTTATATTTATATATTGTCCTTATATATACATTGTACTTATATATTTTAAATATTTACCTCATGTCATCCATAAAAATTAGCTCATGGTTATAAATTTGAGAGCCAGAACTATGAAACTTGAAGTTGTGAAAGAAGAAAATCTTTATGATTTTGTGTCAGAAAGAGTCCCTAGATATGCCACTAAAACCTTAATTTTAAAATGAACAGTCTAAGCTTCTGCTACCTGAATGGCAAAGACACTCCTGGCGGGCGTAAGGATTTAGACTTTCAACTGCACAGAGATGAGTTTAAACAGAAATAAAGTCTATTTTTATATAGGCTCCCAGCCTTCCATGGCCGATATTGATACCCAGACTCTGAGTAACTGGAAAGGTGCCCACCCCAAACTCGGGGATCAGCTGAAGAAGTCCTCCAAAAAGAAGGTCTTCAAAATACTGCAGGAGAAGATGTTGAAGTTGCAGAATGTCCTCACGGACCAGTTCTTGTATCAAACAAGCCAGCAGATGAAGTGCCTCTTACCAGGAGATCAACAACGCACAAGAGCCTCCAGGAATCAGGAAAAGAAGATGGGCAACTTACTGTCTCAGATTGTCAACCTCATATGGTCTAACAATGTAAAGAAACTGAAGTTCCAAGCACCTCTCCCTTGCTCGGACTCTAGATGTGCCATCAAAGCCGGGCACCAGGCCCTGTCATCTTGGCAGACTGGCCGACCCAGGCCTAGGCTGGATGATTTGGAGGCTGCCTTTGCCAGCTGCACCCTATCCAAGCGTGGGACTGACATCTATGAGTTTTGCCACTTAAGCTTCCAGAGCTATGACGCCTATCAGACAAATACCACAAGGATGAGAACCCTTCGGGCTACATCAACCTTAGTACCATCAAGAACAAGCTTTGCCTTGACCTGGTAACAGCAAGGTTGACTCAGAGTGACATGAACTTCCTTGATGAGGCCCAGCGGCAGTACTCTGACTGGAAAGGACAACCCTTCCTTCGGGAAGAGCTGGCTAGCTTCTTGACCCACCACTGCAAGGCACCTATACCTCTTGATCCAGAAAACGTGGTGGTTCTAAATGGCTGCTCCTCGATCTTTTCTTCTCTGGCCATGGTTCTGTGTGACCCAGGTGATGCCCTTCTGATCCCCACACCGTGCTACAGTGGCTTCCCCTTCAGCCCCTACCTCTATTCGAAAGTCGAACTTATTCCCGTCTACTTGGAGAGCCAGGTCACCGAGACCAACTCGTATTCTTTCCAACTCACTGTGGATAAGCTCGAGCTTGCCCTGACTCAAGCTAAGAAGAAGGCAAAAAATGTCAAAGACCTTGTGCTCATCAACCCCCAGAATCCTCTGAGTGGTGTCTACACTCAATTGTTACTGCAAGAGTACCTGGTCTTTGTCAACAAGCACAAGCTGCACGTGATCGTGAACGAGACTTACATGCTGTCCGTGTTTGAGCCATCTGCCACATTTCAGAGCGTTCTGAGCATAAAAGACTTGCCTGATCCTAACATGATCCATATGATCTGGGGCACTAGTGAGGATTTTGGCGTGTCTGGCTTCCGCTTTGGTGTTCTCTATACACACAACAAGGAGGTAGCCTCTGCCATGAAAGTTTTTGGCTACTACCATGGTGTCTCTGGCGTTGCTCAGTACAAGCTGTGGCGACTGCTCCAGGACAAAGAGTGGATCAATCAGGTGTACCTGCCTAAAAACCATAGCCATCTCCGGGAGGCTTACAGCCATGTCACTAAGATACTGGAGGACTTGAAGATCCCCTTTTGCAGCTGTGGCTCTGGCCTCTTTGTCTGGATCAACTTGAAAGCCTGAGTCCGTGCATGTTTGACCAAGAGCAGATTCTTTACAAGCGCTTCCAGGACAACAAGCTGCTGTTATCTAGTGGCCAATCCTACAAGTGTATAGAGCCCGGCTGGTTCTGCCTTGTCTTTGCAGAAAACCACCTTCAACTACAAGCGGGCATGGATCGGCTCTGCCATGTGCTTGCTGAACACAAAAAAGGCATAACGGAACAGCAGGAGCAGACAGCTGGGACCTAGACTGCTGCCTCCACCCAGAGGCTCCAGACAGCCTGCTGTCACTTCATCAGGGGGCCCTGAAAGTAGCCTTATGGCCAGAAGACAGTAGGAGGAATTGGAGACATTGTGCTGTCCGACATCACTCATCAAGGCCCCTAAGCTGGGTGTCTGACTTTTTTAGAAGGCTTGTTTCTTTTAGTCTTTGCTAGCTATCCTGTACTTTAAAATGATGTTTTTATTGTGGTAAGAGGGGGAAGGCAGTTCCCCTGGATTCCTTTTTAGATGGCTTTGTTTTACATTCACCATTTAATAAAAAGGCATGCTCTATTTTCTCCAAATATATATATATATATATATATATATATATATATATATATATATATATTGAACAGTCTAGTAGTAATTGAACTGGCAAGCTATGCCTATTAGTGTGATCATGGTATAAATGGCATCTGCAAGATGGAATCTATTTCTGATATTGTTAACTAGGCCAAAACTTGTTGACTGCTATGGTCATAGATATGGGGGAGACCTAATGCTATTATTTTTCAGTAAGTTCATTGTACTAAATTGTCCCTTAAGTTCCCATTTTTATACCCATAGATTAGTGTATCTCTCAGCCCTCATTGGAGGAATTTCCTTTTGCAGATGGTGATTAATACAGAGAACAGTAGCTGTTGAATGTATTACAATCAATACCACTCATTTTCCTCCCAAGATTTGGGAGTTATTGAATAGAGGACAGAAGGAGTATAAACAGTAGATAGTGGACATCTGCAATAGAGTTTTATTTATTGATCATGATAGGACAATTGTGTACATGAGCTCACAGGTGCTATGTCTTCATGTACAACACCTGTTTTCATAGTTGTCATGTTTTCATAATTGTTATTCCTATTTATAAATCATAAATTATCTCATAATATATGTAGAAATATTCCATAGTGTAATGAAGAATCCATTTGAAACTGTCAATATTTTGAATATATATTTCCCTAAAGAAATAGAAATTTCCATAAAAACAGGAAAAGATGTCCAACATGATTAAATTTAGGGAAAAGTAAACTTAAACCAGTATATGAAATTCCATTTCATACTTCAGTAGTAGTTATAATTCTGTTGTTTTAAAGACAAATATAAGTGTTCTTGAAGATGTGGAGTAATAAAACCATCAAATTTTTCAGGTCCTGAGGGCTGCTGTGTGGGAAGCAGCTCTGCTCTCGCCATTACAAGATGGCGCTTGGCATAGGCATTGCTTGAGAGAAAATACAACTCCATATATGGAGTTGTATGCGCTGAGAGGTGTGGTTACCCGATCGCCTTACCTGGCATCATTGAGAGTGGCCAATTAATAGTGACATCGTGGCAATCGCTGATTGGAACAAGGAAAAGGTTTTAAGGGGATGCACGGGGAGGAGAAGAGAGAGAGGAAGCTCGCTGTACAGGGATAGCTGAATAAACCGCTTGAAGAAGAACACGGTTGCCGTTGCCTTATTCCACAGTCGGACGTGGGTAGCGACACTGCTGCAGCCACACAACCCAGCCCTCAGTCTAAGAAGTGCCAAGTGCCTGCCTCTAGGTTAAGTATGGCCTTACGCATCTGGCTTCGGTGGGTTTTTGGGTTTTTATTGTTGTAGGTAGTGGTGGGTTTTGTTTTTGTTTTTTTCCACAAATAGAATCCTGGCTTGTAGATTATTTGCTAGACTAAGAAAGCCCCAAAAGACTAGACAAAGGGGCAGATCAAATCTAGATTTCAGGCTTTTGGAGCAGGCAAGTTGAGGCAAAGGTGTCTTGCTCATTTTTCTTCAAATATTCTTTATTTAAAAAAAAAAAACTGAAGCTCAAATATTCTTAAAATCTTAAATCACTTTTAATCTTGAAACACTTTGTGTGTATGTGTGAGTGCCTGCATATATGTGTATATGCCTGGCCTATCAAAGGCCAATAGAAGGGGTCAGATATCCTAGAACTAGAGTTACAGATGGCTGTTAGCTACCATGTAGATGCTGGGAACCAAACCCAAGTCCTCTGCAAGAGCAAGAAGAGCTCTAACCATTGAGCAATCTCTCCAGGTCCATTTCTTTAAATACTTAAGAAATATTTCTTGAACTCCTGTTCAATGAGTGACAGGAAGTGTGCTCTTTCCCCAAATAAAGCCTGGAGAGAACCAAGAGAAGAAACTCTGCAGAGGGCCTGGAGAGAGGCTTAGTGGTTAAGAGCTCTGGTTGCTCATCCAGAGGACCTGAGTTCAGTTCCTAGCACCACAGGGTGGCTCATCACCATCTGTAATTCCAGTTCCAGGGGATCTGATGCCTTCTTCTGACCTCTGAGGGCCCCAGACATGCAGGTGGTGCACAGGCATACATGCTCACAAATACTGATATATGCATGAGAAAGGGAGGGAGGGAGGGAGGGAAGGAGGGAGGGAGGAAGAGCGAGACTGATGAGACTCAGAACTCCTCTGGGCAAAGGGCCCCTGCAGGTCTGAGGCCATTCAAGGTCCTGGGCACCTGCTCACACTGGGTGGGTGAAAAGCATTACCTCAGACACTAACACAAACAGACTTCATTGGACTGATGTGTTAGAGTTTGGGGCATTAAAAAGACCTCCTTTTTTTTTTTCTGCCTACATGTAGTCAACCAACAACTGTGAGGATTTTCTGATTACCCTCTCTGCATCTGCAAACCTAAACCAGAAGCTTCCAAGAGAAGCTTCCCTTCCACACCTCCCAGCTCTGTCTCCTAATGTAATCCGCTGAAAGACTGAGAGTCTGGCAGATCAGGCAGGAAGGCACCGACGCTGGGGTGCAGAGTTTGGCTTACCTTGAAATTCTTTCTTGGGCTGGAGGGGTTGATCACTAGGTAAAAGCATTTCTCACCAAGCCTGATGGCCAGAGGTGGATTGTCAGGTCTACATGCTAGAGAGAACTGCCTCGGCACGTTGCCCTCTGACCTCCACATGTGTGCTATGTGTGCACACAAACAAATAGATGATGGATAGACATAAAGATAGACGGTAGATGATAAGTGTACAGGTACCAATATAAAGACAAAGGCAGGGCTGGAGAGATGGCTCAATGGTTAAGATCACTGGCTGCTCTTCCAAAGGTCATGAGTTCAATTCCCAGCAACCACATGGTGGCTCACAACCATCTGTAATTGGATCTGATGCCCTCTTCTGGTGTTTCAAGGACAGTGTGCTTATATACATTAAATAAATAAATAAATAAATAAATAAATAAATCTTAAAAAAAAAATAAAGACAAAGGCAGAGGTGACAGATGAGTAGTTGTCACTGTACTTAAGCACCACCGACTCAGCACCCAGGCAGGACAGAAAGGCAAGGGACATTAAAGGGACAGGATAAAGAGTTGATCATTTCCGTCTTATGTTTCTTGCTGGCATCTTTGAGTCCAGGAGGCCATTGCTTGGGTCCAGAATTCGTTCCTGTCACCTGTTGATGTAAAACCACAGCTCTCACCTTAAAAAAAATAAAGATAGTTTATTCTGGAGCCACTTTTAATCATGGCCTGGGAACTCAAACTCCATGTTCCAATGTGGAAGCAACTTTATGAAGTTTTTATAAATTTCCTGAAGAAAGTCATAAATCAAGTTTAAAATACAAATACGTTGATGCCCACTCCCAGTGACAGACTTCCTCCAACAAGGCCACATCTCTCAGTCCTTCTGATTCTCTCAAACAGTTCTATTCCCTGTGACTGAGCATTCAAATATATGAGCTTATAGGGGCCATTCTCATTTGAACCAGCACAGGGAGGTACCAGAGAGGACGGTACAGCAAGGTGTGGGGAGCTAGTCTATAGGGCTAGATGCTATCTGGTTACATTTGGTCTGCTAAGTCAATAGATTCTAAAAGGATTCTTATTAACTATCACAAGATGTTAGTTCTGATACAGAGTAGGGCAAGCAATGGCTATTCTAGACGCTTAAAAATAGCTCAAACTGGACAGTGGTGGCGCACACCTTTAATCAAAGCACTTGGGAGGCAGAGGCAGGAGGATTTCTGAGTTCAAAGCCAGCCTGGTCTACAGAGTGAGTTCCAGGACAGCCAGGGCTACACAGGGGAACCCTGTCTCAAACAAACAAACAAAACAAAACAAAAAGCTCGCAATAAAATAATTAAACTCTAAAGCTAGAAAATTCCAACCTCTAGACTACTGAAATTCCAATCGGTCTGTCAGTCTCTGCAAATACAGACTTCTTCCAGGAGGTTTTCATTCACAGCTGTTGCCTTCTAACCTGAACCTCATAATACATAAGGTCATTTCCAGCCATGTTGGCCTGACTAGTGTCTCTATCAACTGACAGCATGACAGCTCCAAGGTATGGTGACATGGGGGAAGATTTTTATTATAAATATGAGAGAGAGAGAACAGCCAGACATACCTGGAAGGATCCAGAACAGAGAATGACATAGGCTAAACATGGCCGGCAGACTGGGTCTGGCCAGGGTTGAAGCAGGAGCAGAGCAGAGAGAGAGGGAGAGAGAGAGAGAGGGAGAGAGAGACACAGAGACACAGAGACAAAGACAGAGAGAGACAGAGAGACAGAAAGACAAAGACAGAGAGAGACAGAGACACCAAGACAGAGAGACATAGAGACAAAGAGAGAAAGAGAGAGACAGAGACAAAGAGATAGAGAGAGGAAGAGAACAGAGAGAGGGAAGGAGAATATAGCAAAAATAACAGGGTTATGAGGAAGGTGAGTCACTGCAGGGAGGGTTGGGGAGGAGGTTCGAAGGGCTGGAGGCTGGCAGAGACTCTGATAGGTGCAGCAGGCACTTGTGGGAGGGAGCTTGGACGCCAGCATGAACTTTGATATGCTAATAGGCACCTCTTAGGGCTATTTGTCCTTTCTGCCAGAGGCAAGGGAATGACTTCTTATGGTAGAGGGGAGCCGAGGAATGCTTGCTTTTGTCTAACTGCCAGAGATCCTCCTACAGTCCAAGCCAAGCCTATTTCTGGATATTTGGACTGCTTTTGGGGACTTGGGAAAATGGAGTTTCATTTGAATCTAACTGGCAATGCCTGCTGAGATCGTTACTATAGGGACACACATCCAGCCAGATGGCCAGATGCCAAAGGAAGAGACCATTTAGGGAGGAGATGGCTCCTTTAGTAAGATGCTGGCAGCCATGGGCTCAGGCAGTATTCACATACCACGACCCACATTACTGATGAGAGCAGGGCTCCAAGCGTGTGCAGACTGGGCAGGAGAAGCCCTAAGTAGGTGGATGTCTTTCTTGATAGAGCTTGGAACAGACTCCTGGTCAGCATCTATTGAGGCTGGCTTTCCTTTAACCTATCCTGATTGGGGCTTTAACATCACTAAAGATAAGGGGAGAGTCTAAGTCTATCACCAATCTCTGTTGGCAGGTCTTGAAATGGGTGCATAACAGCCCACTAATTTGGCCAAAGGAAAATAAGATATTGGTCAGGAAGACAATGAGAGTCCCACAGCTTTCTTAGAGAGGATCATAGAGACATTCCGACAACACACCCCCATGGACCTGGAATCACCAGAAGTCAAAGGAACGGCAGCTCTAGTTTTTATCAACCAGGTACCACCAGATATTCAGAGAAGGAGGTAAAAAAGGTCCCAAAGATAGAGCACCCCTGACCCCCTGTTTAAGAACCCCTAAAACAACAACAAAGCAAAACCAACCAAACAAAACAAAAACCCCACCAGCTCTCTTGTTGATAGTAAGAGCACAACAGTCTGCCTTACTAAAACCTGAAGATAGTCTCTGCAAAAAGGTCCTGGGTCCTAGGGGGCAACAGGGTGAGGCCCTCCATGAAGACCTGAGTGAGCACAGAACACAGCTTCCTAACCCAGCTCTCTTACAGTTGGTGAATGACCTCCTGATGGCAGCGGGAACCAAACAAAGTAACTAAAGGAGACCCAGGACCTCTTGGAGACCCTGGAGAATTTAGACTGTTGAGGCTTCACTAAAAAAGGCCCAACTCTGCCAACCACAGGTGACCTATCTAGGTTACATATTAAGAAAAGGCAGGCCGGGCGGTGGTGGTGCATGCCTTTAATCCCAGCACTTGGGAGGCAGAGACAGGTGGATTTCTGAGTTCGAGCCCAGCCTGGTCTACAGAGTGAGTTCCAGGACAGCCAGGGCTACACAGAGAAACCCTGTCTCAACAAACAAACAAACAAACAACAACAAAAAGAAAAGGTACGAGGTGGCTCTCTCAGGCCAAGAAGAAAGAAAAGCCTTAGTTTCTACACTTATTTTCTGGCCTTGGGGGGGGGGGGTTCCAGTATTGATTAAGCCCTTTCATCTCTTCATGGACGAGAGATCTGGGATAGCCAAAGGAGCACTGACTCAGACTCAGGCCCTGGCACTGGCCAGTGGACGACCTGTCAAAGAAATTAGACCCAGTTGCCAGAGGGCAGCCATGGCCCTCCTGGTTACGGATGCTGACAAACTCAGTGGCCAAAGCCTGACCATCACCAGGCCTCAAGCTATGGAATGGGTATCCAAGCAGACCTCCATCCCCATCAATGGCTCACCAATGCCAGAATGACTCATTACCAGTCTCTCCACTTAAATCCCCCTAGGATGACATTTCAGGCCCTACCTGCCCTGAGCCCAGCTACCCTGCTTCCTAACCCAGACCCTAAAGGGCCACTACATGACTCCTCAGACATTTTGGCCCACATCCATGGGACCAGACCAGATCTTCAGGATACTCCCTTAATAGATGAAGAGGTTCATCTGTGATAACAGACAGCTTCATCCAAAAAGGACACAGGTACCCAGAGCAGCAGTGGTATCAGAGACTGGGGCTACATACATTTGTCCACAGCCCATATCCGTGGGGCAATCTACAGAGAGAGGGGCCTCTTGAGAGCTGAAAGAGAGACTATCAAAAGAGATTCTTGACCTCTACAAACATTAAAAGGGCCCCCAAAATTGGCCATCATTCATTGCCCCAGCCCAATGCCTCCATATATGATAGAAAACAACAGAAAATTTTTTTTAAATGTATTTATTTATTTAGTATACAGCAGTCTCCTGCACGTATTCCTGAAGACCAGAAGAGGGCACCAGATGTCATTAAAGATGGTTATGAGCCACAATGTGGTTGCTGGGAATTGAACTCAGGACTTCTGGAAGAGCAGCCCGTGCTTTTAACCTCTGAGCCATCTCTCCAGCCCCTGACACACAGAAAATTTGTTCTCCCTGAGGATCTGGGTACTCACAGGCTGAAAAAGATTCATTGTCCCTCCCACATAGGTATCTGAATGACCTGATCAGGTATACACATGACAGGATAAGAAATGCCAACCCCAAAATCACTAAAAAAAATTTTTTTAAGATTTATTTATTTATTATATATGAGTACACTGTAGCTGTCTTCAGACTCACCAGAAGAGGGCATCAGATCTCATTACAGATGGTTGTGAGCCACCATGTGGTTGCTAGGATTTGAACTCAGGACCTCTGGAAGAGCAGTCAGTGCTCTTAACCACTGAGCCATTTCTCCAGCCCCACTAAAACTGTTAAAGACTACAAAACCACTAATGTAGTGGCTAATAAGAAAACTCCAACAGAAAGCTCCATTGAAGGAGACTTGGAGCCTATTTAAAAATTGACTTCATGGAGGGAAAACCAAAAAAAATCAAACATAAATATTTACTGATATTTATAGATACCTTTTCAGGTTGGACTGAGACTCCCCACCAAGCATGAAACTTCATCCACGATGACAAAGAAGCTCTTAGAAGAAATACTGCCAAGGTATGGGTTTCCTCAGATGATAGGGTCAGACAGTGGACCAGCTTCTGTGTCCCAGGTAAGTCAGAGACTAGCCAATATTCTAGAGATTGATTAGAAACTTTATTGTACAGACCCCAGAGTTCAAGACAGGTAGAAAAAAAATGAACAAAACCCTAAAAGAGACCTTAACTAAATTGATCTTAGAGACTGATGATGATGGGGTAATTCTCCTTCCCCTCACTCTCTATTGGGCACGAAACTCCCCTTACCAGATGGGACTCCTTTTGGAATCAAGCTCAAGATACCCACCCCCAGTTGTTCTCAACATACAGGCGGAGGTCACCACTGAATTTGATGATCACCAATTGCTAGACAACCTCTAAGGTGTCCAATGGGCCCATAAACATGTTTGGCCTAAACTTTGTGTTCTCTATGAAACAGGGGTCACTAGAGCCTCCTTAAAAAGATCCCTATATTATCTATCATCTTGACCACACCCACCACCCTGAAGGTCGATGGGATTACAACGTGGATCTACCACACAAGCCCAGTTTGCAGTTGAAGACAACCCTGACCAGCGGGAGGAAACTCAGCCTCAGGACTCCCTCCTCTTGCCCATTGATGGGGCCCCTACCCAAGCTCCAGGGGCACCACGAGGACTGTGTGAGATGGCTTTGGCTTGTATAAAATAAAAAAGGGGGGATATCAGGAGCCATTTGCCTGCTTCTGTGAGAGCCTGTCTGTCAGTCAAGTCAGCCCAGGGTCTACTGGTGGATTTCCTGGCCTGCTGACACACAGAAGGATAAGAGGGGATGCACTTGAAGCTCAAAAAGGAGAGGGGCTGAATGTTCTATTAATCTTGTAGATTACAGAATGATCCGGAATATGGAGACCTCTGGATGGGTACAGATATCCAATGTATGTCTGCCATTGTCTCTGCTTGTGACTTCGTTTCCCACCATGCTGCAAAGTATATAACGCCTAAGAGAATTAAACTCGAGGCTGTCTGGATTGTATTGACTGGACAGCACTCCCGATTTCTAACCTTTGTCTCTGAGTCTTTTTTTCTGTCTTTCCTGTCATCATCCTCACTCCCCTTCAGAGGACTGCTTTGTATTGGAACACCCATACACACATCCTACTTTGTCATTTGGTCAGGTCATAAGAAGTTTTACTATTAGGGTTCAAAGGAAGATACCTCAGACTCAAATAGTATGCAAAAGCAAAGAGCATTTACTCGGCTGAATCTCTTGCATGCAGGGGTCTCCCTATTTGGGAATGGAGACCCCTAGTGAACTTGCTGGCCCAGCTTTTATTGTCAGTTAGGGGGATTCTAGGGAGGGGTATACGCCCTTTTACCTTGGTTGGTATTTGGTTAGGCTCTGGAGACTTCCCAAGGGATTGCTTACTCATTCTAGCTATTCTTAATTCAGGCCAGATGACAAGGTGTCCTAGGATTGGTTGCCCACAGCTTTGGTTGACTGACCATGGGTTCCTGATCCGAGTTCTCATTTCTGGGAAACAGAAACTTAGGCCTAATCTCCCAAACTGTCAGCTTGTAGGCTGTCATGGAGTCAGTCTGTCTCTGGCTAACTCAGTCCTCTCACTAGTCTGTTAAGATCCTGGGGTTAGCCACGTGGTGTCCCACGACTTTAATCCCAGCACAGAGGCAGGTGGATCTCTGCCAGTTTGAGGCCAGCCTGGTCTACAAAGTGAGTTCCAGGTTAGAAAACAAAACAAGAAAAAGTACATGAAGACCCAATAGCTAGGGACACGGCACCATCAGTAATAATTTCTAAAGGAAAACACTCCCCTCATAAGCACACCCCTTACGAAGAACCTGCTTCAGAAGAGGTGGCTGCTGGCTGTGCTGCACCAGGTAAATAGAAGGAAGCGGCAGAACCTGGGGCAAGAACTCAGCAACTGGCTTCCACCAGGAAAGTCCAAGCTGCAGGGGCTTCTGTCTGCCTGGTTCACCTCCACAACACTCATGCACAAGCATGGCCAGATGAAGGTTTCTTCCAGTGACACTGCTGACAAAGCAGCCTTTCTGTCTTGGAAGGTAGCCACCCCCTCCCCACGCACGTGATGAAGCATGTGATGAAGCATGTGATGAAACATGGACTCTGCATCTTGACACTCCTGTGGTTTGAATCTTGAATGCTTTCCCATCATAAAGTGCGCATAAACTCTGTCATGGCCAGGCTGCTAACTTCTCAGTAGTGGGTCTGCTTTCCGGAATACAGGGCTCCGTCATCCCAAAGCAGGACCACTGTGCTCAGCTCCCTGTCTGCATGGGACAGCTCCAGCACCTGCCCCTGGTTTAAATGTGGCTTCCTGACAGGCTAGCAATAGTCTTTGCTTTACTATTTATTGATTTATTTATTTAAAAAGGCATTCTTGCTGGGCAAGGTGGCTCATGCCGTCATCCCGAGCAGGGCCAGGCAGGCCTCTGAATTTGGGGCCGACCTGCCCTACACAGTGATTTCCAGGCTGACAGGGCTACACAGTGAGACCTTGTCTGTCCTTCCTTCTTTTGAGTACATAGTATTGACAAGGCCTGGGCTGGTCAGGCATCAGCTCTTGAACTTTACCTCTGCTCTGTCTGGAGCCCCCTGGACTTGTCTATAGCTTGACTGGGCAAAGAGCAGCGCTCCAGATCAGCATGGTTGAAGGTGCTTTAAATGTTGGGAAAATTTGTAACAGTTTCCTCCAAGAAGCCTGCTGGCTGCTCCTGGTGAGTACTATGTGCTAGGCCTGTACAATAAAAGGCAACTGACCGTGTTTCAAGAATGTGACTGAGCCATCGGGACAGCTGTGCTGCCTTTCTGAGGCAGGAGGATCACAGCCAGAGCAGATGTGTGCAGAGGGGATGTGTGCACTGTGCTGGCGGACTGTGCTGTAGGGAGGAACACTGCATCACTGATTGAACCGGGCCCCTACATGGGGGCATTTTACTCCTTTCAGCACAGTGATTTACCTATATCTGGTTGTAGCTCCTTTAATTTTTGCATAGGGGTCGCAAATAAGGAAAATTAAAAATAAAACAGAGATCTGGGCATGGTGACTCATAATTCCAACTTTTTTGAGGCTGAGATAGGAGGACCATCCTAAATTGGAAGCTGGCCAACCAGGGGTGGGTGGGTTGGGTTGGAGCATGGGGGATAGGGTGGGGGAGGGGAAGGGAAGAGGATAAAGGAGGGGGTAGGGGAAGGGGAAGGGGGAGAAATGGGAGTTGGAATGAGAAGAAATAAAATAAGAAACTAAACACTAAGGTAAAGAATAGTAATTGAAGATATCTATAAACAATTTTATTTCATTGGAGACAGGGATTCTCTGTGTAGCCTTGGCTGTCCTGGAACTCACTCTGTAGACCTGCCTCTGCCTCTTGAGTGCTGGGACTAAAGGTATGTGACACCACTCCTGGCTTACAAAAAGGTTTTATTCCTAATGAGGAAAGCTGGGAGCCAGTAAGATGGCTCAGCGGGCAAGGACCCTTGCCACCAAGGCTGGTGACCGTCATTTCATCCCCAAGACCCACTCGGTGTAAGAAGAGAACTAACTCCCAACGGTTATCCTCTGACCTCCACACATACACCATGGCAAGTTCCTGCGTGTGTGTGCACGTGTGCAAGTGTGCACACACACAGGCACACACAGATTCATGTTTACACAGAAACACATATGATAAAGTTTTTAAAAAGAGGGAAACTGAAAATAATAAAGATAATATTTTAAAAGCCTGTTTTAGGGCCATCAAAATAGTCCTGTGGGTAAAGATGCTGCCAAGTCTGATGACCTGGGTTTGATCCCCAGGACCCAAACAGTGAAAAGTGAGGACAACTCATAAAAGTTGTCCTCAGAAGCCCCGCCTCCAACACACACACACACACACACACACACACACACACACACACACTCAATAAAAGGAGCCTATCTGAAAATAAAAGAAGTCTTGAACTTACACACTGCTAGGAAAACCAGACCAAGGACAGTAAGAACACAAATTCTGGAGTCTATGTGTGTGTGTGTGTGTGTGGGGGGGGGGTGTTAAATATCTTTTGTTTGTTTGTTTGTTTGTTTTTTTTTTGTTTTTTTGAGACAGGGTTTCTCTGTATAGCCTTGGCTGTCCTGGAACTCACTCTGTAGACCAGGCTAGCCTCGAACTCAGAAATCCACCTGCCTCTGCCTCCCAAGTGCTAGGATTACAGGCGTGCACCACCACTGCCCGGCCTGTGTTAAATATCTTACAGGGCTGATTGTCTGATTAGAACTCAGCAATTGTAGAGAATTGGAATGTTGTAAACCAGGAGTCAAATTATCTCTGGATATCTTCAGCCATTTTTTTGCACCTTCTGTGTCTGGTCTATGATCTGTGACTATCAGGTAAAAAACCCTTTTCAGATGTGCAAACAAGAGCCCTTAGCTTCCACCAACCAAAGGCTAAGAATGTCATCAGATAGAATCTGAAGCCTGTGGTGGAGAGGTCCCCACTCTTCTCTAACCTGCCTACCTGCTGGTACCACTACTGTGAAAACTGCTTTATTTATACCTTCCTTTGTTCTGGTACTGAACCTTCATTAAACCGTTACCATGGTAGCTCATGGGCCTGGGGAGTAACCTGAATTCCTGCCCTGGCCATGGTCACTCATATTGGCTCCACAATAACTTTTCTTATTTCCTTTGAGGTAAGAGCTGTGTCTATGTTAACAGGTACCACACCCAACCATTCTTTTGCAAAAGCTACATGGCAAACCTTCACTACCCCTCAGACCACATTCCTGGTAACAGGTTTTCTTCCTGGAGTCAGGAGCCCAGCTCATTTATATTCTGCTGGTGTCTCACTTTACAGCAAGGCTGAGTGTATTGCACACTCTGGGTGTGTCTGCTTCTCTGTTCTCAGTCAGCCTGGGTGCTTTAGTCTCTTCTCTCTGGAGCTTCTGCCCCAGCTCTCATCTGGAAGCTCCCCAAAGCCCCAAATGCTAAGAGCTCAGTCATGGGCCTTGGCATTTGGGGGAAGTGATGATGTCACTGATGTGGCTATGGGATTGTGAGTTAAAAGGGAACGGGTGGAGGCTCCTGCTGTGGAAACTGGATGCTGAGGTTGGAGCCCTGGGATGGAGTCCATCAGTGGGAATGACATCCCACCTCTGCGCCCTCCTCACGAGGACACTCTCCCCAGCTATTATGGGATACTTACATAGTTTTTGTCCCTAGCCTTCTTAAATCTGAGAAATGCAGAGACTTACACACAGAGTTACAACTCATCACATCTTCATATTGAGAAGACTGAAGCCGGGCAGTGGTGGTGCACGCCTTTAATCCCAGCATTTGGGAGGCAGAGGCAGGTGGATTTCTGAGTTCAAGGCCAGCCTGGTCTACAGAGTGAGTTCCAGGACAGCCAGGGCTACACAGAGAAACCCTGTCTCGAAAAACAAAACAAAACAAAAAAAGAAGACTGAAAACACATGGTGAAATACACAAGTCCAATCTAAACCATTTTTTTTTAAAGTAGGGATAAGTTAATAAAGACATCCTAATTTAGAGAATCAAGTCACAGAGATTAGAATTGAATATGCAAGGAAATGAGTCTCCAGGCTAGGAAAGCTGAGGGTGTATCCTCAGTGTTTGTGTACACTTCCTAAAGTAGAAACATTAAACACATGTAAAGTTCTTCCTGACAGTAGCTATGTCCAGCTATCACAGTGGAGGTGTGATGGACAGTATCCAAGATCAGCCAGACCTTTCCTTGGGTAGACAGCCCGGAGTGGCACAGTTGAGGCAGACTCTAGGCGCCACTGGACAGCCATGCTGAGGTAGACACACCCACTGCCCCTTGTGGCTACCTACCTGCCTGGGTTTGCACATCCTCAGCTAAATACGTCAGAATCTTCCCATGAGCACCAGTGTGCACACATGGGGATCCTCTTACGTCATCAACCTGTAGCCCTTCTGACAGGCCAGGAGGATCATGGGTGAGCTGTTTGGATCCTGTGATTTGAACAGCTTTAAATAAGGCAGTGGCATAAAGCTGCTGAGCTTAACGTCAGTTGAAACTGAAAAGAATGTGGGTTGGTCGCACTGAGTGTTAGTGTATATTGAACCTAAGATATAAGATAGAATCTTAAGATATAAAGGCAGAACATGAGAGCTGGCTCAGCTGTTAACAGTGCTTCCTGCTCTTTCAGAGGACCAGAATTTGGTTACCACAGCACAGGTAAAGTAGAACTTCACCGTTACAGGGTCCAATCTTCTTCTGGTCTACAAGGGTACCATAAACATGTGCACATACATATAAATAAGCAATAAAATATAAAGGCAGAAGACAGTTCTACATATATAAAATGAAAAAAGCATTAGTTATCTATAGAAGACCAAGTCTCTTATTTAATGCTTTTATTTATTTTTTTTATTTATTGTGGGGAGGGGGACAAGCCCCAGCATATATGTGGCGGTCATAGGACAACATTCAGGAGTTGCTTCTCCCCTCTCCCCTCCCACCGTATGGTCTTGGGAACTAAACTCAGGTTGTCAGGATGGATAGCAAACCACTGAACCATCCTGCCAGCCCCAGACCACATATTTAAAACACTCAACTTATTATGCAGTGTTTCACTTTCAGAGACAAGGTATTACTTTGTTCCCCAGGACTGCCCTGAATTTGAGTATCTCCAACACAGCCTCCCAAGCACCAAGATTACAGTTACAAGTCACACCTGGCTGAACATTTGTGTATGGTGTACATAAGCGAGTGTGTTCCCGTCTACGCACATGCATTTAGAGGCCAGGGGTAGATGCCAAGTGCCTTCCATTTCTCCCCACCTATTTTGTGTGTCTAATAAACATGCCCCATGTGAGTGAAGGTGGCCCCAGAGACCAGGAGGGGCTTTTGATTCTCTGGAGCTGGAATGTACCCCTCCCCCTTGACTGAGGTGCTGGGTCTGAACCTGGTCCTCTACAAGAGCAGCAAGCACTCTTATTTTTTGGACTCTACCTCTCTAGCTGCCCCCTTATTTTTGGAGAGTCTCTCACTGTGCCTGGAGCTCCCCAATGAGCTAGAGCAGCTGCAAGCCCTCGAGATCCCAACACTGAGGTTACAAGTCTGTGATGCCACTCCTGATATTTTATGTACGAGCCGGGGTCCACACTCAGACCCTCGTGCGTGTGCGGTGAGTGTTGTACTCCACGAACCATCTCTTAGGTTCCTTATTCTGAAAATTTTAAACCTGAACCTTCAGTGAAACTCTAAAAGTTGACATAAACTTCTTCATTAAAAAAACAAACAAAGGGAGGGGAAATGGGGAAAGGGGATGGCATCTTAAATGTAAATAAAATATAAAATAAAAAACAAACAAACAAACAAATCGCTGAGTTGGGCATGGGGGTTCACGCCTATAACCCAGCAATTAAGAGGTGGGGACAAGAGGCTGTGGAGTTCAAGGCCAGCTTGGGCTACAGGAGACCCTGTCAAAACAAAGCAACGTCCATGAGAAAGGCTGGGGAAAAAAGAATAAATCTGTAACAGGGTTTCCTAAGGGAGCTGTTCTCTACCAAAAGGAGGTACAGACAAGACACTTGAACTTACTGTTTGTAGTGTGGGCACGTATATGAAGTAGTTAAAGCTTTAAGAAGAATCTAAAAATTACTAGGAAATTCCCAGAAAGATCTCTGTTCAACAACTATTATCTGATCAGCTGCACAAAGTGCTTGGCTCTGTGCCACAACAGAATGGCTTCAAGTGCACACTGGGAAGGTAGGTCCATGGGGGGTGGGGGGTCTGCTCACTCATACTCACATGGCTTAGCAGGAAGGCACTCTCTAAGTCACAGTGTTTGCAGTATGTGGTACCTGCAATAGGCTGGTCACAGAGCAAAGACTACAGCAGGATCACACTGTTCTGGGGACCCTCTGGTCTACTTTCTTCCCCTTACCTTGTCAAGTGTTACACACGACCTGTCCCCATTCTGGATATAGAACAACTTTCTTCACACGTAAGTAAAACTGAGTTCTATTTCCCGGTAATAACCTCCTCGTCTTTCCCCAAGTTCACGACTGTGTCTGCTTCTTACCCAGGTTTTATAAAGTCAATAGTTTTAGGTAAAGACAGACTACAGGTTAGTTTCCATTTTTTATTAAAGTTGTGTTTTTCTAAGGAATACAATACACTTAAAAGTCCACCACCATAAATAAAGAACAATTTTTAAATCTATTTTACTTATTAAAAATGTAAACGTAAAAGTCCCAACATAATTTAAAAAGGAAAAAACCTTTCCAGCTCAACCCTTCAGAATGAGCAGCCTAGATTGAGCGTGTCAGTTGTCCTGGGCGGAGGGGTGGGGGGCCAAGGCCATGCCAGGGAGAACTAGTGTTCACTATGAGACCAGCTATGAGGATGTGAGGATGTCCACCTCATGCTGGGACAACTCAGCTCTCTGTTCATCCGGCCTCTAGGTGCGCAGCTGGGCCAGGCTGGAGCTTCCAGGAGGCTGAGCAGGGCCAGCCGTGACTTAGGCCTTGCCAAGTGTTAGTCACAGGGCTTTACAGTGTAAAATTTCAGACCAACCATCTAACTGCTTTGTCCACAGCTGCAAACGGTACTTTTTTTTTTTTTTCTTTTTGGCAGGAGAGGGTATGATTGAGACTTTCTCTTGCTTTCAGTAGCCCAGGCTGGTCTTAAATCATAACTCTACTGCCTCCATTTCCCGAGTGCTAGGATTACAGGCATGACCACCACGCCCAGCTGAATCTGTAAATCTAATTTTGAAGAAAATGCTGATAACATTTCATGAAATACTCTGATAGACTTACTTACGTATCTTCCTAAAACTATTTACAACCCATACAATTATGATAGATCTTTAAATTTCAATAAACTCTAAGCCAACTTAGGCTAAAAACTAATGGTAAGTATAATTTATAACTTTTTTTAGAATTCCCATTTGGTCTTAAAAATATAAGAATCCTATAGGAAAAATCTAAGTGTTACGGGAAGGATGTTCTGCAGGAGAGAAGCGGAGGAGTCGCCACACAGACGACCAGAAGCTGCCCTGCTCCCTCCTGACCCTGCTCAAGGCTCCTCACATGGCTTTTCTTCCTTCCTGTAAATTCTGCAAAAACCTGAGACAACTCACTTGATATGTTTGACACCCAGGGCCTTAAAACACAACTACGTGTTTGAACTGAACACCGAGGTAGTCAGTTTTTATAAACACTTGACTTTTCTGATTCAGGAACGGCCTCCAGTCTACTGTCCCCTGATCATCTGTCCCGCCTCTCTTTTCTGTCTTTCCCACCTGTCCTCTCTTTCCCACCTCACCCTACCATGGAGCACCCTGCTTGGTTCCTTCCATGGGCCACTGGTTTTGTCCTTGCAACATGAAAGGTTTAATCTGCCACTAGCATGAAGTTCAAATTCTTCAGTTCACAGCTGAATTCTACAGCTAATTCTGCACTGAAATCTTGACTGCAGAAGCTATTTCTTGGTGTTATATTCTAAGTGATGACAATGAGCCGCTCACACTCTTCCTGAGTGACTGTCTAAGCCTTGCTAAGTACACCATGTGGGATCAGTGCTAAATGACAGCGACCTTGCTCTGGGCTCACTGAAGAGGAAGAGACAAAACAGACCAAGCAGTAACTCTCAGGAGGTCAGTGTGTTGTGACACTGGCTGCATGAAGTCTCTTGTTTGTGCAGAGAAAACACTGGGACACCACATTCCAAGCTTAATAAATATATATATATATATATATATATATATACAAAAAAAGTCATCTGTAACATTTTCTCCAGAAAGTCATTAGTGCAAATATAATATTAATTAAAAATAAAGCAAAAATATATTTCAAGTATAAAAAGCACCATGCTAGGCAACAATACTACCTAAATGGCGTTACCGCACAACAGGTGAACTGTCGTCAAACCTGTCCCAGACTCTCAAATATACTCCGTTATTTCTTGTGAAATTCTTTATACGTCTTGTAGGAAAACTCATAATCATCATAGATATGAAGGTTTTATGTGTATTTCTTTTTTCTTTTTAGACAGGTTCCTCTCACTGTGTGACCCTGGCTGGTCTGGAACTTGTTTTGTAGACCAGGCTGGTCTTAGACTCAGATATCCACTACCCTCTGTCTCCCAGGTGCTAGGATTAAAGGCGTGTGCCACCACACCCAGCAGATTGTATATTCCTTTAAAAACATACTCACTTTTCTCTGACCCTGTACAACTTAAAGAATGCAGACTGCTGGCAAAGCCTGGTGTACTGGTCTGCAGACGATGAGAGCTGCAGTTGGCAGGGTTTAGGAGCCTCAACTTTGCACAGTGATGAATACCTCCAACTTACACTGCATGCAAGTACATATTTCAAACTTCTGCCTTTAAAAAGAAGGGTGAGAGCCAGGCAGTGGTGGCGCACGCCTTTAACCCCAGCACTTGGGAGGCAGAGGCAGGCGGATTTCTGAGTTCGAGGCCAGCCTGGTCTACAGAGTGAGTTCCAGGATAGCCAGGGCTATACAGAGAAACCCTGTCTTGAAAAAACAAACAAACAAACAAACAAAAGGGTGAGTTTCCTTTTCTCCGAGGCTGTGCCCCTGCCTCCTCCAGTGCCACAGCTGGTTAGTCAGTGCTTACACCATGGTGCTCTGTTCCCTTACACAATTCCTGTCTCCTGCCTACTCCCAAATACTTCATGTAGCCAATACTGGCTTCTAATAGAATTTCCCTATGTAGCTGAGGATGACCTTGAACTTCTGCCTCTCCTTCCCAAGTGTTGGGATTACAGGCCACCATGCTCCACTTGGAAATGTCTTAACTAGAACACACAATAACTATATGCTGAATGGAACAGAGGGAAGAAGAATAGTGTGTCTAAATGTCATGTTTCATTTTAAAAACTGTTTTACATTTACATGAGTGTGTGTATGTGTGTGTGTGTGTGCGTGCACATGTGTAGGTCAGAAGACAACTTTCAGGTGTCAGTCCCTTTCTTCTCCCCTGTTGTCTCCAGTAGTCAAGCTCAGGATTTCAGGCTGAGTGGCAAGTGCCTTGAGACACTAAGCCATCTTGCTGGTCGTAAGGCCATTTCTAACACCACAGTAACTGATTATTTTTAGGGAGAAAACCAGGACATTGCTTTTCCTTAGAGAGTGTCAAAGTTAAGTTACAAGAGGGTTGGTAAGCTCTGGTGCAGAAGGATTGCCTCACAGAATCTGTGTGGTACAGGAGTGTCAGACACGGGAGGAAACAGACATGTAAACAGAGGTAATACACAAGTGCTGTGACCGAGTCCAGATGGGCCGGTGGGCAGGCTCGACCCCAAACCTGTACTTTGCTGTTAGGAAGCAATTCAGATGACCTTGTGATAACTTGAGGTTTTCTCGTCTATGAAATAACTTTGTGATTTAGCAATAATTCGCCCAGTCCTCTTGGAAGTAACTGCATGCCTGTCCATGTCTAAACCTTTAAAATTCACATAGGCCAGAAAGGATCAGTTGGGTTTTGATGGACTACTGTTTGTGTAAATATTACCTGAAGCGCAATCATGTCGCCTTCTGTTTGCATGATTTCAATCCTCTGACCGCACCCTGCACTTCATCCTCTCCCACGGTTGGTTTTCCATGTTGCTATGAAATTAATGAGAAAAGCAAGTGGACACCAAGCTCACAGACCAGGCGCAGAGGGCTAATGCCACACTGACAACAGCTCAGCGAACCATCACAGCTGGCAGGAGAGGCAAACACAGTCGAGTCAGATGCTTTAGCAGAACGGTCGGACAAGGAGTATACCATTGATCTGAGGGTATTTTTGATTTGAGGGTACCATATCCAGATGCTCATTTAAACAGGTGCAGTGCTGGTGGGAAATCTGAAATCCCGATGACCAGTTCTGTACTCTGGAGGATGGGATCCTCAAGTCAAACTCTGGACTGGGCCATCAGCTGCTCTGGGTGACCTTGATGCTCATGAACGCAAATGCTGAGGTATGTGATCACAGCAAATCCCACCATCCACTTGGCATTAAAGAAGAACTGCCAGGAGACTGCATATCCATGAACTCAGGAGCCTTGGGCAGTTCCTCTCCACAACTCCGAGGTGGCTGTGTGGCTGGTAAGGAGTGACTGCCGCGGAACAGTCACACTGGGTGACCCACTCTTCACAGTCCTACTGTGGACGCACTTCCAAGCCAGAGTCAGAACGGCACGTCTGCCGTCTGTATCATCTGCCTGGGCTGGCGATCACCCAGGTCCTGTGCTTTGTTCATGGGAACATGACAAAACTGTCGTCTTGAGAGTTCACTTTTCCACTCCTAGTGCCACACACACAGAAGGAATCCGGCCAGCAGAGGGAACAGATTGCCAAGGAGGAGCCAAAGAGTGACCACCAGGCTAGAAGAACAGGAGCAGAGATCTAGGGGAGAAAACAACACAACAGGCCGTGTGTGATTACATCATCCGATCAAACACTGAGAGCTGAGCAAAGGATGAGAGAAAGGATGGAGCCACAGCTCAGGGAGGGGATGGAGAGGGCTGGAGCCAGAGCTCAGGGAGGGGATGGAGAGGCCTGGAGCCAGAGCTCAGCAGAAGAGCACTTGCCCTGCATGCTGGAGGCTATGGGTTCAATCCTTAGTGCTCCACAAACAGGCGTGGGTGTGCAGTTCTGTAACCTAAGCACTCCAGAGTCAGAGGCTAGAGTCACCATGAGTTTGAGGCAACCTGGTCTACACAGAAAGTTCTAGGCCACCTTGGGTGAGAATAAAACCCTGTCTGAAAGTAAATAAAAAAATTAGTTTAATATTTTGAAATATAGTATTACTTCTGCAATGAGTTTAATATTCTGAAATATATTACTTCTGTAAGATGGTTATGTGAACCAACCAAATGGGAACAATAAAATGAATCTTTCCTATCAACTACATATTAAACCACTACATTTACTATAAATTCCATCAAAGGACCTGTGATGGTTCGTATTTGCTCGACCCAGGGAGTGGCACTATTAGAAGGTGTGGCCTTGTTGGAATAGGTGTGTCACTGTGGGCTTGGGCTTTAAGACCCTCATTCTAGCTGCCTGGAAGTCTGTACTCTGCTAGCAGCCTTCAGATGAAGATGTAAACTCCCAGCTTCTCCTGCACTGTGCCTGTCTGGATGCCACCGTGTTCCTGCCTTGATAATAGACTGAACCTCTGAACCTGTAAGCCAGCCCCAATTAAATGTTGTCCTTATGAGAGTTGTCTTGGTCATGGTGTCTGTTCATAGCAGTAATACTCTAACTAAGACATAAGTTGGTACCAGAGACTGTGGTATTGCTGTTGAAAGAAATAGAAACTTTTTGAGACCTCTAGCAGATAAAGTGGAGCCAAGCTGGCTATGTTTCAGGAACTTAGTTGACTGAAACAAGGCGGAACTAAGAATTCAGGTCATCTGGTTCAAGAGCTCTAGGTTCCAGGAACCTGGCTAACCACAAAGTAGATGGTTGAGCAAGATTAAATTCCTGAGAAAAACATGTTCAGGGTGTTCCCCACATGACTGACTAAATGATGGGCTGGTACTTTCCACTGGTATTCCCCCTCACCCCCTGGTTTGTGGTTTTTGTTTCCTTTAAATACCCTTCTCCCCCTGGGCTTGGGGTCGAACTCCTCTACCCCTGCGTGGGTTATGAGTCTCGACCTCAGCCAGCTGATCCCGAAATAAAGCCTCTTGCTGTTTGCATCAAGATCGGTGTCTTGCGAGTTATTGTGTGGCCATGATATCCCGAGACTTGAGTGAGGGTCTCCCCTCTTGGGGGTCTTTCACTGTGATAGGCCTGACCATGCTTTTGTTTGGAAGAATGTGGATTATGGGACTTTGGATTTGGAAAGCAGTGGGATGTTTTAAATGGGGCTTAATGGGCTATCCTAGTAGGAATATGGAAGACTTTGTGACTGAGAGTGATTTGAACTGTGCAGACCTGGACCAAGAGTTTCAATATGTGGCCTAGAGACTGGTTTTATGGTATTTTGGTGAAGAATGTGGCTGCTTTTTGTCCTTGACTAAAAAGTCTACCTGAGGCTAAGGTAAAGAGATTTATATTAATTACATTGACAAAGGAAGTCTCAAAAAAGCCCAGCAGAGACTTTGTTCTCTGGTTAAGTCTCATGAAGAGTGTTTTGAACAAGCATAGCAAGTATCGAAAGAAAAAATACAAGATGTGTAGTTCAAGTAATAATAAAGGGGCACAGGAAATAAAAAGGAGCTGAATCTTATATTCAAAGATAAAAAGAGATTAAGGGAATGGTGATCTGAGGGCAAGATCCCACTAAGACCCCAGCTAAGCTTGTTTGTGTTTGCAGTTGAACAAAGAATACTTTGGACTTTTAATCTGGAATGAACTACAATCCAGAAAAGGAGGGAACACTTGGGATCCAGATCATGAGCCTGGACAACACAGGATTTTGATCTGGATCTTGAGGAACAGTGGCCATGAAAATCTTTGGGTCCAGGCAAGGTAGTATAAACCTTTAGACTCAGGAGACTGAGGCAAGTAGACTTCTGAGTTCAAGGCCAGCCTGGGTTGGAGCAAATTCTAGGTGAAGAAATGGTGTCTGTTCACAGCCCTAAAACCCTAAGTAAGACAGGACCTAAGACTGTGCCATTTGAAATAATTCATTGTGCTGTTAGGAGAGTAACTGTAAAGAAGCTGAGTGGGGCTGTGTAGACGGCTTCTGCATAGCAGCTTGAGGCTGCTGCTTGAGGGGTTTTGCAGCTAAGATGGCTCCCAGCTACCGCCTGGGAAGCAGTCTGCTCTAGACTTTGATCATTGTCTTTTTCCCTTCTGTGATTCTGTTTTATCTGTTTCCACTGAGACTAGTCCTGGGAATCCTTCTAGGGAGCTAACAAATAAGGACTGTCCTGAAGACCCCCAACACACATACAAACCCTCTGAATTCACTATCTGACCCAGGCTTGATGACAGGTACCTAACCAAGCATTTGAGATGCTAAAGTAAGGTTACCACCCTCAGCCTATGTTACATAGGCCAACTCTGTCTCAAAAAGTCCATAGCTTGCTCTCTACTTAAAGAACTTAGGGTAGGGAAAAACCCAGGCTTTGGGAAAGACAGGAAGTTAACTTTAGAGTGTATAAACTTTCACCTGTAAGCTGTATAAAGCCATCTACTTTTCGTTTGTTTCTTTGTTTGAGACAGACCATGTATCCTAGTTAGAATTTCCATTGCTGTGAAGAGATACCATGACCAAAGGACAACATTTAATCGGGGCTGGTTTACAGGTTCTGAGGTTCAGACCATTATCATCATGGTTGGCAGGCACGGTGCAGGAGAAACCGAGAGTTCTACATCTTGTTCCAAGGGCAACAGAAGACTAACTTCCAGGCAGGCAGGCAGGAGGGTCTCAAAGGCCACCTCCCACAGTGACACTCTTCCTCCAATAAGGCCACACCTCCTAATAGTGTCACTCCCAGGCAAGCATTCAAACTACCACAGCATGGAAGCCACTCTCATTTAACTGTCACTAAAAAAAATACTGACATTTGGGGGAAACTGCATATGGTGCTTATAGTTAATATTATGAAATGCTAAAAGCCATACTTTAAGGATTCATAATTCTGCTATTAATTCTCAGTGTGGACACCTTCATTGAGGCCTTCTGAAGCCAGTCCTTTCTGACCTCCTCCTGGTTCTAAAAAAATGCACTGGAATGTGTCACCTTAGACTCATGGAATGAATAGAAGACTAGAGTATCCCTAATCTGAATACCTGAAATCTAAAATGCTCCAAAATCCAAACTGTTCTGGGAACAGAGATGACCCCACTTGTGGAAAATCCCGTGTCTCACTTGATCAAAACAGAGGCACACCAAAAACACTGTAGCAAATTACCATTAGGGCATGTGTGTGAAGCATATATAAATGTCAATATATTTTGTGTTTTTAGATTTAGGTCTCATGCCAAAGACAGCTCACTTGTATATGCAAATGTTCCAAAATCATAAGACCTCTGAATTCCAAAACAATTCTCTTTCCAGATCTTTCAGGTAGGAGTGACCACCCAGTCACACTACAGTACTTTTTAGTGAGAGCCTCACCCTTATAAGCCAATGTCTTTCTCCTTCTGTATGTGCGTTTGTCTCGTGCGCTTTACTCTTCTCTGTTGGTACTAATCCTATTTTGAGTAGCTTGTGTGTGCGCACGTGTTCATGTGTGCACATGTCAGAGCCTGATGTCGGGTGTATTCCTCTACTCTCCTCTACCATATACTCCCTAGACACGGTCTCTCAGGGACCTGAAGCTCACTGACCGGCTGGCTGGCTGACCAGTGAGCCCACAGGATCTTCCTGACCCCACTGCAAAGGACTGAGATTAGAGGCAAGCACCACAATGTCTAGATTTTTATGAGGGTCCTAGGGATTTGAACTCAGGCCCCAGTACTGTTGAAGGAAGTGTTCTATCCACTGACCAGTCTTCCAGTCCCCTTTTTGAATATCTTACTTCATTATGATATAATTAAAATATGGTTTCTTTTTGTATTTGATAAGTAGAATTTTGTTCACTCTTAGTTTCAAAATGAGTAAGTGTATATTTTAAGATGTAGTTTGAAAATTAAATTATCTCTCTCTCTCCCATCTCAGGCAAACATTTACTCAAAATGCATAACATTCCATCCCGTTTTTCATTAATAATATATGTTTTGATATATTCAGTGACAAAGGTTCACCCATGCTAGTCATGGTGGTATACTATTATAATTCTAATAATTGGAAGTCTGGAGAGGATCATGGCCAAGGTCAAGGCTAACCTGGGCTACATTGTACTTTCTAGAAAGAAAAAAAAACAGATTGAGCAGTTGCACACACAGTAAGAAAATAAACAGATGGGCACTGTAGCACATATGTATAACCCCAGCACTTGGGATGCAGAGGCAGGAGGGCCACTGTGAATGTGAGGACAGCCTTCAAGTTTACAATAACAGCAGGATGCAGGATTTTCCTAGAGAAGCTCACATCAGAGGAGAAGGAGCTTGGCCCACTCTGGAGCCCTGTAAAGGGACTTCAATATCCTGTAAGGAACAGTTTTCTCTTTACTTGCCCTCATTCCACCAAATTGGTGAGTACTCACCCAGAGGAAGGGCTCGAGTCAGGTTGGCAGCTGGAGGGTCTGTTTCTGGTGGACACTGCTCACAGAAGTCCCAGCAGGAGGGGCACAGCAGGTTTCCATTGTGAATCCAGCCGTTCATCTGAATTCGGACTGGGAGGACCTGCCCCGCCCGGCTACACAGGTACGAAGTGTCTTGAACCCAAACCTTTAGACCTTGAGGAGAACAAGAAACCTTCAAATAGGGGAGAAAGGTTAAGTCAGTGAGAGTTCTGGATGGACACTAAAGTTTACAAAAATGGGGGCTGGGAAGAGATGAGCCAGTGAAGAGCTGGGTGTGCAAGCACCGAGACTCGAGCTCAGATCCCAGCATCCACATACAATGCCAGGCTTGTGGAGGTATACACAGGCCGATCCTGAGGCTCACTGGCCAGCCAGCCTAGCTCAATCCATCAAGACTAGCTGAATCAAGCAAACTCTGGGTTCAATGACCCTATCTCAAAAAAGAGGTGCAGCAACTACTGAGGAGTAACACCTAAGTCATCCCCGGGGCCTTCACACACAGGTACACACGGCCATATACATGTGTGCACAAACAGGAACACATAGGCACATATCATAAATGACCAAAATGGTTTCCTAACATGCACAGTTTGGGATGTGGGCATGCCTTCAACTCACATATTATGAGTTAAGGTATTTTAGGTTCTAAAAGAATTCTACTTGATGGTAGTAGGTCTTCTCCTTTTCTCTCTCTCTAAGATTTATTTATGTGTCTCTGTGTGTATGTCTGTATACCACCTACAGGGGCCAGAGGAAGGTTTGGGGTTCTCTAGAATTGGAGGTACAGGCAGTTGTGAGCCACCTGACATGATGCTCGGAATAAAACTCAGGTGTGCTGGGACAGCAGAAGGCACTTGTGACCGCTGAGCTCTCTCCAGCCTGTGGCTGTAGCCCTGAAACTCTGGCTCAGCAAAGTGAATTGAGAGGCCCTGGAAACCTGCACACTCCAGCTTGGTCTCTTCAACACTTTAGGCTTCAATCTCTGCCAAGCAGAGGCGAGTCCAAGAGTCACCAAATTCTGCAAAAAGGTCCTGGGTACATTTATACAGTGTACACACACACACACACACACACACACACACACACACACACAGAGAGAGAGAGAGAGAGAGAGAGAGAGAGAGAGAGAGAGAGAGAGAGAGAGAATTTTGCAGTGAAAGCTCTTCCTGCTTTCCTGCCTACCCCTGACTTTCTGCTCAGTGATTAAAAATGTTTACATTGACTATCTTTAGATTTGGTAACATCTTTAAAAGCAAGAATCAGGAAACCCATTTTAAAGAGCAGACACATTAACGCTAACCTTGGGGTGGGCTAGCTCAGGGCTGCCTCATGTTCATGATCCTTCTGCCTCGGGCACTTGAGTGTCAAGATTACATACCTGGCTGTTCAATTTGGAGGTAAAATGTCCCCAGCAGGCTGTGCTTCAGCACTTGGCCCCAGCAGGTAGTACAGTCTGGGAAAGGGTGCAGAGCCTCTGGGAGGCGGGGACTGGCTAGGCCAGAGGTTCTCTACTTGTGGGTTGTGACCCCTCTGGGAGTCAAACAACCCTTTCACATGAGTTGCCCAAGATCATCAGAAAGCACAGATATTTATGTTATGATTCATAAGAGTAAAAAATTATAGCTATGAACTAGCAATGAAAATAATGTTATGGTTGGGGGGTCACCACAGCATATTAAAGGGTCGCAGCATTAGGAAGGTTCGGAACCACTGAGCTAGAGGAAGCGTGAGCCCTGAGGTTTACAGCTTAGACCGACCTCAGATGGACTGGCTTCCTGCCCTGGCTTTGTTTCCTGGTCTGCTAAGAAGTGAGCAGGCAGTGCCATCACACACTGCCGCTGTCCTTCCACTGTGATGGGGATGAGCCATGTCCCCTGAAACTGTGAGCCCAGATAAAACTCTTCTGCATTAGGCTGCATCCTGTGAGGTATTCAGTCATGACAACAAGCAAAGTAACTAACTCTTCTTTATTAAACTTCTATGCTGAGGACCAAGTCCAGGGCCTAGAAGCTAAAACTTAGCGATTTCCCCATGCCCTGGAGTCACTGGTTACCAACCACTGCCACTGCGCTTGGCTGAGGTCTACAATACAGGCTCTGTCCTCCAATAGCTTCTAAAAAAATAATATTTTTATTAAATCTTTAAGAATTTTATACAGGGTACTCTGAGGATATTCACCTCCTCTCCCAACTCCTCTCGGATCCCCTACCTCTTCTAGTAGCTCTAACTGAGGAAGTAAGAGTGGGATGCAAATTTTAGTTGTGTCATTTAGGAGGTAGAGACAAGAGGTCAGGAGTTCAAGACTAGCCTCAGCTACATGTCCAGTTTGAAGCTGCCTGGGTTGCATAAGACTGTAAAAATAAAGAAATTTAACCAATAAACTGTTTATGACTGAGAAATGAAAAATAGTGAAAATAAACTTAATATAAACATCAAAAAGTTTCATAGGAGAAGTGTAATTATGTCCTGGAGATAGGACAGGATTTGGATGACAGTGAAGTAGACATTTATAAGCTGGGAAACAGAATGCACACAACTTGGTGAAAAAAATGACTTAAAAATGTTGTTCATAGGGAACATTCTTGGATGAACTTTGTTTTTACCAATATGGAATTCTCAGAAGCAAGCATGGACAGATTGGAAGATACACAAGTAGAAGCTGATTTAATAGTCTCAAATGAACTGAATCCGAGTCCAATAGAGGAAAACTCATGTATACTGCAGATGACAAGGGAGGCCCAGGAACTGGGAACTAAGGACCAAGAAGTAAGCTGGGATGCAGTTACAAAGATAAAAGTTTAATTTATCAAGGGTTGGGTGATAGAAGCCATCTAGGAAAAGGCTATGGCAAGCAAGTGAGCTTCCTGGAGATGGCCCACTGTCTCGCATAGCTGTGATTGGTGCACTCTGGAGAGGCACAGCCTCAGAGACTTCATCCCAGGACTGCTTCTCACTGCTGATAGGCCTTTCCTGCCACTATTACACAGCCTAATGACACCTGGGCATAGCCCACCCTATTGGGCAAATTATTGAAGATCAACATGAAGATGAACTTTCATGAATTAATATTGTTTAGATTAATTGATGACTTCCTGTTTTGATTCATATGATTTTAGGAAAAAAGTTTAAGAAGATGGTCTTAGTTGTTTTGCCAAAAAGATGTAATAAAGTTGGAATCGAGAATAGAATGTTCCCCCTCCTCATAAAATAGTAAAGAAAGGCTGCATAACTAAGGACTACAATGAGCTTTCATAAATTGTACTAAGAAGAGAAACAGGTTTGGGATAATTTGTGATGAAGGAAAAACATTCATTCTAAGTCAGATCCAAGGATGAGATCACAGGTATGCAGCTTTTGCTTTGGACTTATAATGAGCTTACAGAATAAAACACTGTTTTGAACTTACTATCAACAGCCTTCTGTAACTTTCATTTTGTAACATTTTATCTATGAGGTAATTTTTGTCTAGAAGATATAAATTGCCAGAAAAAGAAATAAAATGTGGCTTTTTGTATGTCTGTCTGTCTGTCTATATGCATGTACATACATACATACATATGTACGTACGTATGTATGTAACTATGCATGAATACTTGTAGAACTGATGAGATAGGTGGTCAGGCCCTACCAAAATGTATGTGTGTGTGTGTGTGTGTGTATCTGTGTGTATGCCTGACTTTCTTCTTTTCTTTCCTCTCTAGTTCATGAAGAGCTTATGAACTCTGAGCCTCTTTCCTGATCAGCCAGGGGCCCTTGAGCCAGGGAGAAAAGAGCTCAAGTAAGTAAATTTCTTTTTTTAAATCCCCTGCTGCTATCAGAAGTTAATTGCCAGCCGGGCGGTGGTGGCGCACGCCTTTAATCCCAGCACTTGGGAGGCAGAGGCAGGCGGATTTCTGAGTTTGAGGCCAGCCTGGTCTACAGATTGAGTTCCAGGACAACCAGGGCTACACAGAGAAACCCTGTCTCAAAAAACAAAACAAAACAAAAAACAAACAAACAAACAAACAAAAAAAACAAAAAGAAGTTAATTGCCAGAAGCCAACTGCTTTTGGCCACAGAATAGCAAGGAGTTAAAGAAGATAGAAATTTCCAAAAGAAACTGCCAAAGCTTTGACCACGATTGTCAACTCCATAACCCCCTTTGCCTGACTAGGTTTACGCTAAGATGTCTGGCTGGACACCAGCAGTTGAGTCTATTTTGGGAGAATCAATTAATTAGCTAATTAATTAATTTCAAGGCAGAGTCTCACTATGCAGCCTTGGATGGCCTGGAACTTGCTATGTAGATCGGGCTGGTGTCAAACTCACAGTGATCTATCTACCTGCCTTTGCCTAGTGAGTATTTTTGGAGAACTTTAACAGCCTGTTCATAAACAACCTTGGAGCACTGAGTATATACATAAGACCTGTGTAACATTCAATTATTCTTCAACTGTCAAACAGAAGAGAGGAAAATTAACAACTCACAAAAAGGAAAGAAATGACACTGAGAGGAAAAGGAGAACATGAGAAGTTGACACCAACTCCCCAAGCAGGAGATCCCATAAAAAGTGGAGCAGAGGGTGCCCAGGGTATGGGTGTGAACACCTGCACTACAAGGCTCCTCAGTTACAGTTCACGGCCATGTGACCACTACATGCATGGGAGGCAGGAGCACTCTCACGTCTGTCAGCGCGTGTGCGTCACAGGTGTCACACTGGGTTCTTGGCTGTTCTTGATGCTGGTGCTCACTGGATAAAAAAGCAGGATGCAGTACTGTAGATCGAAGTATGTGATTTAGAGAGCCACCACTCTTACACCCATGTGCAGTGACATAAGCCTGTAATCCCAGACTTAAAGGCAGGAGGATCAGGAGGTCAAGGTCACTGTTAGCTACATAGCCAGTATGAGGCCAGCCTGGGCTTGTTTCTTAGGTCCATTTGGTTGGAATACCTTTCTCTATCCTAGCACCATAAGGCAGTGTCTCTTTTGTATGCTAAGAAACATTTCCTGGGGGCAGAAATAGATGGTTGCTCCTTTTAATCCAAACTAGTAGTTTGTGTCTTTAGGTTGAATATTTGAAGCCATTAGTATTCAG
This sequence comes from Arvicanthis niloticus, assembly GCF_011762505.2. Taxonomy (NCBI): domain Eukaryota; kingdom Metazoa; phylum Chordata; class Mammalia; order Rodentia; family Muridae; genus Arvicanthis; species Arvicanthis niloticus. The sequence goes on along the minus strand of NC_047669.1, from coordinate 19,693,286 downwards.
AGTTACCTAAAGTTTTGTGTTGATTCTTGTCATTTTGTTGATTTGGCAGTGCTTTGTTCAATATATGTAAACCCATAAATGTTATGTGCTTCACAAAGGAACTCAAGTACACATCACATGGACATCGAGAGAGGCACGGAAAGGCTTTGACAAAACCCAATATCCCTTTGTGTTAAAGTACTGAAGAAACTTGGAATAGGAGGAATACACATCAGCACAGGAAAGGCTGCCCATGACAACCCCAACGAGGGAAACCCATGCATTGCCTCTAACCAGGAGGAGCAAGCCAAGCGTGTCCACAGGCTCCATGCTCACTCGGTACTGGAAGTCCCAGTGAGAACAGTAGGGGAAGAGAAACAAATTAAGAGAATCTGAATAAAAAGGGAGGAAGCAGATGTGTCTCTATTTGCAGAGGATACAATTTTATATCTAAAAACAATGCCAGGAAACTCAGAGAACTTGTGTACACTCTCAGCCAAGTCTCAGGATCTGAAGTTATACAGAAATCAGCACACTGGTATAGACATACTGAAAAGAAAGCAGGGAAACAATCCCATCCACAATAGCTAGAAACCACAAAACCCCGGAATAAACCTAGCCACACATGTGAAAGATTCCTCCAATGAAAAGTTGAATGCTAAAGAAAGAAATTGAGGAAGACACTAGGGGATGGGAAGACCCCTCCCCCAGGTCCATGGATTGGAAAAATCAGTACTGTGAAATGGTCATCCTACCAAAAGCAATCTACAGATTCAATACAGTCCCCACCAGAATTCCAGTGGCATTCTTCACCAAAATTGAAAGAAAAGTCTTAAAATGTACATGGAGGTATAATGGATCCCAGGCAGCCAAAGGAATTCTGAACAAAAAGAACACAGCTAGAGGCATCACCATAACTGACCTCAAGTCATTCTACAGAGCTGCAGAGACATGGATCAATAGAACGGACAAGAGAACCTCAAGAGCAGGGGACATGAGAGTGTGTGTGCACATGCACACGCAAACACACACACACACACACACACACACACACACACAATCATCATTGTCCTTTGCTACAGAGTAAATTTGAGGCTAGCCTTGGCTATATGAGATCCTTGCTCAAAATTCAGATTCAGGCAATGGAGAGATGGTCTTTAGTAACAGCAATGACTTCTCCAGAGCACTGGGTACAATCCCTAGCACCTACTTGGTGGCTAACAATCTTCTACAACCCTAGTTCCAGGGTATTTTCACCCTCTTTTGGCCTCCATGGGCACTGAACCATGTGATACACAGATACAAGCAGACAAAATGCCCATATACATAAAGTAAAAATAAATAAATATTGAAAACAAATCCAGACTAAAATCCCTACACTCACAGTGGATGTTGAATCCACGTTCAGGCCCATCAGCTGTGCTATTTTACACAGCTTTGTCATTTCACTGTGATTTAACCACCCTGGAGCACCCTGGAGCGTAACTGGCAGCTGTTTTGAGTAAGAAGCTTGACATGTTATGTTAAAACTAAACAACACGTTGCAATTCTTTGAAATAATATAATTTATCTTAAAAACCAAAAAAACCCCAAAAAGCCCCAGGCATGATGGGGTTATTGCAAGTGCTTTCAGCCCCAGAGCTGGGGAGATAGACAGGCAGACGCCTGGGGCTCACACTCATTCACCAGCCAGCCTACACTAATGGGAGGCCCTGTGTAGTGAGAGACCTTGTCTCAAAATCAAGGTGGCCAGCTCCTGAGGAAGCACGCCTGAGGCTGACCTAGGCACACACTCACACATGCACACACATGCAGCAAACAAATGCCATTTAGCCCAGCTTTTGAGGCTGACGCGGCACAAGGGGTGCTTATAGTTAGGTTCCCAGGATCACAACCTTCTCTAGTGTGCTGGGTAATTTTATGTCAACTGACACAAGACAGAGTCATTTGGAAGGAGTGACTCTTAACTGAGAACAGGCTTCCATAAGATTAGCCTCTAGGCAAGTCTGCCTGGGATGGCATTTTTGAATCACTGAATGCTGTGAGAAGGACAAGCCACTGTGGGTGGCACCAACCCTGGGCAGGTGGAGTGGACTGTGTCAGCCAAGCTGACCAGCCATAAGGAGCAAGCCCATAAGCAGTGTTCCTCCATGGCTTCTGCATTCTCCTGCCCCCAGGATCCTGGCTGGACTTCCTGCCCTAACTTCCCTCAGTGATTGAGAAGGACCTGAGAGTTGCAAGCTGAAATAACCCCTCCCTCCACAGCTGCTTTAGTCACGGTGTTTATCACAGCAGTAGAAATCCTAAGGCACCTGGCACCTGTGAGTAGAGAGACCCCTCCATCAGTTGTGCGCCCCCCATTCACAGAATCCTATGCCTGGATCAGCTCTTAACAAAGCAGCATCGCCATCCAGCTGTCTATCTGCTGTAACTTTCCCTTTTGTTAAGGTTCCAGAGATGAAACCCAGGCCTGGGGCAAGCCAGGTAAACACTCCCCTACTGAGTGCATCCCCAGCTCCCTCAGAGACATTTTGACATAAACCTGTACACTATTGCCTTACAAAGTAAAACTTGTTCAAGGACAAAATTATACATTTGCCATTATTTCTTTAGGACTTATGCCCAGAAGAAAAATGAAAGAATCCATTAATATACAACAATTTTGCTTTTATTTATTTATTTTGAGACAGTGATTCACTACATAGCCCTGGCTTGGCCTGGAACTTGCTAGGTAGACCTGGCTAGCCTTGAACTTACAGAGATCCATCTGATTCTGCCACTAAGTGCTGGGATTAAACATGCACACAACCATGCCTGCCTGGTCCAAGTTATATATATTCCAGACAGACAGCTAAAAGCAACTTCTGCCGATGAAATGACAGTATTTTCACAAACCACAGCACTCACAATAACAATTACAAACTCAAGTGAGTGAAAGTAATGACCAGCAAATCCCCTGGATAAGCTGCATCAATTACAATCTCACATATGAAGACATGAATGAAACGCCCGTACATGGACGGTGGCTGAGCCGCGGCTTACCTGGTAGCACCCACTGCCCCAGTCTGGGTAGCTGAGCCTCCTCTCACACTGCTCCATGATGAACGCTGACTTCTGAAGCAGGCAGACCGAGTGCGGCCCGTATTGCTCTGCCCCGTAATTCTTAAACAGCTCTGAAACGACCCAAACAGTCTCCTCACTCACTGACCACTAGCACGGAGAACAAGAATGAGGCACCCTACCCATGACTAAACGTTGTTCTGCCGATGCAAAGACAGGAGGATTGCCAACTTGAGGCCAGCCTGGGCTACAGAGACCCTGTCTTTAACAACAGCAGCAGCATGAAAGCAGGTTTAAAAACCTCAGGTGTTGAGGCAGGCTGGTGGCCCACATTTGCAATCCCAGGTCTTGGAAGGCAGAGCAGGCCTGCTGAGTTTGAAGCCAGTCTCACAGAAAGACTGTCTCCGAAAACAAAAACATAAACAAAATTTGCTGAGTGGAAAATTTCAAATTTAAAAAGGATAATCAAGACTCCAAACTCAACTGAGTTTTCAGAAGAGAACCATGTGAGAAAATTACTTTATTAGAGATGAGATTAATTGGACCCTAAGTATCTGGGTTACTTATACAGGGGACCTGGGACTAAAAATCAGAGATTAGGTTCCAAAACAAGAATCACTTTCTGTGGTGGCCTAAATAAGGTGTCCCTTTCACGTGCGGGGCAGGTGGGTGTTTGGCTTTTGGAGACAGTGTCTTGCTGTGTAGTTCAGGCTGGATTCAGAACTTGCAATTGTCCTGACTCTGCCTTCCAAAAACTGAGAGTTTTATATCTTGTGGCACCTTCTGGAAACTCATATACTAGTCACAGACTAAGCTCCCAGCTGCAAAAGTATGAGTGAATGGCCCTTTAGTACTTACTAGGAGAAAAGACAAAGTCCTTAGATTCTAGTTACAGTGTGTTCTCCTTATAGTCTCTACAAGTTTCATGGTAGCTTTAAACTTAGCTACTATTTGTGTGTGTGCACATGCGTGCACGACATGGGGGATGGCCAAGCATACGAAGGTGTGTGTGTAAAGGTCAGAGGACAACTCTGCCGGCTTGTTCTCTCCTTCCAGTTCTCTACGTGCTCCAGGAATCGATCTCAGGCCAGCAGGCGTGGACAGCACATGCCGTTACCTGCTGAATCATGTCATCAGCCGAATTCCATGTTCTTCAAAATAGTGAGTTCAAGTAGCCCATTTTAAAATAGTATATACAGAAGTATTTGGGTTTTTTGTTTGTTTGTTTGTTTGTTTTGTTTTTTGCTTTTTTGCTTTTTTGTTTTTTTGTTTTTGTTTTTTGAGACAGGGTTTCTCTGTGCAGCCCTGGCTGTCCTGGAACTCACTCTGTAGACCAGGCTCGCCTCAAACTCAGAAATCCTCCTGCCTCTGCCTCCCAAATGCTGGGATTAAAGGCGTGCGCCACCACTGCCCAGCAGTACTTGATTTTCTTAAGTTTTTTTAAATCATAATTTTATGAGCAATGAAAAAAATGTGAAATAGCAAAACCAAATCCTATGGAGCTCCCTTACCTGTGAATTTCAAGTCTCTGAAAAAAATAACAAATAGTGTGCAGAGCAGAGTTTAGCAAACTATAATTCAAACTAAACCCTGAGACCTGTGCATTCCATGGTCTCTGTAATCTTTCACACTAAAGAGGGAAACACAAAGTTTCAAAGCCTGAAATATTTTTATTTTTAAAAAGTGGTGTTGAACCTAGCTCTAAAGCAATACTCTGATCCACCCAGCAAATCTTCAGCAGAGATCTGTGTTTCTTTCACCTCAGCAAGGCGCTGCTGAGGTGCTCCACTGTTAGCAGGATGTGGCTGCCATAGGGAAGGGATCCTGGCACAGGATGTGCCAGGCTGAAGCCTGAGTGGCAGCTCCCAGCTGTACTCTAGTTTCTACTGAGCCTACTGCCCTTTTAAAGTACAATCAATAGACCATTCTAAACAAGAAAGACAGAATGAATGGCAAAAGCATCAGAGGAGTTTATGATCTAAACCATCTAATCTGTAATGAAGTAGGGGCAAGATGGAAAGAGGTGGCAACCAAATTAAGGTTTTCAAAAGAAGAGAAACCAATTGTTGTTTTTCCTGCTTGCTTTAAAAAAATTATATATCAGTCGGGCATCGGGTATATATAATATATATATATATATTATATAAAATTATATATATATATAATTTTATGTGTATTGGAGTTTTTGGTTGCATATATGTCTGTAGACCATGTATATGCCTGCCTGAAGAGGCCAGCAGTGGGTGTCTGGTGCCCTGGAATAGGAGTTTCAGACAACTGTGAGCTGTGATGTGGGTGCGGGAAATTGAACCTGGGTTCCATGAGCCACCTATCTCATGTGTTACTCTGTAGCCATGATGGCCTTAAATTCTTTAATCTTCTCACCTCAGTCTTCCAAGTGCTAGGATTATAAACATGAGCTGCCATGTGCAGCAAATTATTGCTTCTTATTAAATTTATCAGATCTGTGTGGATTGATGTCTATATGCAGGTGAGGGCAGGCACAAGATAAGGTGAGAGCCTGTGATTGGGCAGTGGAAAAAGTAGGCAAACGGAGATTTTTAGAGACTGGGAGAGTGGGGGGTGAGGAGGACAGGGAGGAAAGAAAGGAAGATAGAGGAAGAGAAGACAATCCAGATTCCGCATGGCTTTAAATAGCCACAGGTAGCTATGAATATCTTAAAAGGGATGGATAATTTGTCTTATCTAGGTGGTCAATTTATATCACTATCAATTGGCTCTGAATGGGCACATTGTGAATTGGGAATTTACTGATATACAAATCTGGCTGATATAAGCTTCTAGAGTTTTGATTAAAGCCAGTTGCAGGGGGCGGATGGTTGGGAAGGTACAAGCAGCCCTGAGGCAGGCAAACGAGCTGGGAAGATCATTGCCTGGGGCTAGCCATGGAGGTGGCAAGACCGCCAGGGCAGACAGTAGCCTGCACCAGCTCAGGATGGTACATTGTTTAATATTTTCCGCAACAGATCTGAGAATATTTATTTAGAAACTTGGTTATATGAACTGTAATGATTATGCTGTTTATTGCTTTGCAGTCTGGCTTTTCTATATTTAAAGGAAATAGACAGTATGATAGTACACCTTTCTAGCTGTGGGACAAGAGTATTGTCTGGAGATCTGCAGAGATCACTGGGAAGAACAGGCTCCCTAAAGCGCTCCAATAAAAAGAGGAGCCCACAGGACCTTGCCACCAACCAACTGTCCTACTCTGTGTCTGTTCATGCATTGGAAATATATGGCATCTTCCTTATGTGTCCCATAAGGATTTCAGAGAAATGCAATAGTACAAAGTAAAGTGGTTTCTGCAGTGCAGACATAAGGTGTGTGTGTGTGTGTGTGTGTGTGTGTGTGTGTGTGTGTGTGTGTGTGTATGGTGGTCTATGCGCTTACTATTTAATTCTTTTCTTCTTGGAATTTTTATTTTCATTCTATTTTTTATTTTTGGTTTTGGAGTCAGTGTTTCTCTATGTAGCCTCTGTTGTCCTGGAACTCACTTTGTAGACCAGGCTGGCCTTGCACTCAGAGACCCGCCTCCCCCGTCTTCAGAGAGCTGAGATTAAAGGTATGCCCCACCACCACTTGGCCTTCTTGCTGTTTTTAAAGATGTACTTTTATCATTTTTAAATAATGTGCATTTGTGTGTAGGTACATGAACATGCACATAAGTGCTGGGCTGTGGAGTGCTGAAGATGGAATTACAAGCACTGTGAGCTGTCTGATGTGAGTGCTGGGAATTGAACTAAGTTCTCTGCAAGAGCAGCACACGGTTTTAACTGCTGGGCCACTCTGCAGCCTCCATTTAGTTTCTGTAATAACTGATGAAGTAAGTATTATATAGGCAGAGAACTCAAGTAACAGACAAAAATTAAGTAAAGGAACTAAAAAACTCAAACTCATCTGGCTACGAGGACTGTGTCCTTTGCCACCATTTTACATTGGAAACAGAAAACTGTTTGATCCCGGTACTCAGAGGAGGCGGAGGCAGGTGGATCTCTGAGTTACAGACCAGCCTGGTCTACAGATTGAGCTCCAGGACAGCCAGGGCTACATAGAGAACCCCTGTCTCAAAAGAAAACAAACAACAACAACAACACTGTATGAGACCGTAACTCTTCCTTCACTAGCCTACTCACCCGGTTGGTTTTCCCGTATTCTGCAGTCGGAGCTGCGCTGGTATTCGCCACTTAGATGCCAGCTGAATTCCTGACTGAAAGGGCAATAGTCAGCGATCTCTACTGACCCACCATAGTACGGCAGATCCTCGGCAGAGATCCCACTCAGCTCGTCAAAGTACTGCAAACACATCACAGGAGGGAGAAAAGAAAGAGTCATCTGTGAGACCGAACAGGGCCACAGGCAATCACTGCTACCGCTGTGCACCAGACAGTACTGCAGGTTTCTCCATAGACCGTACAACAAAGCTGATGTGATACACCATATAGGGCATCTTAATTACCCATTAAGATGACAGACTTTAGCCGGGCAGTGGTGGCACACGCCTTTAATCCCAGCACTTGGGAGGCAGAGGCAGGCGGATTTCTGAGTTTGAGGCCAGCCTGGTCTACAGAGTGAGTTCCAGGACAGCCAGGGCTGCACAGAGAAACTCTGTCTGGAAAAACCAAAAAAAAAAAAAAAAAAAAAAAAAAAAAAAAAAATATGACAGATTTGACTGATTTAAAAGGATGGAGGAGAAATAGAGTAGGCAAAGGAAGACTTAAAACCAAAACTTAACATTTTCTTCTCTTAGCATGAAGTATCAACTTAGAGTGTCTTTAGATTGTATTGTATTATAATGTTTGCTCTTCAGAGTTGCTGTCTGGGCTGGGTGTGATGGTGCACCTTTTGTCCCAACACTTGGGAGGTTGGGGCAGGTGAATCTATTGTGCCACCCTGGTCTACATAGTGAGTTCCAGAACAACAGCCAGGGCTATGTAGAGAGACCCTGTCTAAACAAAGCAAAACATTTGTTGTCTGAGTTTTAGATTTGAATTTAATAAAAATAATTAAGGGGCGGTGGTGGCGCACACCTTTAATCCCAGCACTTGGGAGGCAGAGGCAGGCGGATTTCTGAGTTCGAGGCCAGCCTGGTCTACAGAGTGAGTTCCAGGACAGCCAGGGCTACACAGAGAAACCCTGTCTCGAAAAACCAATAATAATAATAATAATAATAATAATAATAATAATAATAATAATAATTAAGGGAATTTTGGCTTGAGATTGTCTCAGAAGTTCAAACAATTTTGGAAATGATGCTAAACACACTTCTGGCATTCTGGACTATGTATTTATGTGAAATGGTATTTATAAAGTCAAAATATTGATATTCCTGGAAAACACTAAAAATGTTCTTTGTCCTGCAGTGAAGATTTAACTATTTAAATAAATAAAGTAGCACATTTACCTTATCAGTACAAATATTTGCTTTTGTCTTTAATAAATAGTAAAAGTATATGTGTATCAAAAATAATAAAACAAAACCCCAAAAAACAATCAAGCAGAGCCGGGCATGGTGGCACACCTCTCTAAGAGCCAGGCATGGTGGCACACCTCTCTAAGAGCCAGGCATGGTGGCACACCTCTCTAATCCCAGCACTGAGGCAGGCAGATGGATCTGTGTCTCTACAGTGAGGTCCAGGTCAGTCAAGACTACATAGTAGACCTTGACCAACAGACAAACACCACAGAAAACAGGAAGAAAAAGAGGTTTGATATAACATAAAACTAATGCATAAAATGATGACATTTTCAATATAAAACACTAGGCACAGTGGACTGTGCTGTAGCCCTGACCCCGCTTTTGGGGAGGCTCAGACACAGGACTACTAGAACCCAGGAAGGAATTTGAGGCCAGTCAAGCAATACAGCAAGAATACTAAACATAACAAATGTGTAAGTAGTCTTAGGGGAAAAAAAGCTGTTTATGTGACATGGTCTGAATAGCAAAGGAACAGGAAACAAGTGTACTGTAAAGGTTTCACACTGTGCCAGCAAGGGCACAGTTGTCAATCCCAGCATGCGGTAGACTGAGGCAGGAGGACTTAGAGCTCAGCCTGGGCTCCCCGGTAACTGTGGGAAAACTAAACCACAGGATAACTCAGTGCTCTTAAGAGTGCCTGAGTCCCATTCCCAGCACCTTGGCAGCCCTGAGCTATCTCTCCCTGCTCCCCCTTGTTCATCTTTTAGGTTCCACAAATCTAATTATTTTTTTTTAAAGCAGAACATCCACACCTTGTAATTAGCAGGATTAGAATAACTAAATTATTTTCTTTTAAGATTTTTGTTTTCTGAGTAAATTAGAGAAATTTAAAGAAGGAGACATTAGCAATGATTTGAAACAAAAAGTTCCAATCAGACTCTGGGGAGGCGGCGTGGTGGCTAAAGCTCTCTGTGCAGATATGAGGGCCTGCGCTAGTTCCTCAGCACACATTCAGATCAGGCAGGCACAGGGGCAGCAGCCCTGCCGCCCACTGCTGGGAGATGGGACAGGATCCTGCTTTGCTTGGCTGCTGACTCAAGGCACAGCTAGGTATTCTGTCCCTGCCAGGCAGCAGGCGGCCTTGAGCAAATGAGGGTTCTGCAGGTCTTTTCTCCTCTTTCTAAGAGAAACATATAGAAACTTACACAAGAAAAAAATGTAAAAGGTTTGCTTTCTTAATTAAAACAGAGACTACTTTTTTTAAAAAGTCAATTCTTAAAGCTGTGCTGGGAACTCGTGGTACCTGGTACTCGGGTGGTAAAGGGTTAGGAAATCTCTGCAGGTTACACACAGCAACGGCTCTCTGGTCCTGTCTGCAAGTCAACTGCAGCGGGTTACTCCTGAGCGTGTCACAGTACGGGCTCGGCACCTGCCTCCTGCTCACAAGAAAGACAAACTGGTTATTTTCCATGTCAACGACCTGTTGGACAGAGGTCTGTACATCTCGGTATCACATTTAAAAGGAAATATTACAAATTCATTATTATAGAGACTGCCTTTTCAGCTATAATCCCGAGTTTAACAGTTTATAGTAAATGTTTAATCATGTTATCAAGATTTTCCCAGAGTAGAGGGGATGCTGAGGACAGACATAGAAGATTCTCTGGAGACTGAGCGCACTATTCTACCTTATTAAGGAAATCCTATTAACTCTTTGTATAGCTTCATAAAATCCAGTTCTGTAGATCTGCAGTCTTAATTACTTCAATCATTGAGGGGAAATTTTTAAAATATAAAAAGTATGAAGTCTCATTTCTACTTCCTGGAAGTCAGAACAGATACATTTCCCCTCTTCTTCATTTGAAGCACACCTGGGGCTCCTAGATATTAGGACTAACAAAAACAAAAGATGGAAACGCAAAGAGAAGACTGCAGACTAGTTAGGGACTCAGGATTAGAGACACAGTGCAGTGGAAACTTCCTCAACACAAGAACAAAGCAGCCGGTGGCTCCTGGGTAAAGGCGCTAGTCCCTCAGACTGAGTTCTTCCCCAGAACCCACATAAAAGTGGGGAGAGAGACCGAACTCCACGGAGTTGTCTTCTGGCAGCTACTCATGTGTCATGGCACACAATTCCCTACACACAGTGTGGATCCACACAATAATATAAATAGATTTAAAAAAATAATTTAATTTTACATTTAAAATATTTAAAACAATCAGTAGAATAAGAAGCAGGAAATCAGCAAGGACACAAAAGGAGTTAACACCATCCACTCACAATGAACCTGGCCATAGGGTTCCGCCTAACAGCAGAATGTACATTCCTTCTAAGTGTTCAGAGAACACACAGCAAGACCAACCCTGTCATGAGCCATAAGGCAGACCTTAGTAAGTTCAGAACAACTGAAGTCATACAGAGCATGTCCTCCACGACAGTGAATCAAGCTAGAATTCAACAGCTGTCAAACCCCTGAAGACTAATCGACATTCAGTAAATAATCTCAGGTCGGAGACAACGACTCAGGGGAAAATGCTTTGAACTAGATGACAAGAAAGCCACAGCGTACTGAAGTGGTGATTGTAGGGGCTGCTGGGGAAGAGACTTACAGTATGAGAGACACAGAGAGAAGAAAACGCCTCTCACCAAATGGTTCAAGGGTCTGGAGAGAGGAGAAAATGGCCAGAACAAGCAGAAGGAGATATGCAGAAGGGCAGAGCAGAGCCAGTGAGAACAGAACACAGGATAGAGTGGATCAAAACGGACCCGGCCTCGCCTCAAACTTGCTATGCAGCTGAAGATGACCGAGAACTTCTGATCCTCCTGCCTCTGTCTCTGCAGTAGTGGGATTACAGGTCTACTTCACAAGTTCATGTGGCCCTGGAAATGAAACCCAGAGCTTCATGCATGCTAGGCAAGCATCCTACTAACTGAGCCACACCCACAAGTCCCAACAAAACCATGCTTAAGGGAGACAATAAGATAAAAAAAAAAAATCTCTTGAAAGAACAATGAGAGTAGGCATGCCTTAGGACTGAAACAGTGTGTCATAGCAGTGGCTGGCAGACAACTGAAAGGTAGCAAGGGTTAACAAGTACAGTCAGCCTCATACAGATGCATCTGATGCCTCAGACAGTAAAACAGACCAATCCCTCACAAAGCACAAGGTGCCACAAGTTATTCAGTGTGAAATCGACAACTTGAATAGCCTGTAAGTATTAAGGAAGCTGAGTACAACATGAGAACTCTTAAGAGAGCAATCTCCAGGGCCAGACCAAGTCCCTGGGGAAGTCCACTTCACACTAAACAATGATGCTTGCTCCAGTGGTGCAGGCAGATAGGAGAGGCTGAGGCAAGATCATGAGTTTGAAGCCAGCCTGGGCCACAGAGCAAAACTGTCAGGGACAGTGGGAGGGAGAGAGGAAGGGTTGGAGAGATGGCTCAGTGGTTAAGAGTTCACACTGCTCTTGCACAGAAACCTAGTTCGGTTCCCAGCACCAACACTGGGAAGCTCACAAGTTCCTGTAATGCAGCCCCAGGATATCCAACACCCTCTTCTGGCCTCCCCAGGAACACACACCAATGTGTATATGCACACACATACAACTAAAGAAGAAAATAAAAATAAATCTTAAAAATAAACGAGAGTAGCGGGGAGGGGGGTAGCAGTTCTATACAACCTCTCCCAGAGATTAAAGAGAAGGAGGCCTTCTTACTGCATTCTAACATAAATGAGGTAAAGACTATACAAAAGAAAGAAAGAAAAACTACCCCAGTGTGTAGAGTAAGGAAACCATAAGGGTTAAGAGAAGCTCTCTTTTATCTCTCCATGATAAAAGAGCTGGCCTTCCAGGGAAGCAGTAACGTCTGATGTTTACATGTCTACTAAACATCAAAGCACAAGGTAGAACTGCTGCTAGAACCACCATAAGGCGACTGCACCATTAACTGCAGACTCCATCTCCCAGAATTCGAGGCCAGAAGGCAGCCTTGGCAAGGACAAAACCCAGCTCAGAAGCACTGTTTTTCAAACTCACAGGGAACATCCACCAAAAAAGGCCATATTCTGGACCAAAATACACAAGCCAAACAATTTAAATGAAGGGAGATATACCGTGCCCACTCCCAGCGAAAACAGAATGAAACTAGAAATGAATAAAGAGACGGGGAAAACCTCAACTACTTGTAGGTTTCAATTTTTAAGAGAAACAAGACTAAGATAGCTCAGTGGGTAAGGGTATTCTACCAAGCCTGATGACCCAAGTCAGATCCGCAGGACCCACGTGGTGGAAGGAGAGAAGCTATGCTTGCAAGTCCTCCCCCCCCCCCCCCCCGCCAACATAAAATGTTTAGCTAAACATGTTAGGAGTTTGAAACAATAACCCGAACACTAGGAGAAGATATTTACAAACTATATATCTAACAAGGACCAGTATCTAAAATATATAATCTTTAAAACTCGATTAAAAAAAAACCCATCTAACTAGAGAATTACCTTAAAATATAAAGGCAATTCGCTAAAAAGGATGTAAAGATAGCACAAATGCACAGAAACGAAGCTATTATCACTGGCCATTAAGGGAAAGCACTAAAGCACAGTAAGGTATCATTACACACCTATGAGAATCACACATTACCTCTAGGAATTTTAGCTAAGAATTTGGCTGTTTCTTAGAAAATTAAACCTACAGCTAGCATGTGAGCCAACAACTGCACTTTTAGAAATGAAGATTATATAAAGTCTTTTGTACAAATGTTTATAGTAATTTCATTCACAATAGTCCCAAGGTGGAAATGACCAAGATGTCTTCAAAATACGAATGCTTAAGCAAACTGTGGCATGTCCACATAATGGAATACCACTCAGCATTAAAAAAAAAAAAAAAAAAAACAGATTAGCATGGCTCTTCACGCTCATAATCTCAGCATTTGGAAGGCTGAGACAGGAGGACTGCCATGAGTTTAAGGCCATTTTGGTACACTTAGTACTAAAGCAGGAAAGACTACATAAATAGTAAGAACTTGTCTCAAAAACAAAGCAAAGCAAAGAAATTGATAATATATACAACAATGTGGCTGAATATAAACATTAAGTGCAGAATGCGATCACTGTGCCTATGTAACAGTCACTTAATGTTTGAAATGTCTACATCTTTATATATCCTTCAAAATGACAGAAATGCAGAAATGGACAATAGATTACTGGATTCCAGAGTTTCAGGAGGGCTGTGTTGAGAGGGAAGTAGACACATCTGAATGAGCAACATGAGGGACCCTTGTAGACTGGTCTCAGTCTGACTGAGACTATCTCGGTGCCCTGGTGAGGACATTGTAGGACCTTTTCAAGATGCTCCCTATCTGGAAATGAATTATAGGGAATCACTGCTTTTATTATTTGCTCATCTCTTCATATATATAACTGTTTAATTTAGGGTTATAGTTACAGAAACAGCTCTGTAACATCTAAGTGCTCAGTGTGTGTGTGTGTGTGTGTGTGTGTGTGTGTGTGTGTGTGTGTGTGTGTGTGTAAAACCAGGCCAAACACAATATCCTATACTTAAAAGAGCTTGGCAGGTGATTGCCATAGACATCCAGTTTTCGTAACTCCAATCTAGATAATATTTGTCAGGACTGGGGATCAAACTCAGGCCTTTGCACATGCCAGGCAAGTGTTCTACCACTAAAGTACATCATTAGTCAGGTTTCTGGATACTAAATCAATATTTGCTGGTATATTTGTGTCTGCATTCTCTGAAGAAAACAGTAAGAATGAGAGACCATGCAAAAAGCTTACAAAATATATATGCCTATGAATTATAAGCCAAACAGAACTCTTAGAGTATTTTCTACACACAGTAGCTGATATTTGATGCTCATGACAAGACAAAACACAGTGAGAAATGAACTTCACAGAGACATAGTATGGAAACACATTCTTACTTTTGCCTGTGCTGATCAATCCAGAATTTACAGCTCTTCCTGACAAATTCACAGCCCATTCCTCGGCCCCAGTCGAGTTTCTCCGCCATGCTGTAATTTGCTTTGTACCAGCTGTGGAGACAACACAGAGAGAACACCTTTTACTGACTCTAGCACCTACTACAGTTCTCAGCAATGTACAGAGCAGAGGCCTAAGAGGGACCCAGGAGGCCACTGACAGAGCTGCACATTGGTAAGTCCCTTGATGCAGGGGACTGGGGTGGGTGTTGCTGTTCAGGATTGTGAGAAGAAAGGGTTTGAAAATCAAGGGCAGTTCAGTCTGTAAAGACTCATAAGTTGGGAGCCATTTTGTCTTTCTTTGTGAATGTCTGTCAGGCGGAATCAAGTCAGCCCAGGGTCTGCTGGCACATTTCCTGGCCTGCTGACACACTGAAAGATAAAAGGGGATATACTTGAAGCTCAAGGCAAGGGGCTGAATGTTCTGTTAATCTTGGAGGAAGGAACAAGGAGGAATAGGGAGAACTCCAGATAGATACAGGTATCAAATATATGTGAGGCATTGTCTCTGCTAGCTTGTGACTTTGTTTCCCACCATGCTGTAAAGCATATAAAGCCTATAAAAATCAAACTTGAGGCGGCGGCAGTACTGACTGGACAGTGCTCCTGATTCTAACTTTTGTCTCTGAGTCCTTTTTTCTATCTTTCCTATAATCATCCTCAGAAGAACTGTCACCCTTGCCCTAGGCTGGCTCAGCTAGCTGACTCTCTTGTCCCGGCCTTTAATTTACTCCATCAACATAGGCCCTGTTTGCAAATAAACACTATCACAAGACAAGTACTACAATGCTTCTTAAATGTTCTAATTTCAGGAAAAAAGAACACAATGGTTGAGTTTCCTAAAAATTTTAATTAAAGACAATGAGCCCATGTTTTTCAGTACTTATTTTAAGGACAAGATCAATTTGCAAAAGTTCCAGAATAATATCTGCCCATATCATTTCTTTTCCCTTTAGCAAACTATCCCCTCTGCTCAAGCCACCTTTCACAATACCAAGTGGAAGCAGAAAAACGCAATACAGACTCTTCCAAACCTCCTCTTCCAAAGAGCAGAACCTCAGGGAGGAAAGGAAGGAAGGAAGGAACCAGCACTCCAACACCAAAGGCCCAGAACTAAACTCTCTGTGCTGCAGTAATTTGGTTTGTAGCAAGGTTAGGAGGGTGAGGGGGTCATAAGGGGCATGGAGATCTTTGTGCTCATGTATTAGGGAAACCTAAGCACACAGGGTTGTTCCTTCAAGGGAAGGAATTGCAAAGTCTGCTTTTTGCCCAGGAGTGACCTGCTTCTAGCCTGGTGACCTTTGCACAATCTGTGTGGCCAGAGACTTTCTAGTATTGGACCCTTCCAGACCCTCTCAAAAGCTGGAGAGATGGCTCAGAGGTTAAGAGCACTGGCTGCTTTTCCAGAGGTCCTGAGTTCAATTCCCAGAACCTACATAGTGGCTCACAACCATCTGTGATGGGATCTGATGCTCTTTTCTGGCCTGAGGTGTAAATGCAGATAAAACATATATGTAAAATATATCTTTTTTTAAAAAGCAAAACAAACAAAAAACTTGTTTTTCTCAGTATAAAACTTTTCTTAGGTTAGCAATTTTTTTTTCAAGATCTATTTATTTATTTTATGTATCTGAGTACACTGTCGCTGTCTTCAGACACACCAGAAGTGGGCATCGTATTCCATTACAGATGGTTGTGAGCCACCATGTGGTTGCTGGGAATTGAACTCAGGACCTTTGGAAGAGCAGTCAGTGCTCTTAACCACTGAGCCATCTCTCCAGCCCACAAGTTTTTTTTATTTTATAGATAAAAAAGAAATGAATCTGACTCCCTTGAGAACGGACATGTTCAGTAATACATGGAATGCAGATCATAGATGTAACCTGTCACTCCATCACAGGTAGGTATTCCTCCATATATCCTGATTCCCCTTGGTGACATTTGCTTGTAGTACTTGTTATATGCTGGACACTTGGCTAAATGCTAAGGCTAGCACAGTGATCAGATAAACATCCTTTCTGTTTACAGAACAATTCTGATCTAGAGACTGGAGAGATACTTAGCAGTTAAGAGTATTTCTTGCTTTTCCAAAGGACGCAAGTTCGGTTCCCGATACCCACATTAGGCAGCTCACAGCTGCCTGTAACACTAGCTCCAGGGGATCCAGTGCCTTCTTCTGGCCTGTGTGTGTACCACATATATGTAACATAGATATATACAAGTAAAAATAAGCATTGTGTGTGGTGTTCCCAGTAATCCCAGACATGGTGAGGCAGAGGCAGGCAGAGCGTTGTGAATTTGAAGCTAGCCTGGTCTAGTTTTAGGCCATACAGAATGACACAATGAAACCCTGTCTTGAATAAACAAGAAAAACAAACAATAAACAAAAAAATAAATAAAAATTCAAAATTTCTAATCTAGTGAGGAAGACAGATAAAAGAAAAGTGTTAACAGAAGTGTGTTCCCAGCAAAGCTTTAAGCTCGTGTGGGGTCCTCAGGCTTTCTTGAGGAAGCATTGGAAACAGAGTTTCCAGGGCATTTTTGAGCTGCAAGATCACTTAGTAGGTTCTTTATTTCAAAAGCAACAGAGTGAAGGACTGTGCTGTGCACAATAAGAGTAAATCTTTTCTCATGAGACTTTGGTTCGGGTTTTATATAAAATTCCATCCCTTGGCTGATAATTACAATATGCTGAGGTGCTGTACCTCAGGTAAGCGTCAGAAAGCTCTATAGACTGAGTACTCGTCACTTCTGTGCAGTGAGTACCCGTCACCTCAGGGAGGGGTGTGTGTGTGTGTGTGTGTGTCTGTGTCAAAGTCTAGGCTGGATCTCACAATCACCCTGCATCAGCCTCTGGAATGCTGGGATTCCGGGTAGGTATCACCATGACTGTTTATTTTCATGGTTTTAACAACACGTGTATCACTGGTTTTCAAATTGGATGCTATTTTCTAATTACTTGTGGGCTGTTTTAGGAAAAGCAAGAGGCAATAATGCTTCTACTAAAATCACTCTGACTTGTTAAGCAGGAGTTATATAAAGTGTTTTATTTAAATAGAATATTTCACTGGTTTACCAGAGAGAGATCCCTTCCCTTAAAGACTAGGACTCTACTGAGAATGCTGAGACTCACCTTTGATCCCAGCAGGTGGGTGGCAGAGGCAAGAGGTAGGTGAGTCTTTGTGAGTTTGAGGCCAGGCTAGTCTACACTGCAAGTTCCAGGCAGGTAAGGGCTACACAGTGAGATCTTGTTTCAAAATACAAAACAAAACAACAACAACAAAAAAAATCCTAGGAATCTATACATTACTTATTCAATTAAATAATTTAAAATTATTTAGATTAGTTTTCCCTTCATATTAGTGTGGCTTCTTAGTATCTTAGACTTTTTATAGTATTCTATTATATTAAGAACAAACTACACAGAAGTCAAAGAACCAGTAAGTACATTTTGCTTTGAAATAAAGTATCAGCACCTTCCTGAGCTGTGTTTTTAATGCTCATTCACTCTCTAAACGGATGATTCTTTCCCAGCTGTCTTACCCAGTGTCCTCCATTAATGCCAGAGTGATTCGAGACAGGACTCTGTTCTGGGTGTGAGAACCAGTCATTGCTTCATTCTGAAAATCAGCAACACATTTAATTAGGAGACAACTCTATGACCCCTATTTAAACACATTTAAGCTGTTTCATGTGGTAAAATATTTACTTGAAAATGATCAGATACAAAAGCCTTAAAATGTCTAGACTGGGGAAGCGAAACCTCTTCTCTGCCTCAAGTCTCCACCGTTTAGGATGTCGCTGGTGACCGACAACCAGCAGTGAGAGCTTTATGAGGAAAATGAATGGAAGCATCTGTGGAGCGAGGAACACTGATGCAAGAAGTCCATGCTCCCTAAGCAAAGTAAGCAAGCGAGTGGCCCAGACAGGCGCTGCGGCTGCTTTAGAGCAGGAGGGACGTTCACATGGATTTACAAAGGAAAAGCTTTCCCAACTTGCAACTCTGTGGTCACAAAAACCTATACTAACGTGTGAAACAAGCAGGGCAGAACCAGGGATCAGGGGTTAGAGGTCAAGCTCTGTAGACCAGGCTGGCCTCAAACTCATAGACATTCACCTGCCTCTGCCTCCCGAGTGCTGGGAATAAAGGCCTGTACCACCACTGTCCAGTACTTTCCTGACACATTAACATCACCCTTAATACAACAGTTCAGGGACACAATGCTGCTTTAAGAGAAACAAAGTAGCTAATAAAATTGGTATTCTCAGGTGTTCTACCAGAAAGGACATAGCGTTTGATTCCTGGCCAATCTATAGCTACTAAGGAAATCACTTAAGAAAATTCCTTAAGGAAATTCCAGAGACAGATTCCCAGAGGAAGAATGAGGGCATTTGCTTCATAAATGTTCTCCATCATTACTAAATAGTGACCTAGATCAGACCAGCTGGGCAGAAGCAGAAATTCACTCTTCCTAAGCTTATGACCTTCCATCAGGAGCTCTATTTGCTGAAACTATCTAATCAGATCTCTGAGAAGAAATATAGATACACACATATATTTTGCCCAAAACATTTCACTTCCAGATTATTGTTTCTATATAAATGTGACATAGGATTAATTTTTGGCTCTATTTCCCTGAAACCTAATAAACATAGGACGTCACCTGGTAGCAGTGTACAGAGAAAGGACCTACTAATGTGCCTATGGGCTTGGGATTTCTTTCTTTTTTTAAATTTATTTTTATTTTTTATTTTTTCCCTTCCGTTCTCCCTCTTGCTCCGGCCCCACTCACTCCAGCCCTGCACCTTAGGGTCCCAGCCTGGGATTGCTTTAAATGAACATGAATACCCATTAGTAAGCCACAGTTCGGAACATCATTGTGTAAAATGACTATTAGCTGTGTGTCCCTTATGGAGTCTGAAAGTTATGTCTGTGGAACCACTAAAAAGGCAATAGTTCCTATTTAGGTCACAGTACTCTTAGGTCAACCCAGGTCTTGCATCCGTCTATGGTGGGGTTTCCTGTTCCTATACTGTAGCTGAGGGAGAGAGGTGCTGCTGACAGCTTCCTGGGTGTAACACAAGAAAAATGCCCAATTCTGCTGTGCTGGCATGCTGTGTGTGCTGATATCCTTCTACAGGAACTGTAGAACACGAGTTCAACCCCCAGTACTACAAAGCAAGAACATAATTTTTTATCTGGGCATGGTGATACACACTTGCAATCCCAGAATTCAGAGGCAGAGGCAGAGGCAGAGGCAGAGGCAGAGGCAGAGGCGGCAGAGGAGGCAGAGGAGGCAGAGGAGGCAGAGGAGGCAGAGGAGGCAGAGGAGGCAGAGGAGGCAGAGAGGCAGAGAGAGAGGCAGAGAGGCAGAGAGAGAGGCAGAGAGAGAGGCAGAGAGAGAGGCAGAGAGGCAGAGGAGGCAGAGGAGGCAGAGGAGGCAGAGGAGGCAGAGGCAGAGGCAGAGGCAGAGGCAGAGGCAGAGGCAGAGGCAGAGGCAGAGGCAGAGGCAGAGGCAGAGGCAGAGGCAGAGGCAGAGGCAGAGGCAGAGGCAGAGGCAGAGGCAGAGGCAGAGGCAGAGGCAGAGGCAGAGGCAGAGGCAGAGGCAGAGGCAGAGGCAGGAGGGTTGCTGTAAGTTCAAGGCCAGCCTGACTATAATAAGACATTGTCTTAAAAATAAAAAAAATATTTATTATTTAAAACATAATGGTTATTAACATTGGCTTGTTCCATTTATATAATAATACAATATTATGTAGCTCTTAAAACTTAGGAGATCCAACTTAATATGCCATGGCTGGTTGCTATTCATTGAGACCGGCCCTGTTCTGAAGAGAAATGGGGGAGGGATGGGTAGGGGTTGGGGGAAGACTGGGAGGAGAGGAGGGAGGGGGAAACTATGGATAGAATGTAAATAAAATTTAAATAAATAATCAACGTTTAGAAGATCCAAGAATGGAGTGTCCCCTTTGTATCCATGCCCTGTCTGAATGTTCCCTACCACGGTAAACCACCGTGCGAGCCGGGACAGACCTCCAGCAAGCGCTTCTCCCAGTGGTTGAGCTCTGTGCCCATCCCACCTTGGTTTTCAAGCTCCATCCCCTCTAGGACTGGACAGTTAAAGTGCTTCCGAGCTTCCTCCTGAGGATCAGAAAAGAAACAGCCACAAGAGCATTGTAAGACAACAGCCTCCCTTAAAGAGTCAGTGTGATGAGGCAGAACCTCTTTTTTTTTTTTTTTTTTAAAGAATTATTTATTGTATATATGTGTGTACATTGTCACTGTCTTCACACACACCAGAAGAGGGCACCAGACCCCATTACAGATGGGTGTGAGCCACCATGTGGTTGCTGGGAATTGATCTCAGGACCTCTGGAAGAGCAGTCAGTGCTCTTAACTGCTGAGCCATCTGTCCAGCAACCCAAGAGACAGAACCACTTTAATATATGATTTTCAATATAATTAAATATTTTGATGCTACTACATTCTTCTTGGTTAGGAAACTATTGTTTCTTTTAATATTCTTCTCTCTGAAGATTTATTTTAAAAACTACTTACTTGCATTTGTGTATTTGCATGCATGAGCACAGGCAAAAGGGTGCCAGAGTCCTGAAGCTGGAGTGACAGCATTAATGGGACGGACTCCCAGCTCGTTTACATGGGTGAGGGACTCTGGTCCTCACGGTTGCATGGTAAACACTCTTGACCACTGAGCCATCCTTCACTTTTTGACTTAAAAGGACATTTCCCCCTCCCCAAGAAGGGGGTCTCTCTATAAAGCCTTGGCTGTCCTGGAACTCACTTTGTAGACCAGGCTGCCCTCAAACTCACAGAGTTTGAATATAACAGCTTCTGAAAGTTCAGAACAGCCAGGAGTGCAAGGAGAGATTCTGTCTCAAAAACAGGCAAATGAGCAGGCAAAGTCTATTCAGTTCCTGGCCCATTATATCCTCTGCCTCAAAGCCTGAGTGCTAGGATTACAGGCATTCATGGTATCTATCTGTATGCTTGTCCCTTTTTCAAGTAGGGCTTTTGCTTTCTTGTAGTTCCATTCTTGTATCCTTTTACAATAGCTTCTTAGTAGACATATGGTTTGCAAACATGGCGTCCCAATCCAGAGGCTCTCTTCACACCACCGACTGGAACCCACTAACGTCCGGCTTGTTCTCTCCCATTTTAATATTTTCAAGAACAACTTAATGGTTCTCTTGATGAAGGCATCTATATGGGGCTGTCTGACAATATTCAGAAATGTTACAGTAATGGTGGTTTTCTTGATTTTCGGTCTTCAATAATTATAACAAGGGATTTCTTCTCTGTGAAATGGTAGTCAAATGAGTTTACACTGCATTTACGCCTCCATCACTTCAGGACTGTTGTAGCACTGACACACTGGCCAACAAATGGACATGTCTCCTGTGTCATAATGCCAGGCGATCCTTAGTCACACTCATCTCATATTCCTTGATAAGAATACCCAAAATTTAGCCAGGCATGGTGGCACCCACCTTTAGTTCCAGGACTCAAGAGGCAGAGGCAGGTGGTTGTCTGTGAATTTCAAGGCCACTCTGGTTTACAGAGTGAGTTCCAGAACAGCCAGGGCTATAAAGAGAAAACTGGCTGCCCTTCCAGAGGTCCTGAGTTCAATTCCCAGCAACCACATAGTGGCTCATAACATCTATAACGAAATCTAATGCCCTCTTCTGGTGTGCAGGCATACATGCAGACTTACATGCAGATAGAGCACCCATATACATAAAACACATAAATAAATCAATCTTAAAAAAAAAAAAAAAAAAAAAAAGCAAGTGTTCTTAACCACTAAGGCCATTGCTCCAGCCCTAGCCATGGCTTCTTTTTCTTTTTTTTTTCTTCTCAGATAACTGTGTGTGTCACGTATAAATGTTCCTGTGTATGCATGTGTATGTGGAAACCAGAAGTCAGTATCAGATATGTCCCTTAAGCATGCTCTACTTTATTTTTAAATTTATATATATATATATTTGTGTGTGTATGCCTGCGCGTGCATGCGCACACATGTTCACTGAGCCTAGAACTAACTCATTTTATTAGGCTAGCTGGCCAATCACCTGAACTCTAGGAATCTGAATGTGGGTCTTCATGTTTATGTGGCAGGAACTCTTACAGACTGAGCCATCCTCCCCCGCCTGCAGATAACTTTGAGTAATGCTGTTTCTCGCTAGGCACAGGCACCTCTCCTCTCCTGCCTCACAGCAGCAGGCTGGACAGGGACCACAAGATGCCCTGCCAAGTTTCTGTTTCCTCCCCTTTGTCTTGGCTTGTTCCTTTATTATATTGTCTTCATACATTTTCTATTATAGACTGAAATCTAAGTACACCTTTTAACAGTAATGACCAGTAAAGCAGGAGCCACAGTGAAAAATGAGACATGAAGACATCCAATAATACTCACGACAACACGCGGCGTTACTAGGAGATACACAGTGTGGCGAACTATCTTATTATCTCGAACATTCCACAATCTCTCCACTTTCCGAACCACTTTATCACTCCACTGATACAAGCCAAGACTGTAATTACAGAATAAGACAGTTGTTTTGTCAACTTACTACAACTTTTTATATATAAGTGTTTATAAATATCAATATGAAACTGAAATCCTTGAGAGTTATTATATGCCATATCCATGTAATGTACTTATAAGCATTTTATTTTCTTTCTTGAGACATGTAGCCCTAGCAGGCCTGGTACTTACTGTATAGACCAGGATAGCATTGAACTCAGAGATCCTCTCTTCTCTGCATCCCAAGTACTTCAACTCTAGGTGTGGACCACCGTGCTCTGGTTCATAATGCTGGGCTGGGACAATGAACTGGCTGCACCTTTCCCCCTTGACTTGCTAGAGGTCTAGCACAGGAGGCTGTAGATGCTAGGCAAGGACTCTGCCATTGAACTGTACCCCAGACTTCACTGGTGTCTTCTGACAAGAGGAAGGTGGGAAGGCAGAACCAAGGCAGAGATAATCTAAACATATAAGGAACCTGACCAAAAAAATACTACCATATGAATGAAAAAAATTGTGTAATTACTATGCACCGGAACTAGTTATCCATCAAGGAAAAGGTTATATTCTTGTTTCATGTCATCTACAAAATTAAATTCTAGAAAGTTCTCAGGAAAATGGCAGAATAAAGACTCTGGAAGTTCTGGCATGAAATCAATGAGAACTTGGCCAAGTCAATCTTTTCAGAGCCCTGGAAATAAGCAAAGAGCTGCATCAATTTTGGAAGCATTTATTTATGAAAGATGGACAGGGTTCATGAAGAGCTGCCAGCTCTGTGGCGATGTCTCATGCCCTGTCTACAATCTCAGGGCCACTGTGAAAACCAGTAGCCCATGATGGTAGGAGCAAGGGGATTTTTAAAAATGCAGGACTCAACTACGCAAGCCAAAGAAACATTGTCTAGATCCAAGACACAAACACGTGCAAAGCTGTGCTATGTAGCTAGTTCTCAGAAGAGGGCTGTGGTGGCTACGGCAACATCAGACAGAAGAGAGGTGAGACAAAGTGTTATAAGCGACAAGAATATCCAACAAGGAGAATGGCCCAACTGCCTTATAGAAAAATATACACACCAGACCTCAAATGCCAGGATAGGGACACAGCTCGATGGTACAGTGCCTGAACTGGGTTTGGTGCCCAGCATCATGTAAACTGGCTGTGGTGGTATACACCCATAACAAGGAATTCAAGGTTATCCTCAGCTACATGGAAGTTTGAGAGTCCAAGGCTAGCCTGGCAATTATTAGGCCCTATCTCAGAGGAGAAAACCAGTTCCTTTTATACTTCTCGTATCACATATGTTTATCTGCTTCCAATTTAGGAAAAAAAAATGGAAAAGGAATCTTATTTGGGCTGTGATTTAAAACTGCATAGTTAGCTGGGCAGTGGGTGGTACAGTTCATTGCAGTGGGGATGTCATGCCAGCAGGAGTCTGAGCAATTGGTCACACTGCACTATGGAAAGCTAGACTGACTCAAGCCTTTCTCAGAGGCCCGATGAAAGGACAAAGGGAACTTTGGTTCTGTGTCCTTGTCTAGGAGAGGACTTGATAAGGCACGTCTAGGGCTGAAGCCCGGGCCTTGGAGGAGTCAAGGTGGCTGTTCCTGGGGACTGGACTCTCCCCCTGGGCAGTGGATATGAGTCCTTAGGCAGCTGTGCTGAGGTATCCTGTGTTCTTTGTGAACACTGTCTGACTTAGCTCTCTGCTGGCCTTGGCTGTTTTCCCTGACAGATAGTATAAATGATGCTGTACTTCTTAATAGCCATGCTTGGCCTCAGGGTTCCAGCTACTGTTTTTGTCTGTTTTTTGTTTTGTTTTTCTTTTTTAAACAGGGTCTTATGTAGTATAGGCTGGCCTTAAACTTGCTATATAGCAGAGGCTGGCCTAGAACTCCTATCTGTTGCCTCAGCCTCCCAAATTCTAGGATTCCAGGTATAAACTAATATGAATGGCTTCTCCAAACAGGCTAGAGCCCAATCCAGTTCTGCTTCCTAACAACTGAGTGTATTACTCTAGTATCTCCATTTACACTGGAGGATCGCACAGAGCATCGGCTTCCTTTGACTCCTTCCCCACATCGATCTCCCATGCCACAGATCATGCTAACGTAACCATTTGCACTTTCCATCAGGACCACCACGCTTTTCAAAGACAAGACTACCAAACAAAAAGCACAGTCTAGGAAAATACCCATTTATATATTACCATAAATGTCTTTGTCTCTGCAGCACCCCCTTTGGCTCTTTGAGATGAGGTCTCATGTAGCCCAGCCCGGAACCATGTAGCTGAGGTGACCTTGAACTTCCGACCTTCAGCCTCCACCACCCAAGTGTGGATCACCACCACTGCCTAGAATTTTGTACTCTATAATTACCCTAAAATATTATAAACAAATACATACTAAATAAATAGTATAAACTATTTTATTGGAGAGCCTTGTAATTAAAGATATATAAGTATATACATACATATATATAATGATAAGTTTAAGGATCGATTTTTTAAAATTATTTTCATTTATGTGCCTGAGTATGTCTATATATGTATATGCCACTATGTGCAGGCACCCAGGGAGACCAGAAAGGGATGACAGATCCTCTGGACCTCAAGTTACATGCAGTTATGGGTCTTCTAATATGGGTGCTGGTAATAAAACTCAGGTCGTCTGGAACAGCAGCAAGTGTTCTTAACTGCTGAGCCATCTCTCCAGTTCTAAGCGTTAATTTTTTAGTTGAAGTTTTATTTATTATTATTAGCGCCTGTATGTATGCATGTATACATGTATTTATGCATGTATGATACGTGTTCCTGTGCTGTGTATAATGTTAGGCTTGTACAGCATGCAGTGTCCCTGCTGAGCCATCTTGCTAGCCCCAGATGAGCTGTTAATGCTCACCCCATGTTACGATCCCGAGATAGTCCGCACCCAGGACGGTTTCCCTGGCACTGCCCAATCTGTAGCTACTTTACAGCAGTTAGCAGACTGCTCCCTAAAGTAAACACATTTATTTATCTTTTATCATCACTAGTATCTGACTCCCATATAAATGGAATATTTGAATTATTCTGCTTCATGTCATATCTGAGAAGTTCAGCCATATTTCTGCATACGGCAAAGGTGCCTTTTTTTTTTTTTTTTTTTGGTGCTAGGGACTGAATTTATGACTCCATGTTCTATGACTGATCTACATGCCAGCCAATAGTGTGCTGGTTTTTTGTTTTTTTAAATATTACGTAGTTTTCAGTTTTATGAACATATTATAATTTATTTATTCAACCTAGTCTTTATAGATTTTGAGGTGGTTTATATCATTTGTTGTGAGTAATAAAACTGTCACTGGGTAGTAGTGGCACACTCCCAGAAATCAAAAACAAACAAACAAACAAACAAACACACAAACACACACGCAAACACAACCAATCCCTGTTTCCCCACAGCCAGACTATATACGGTGAAGTAAAACAAGTTATAACGTGGCGAGAAGAGCCCTGAGTGTCAAGGTGTGTCCTGTGCTCTGAACAAGCCACCTCTGAAGTCCACCTTGTCATAGAATCTACAGTTCCCTTATGGTGGCCACAAAGACACTGTCATTCACTACATGGAAAATGCTGTGGTTCTCAGGTTCTAGCCTTACATTCTCTAGAAAAGAGGAACAAGAAAGAAAATGTCGAATACCTATAGTTGAAGGGCGGGAGGCCATCTGCAGACCTTGAAGTCAGGGGGTTTCCATCTTCATCATGGTAGAATGCAAAAAGCCCAGCCGAGAAACCCTGGAAGAAACAATTCCAAGTGTCCTACAGTCAGATGTTGAGTCCGAGCAGACACAGCAGTCTGCCACCAATGAGGTGTTCTTGATATTGGTCACCAGAGCACCACACAGCTCTGCAGAAGTTACCCCATGCTTCTACTCAGTATTTTATTATTTATGTGTAAATGTTACCAGGCATGTGTGGGTACTTTCAGGGGCCAGAAGAGAGTGCTAGATGCCCTGGAACTGGACTTAGGGGTGGTTGTGATCTGCCCCACCAGCACTTCGGAACTAAGTCAGATCCTATGAAAGAGCGACATGTGTTCTTTGCTGGTCACCTCCAACCCATGGATGTGATTTTTTTTTTTTTTTCATTTTGGTTTTTCAAGACAGGATTTTTGGTCACCCTGGGTGTCTTGCCATTCACTTTGTAGACCAGGCTGGCCTCTAATTCACAGAGCTCCCCCTGCCTCTGCCTCCCAAGTGCTGGAATCAATGGCATATGCTACCATTGCCCAGCTGGTGTAAATGTTTTTAATACAAGAACTTCTAAAGTATTTTATACATTTTAAATTTGTTTTCAGGCTAAATAATATATATATATATATAATTTATATTATATATAATATAAATAATTATATTATATATAATAAATTATATATAAATTATATATAATAAATTTTATATACATATATATACATATATATATGTATATATATATGTATATATATGTGTGTGTATATATATATATATATATATATATATATATATATATATATGCTATGTTATCATGATTTTTTGGGTTTTTTTTTTTTTTTGTTTTTTTTTTTTTTGGTTTTTCGAGACAGGGTTTCTCTGTTAGCCTTGGCTGTCCTGGAACTCACTCTGTAGATCAGGCTGATCTCGAACTCAGAAATCTGCCTGCCTCTGCCTCCCAAATGCTGGGATTAAAGGCATGCGCCACCACTGCCCGGCATTATCATGATATCTTAAAGCTACTCTGTACACTATATATTTTGGTATTTTTCCTTCAAGACCAAGCCCTCACTACTTCAGCGGCCTTTATTTATAAATGTCAGATTTGAGGAGAGAAAAACGTAAGAAGTGATTCTAAAGGGCACTGTGAACAAGGACAACAAGGACATGTTTTGGCTCTCTTCTTCACCCAAACTTACTAAGTGCCGAAACCGCAGCAGGCAGCACCACTATTGAAAACCATTAACTACTGGATGGTGTTGGGAGCTGGTGAGTGAGGATGTATAAAAGCTCAAACTGGCATTGTGTGCACATACGTCTATCTACATCTGTGTGTGTGTGTGTGTGTGTGTGTGTGTGTGTGTGTGTACGTGCATTTGTGCATTCATGTGTGAGAGACAGTCAGGTAGGCATGGGGCTCAGTTGCTAGAACAGCTGTCCACTGCATATAAAGCCCTGGATTTAATCCCCGGCCCTGCCCACACTGGGTATGGTACCACCTGCTTGTAATCATGGTAGCAATCCTCCTGCTTTAGCATCTCAAAGGCTACAAGTATAGACCATCACATCTGGCTCTAAAATGCTTTCCTTCTCAACTTTAATCCCCTTTCCAAAAGTCCTATTATCAACGGGAATGACTGCTGGGTTGTAAATCATGCTAGATAGCAAAACTCAACCTGCCCCTATCCTGACCATTCAAAACTTTATTTGACAGAAACATAATTAATCTGGTTTTATTGAACATGAATCTAAGAACTCACATATCATATAAAACATGTATTAAAACAATAAACTATGTAACAAATAAAAGGTCTGAAGGACAGGACAGAGTTAATAGCACTTACCAGGGCATGAATGATTTCATGCTTCACTGTGGACAGCATCCCAATAAACTCTTGTGGCTGGGTGGAGATCATATTTGGACACAGGTTAGCATATCCTGCTATGGGCCTGTTAAAATAAACATGACATTTTTTTTTTTTACTATATTTGAGACGTATAATATTTACTAACCTGTATTTCTCTGAGAAAAACAGTTCAAGGACCCTATTTGTTTACTATCAAATACATTTTTTTTACACTTTGTTTTGTTTGAGACAGGGTTTCTCTGTGTAGCCCTGGCTGTCCTGGAACTCACTCTGTAGACCAGGCTGGCCTCGAACTCAGAAATCCACCTGTCTCTGCCTCCCAAGTGCTGGGATTAAAGGCATGTGCCACCACCGCCCGGCTATCAAATACATTTTAATAGCTAATTCTTATTCTTTTTTACTGTGAAGACCCATACCTTTTGCTTTCCAACAGCACGAAAAAGAAATACTGTTTGTTTGTTTGTTTGTTTGTTTGTTTGTTTTTTAGGGGTATGGTGGCTTCACTGGGGCCTTTCAAGGGCTCAATACCCTGAGTAATGACCACTGTCTATCTGGCTGTCTTTCAAAGCATGGGAAACATGCTTTGTGAAGAAACAGACATGTGAAGGAATCCAAACTGTTTCCTCTATATTGCTTTAACAGTTTACTGTGGAAATCTCACTGTTATAGTTGCCTACTTATGACAAATATTTGTCCTTTTTAAATAGAAAAATGGTGTGATTTTCTAATAGCATCAGACTTAAGTACTTTGAAAAAGTATATCATTAATCAAAACATTGCCACACAGACAGGTACAGTAGTACACACCTGTAATCCCAGAACTGGGAGCCTGAGGCAGAATCGAAAGTTCGAGGCTATCCTGAGCTACAAAGAAGAGCTCATCTCAAGAAACAAAACACAAGCACAGTGGCTCAGCTATCTAGTGAGTGTGTTGCAGGCCCGGCTGGATTACAGACCACTCCTCATGGATCAGATGCTGTGCCAACCTTTGTTCCACATCAACATTCTCAGAGGAAAGCCAATCCTTCCCCAGGTGTAATTGGTTTCACATTCAGTGACACCGAGGCTCTTTATTCTTTATCTACTTGTTCCTATCAATGTGAACCAACAGTAAAGCACCACACAAAGAAGGAGCAGGGTGACAGAACTGAGAACTGAGAAACGCCTTCTGCCACCAGTCTCTCATCTGTCTGACTCCTGTGCTGAATTCTGTCACCGGAAGACAAGCAGATGCAGAGGTGCTTTTGGTATCATGAGACACAAAAATGAGCTTAATTAACGTAGATTCAGTCAAGTTGGGACTTTTCTATCCTTCCCCTCACTCATCTGGGCAGGTCAACTTGATCCTAACATATAAAGTCCAACATAGCTCCTATAAAAGCAATAAAAGCTCACAGTATAAAGGAATTTGGTCAAGCAATATAGAATCACAAAGAGCTAGAGAAATGGCTCAGCAGTTGAGAGCACTGACTGCTTTTCCAGAGAACCCAGGTTCAATTTCCAGCATCACATGGGAGCTCACAACTGTGCCTTTATAACTCTGCAGCCACGAAGCCAATAAGTGATTCACAGACACACATGCAGACAAAAGACCCATACACATAATATAAAAACAAACTGATTTGGAAAAGAAATCTGTAAAGAAGATAGTGAAAATGTCCTTGTTCTCCTTCCTGTCTTTTCTAACTTGCAACCTCAGAAGCAGCTACAATTGCCAACAATACTATGCATGCTATTTTCAAGCCAGAACAGTTTCCTGTAACGTGGGACACTCAGTGCTACAGCCAGACAGTCCTAGAAAACAGGGAGAGCTGGAAATTCTGTCTTTCTGAGGCTTCTCCTGAGAACATTCAAGTACACACAGGCACTTTCTTTTTGCAATGTTCTTTCAATACTTTATATCAAAATGTGATTTTGTGTATGTGTTGCATACGGTTCAGTTCAAACTGAGAAAAGGAACTAGGATTCTGTAGCACTAGCAAGTGAAAGCTTATTTCTCAAGAACATTCCATTGCCTTGGTCTATGAAGTAACTAAATTATCACCCATGAGAATCATGTTCTTGAGAAATCAAGAGTTGGTTCATATATGTATGTATGTGTGTATATATATATATATATATATATATATATTGTCTATATGACTGGATTTCCAATCACCTTGGAGACACACTCACTTTTGGGCATGAGTGTACTTCCAAAGAGGCTTAACTGAGGATGGAAGATCTATCCTGAATGTGGGTGGCCTGAGCCTGTGGTCACGTGTCTCTGCTTCCTGACTGCTAGTGCCTTGTAACCAGCTCCCTCCTGCCCGAGCTACAGCTAGAGCGGATCTCTGTCACACTTCCCCCATCGTGACAAAGTGTGCCCAGAAGTTAGCAGGGAGAGAAAACCCTTCTTTTAGTTTCAAATTGAATTTTATTTATCTTTAGATTTATTTTTTATTATATGTGTGTTTGGCCTGCCTGTACATATGTGCACCATATATGTGCCTGGTGTCTGCAGAGGTCAGAAGTTATCTGATCTTCTAGAACTGGAGTTAAGGATGGTTGTAAACCACTGTGTGGATGTAAGGAACTGAACCTGTGCCCTTTGCAAGAGCCTGAGCTCTAAACCACGGAGACATCTCTCCAGGTATTCTATTTTCTAATTAGATATAGCTGGGCCTGAGTACAGGTTTGGGCTCAGGTCCCTTTGGAAGTAGAGGGTCACACACAGGCAGTTGTGAGTCAGCGTGGGGTGGGTGCTGGGGACAGAACTGGAGTCCTTTGGAAAAGCAGTATATACTCTGAAGCACTCCAGCCCCTTTCCTTGTTTTGTTAAGTTCTCTGGACCAGCAGTGAGAGGAAGACACAATCACTCCACAGTGACTGACTGCTGTTCACAACACAGGCTTACTTCCTAAAACTATCCAGGAAACTGGAAGTATACTTCGTAATCCCAGCACCCCAGAAGCTGAAGCAGGAGGATCACTAAAAGTTCAATGCTGCCAGGTGGTGGTGGCACACACCTTTAAGCCCAGCACTAGGAGGCAGAGGCAGGAGGATCTTTGAATTTGAGGCCAGCCTGGTCTACAGGGTGAGTTCCAGGACAGCCAGGGCTACACAGAGAAACCCTGTTTCAAAAAGAAAACAAAACCAAAACAAACAAACAAAAAAAAAAAAAAAAAGAAAGAAATTAATTTTCTTTCATCTAACAACTTACTTGTTAATCCTAGAAGCTTTTGAGCAGATGTAAAACCCCTTTCACTGAATGTATTTGGGGCAGGCTCAGAGGAAAGCTTACCTGTCCATTTTTGCCTCCTGCTGACAATAGGCTGCATAAGAGATGATGTTTTCATGGCTGCATCTCTCAGTGGCCAGAGCGCCAACGTAAAGAACAAAGTCTGCATCCTGCACGCCCTCGGGGTCTAGCATACCCACTGCTCCACACGGCCACTTACCCTCTCTGCAGACCCTG
Source organism: Arvicanthis niloticus (assembly GCF_011762505.2). Lineage (NCBI taxonomy): Eukaryota > Metazoa > Chordata > Mammalia > Rodentia > Muridae > Arvicanthis > Arvicanthis niloticus. Next base: position 19,661,215 of record NC_047669.1, on the reverse strand, counting down.
CATTGCTGCACATACAGGAGAAGAGAAAAAGCAGACCAGAGTCTGGGTCAGCTGAGTGACAATGTCAAGGAATTACAGACTGGGGACACATTACTTAACTTTCATTTACTCTCCCTACACTCTCACTGAAATTGGGAACTGAGTAGCCAGGAATCGCACACCTTCAGCCCTGGGACTCGGGAGGCTGAGGCAGGAGGACTCTTTGAACTCATACCAAGCACTGAGGTAAGACTTCTGGTTCATAGACAAAACAAATCAAGGACCACAAATCCCACCCTCTTTCCCCTGTTCTGGTCTTACCTCTTTTGAATTTATTTCACTAAAATTTTTACTTGACACAAATGCTCATAAAATTATAAACTCAATGAAAGTAAGTGACTGTTATTTGAAGGCAAACAAGCCAAGATGCAGGACAAAGAGAAACAGAAATGGTTTTGAACCCCTGAAACTAGGTGGGCTGGTTCAATCGAAATGTTCATGTGCTATAGCCTAATATGTGAGAAGGGGGCCTCGGATTAGGAACTGCCCAGCCCAGGCTGGCCTGCAGGCATACCTGTGGGAGCAGTCTTGATTGTTAACTGATGCAGGAGGACTAGCCCAGTGTGGGAGTGCCATCCCTAAGCAGGTGTCCTGAACTGGAAAGGAAGCTAAGAAAGCAAGCCAAGGCCGGCAGCAAGCAGCATCCTCCATGGTTCCTGCTGTAGCTCCTTGGCTATGAACTAACTTTCTTGGTCTGAGGTAATGTGGTATGGAATACCAACCAGGCCTGTTTTTAAAGTGCCTGCCTCGATTTCCCTTAATGATGGACTACAATCTGGAACTGGAAGCTGTAAGAGACCCTTTTCTCCCCAAAGTTACTTCTGGTCAGGTATTTATCACAATGACAGAAATGAAAGTCAAACACTCAGTGAAGGGGCTTTCCCACCCATGCCCACACGCACGCCCACACCCTTTTGCTGTACTGAGAATGGAACACACAGTAGCTAGCCATCGCTCTACCACTGACCTACATCATATCTATAATTTTTGCAACTTCCTTGGGATATGATGATTTCAAGTCTAATTAATAAAAACTTGTAATCGAATAGAAAGTATTTCCCATTATAAAGAAAACTTGGGCTGGAAAGATGGTTCGGGAGGTCGAGTCTGAGCCTTGGCGCCTACCTGGTGAATGGGGAGAGCTGCCTCTCAAGATATCCTCTGACTTCCACACACATGCCATGGCAGGCACACACAAACACAATAAATAAATAAGTAATTAAACATCTAAAATAAAAAAGCCAGTATCTGGGAGCACTTGGGAGGCAGAGGCAGGTATAGACATATGTAAATCCAAGGCCAGGCTGGCCGAAATGGCGAGTTCCAGGGCTATGTAGAGACTCTATCTCAAAAAATAACAAATGAGTAAGTAAATAAATAGATAATAAATAAATAAATAAATAAATAAATATCAAAGCAAATTCACGGGCCAGCAAGAGTGCTCAGCAGATAAAGCACTTGCTATACAGCCTGACAACGTGAGAGTTCGACCCCTAGGATTCACAGTGGAAGGAAAACCAGCTCCTGATAACTGTCCTTTGACCTCTACATGAGGGCGTTGGCATGCATGTGTCTGCACTCACAGAAACATATCACAACACACACACACACATGCACGTGTGCACAAAATAAAAATCAATTCAGAATTTTGTTACAAATTTAGACAATACAAGAATACAAGGCACAAGTTGGTCCCGTCACGATGTCATCCTGTGTAGTCTAAGATAGCTTGTCTCTAGCTCTCCAAGCACAGCTCACTGTGCCTGGTAACATTTGTAGAAGGTTCCTAAACAATCATAAGCATCCATGAGGGCACTGCTGAGAGAGCTCACTGCCAGGCTGCCTGCCCAAGTCTTATCACTGGTACCCACATGGTGTAAGGAAAGAACTGGCCACTACAGGTTGTCTTCTGGTCTCCATACACACACCATGGCACTTGCACACCCACCCACCTACATAATTGTAGAAAGTAATTTTTAAATACTCAATACACTGTGATTTTTGTTTTGTTTTGAGCAATGCTTTTGAAGAAAGTGGGGAAGAACTCCCAAATTTCCATTTCACTTATAGAACACATATATTGCTCATTCTGTTTCCTTAACACGTGTGTTTATGTCGGACTCTTTACATCTACTTCTTTACTGTTTGTGTGTCTGTCTGTCTGTGAGGATGCATATGACTGCCTGTGGAGTCCACAGAGGTTGGTGCAGCCCCGGAGCTGGAACCACAGATGGCTGTGAGCCACCTAAGAGGTGTGCTAGGAACCAAACTCCAGTCTTCTACAATAGCAGCAATGTTCTCACCCACTCAGCCACCCCACCCCCACCCTCACCCTCACCCCTGAGCAACTCTTAATGGAAACTGTCAGGAACTGAAGAGACAATTCAGTAATTGAAAACATCACATGATGCCCCTGAAGAGGACCCAAGTTCAGTTCTTAGCACCCACGTTAGAGTGTGCACACGTGCCTGAAACTGCAGTTCTGGGGGATCTGATGTCTCTGGTCTCCATGGGCACCTGTACTCACGTGCACATAAACATACACATACATATCAATTTAAAAATAGAAGTTTTAAAAAGGGGAGAAAGCCAGGGCCAGGGATGTCTCAAAGGTTAAGAATACTGGCTGTTCTTCCAGAGGACCCAGGTTATGCAATGCTCTTCCCAGGACAAACAGAGCAGCTCAGCACTGTGTCACCCTCTTCTGGCCTCCCCAGGCACTACACACATATGGTCTATATATAGATGCTCATGCAGGCAAATCAGCCATACACATAAAATCAAAAAAAAAAAAAAAAAAAAAAAAAAAGAGAAAAAATTAGCATCTGAATTGATCTAGATTGTTTAGTGTTGATTGCAACACTCCTCCAGATCTTTTGTCTAATTTATTTTGCTTTTTGAGATAAGTCTTGCTATGTAATCCAGGCTGAAGCCAAACCTGAGTTGCCTCCTCTGTCTTCCAAGTGCTGGGATTACAGATGTTATCTCCACCCAGGCTCTCTGCATAGGGTTTTTGTTTTGTTTTGTTTGTTTTTGCATGTGCACATCTGTATGTTTTAGATAAACAGACTAAATAGACCCACTGACTTCGAAGCTTTCTTCTTTCAGTTAAAAGCTTAAGTATCTCTTCAAGTCAGTACACAGATGTATGGATTATAGCCTTGCCAGCTGCTGGTATTTTTATGGATTAAAGTGCACACTTGGGTTGAAGCTGACAGTTTATATTTTAGGAGACATTAAACTGTCCTCTTAAGGTGCTAAAAGAAATGTTCTGGGGGGGGAAAAAGATAAGGCTCTCAACGAGACTGCTGCAGGAAATGTAGGCAGAAATGAGCCAAAGAGCAGATCAAACCAGCTTGTAAAGCTTTGAAGCTCTGAACCCTTCCTGCATCAGCTGTTGGGAGAAAATGGAGTCGCAGTGGCAGGGAATGTAACTCAGCTGTACTAGCCTGGCACTCAGGAGGCCTCAGATTCACTCCAGAGCGTCACAAAGGAGGTTCTGTGCCTTCACACTTTTATCTAAAAACTCTTGCTGAGAAAGATCTAGAACGTCCCTTTACCCTCTGGAGTAGCAAGGCCGGCTGAGCACAGGGAGACTTACCTGGAGGTGCTCCTGGGGCACTATAACAGGCCCACACTTGGTATGCACTGCACACTCTCCAGTACAGTATCTGTGTGGATCGTTTTCTTTCCGTAGGTACTGGTTTGTCGCACATTGTCTTTGGTTTATTCATACATCAAAATTTACAGAAAAGAAAGAGAATAGTTCACAGCAATTAAAATACAGCCATGCACTTGTGGACGCCTGAAATAGATGTTCCCAGTAAGTTGGGCATTTGTATACTCGGTCCCTGATTGGTGGCTGTTTGGGGAGGTCTTGCTGGAGGAAGTATGTCACTTGGGGCACAGAGGTTCCAAAACAACTTTGTCATTCAAGTGTACTTTCTGTTTTCCAGCTTCTGAGTCCCAGATGTGAGCTCTCGGCTGCTGCCCCCCACCTGCTGCCTGCAACTTACTTCTCCACCACCATGGACCCTAACTTTCTGAATCATACATCCCAAATAAACCATGCCCTGGTCATGGTGCTTTATCACTACAATAGAAAAGTAACTAAGACACCCCTATATTACTCCATTAAGAATTACTATTTAACTAGCCAGGCAGTTCACTAAGAGACTTTAGTTTTACAGAAGTCCTTTTGACTTGGGTTATCAAATACCTCATAAAGCAAACAGCACAACCACACGGAGGAGGGAGGAGGGAGGAGGGAGGAAGAAGAAGAGAAGGGACAAGAACAGCTTATAATGAGAAGGCAGAAAAAGGGCCATTCTGTAGGTGCCTTTTGAACCCTTTTAAATAGCTTGTAGTTTAGTTTCTAAAAACACACATAATAAAATTCTACTTTAAGTTCCATACATTGTCATATTGGTAAGTGGGAAGTTCAAGGGGCTAAATGAATGGAGGTAATGATCAATGTCTAATGTCACATACCTGCTAAGTAAGATCCTGCCGGCAGGTCTTCGAACCTGAAATGTTTTCTCTAAATAAGAAATAGCTTGTGGGAAAAGTTTGTTCTAAATAAAAGAGAAAAAAAAATCTAGTTAGAACGACGGTCATGGAGTAGAGTGTGTTTAAGAAAACAAACATGGACTGTTAATGACTATAAGGACAAGCAAGAAAGCAAGGATTCTGGGATACGAACACCTATCCTAGGCCATAAGGCAGCAGAGAGAAGGAGAGAGAATCTATGAGGCAATGATGACCAGTTCTCTAGTGGAGTTTGGGAATAGAGCAGTAGGCAGAAACTTCCCCACTCACTGTACACCCTAGACAACAGATCTCAACTCTCATGACTGAGAACATTAATGAAGATGTACACTCTGACCACTAGTGATTATCTTCTGTCAAGCTCACTAAGTTCTGTGGGCCATGAGATGCTTGATATGCATGCGTGAGACTCCATAGTTAAAAATCTCATGAGGGACTGCAAGACGGCTCAGCAGGTAAAATCACGATCCTAGCTCCACTCCAGGGATCCACAATGGAAGAAGAGATCAAACTCTAAAGTTGGTTCTCTGACCTCCACCTGTGCCTGTATACGCAGTCATGTGCCTGTGAGCATGCACACACATATGCACATGAGAAAACACACGTGCGCACCCCCATGCACCTTCATGAGATGGAATCTACGTAAGAGACTCCCAGCCTGGTGAGAGGGTTCAGTGGGTAAAGGCATGTGCCAATCAACCCTTGACCCCTGATGATCCCAGTTTAATCTTGGGAAGCCTTGAGGGAAGGAGAGCACCACTTCTGAAGGCTGGCCTCTCCATGTGCACTTGCACTCATATCACACACACAGGAGTGATGGTAATAGTGCCTCTGCCTTGCCACATTGTCATGTCCACTAATCCTTAGGACAAAGAACATTCCCATCCAGAGACTGGTACTCCCCAGGTATTGCCAAAGTGTCCTTTGTAGCTTGTCCTTAGAAGGCACTGCTCCCCCAAAACTTGACAAATCAAGAAAAAAAGATGAGAAAACTGATTTAATATTAAATTATAGCAGGCAGTGGTGGTGCACACCTTTAATCTCAGCACTTGGGAGGCAGAGGCAGGTGGATTTCTGAGTTCGAGGCCAGCCTGGTCTACAGAGTGAGTTCCAGAACAGCCAGGGCTACACAGAGAAACCCTGTCTCGAAAAACAAACAAACAAACAAAAAAAAAAAAAAAAAAAAAACCAAAAAAGAGAAAAAATATTAAATTATAAAACAATAATGTCAAATACCAATGAAGTTTTGCTAAACAGATCACAAAAACACCTTTATTAAAATGAGAAATATATTTGCCACCAAAATCTTTTATTCATTCATTCACAAACCAGCCATGTATATGTGATTCTTTTCATGGAAGAATTAGCACATAATAAAATGTACCTATTTGAAGTATCCAGCTGATGAGGATTTATTTTACGTACCTTAACAAGGTATCTTTTCTCAGGGAGCAACCTGAAAATGAGGAGAAAAACATAAGAACTGCCACTCTAAAGGCTGGTGACATACCCTGGTAGCAAGGCACATGCCTAGTGGGCACAAGGCCCTGGGTTCAGTCTCTACTACCACACAGGAAAAGTATGGCTGCACTGAGTCAGAACACCGCCCCATCTGTCAGGATGATGTGTGTCAAGGGCTCTAAGTTCTACATATAAGCACACGGCTTCCAAAGTCTCAGCCTCCCTTCACAGGTATGTGAGACATTATGCTGTGCCCAAGCATGGAACTAAGCATGGCCACACACTAGCTCATTCATTCAGAAGGTCAGGCTGGAGAAGGACATGGACCGCTCTCTGAGGAGGGCATCAACTACCTCAGATCTCAGTCTGTGGTCTGGACTGTTCTCAGACTCTACCTACTGAATCACTCTGCAAACTTCTTCATTAGAGTTTATACGTGCCGTTCCTCTTATGTTTCCTTTGAGTGCTTACTGACAAGTGTCTTCCAGGTCTGCTGTGGCCACAGTCAAGTAAGGCCACATTGGTTCTCTTTAAATTACTCATGATAGGCACTTTTATTTACACCATGGCCTATGCCCTTGTAGAATGAAAGGCAATCTCAGCTCATGTCTGTGTTAGAGTTACACCAACCTTCTCTAGCTCCATCTGTGAATATTCTGTTACATAACCATGAAAATATCTTTAATATTTAGACTGACAATAAAAAAAAAAGACCACCAGGCTGAGGCAAGGAGTAAATCTGAGGCCAGCCAGGGGAACATGATGAGGTGATAGCCAGCTTGGGTGGCACAGGAAGATGTCGCAAACAAACAAACAAAAAACACACAGCAAAGGAACAGCAAACTTACTCTTCGATGCTCTGATCATAGATGGTCTTGATTCGTAAATGGCCATCAGCATCTCTCTTTGTGACATGATTTGGCTTAAGATAAACCTTATTTATTACCTAGAAGAATGAATAGTTTGAAAAAAAAAGCTATTTTAAAGGTTGATATGACATTTTTCTTTACTCAAATAGAATTTAAATATAATAATGTGTGTTCATTTAACTGCCCAATTGAGACCTAAATAAAATTAATTAGCTAAATTTTAAGTGTGACACTCCCCTAAAGGTCCCTTACCTTATATCCTACGATGTTAGTGTTCCTGAACCCCAAATGTTTCCCAAGAAAATGTTATCATCTGAGAGATAAGCATTTTGAACTTTTTAAAAAAAATGTGTTATTTATATGAGTACACTGTAGTTCTTCAGACACACCAGAAGAGGGCATCAGATCCCATTACAGATGGCTGTGAGCCACCATGTGGTTTTTCTTAGTCAGGGTTTCAATTCCTGCACAAAATATCATGAGCAAGAAGCAAGCTGGGGAGGAAAGGGTTTATTCAGCTTACACTTCCACATTGCTGTTCATCACCAAAGGAAGTCAGGACTGGAACTCAAGCAGGTCAGGAAGCAGGAGCTGATGCAGAGGCTATGGAGGGATGTTACTTTCTGGCTTGCTTCCCCTGTCTTGCTCAACTTGCTTTCTTATAGAACCCAAGACTACCAACCCAGGGATGGCACCACCCACAATGGGTCCTCCTCATCTTGATCACTAATTGAGAAAATGCCTTACAGCTGGATCTCATGGAGGCATTTCCTCAACTGAAGCTCCTTTCTCTGTGATAACTCCAGCTTGTGTCAAGCTGACACACAAAACCAGCCAGTACATGGTTGCTGGGAATTGAACTCAGGACCTCTAGAAGAGCAGTCAGTGCTCTTAACCACTGAGCCATCTCTCCAGCCCCACATTTTGAACTTATGACATGAGTAAATCGTTACAGCAACGTAGCTGCCAAAAGGCTTGGGCTTTGTGACGTCTTTGTAGTTTGTCATAGAGATTCTAGTTTTGCTGACACGAGGCTGAGCACAGCAGCTCACATCATTAATGCCAGCGCCAAGGCCAGCCAGAGTCACACAGTCAACAGACTGTCTCAAACAAGAGAAGAAAACGACAGGAGACTAAAAGTGTAAGAGTGTGTGTGAGTATGCATGTGTGTAAGTGTGTGTTTGTCAAAGTGTCTGGTGTGTGTCTGTGAGTCTGTGTGTGTGTAGGCAAACATCATCCACCTTGTTTTTGAAGACAAGGCCTCTCATGGGCTAGGGAGTTGCCCAGCAGGCTAGCCTGTTTCGCTAGTGAGTCTCAGGATTCCTCCTGTCTGCTTCTCCACGGCTAGGATTTAAGTGTGTACCTTCTACATTCAGTCAGTTTTATTTTTCCATTTTGGTTTTTCAAGACAAGGTTTCTCTGTGTAGCCCTAGATGTCCTGGAATTCACTCTGTAGACCAGGCTGGCCACGAATTCACAGCAGAGATTCACCTGCCTCTGCCCTGAGTGCTGGGATGAGAGGAGTTCACCACCACCCCATCCCCCGGCTTTATTATTTTGATCTTTTTTTTTTTTTTAACCTGAGTTCTAGGACGCCTAACTCAGGTCCTCATGCTTTAAAGGAAAGCACTTTACTAAAGGAGCTATTACCCCAGCCCTAACAGAACCTTAAGTTACTCTGTAAGGAGAGCAAAACCTGCTTGTAAGAGAATGCTCTCTCTCTCTCTCTCTCTCTCTCTCTCTCTCTCTCTCTCTCTCTCTCTCTCTCTCTCTTTTTTTAAGGTGAGGGAGAGAGGGAGAGAGAGAGGGAGGATGTTCCTGTGTAGCTCTGGCTCACTCTGTAGACCAGGCTGGCCTTAAACTCACAGAGATTTGCCTGCTGGGATTAAAAACATGCACCACCACCAGGTTTAGGGTGACCAACTTTATGTAACTCATGAAGTACAGAACAAAAAAGTTGTAGCTAAATTAATAGCGGGCTATGAATAACTCATTCTTATAACTCTAACAGCGAATAATTGCTTCCATTATTAGTTTTCTTATATTTAATATTTCTGAATATTTATATAACAAAAATGGGATTACTTATTTTGTAGAAAAACAGCTATCCTGCACACTGTTGATCTAGCAAGGCACAATGACGCAGAGTTTTCTACAGTGTGCACTGTCTACTCTCTTCTCCTGGCCAGACAGCCTGGCTGCAGTCTTCTCCTCACCTAGCAGGTGACCATGTCCTGTGCCTTTGGTTGTGCTTAGCTGTTATTTTACAATGCTGGAGACTAACCCAGAGTTTTGGGTCATACCCTCTATCAGTGAACTACAGTCCCACGCTGCATTCATTAATTTAAACATATATCAGATGTCTTCATATGCAAGGCACTGTGGCAGATACTGGGATGCAAGTATAAAATTTACATTGTCTTAAGGTTATGAAGACTGTTGAGTCCAGTAATTCCTAATAAACTGAATCGAGGTCACAGACAGAAGGCATGTAAGTCAGATCAAGGAGAGGATGTGTCATGGAAAAGGGGCTATTTGAGAAAAGTTAAGAGAAACAGAGATTATTCTCTAACTTACATACAAAACAGGCCATATACAGACTGCAGAGTCCAGAGCACAAAGCTTAGCACTAATATACAAAAGTGGAACTGCTGGCTTCTAGAAGTGGAATGGCAGCTTCACATAGATAATATACTATCAAATTTGGAGGAACCGTTTTAAACCAATACTACTTGAAGCCAAATGTGGTGGTCCACCCTATAATCCCGACACTTGGGAGATGAAGGCAGGTAGAGGTTACAGAATGAGTTCCAGGCCAGCCTGGGCTACATGAGACCCCAATTTAGAAAACAAAACAACTAAAGAATACTGCTTTGCCCGAGCTGCCCCATGTTGGGCGCCAAAAATGTTTTAGACCACTCTGTCAATGTTGGAACCTGCACTGCCAAAAGCCTTGGGGGCTAAACTGTTAGAGGCTGCACTGCCCCAAGCTGCTCCAGTCTGCCGGTCGGGGTTCAGCAAGAGAGAGAGAGTGAGGATGGACACGAAGAATGAAGACCAAACAGAGTGTGATTCAATCCTGTTTATTCTTCAGTCTCTCTTCTTCTCTCCAAGTCCCAAGTCTTGAGTTCCTAGTCTCTAGTTCCTAGTCCCTAGTGCCTCCAAGTTCCAAGTTCTTTTTCCAAGTGCTAAGTGCCTAATGTCTAATAATTCCTCTTCAGAGTTCTCTAGTCCAAGTGTCTTCTTCCTCAATGTCTAATTCCTACTCCAAGTTGTACTCCAAGTTGTACTCTCTAACCTAATTCCTAGTTCCAAGTTGTACTTCCAAGTTCCTAATAATCTGTTGCTTTCTTCTGTCTGCCTCTCACCTTTTATATGTCTCACTTCTAAGCCACACCTTTAAGTCACGCTTTTAAGTCCTGGCCTTAGGCCTTGTCTCTACATCTGATCTCTAAGCCATACCCTTAAGTCACACACCTTTAATCTCACACACCCAAGGAAAGATCCTGGGTAGCTAAAGCAAGATGTTATCAGAGTGTGCTCAGCTGTTGTAGGCTATTGTAACCAAATCTCTTGTCAAGATGGCTGCAAGGATGATAGCTGCCTTCTGTCTGCTCCCCACACTATTTGAAGGCACTAGAGGAGAAAAAGACACAGCTTGTAAGGTCTGCTCTTGAAATACAGGACCTGTGCCTCTGACTTGTAAGCCTCCCTTCTCCCTGAGGTTTTGTGCAAAAGGCAGAACGCAGAGCCTTATGGGCTTGAAGAGTACAAATGAAGAACAAACCTGAAAACCCAAGAGCAGTGAGTCAGCAAATCCTGTCTTCTGCTTCTTTTGTCTTGAAAACAAAATTCATTACTTGTCCAAATCATCCAACACTTCCTTCAGCTGAATCCACAGACAAGCATACCGACTTTATCTGGCTTTTTCTGACATCAAAGTCCTGTGTGTTTCTTAATCTTGGTACTCATCTCTTTGGAGACAAGTCATCTTTCTTAGACAAGATGGCATCATTCTTTTCTGATTTTGGCCTTATGTGGTACTTGGAAGAACTAAGTAAAGTTTAAGTAAAGTTTAAGTAAAGTTTAAGTAAAGTAAGGAAAGTTTAAGGAGTTCCTCAGACAGGAGATTTTGCAGTTGGGGCTGAAACAGATTTCTTGGACAGAAGTGAAGAAGGCATCGCGTGAAGACCTTGCCAACTTACTGTTGAAACATTATGAAGAGAAGCAAGCCTGGGATATAACCTTCAACATTTTCGAGAAGCTCAACAGGAAGGATCTCATTGAGAGGGCACAAAGAGAGATTGCTGGACACCCAAAATTATATCGTGCTCATCTGAAGGCGAAGCTGACCCATTATGGTTTCAGAGCATTCAGCATCAGTATTCAGGATTTCTTTAAGGAGAAATTCACCAAGGATGACTGTGATTATTTTGAGAATCTTCTCCTATCAATGAGAACGGAAACAGGGCCACACATGGTGTTCATGAACGGTGTTGCTGGAATTGGCAAAACACTGATATTGAAGAAGTTTATGCTTGCCGGGTCAGAAGGTCTGATGTCTCAGAACAAATTTTCCTACATCTTCTACTTCTGCTGTCAAGATATGAAGGAGTTGGAGACAGCTAGCCTGGCTGAACTGATCTCCAGAGAGTGGCCCAGTGCCTCAGCTCCCATAGAGGAGATCCTATCAAAACCTGAGAAGCTCTTATTTATCATCGACAGCTTAGAAGTGATGGAATGTGATATGGATGAGCAGGAATCTGAGCTGTGTGATAACTGCATGGAGAAGCAGCCAGTGAATGTACTGATAAGCAGTTTGCTCAGGAGGAAGATGCTCCCTGAATCTTCTTTCCTTATCGCCACTACCCCAGAGACATTTGAGAGAATTCAGGACATAATTGAGTACACAAATGTGAAAAATATAAAGGGATTCCTGGAGAACAATATTAATACATATTTCCACAGGGTGTTCCATGATAAGAACAAAGCCCAGGAAGTTTTCAGCTTGGTGAGAAAAAATGAGCAGCTGATCACTGTATGTCAGGCCCCTGTGCTCTGCTGGATGGTGATTACTTGTCTTAAAGATGAGATAGAGAAAGGAAGAGACCCCATCCCCATTTGCCGATGTACCACCTCCCTGTATACCACTCACATCTTCAAATTTGTTCACTCCCCAAAGTGCCCAATATCCAAGTAAGAAAAGCCAAGACCAACTGCAGGGCTTGTGTTCTCTGGCCGCTGAGGGCATGTGGACTGACACATTTGTGTTTAGTGAAGAGGCTCTCAGGAGAAATGGGATCATGGACTCTGACATCACCACACTGCTGGACATTGGAATGCTTGGAAAGATCAGGGAATCTGAAAATTTTTACATATTTCCCCACCCATCTGTCCAGGAGTTCTGTGCTGCCATCTTTTATCTGCTAAAGAGCCATGATGACCACCCTAGTCAGGATGTAAGAGATGTAGAGACACTCTTGTTTATGTTTCTAATGAAAGTCAAAGTACGGTGGGTTTTTTTGGGCTGTTTCGTCTTTGGCCTTTTACACAAATCAGAACAAGAAAAACTAGAGGTGTTTTTTGGCTACCAGTTGTCCCAGAGAATAAAAGACAAATTGTATCAGTGCCTGGAAACCATAAGGGGCAATGAAAATCTTCAAGAAAAAATTGATGGCATGAAATTGTTTTCCTGTCTGTTTGAGTTGGAGGATGAAGCCTTCTTAGTACAAGCAATGAACTGTATGGAAAAAATTATGTTTGTGGCCAAGGATTATTCTGATTTTATTATTGCTGCCTACTGCTTAAAACACTGTTCTACACTGAAGAGACTATCCTTTTCAACCCAACGTGTCCTGATTGAAGAACTAGAAAAAAGCTATATGGAAAATCTACTCACCTGTTGGAGTCATATGTGCTCTGTGTTCGTAAAGAGTAAAGACATACAAGTACTCCAAATAAAAGAAACTAGTTTCAACAAGCCAGCCTTTCGGGTCTTGTATGAATCTCTGATGAACCCCAGCTTCACCCTTAAAAGACTTACGGCAAATGATGTGACTTTCTTTGGTGGTGTGCGCATGTTCTTTGAGTAGATTCAGAACTGCAGTTTAGAGTACTTGAACCTCAGCCGCTCATTCTTCTCCCACAATGAGGTGAAACTGTTGTGTGAAATCTTGATCAAGGAAGAGTGCAACATAAAAGATCTGGTGGTAGCACAGTGTAACCTTTCACCTGACGACTGCAAGAACTTTGCCTTCGTCCTGATGAGCAGCAAGACCTTAAAGGATCTTAATTTGGCATCCAACTATGTTGGCCTGGGGATATCTTCACTGTGCAAGGCTTTGTGCCACCCGGACTGCATTCTGGAGAAGTGAGTGTTGGGCAACTGCTCCCTCAGTGAACAATGCTGGGACCACCTTTCTGATGTTCTTAGGCGGAACAAAACTCTGAGATATCTAGACATCAGCTTCAATGACCTGAAGGATGAAGGACTAAAGATTCTCTGTAAGTCTCTGACTCTCCCAGACTGTGTCCTGAAGTCACTAAGTATGCTATATTGTCAAATCACCTCTAGTGGCTGCCAGGACCTGGCTGAAGTCTTGAGAAACAACCAAAACCTGAAGAGCCTGCAGGTTTCACACAATAAACTAGGAGACACTGGTGTAAAGCTGCTCTGTGATGCTATAAAACATCCCAATTGCCACATAGAGAAAATTCAGTTAGAAAACTGTGAGATAACTGGTGCCAGTTGTGAGGACCTTTCTTCTGCTTTTACCCAGTGTAAGACCTTGAAGGTGTTCACCGTAGATGGGAATGCCCCTGAAGTTAATGAGCTGGTTTTCTCTGAGACGTGATAAAACAGCAAAAATGTTCCCTTCATGTATTTGGATTACAGATTACTGACTTGTTAATGAATCCCAGGCATTTCTGGTCTCTGAGAAAAGGAAACATCCTTGCTTGAGCATCGGAAGCAGTGTATAAGCAGAAGCAGAAAACAAGGGTGGACACTCTGATGCAACAACCATGGGTGTATTCTAACCTCAAACTTCTTCCAGAAGAAAGAGAAGAGGATCTTTATTTTGTCCCATTGTATAGAAAACATCATACAAGTTACCAACATTCCAATGAGATGTCATTTCTTTGTACCTCATTAAGATGTTTTCCTGCAAGATAGATGTGGCTTTTTTGTTTGCACTACAGTTTCAGACAGGGCTTTCAAAGTCATGCTAAAATGACTGCCTTATAATGACATTTTTTCCTACATCGTATTCTTTAGCACCCAATAAAGTGTTAATTAGCTTAAAAAAAAAAAAAAAAAAAAGAGTACAAATGTTCAGATCTTACAGTAACACAAGGTTATGGGGTGAAAGACTGTGGGGGAGGGGGAAGCTCACAGAGGCCATGACCCAATGAAAACTTAACAGTCATGAGACCCAGCAGAAGAATGTGATCTGTGCTGAGGGAAAAGAGCAGTGAGCAAAAACTACCTCTTCAGAACTGAATGGAAGCATCTCCCATAATGCAACTGTCATGTGCTCACAGGGCTTACCAAGAAATGAGCATGTAATAAGGTGTCGAGGAAAGCTAGCAGTAACAGAAAGAACCAAACAAGGGTGTGTGTGTGTGTGTGTGTGTGTGTGTGTGTGTGTGTCTTAAAAGAACACCAACTAAATGAAAAGCTCCCTGGAGCTGATAAAAGATGAGCAGAGCCAGAAGTGATGCTGCACTTCTACAACCCCAGCACTCTGGAAACTGAGGCAGGAAGATTTCGAATGCCAGGCTAGCCTGAGCTACACAGTGGACTAAAATCTTAAACAAAGAAGTATGAAGACAACAAAACCATCAGATAGCATTTGGAGATGTTATTCAGTGCAACTTAGAAGCCAGCTTGGGCTCCATAGTGAGTCCCAGGCTAGCCTGTGTTACAGAAAGAGACCCTGCCTCAATAAAAATAAAACAATCAGCTGAGACACAGTGTCTTGATAAAAGCTGAAGCCCTGTGTGTGTGAAAGACAGGAGCAGATGGATCAGATCACCAGCACCCTCCAACCAACCTGGGCTATATGAGACCCTGTTTCAAAAACAAAACAAAACAACGAAACCAAAACCCACAAAGCAAAAAGTCATAACAACCACTTAACATTTGTTAAACAGCATTCATAAAACAGTTTTGGAAATTACCACAAAATGATTTTTAAAGAGAGAGAGGGGGGGGGGTTTCACTGTGTAGCCCCCTGGCTGTCCTGGAACTCTATCTGTAGACCAGGCAGACCTCGAACTCAGATTCAAGTGATGGGACTAAAGGCGTGCGCCACAGCCGCCGCCGCCACTGCCACCACTACCCAACTATTAAAGCTGCTTTGATGGTGTCTCTTGGTTATTCACATATTAGTAACTATAGGACCGCCTCTGAGTGAAAGACTCAGTATAACACAAATGTCATCTCAAGGAATCTTAAAACTAAATTACACTGCAAGGCAGGTCTGAAAGCTATGTGTACCACAGAAGAGAACCTGGTAAAATGCCAGAATACAGGTCAGATAAGGCCGCCTGAGGAAATGGAAAGAACATTCTACTGGCTTTGGTAGGCAGATCTGAGTGAACGAGACTAAAAGAATTTAGACTGGGAGAGAATCGAGGTGGAAGGAGGAGCGACTTTACAGAGCTAGAGAGGATGAGATAAAGGCAGCAAAGTGATAAATCACTAGAAAACAAATCTTGAACTTTGGTCTCCTGAGTTTTCTTCCAACAGCTCTGTCTGGTTCTCCCATTAACTGCTTCTCAAGTCTTCAGATAAGTAGTTCTTGGTGTGGTGCTTAAGTAGGGAGCATCAGTATCTAGGAATCTGAATTGTAGGATGCATGCCAGAGTTCCTGAGTCAGAAAGTGGGCGAGCGGGGCCGCAATCTGTTTTAACATGCACTCCGATTATTCTGATGCTCGCCCAAGTTTGTGGTACTACTGGCTAAGCGGAATGGGAGGGGACAAGTGCTCAACTCAGCTGCTCTGCGGACCGCAGGATCTGACCGCAGGTCCGGTGGGTCCCGCAAAGGCTTTCTCCTGCAGAGCACCTGCAGTCCGCCACCCGGGACGCCACACCCTCCACGTTACTCCAGCCACCCCCTCGCCCGGCCCGCTCGCGCCCCACTTTCCCCTACCTCAGTGTCCGAAAGGACGCGATGCCGACACGGAGGCGAAGTGCCCAGGGAGACGGGAGCAGCCGCGGCGCCGGCCGGGAGCCCGCCCAGCACGAGCAGGACGCCTCGCACCCACAGGCAGCCGCCCCAGCGGCCTCGCGGCCCTGGTCCCGGGCCGCCCGCTCCTCCAGACCCAGCGGCCGCCATCTTCGGGCCGGCGTCGTTACCATGGAGTGCGACGCCTCCCCGCCCGCCCTCGCCGCGGACAGGTGGCGGGCCCTCAGCCGCCTCGCCATTGGCCTGCATCACGCCGGGTCCGGCGGAGGATGAGGGCAGCGGAGACCGCGGCGACGCGCCGAGCTGGCCAATGAGCGCCGCCGGGCAACCCACGTGAACTGAGCTGTGGGAACCCAGGGCTAGCCGGGATTAGTGGGGAGCGGATGGGCGTGGGGAGCAGCGTATTCAGGAGCAGCTGCTCCCACTCCATTCAGTAACAGGGTTATGGACCAACAGCCAGGCACTCGACCCACCCCTTAAGAGTAGTGCTGAGCCAGATCCCGCTCAGTCCATGCCAGCGCCAGCGCTTAACTACCAAAGCTAACCAACTAGGGTTATGGTACTTATGTGACAGCTTGTCTACCCACCAACCCCTAGTTGGATAGCTCCTAGCCACAAGATTGAATGAAGCCTTTGCGCAAAGCTCACGTCCCATGGCAATGTGTAAGTCATTCCTTATACCTTAAAGGAGGCTCAACCTTCTTCTGCTTAACTCAAATACCTAATTCTTCCCAACACCGACTTAACTTTGCATAACATCAACCACCAAAGCCCTCCCTCCCATTTTTAAAAGATGCAATCTTAGAATTTTAGAGCAGCACTGAAGCCCACTCCATTTCAGCTCTCGAAACTAAAATTGCACACGCCACCTGACTTCAGCTTATAGTGACTTATCAAGATACTAATACCAAACGTTTTAAAACTTAATTCCGGTAACTATCAAGACCCCTTATGACCGCCCTTTGCGCCTGTCCTGAAAACACCTAGCACTTCCACTGTGTACTTTTCAGACCGTTTCTCAGACTGCTGACATGAGACACACAAGTTGTTTTGTTGACATTTGGAGAAAAAAATTTACATTGGAATAAATCCAAGACTGACACTTCTTAGCCCTAAAAAGATTTCAATGTTAAGTAGACTAGGGGTCTAGTGAGCTAGCCTACACCTCCAAGTTGCTTTTTACAACACTCCTTTGCTTTGGAGACCACTCCCAACCAGGCAATGAGCACACATTTCTACAAGTACAACTTGCAGAAATGTCAACTGCACCTTGAACCAACCATTTTCTGGGAACCGCCTTGTGCCTTCTGGAGCTTAAGGGTCTTTCCCCCCAATATAGGCCCAGCACCATCATTTTAGTGGGAAGACTCAACCACTTCATCTCCAATAGCTCAGGCTCTACATGTAGCAGTCCAGTCTAAACTGGTTAATAAAAGGACTTGCTAGCAATCTAAATATGCCTTATTTCTAAGACATCCTCAAACTGTTTCAGAGCCCTGCATACTTTTGTAAATATGCTATTATCAATCCTGCAACTATATTAAAATGAAAGCCATTTTCAAGGGCAGTTTTCCAAGGTAGAAAAAAAATGTACTAGTCTTGACCTTTTCAGGACACATTAATAACTCTTCCACTTGACCAATCCCAAATAAACCCCCAAGACACAAAAACACACAGCCCAATTGAAGCACCATTCAAATTCTTCCCAACTACCTGCCCGAGCTTCTGGATCTGTACTATTTACCCTATGTTGCCTCACCTCACACACCCACAGCACCCAAACCAGGGCATGCTAGCCAGTCAAGTGTTTCAGTGAGTTCTACCCCAGACCTAAGATGACCTAAGTATTAAGCTTCTTTCACTAAAGATCTAGAATGGAAATCACTCTCCTATAGGAGTTATAGGTTATTCATCTAACCCTGCTATGTATGCATTAACAAACAAAACTTTTTGAGACAGGCTCTCAATACATACTCCTGGCTGGCCTGAAACTCAGAATCCGCCTGAGCGTAGCCACCTGTCTCACCCAGGAAAACATTTTGTCTAATGCATTACATAGAAGTTCCCTGCGCTCCAAAAATGCTGTGCAATCCCACCACCTCAACACAGAGAAATTCGATTTAAGACAGAGGTGAAAAAATACAAGAGCACAAATCTACTTTTATTTACTCTCCATTAGTTTAAATCCGGGATGGGTACAGCATCTGTGGAAAAAGAGAAACACAGAAACATTAGGTGAATAATAATAAATATCCTATTACCGTATTACTCATCCCAAATGCACCTGGTGATTTTATTCTAAAAAGAAGGAAGCATTTGTATAGCATCTGGCCTTTATGTTACGTAACACTCATTTTATATATGTTCATCTCTGTGTGGCACATACATTCTCAGCTGCTGTTCAATTTGAGATAAAAAAGGCTCTGACTGTCCCACAGCACCAGGGATTCTCCCTTTTCCCCTGGGCTAGGATTACAGACACTGACACTACTGCGCCTAAATTTTTTATGTAGCTGCTGGGGAAAAACTGTGCAGCAAGCACTTTACCAAACTGAGCCATCTCCCCAGCCACCACTTCTCTACCCCCGCTTTACCTAATACCAAGGATTTGGACTGCTAACTATAATCAGGCCACCAAATTATTAACCCCAGCCCCCAAAACAGCATTCAAAACAAAAACAAAAAAACACGCCGGGCGGTGGTGGCGCACACCTTTAATCCCAGCACTTGGGAGGCAGAGGCAGGTGGATTTCTGAATTCAAGGCCAGCCTGGTCTACAGAGAACTGAGTTCCAGGACAGCCAGGGCTACAAAAAGAAGCCCTGTCTCGAAAAACAAAAAACACTCAAGGGATGGTGAAATGGCTTAGTGGGCACAGACCCTTGCCACCCAGCCTGACCACATGTTTGATTTCTTGTAAATGCAACATGATAGCCCTAAAATGCAAGTCGTAGAGTTAGGTGTGGTGGCACTGACTCAACATTCCCACCATTAGAGTAAATGAACCCAAACTTAAGAAAGAACAACAAAAAATCTCAACATAGTATATCCAAGACATGGGCCAACGTCCTGAGACCTGGCATGAGCACGCTTTCCACGTACAAGATAAAGTCACTATCTACTCTGGCAGTACTGAGATGGGAGACATGACAAAGCACAACATCCCTCTGAACCCAAAACAGATATGACCCCAGATAAGCCTGGATGCACTGGCCTGAAATGCCAACTACTTATTAAGAAGACCAAGGCAGGAGGACTTAAGTTCAAGACCAGCCATGACAACTTTTTGGGGCCCTGTCACAAATTAAAATATCAACCTTGTGTACATAACAACTTCCAGGCCAACCAGGGCTACACCGTGAGACTTTGTCTGAAAGACACAAATCCGTCCAAAGTACTTCTCTTCTCCCAGGTAGCTTTAGTGACAACTGAAACTTAATTGTCATTAATTTGCACACCGCCCTCCCTCACCTGCTACAGCTCTGTATTTTTCACTAAGTTTTTCACTAAGTCACCAGTTCACAGAACTGGTTTTATGCTCTGGACTTTTACACTCTCAAGTCTTTAGAGGTAGGTAGTAAGTATCAAAAGAGGCATTTAGTTTGCCATTAATACTTACCACACGGATTCTGTGTCCAATGGCCTTTGCAGGAAGGTTGCTTCGGAATTTGGCACGAACCATGCCACTGTTTCCGTGGGCCCGAGTTACCTTGCCCCAGATCACTCTGGTTTTGTTTGGTTTGCCTCCAGGAGTCACTGTATTGCTGGTTTTTAAAAAGAAGCACAAGGTCAAACACCAACATAAATCTGACACAAATTCAGTTACTTCCTAGAAGCCGGTCTTCCACTTCTACTTTCCACACAGAACACCTTGAGAAATTGGGGGCAGGGGAATGGAACAATATTCATTCAACACTTTTTTATGTACATAAAGCCTATTTTTATAAGATTACACTACTAAAGCCAGGAGACTCTTTGTGTGCCAAAACATTAAGAGTAAATTTGTAAAGACTCAGCCACGAAGCCTCCTTGGGATAAAAGCTGAAAAATGAGGACTTGAAAGCACAGGTTATCAGAGACTGAGAAATATGGCAGGAATGGAACCACTGAGGTCTCCACTAGCCTGGAACTGAGACATGACCCTCACTCAGGTCTGCCTCCTGAATGCTGGGATTAAAGGCATCAAAGACTCATGCACATTCTCAAGACCTGACAATGTACATAAGGCACAATTTGTGTATGGCCTTATGTTCAACTCCCAGTAGGCAAAGAGGGACCAAAGAAACAACGTAGTATCCACTTTAAAACACACACACCCCACCAAAATATCTGGTTCCAGGGAATCTGACACCCTCACAGATAGACAAACAAGCGAAAAACTAGTGCCCATAAAAACTAAGTTTTCATAAAAAGTTTTCCCAAGCCAGGCAGTGGTGGCGCATGCCTTTGATCCCAGCACTTGGGAGGCAGAGGCAGGCGGATTTCTGAGTTCGAGGCCAGCCTGGTCTACAGAGTGAGTTCCAGGACAGCCAGGGCTACACAGAGAAACCCTGTCTCAAAAACAAAACAAAAGATAAGAAAAAAACAAGTTTTCCCAAATGTAACCTCAATTGTTTTAAGTCAAGGTGCAATAAATTGTTTTCTGACAGAGCAGGGGAGAATCACCTGGTTCCATACAGATGTAAGAATGGAAAGAAATTATACAATAACAAAAAACCCTGTGCTAGTAACTGTTATTTTCAGGAATTAAAATGAATCCAGATACATTGAAAAGTGTTGTATGAGCCCTTTCAAAGGAAAATGAAAGAAAGGCACCAACAGCTGCAATCTTCCTTTTTAACCATGTTAGGGACTCAACACAGGGACTTTCTACGCTTGTAATTTTTCTAAGAGCCAATGGTGTCTATATATTCAGCACCACCAACAAAAGGATCCTTCTCTAATTTCCTACCAAGTTCTTCATGGCCTCTAAGAAGACTCAACATCAATCATCAATTTTTTACTAACAACCCTACCTTTTCGGTAAGATAAAAAAAAGAGAAGCCAACAAAAATTCAAAGAGGCATGGAAACATACTTACTTTTTTGCTTTGTACACATAAGCACATCTCTTGCCTAAGTAGAACTCAGTTTCATCTCGGGCATAAACGCCTTCAATTTTAAGAAGAGCCGTGTGCTCTCTCTGGTTCCGGAGACCTCGCTTGTAGCCAGCAAAAGTAGCCTTGCACCACAGCCTAGGACACAGCAGACAGACAGCATGACTGCCCAACCACCACTTTTCATTTAACCCCCCAGCAAACCAGCGTGATTTGTTTTGTAGTAACTCCAACTATTTACAGCAGAGATCTAGTTTCCCCTCCCGAATTACATGAAACTTGGGGTTCACGTTTAGTTAACATAAAATAGAAATGAGAAGAAAGAAAAAAAAAAACAATCCTTTAATCGCGTACCTTCCAGACATGCTTGCTTTTAGAAGTCCTGTTCCCAGCAGGCCTGAAAACAAACGGGAGTTCAACTGAAAGCCACGCAGCACGTTTCCCACCTGTCACTATCTCTCGTCGCGTTTATTCTGGTAGCGCCTCAAGTCTGCGAACCTCTTACCTATGCCATGCCACCTACAGAAGCAGAGCCGGGCAAAATACTCAAACTTGTGACAGCGAGTGACAACTAACGGCTCGGGAACGTGGGCAAGCGCTAGGCGGGCGGGCGACTCGGCAAAGACTTGACTTCTAGAACCGTAAGGACCCCGGAGGCAAACTCACGCCTCAACCAGTACCCAAATCAGGTAACACACGCAAGGTCCGGTTACGCGCGGGGAAACCAGCTCATAGGGAGCACCGATCCTGGGCGAGCAAGGGCGGGCAAATGCACCCATTCACGCCTCCGGAGCCCGAGGATCAACTGAGCCCAGCGATCTCTCCTCCCCCGGCCCGGGCCTCAACCCCATCAGTCCGTCATCTCCTCCATCCCGCCCTCCATTTTCCTGGAAGCCCCAGAAGTCTCTGGCGGTCAGGTTCTCCGAGACGCACGGTTGTCTCGGTGAGGGAAAGAACTAAACACACCCCAGAAATAGGCCCCCAAAGTTCAGCAGCAGGAACTCGCCTCACCTCCACAGGCACCAAGATGGCGGAAAGAGGAAGGCAGGCCCCGCCGCGCGGCCTTGTGGGATGCACGCTCCGCCCCTCTCCACGGTTAGGCGGCCTGCATTCTGCCAGAAAGCAAAGGTCAGAGAGAGAAAGGCTCGACTCAGCCAAGCCGCGCTCAAGAACTTTACTTTTTTTTCTCCTGCTCTTTCGTCTTTGTAAGCGGCAACACGTTTTATTTAGGAACAAAGAAAGGCAAAATTGTAGTCGACTAAGAAAGAGTCAAGGGTCCTACTAAAAAAAAAAAAAAGCCTGCGCGACGCGTTGTCATAGCTACCGATTAGCTTGGTTCCCGCCTCCAGCTGGCCTGGTAGAGAGGTGAGGAAAAGTTTTCTCTTCTTCCTAGAATGGAAACTGGGATCCTATCATAGAGGAGAGAGAAGCCTGGAGCACAAAGGCAGGAGGAACGCTACTTTCTCTTTATTTGTTCTTTTCTCCCATCTTTCATCTTTCAATTAACAAACAGCGTGGTGACCCTTGCCCGTTAACCTCAGCGTTCATTCTGGAGACTGAGGTAGGAAGACCACATCACAAATTCGAGGCTAGGCTGAGTTACATACCTATGAGGCAAACCGCGGGTCCCGGTGCTTGCTTGTAATCTCAGTATTTTGGATGTGCGAGCAGGGGAGTAGAATTTAAAAGGCCATCCTCTTCTACATAGGGAATGCCAGTCAGCCTGAGCTACATGAGACCCCATCTGAAAAAAAGGGACAGGGTGTGGGGAAGTGAGAGATAGATATGTTCATTCTTCCATCCTTTGCCTGACTTGTCGGA
Source organism: Arvicanthis niloticus (assembly GCF_011762505.2). Taxonomy (NCBI): domain Eukaryota; kingdom Metazoa; phylum Chordata; class Mammalia; order Rodentia; family Muridae; genus Arvicanthis; species Arvicanthis niloticus. Next base: position 19,638,190 of record NC_047669.1, on the reverse strand, counting down.
TGAGGATAAATTTAATAGACTTAGATTTACATTTTCTAACGTGCATTAATTAAGGTGGACTGATGGGTCATTTATTCTGAGTAATTTATTGAGTGACTAACAAGAATGGTGTAGGCTGGAAGGACACTAGAGTAAACAAACTAAAACGTCTGCCCTCTTGCAGCCTACATGATGGAGCAAGGTGGGTATGTTGGCTCTTGTGTCTGTAATCCCTGCATTTAGAAGGCTGAAGTATGAGGACTGCTGTTTCAGGCCAGTAAGAGGTATATAATGTGTACAAGAATATCCTGAGCTACAAAGTAAGAAATCTCACTCCTGCCTTCCTCCCACTTCCAAGAAAACCAAAGACAACAAGCAGGTTAGACACGTGGTGAGTTAGAAGGTCAAAACTTCCTTTAAAAAAACCGTTAATGCATACGGGTGTATTCCACATGCACGTGTGTGCTTTCAGGGGTCAGAAGATGGCCTCAGACTCTAGAGCTTGACCTTACATACAACTTGTTTTTGTTGTTGTTTTGTTTTGTTTTTTAAGATAGGAACTAAGCCGGGCAGTGGTGGCGCACACCTTTAATCCCAGCACTTGGGAGGCAGAGGCAGCCGGATTTCTGAGTTCGAGGCCAGCCTGGTCTACAGAGTGAGTTCCAGGACAGCCAGGGGCTACACAGGGAAACCCTGTCTCGAAAAACCAAAAAAAAAAAAAAAAAAAAAAAAAAAAAAAAAAAATAAGAAGAAGAAGAAGAAGAAAAAGAAAAAGAAGAAGAAGACAGGGACTAGAGAAATAGCTCAATGTTTAAGAGCATATACTACTTTCAAAGAAGTCTTCAGTTTGATCCCCAGCATCTACATCAGGCATTCACAATTACCTGTAACTTCAGTGCTAGGAAATCTACTGTATGCACACAGTGCACATAGGGACAAGCAGGCACATACACATTTAAAAAAAAAAAAAAAATTAACAAGAAGGACAAGGTCTCATGTGGCTTAGGCTAGCTCCAAAGTCCCTATATTAAGCCAAGGATGACCTCGCATTCCTGATTCCTTTCCACTTTCCAAGTACCATAATTACAGACTTTGCCACCATGCTCAGCTCTGAGGAGTAATAACTTATGAAACCGATGTCCAGGTTTGATGTAGGTTTTTCTGGGGCTGGAGAGATGGCTCGGCAGTTAAGAGCACTGGCTGCTCTTCCAGAGGGCCCAGGTTCAATTCCTGGCCTCCACATGGCAGCTTACAACTGTCTGTAACTCCAGTTCCAGGGAATCTGGCACCCCTACACAGACAAACTGCAAAAAAATTAATTTAAACAAATACAGTTTTCCAAATGTAATCTCAATTGTTCTAAGTCAAGTTACAATCAATTCTGTTCTCTGACAGAACATGGCAGAATCATTTAATTCAATATAGAGGTGAGAATAATAAAAGAAATTAAAGAATCAAAAATAAATCTGTTCTCTAGTGACTATTAGTCAAAATCAGAGTACAATGACACATTCTAAAATTGTGTTGAATGTCAATTTACTGTAAGAAGAGGCGAAAGACTACCTTGAGTATAACTTGTGTTTTGGTGGACCAGTAATGGAGCCAGACACGTAAGAAGCCTGCATCCCATGAGCCTGCTTGCCTAAGGAGGAAGAGACAGACCATAGCTCTTGGGATTCTGTGATTTTTTTTTTTCTCCTACAGAAAGAACATGGGAATAAAGGAAAAAAGAGTTAGATCCCATCCAGCTGATATCAGTGTTTCTTTTCTACTTTAGGTTACTTCATTCTTGTGAAATTGTAAATCTACCCCAGAGAGCAAGGAAAAGAAGTGAGGAAGAATGGAAGGGTATGTTCCAAGTTCCAGTTTGTTTGTCCATGTACTGTGGCATTAGGTCACGTGTTGAATTCTGTGGATTATTTATCTGTAACAGTGTAACAAACTGCCCCCATCTAAAATATAAGCATCTATCTCATCATTTCAGAGTTGCTGTGGGTTGGGCATTTGGGAGCATTTAGCAAATGGTTCTGGCTTGGGGTCTGTGCCAGTTAATTCTCTCTCCTCTGTGGGACAAAATGTCAGACAGGAAGCAGTATGGGGAAGATATGAAAGGTGTTGTCGTGGCTCACACTTGGAGGGGTAGGTATGGCAGCAAGAACAGAAGGGACTGGTCACGTGCCATCCACAGTCAGGAAACAGAGAGATGAACGCTGGGGCTCAGCTCTGCTTCTCTTCCTTATTCAGTCCATGTCAGGTAAGTCTGTCTATCTCAAGTAACCTGGTCAAGTACCAAATCTGTCACGGCCATGTCTAGACGTTTATCTCCTAGGAGGTTCTCGATGCAATCAAGTAGACAAAGTTAACCAGAAGGTTGATTAGCCAGGGGCACCCTAAGTGTCCTCATGACAGATGAGGTACTTCCCTGGGAGAGAGCTTTTGAGTGAGATACAAGCAGCCATGTTATTTACCACCCTGATCTGGAAATCACACTCTTTCTCTCACCAGATCTTTGTGGTTTCCCCACTTAGTGTAAGGAAAACCACACCGGGGCATAAGGACCAGAAAGAGTTATGTGGGCCACCTTGAAGGCTGGCTAGCTTGTTCTGTCTCTCAGTATTCATGAGGCCCTAGGGATCCACATCTGAATAAGGTGCCTTCAGATAAATGTGTTAGCATAGGCAAACAGCAAGGCTCTACCAGTGAGAGTCCTTTGGCTTTGGTTGGTTTTACTGGAGGGTCTTTGGCAGAATCCCATGCACCCCCCCCCCCAGTCTTGGTCTTTTATAGAGGTTATGTTATATGACAACATGAAATTCACAGGAGCTGATCTACATGCTGTCCAGCATGGCCTTGGTAGGGGTGGGATGACATGGTTCCTGCCCCTGAGACAAGGCCAGCAGGCATGGCCTCTACGAATGTAGAGCATGCGGCTGCTGTGGGTATAAGGCTTATTTATATAATAATGTACAGATTTTCATTTTTGTCATTTGAGGAATGTCTTCCCTGGTAATGCTAATGACTGCATGATAATGAGAAACAACATGAGTCCAGGAGTTGAGGGTATGTCTATGTCTTTAGCAAAATGGTAAATGCCGGGACCTTCATTTTGAACTTGAGTTCAAAAATATATAATTCCTCAACTATATAAATAAAGTATAAGGATGCCATATACATTGCATAAGGAGCTTTACAGAGGGCAGCTGCACTGTGAGCCAACTTGTTAGATATGAAAACGATTTAGGGAGGGGTGGTTGAAGGAGGTCCCACCCAGCTATGATTTTTTTTTTTTTTTTTTTTTTTGCTTGTAAAGGTAGACAGATTCCTGAGTTCAAAGTCAGCTTGGGACAGAGAGAGTTCAGGTCTAGGTCCAGACAAGATAGAAATGGTAATTTCAGGGTGGGGTCCCACTCCGGTATTTTATTGTCTATACTTTTTTTAAGATTTCTTTTTTTCTTTTATGTATGTGAGTATACTGTATCTGTCTCCAGACACACCAGAAGAGCTCATTGGATCCCCGTTACAGATGTTGTGAGCAACCAAGTGGTTGCTGGGAATTGAACTCAGGACCTCTAGAAGAGCAGTTAGTGCCCTTAACTGCTGAACCATCTCTCCAGCCCTATTGTCTATACTTAACAGTAGCAGACAGATCTCTGAATTCTTTTGCAATGTTAAAAAAAAAAAGTGCTTGCTGTCTCTTTCTAACAATCAAGGGGTTGGGGTCATGTGATAATCAAAAGGAAACCTAGGTACTGACTGAACTGATGTGTAAATAAAAAACTGGGCTTTTGATCTGCAAGAGATGAACTATCCAGATCCAGAGAGTTTTTAAAAACAGCAAGAAAGAGCTGTCTGGAGGTCGCCAGAGAGTACAGTCTGGAAAGCTGTCTCCTGCAGAACATGGGTGGTCAGCTTGGACCCACAATTTGACTTTGAGTTTGTTTCGATGCTCTCAAACACCCCTTCTCTCAGAACCCCTCTCCAAGCCAAGGCTGGTCCTTGACAACATGCTTCCTGTGTTTTTGAGGGTAAATAATATTTCTACATTAGCCACTGATTTAACGTTTCTTTCCTCTTGGCTTTAGGGATGAGCTGGAACCTGTGGTGTCCCCTTCAGAGATTTTACAACCTGAGGTCACTATGGTGGTGACAGGAGAGCCACCTGAAGCTGAGGAAGAAGATCTAGATTATAAGGAAGAGGAAGAGAGCTCCTCAGAAGTCATAGAGACACTGTCCCTTCTAGATGTGCTGAGGGTGTCTGCAATTATGGAGGATATTATTGACCAGCTCTCTATTCTAGGCTACATCATTCCGGTTCAGTATGAAAGAAGGCAGAGCCTCAGCCAGGTGAGCACACCCGCCTCTGTCCGTCTTGTTCTCTTTCCTTTGAACTTCTCCATTATTGTACTACCTGGGTCATTCAGTTTAGCTTGGAAGCAGCACCTTTACAGCAAATAAAGGGTATCACAGTTCTTTGAGATCTGTAGCCAAAGTGGAAACAGTGACATTACAGCTTAGGGTATGTCAGTATGCTTCTGCAGTACATTGGCATTGGTCCAAAAGGCTCCGAGCTAAGTCTGTGTACATACAGCACAGACAGCTTTCAGTGTACACAGATTCTGGATTTCTGGATCAGCCAACCTCTGGTAAAAAAATATTTGGAAAAGTTTGATCTTTACTAACTATGTTAGAGTTTCCCCCATTGTCACCTTTCCCTAAACATTTCAGTTAACAATTGCACATTGTGTTCAGCATCATAAGCCATCTAGGGCCTATTTTAAATGTAGAGAGCATTCCCATAGATTGTATGCCAACACTGTAGCAGCCTTATTTAAGGGGCTCGAGTATCCAGTGATGCCCTGGAGCCTGTCCTCTGGATATTGTGGGGCTGCTGTACATACATCGAGATCACGTTTTAAGTTTTTTGTGCTAAAAGCCAACTGTACAGTGTGTGTGTGGGGGGGGTTCATCTGGACCCTATCAACACTGCTTGTGTTGCGGTAATACTTCAACACTGCTTGTGTTGGGGTAATATTTTAACACTGCTTGTGTTGGGGTAATATTTTAACACTGCTTGTGTTGGGGTAATATTTCAACGCTGCTTGTGTTGGGGTAATATTTCAACACTGCTTGTGTTGGGGTAATATTTTAACACTGCTTGTGTTGGGGTAATATTTCAGCACTGCTTGTGTTGGGGTAATATTTCAACACTGCTTGTGTTGGGGTAATATTTCAACGCTGCTTATGTTGGGGTAATATTTCAACACTGCTTGTGTTGGGGTAATATTTCAACACTGCTTGTGTTGGGGTAATATTTATTTGGGGGATTTTACTCCACCTTAGATCATTTAGTTCCCAAATAAAAGACATAAAACCTTTGTAGGGTCCATGATTCGCTGAAGAATGATACCCAGGGCTCTAATAGTATGTAAACACAAAGAGTGTTTTATTTTGCAGAAGTCCAGCGTGCTGGAGTCTCCCATTACCATTAAAGAGACAACCAAGTGAGCTTGCAGGCCTGATTTAAAGCACATTAGGGGATTCCAGAGTAGGTGACCTCTATCTAATCTGTTGGGTCCATCTCTACTGATGTGATGGTTTGTATATGCTTGGGCCAGGAAGTGGCACTGTTAGGAGGTGTGGCCTTGTTGGAGTAGGTTTGTCACAGTGGGCATGGGCTATAATACCCTCATCCTAGCTGCCTGGAAGCCAGTATTCTGCCAGCAGCCTACAGATGAAGATGTAGAACTCTCAGTTTTTCCTGCACCATGCCTGCCTGGATGATAATGGACTGAACCTCTGAACCTGTAAGCCAGCCTCAATTACAAGACTTGCCTTGGTCATGGTGTCTGTTCACAGCAGTAAAACCCTAAGACAACTGACTTTCCATTACCAGGGTGTGGGGGCTGGTAACTTGCTGGGGAGTCTGGAAACTGTTGCTGAGGAAGTAGCTGAGGAAGTCTGGAAACTGCTGCTGACCTTGCCGCAGGCTGGGTGGCAGGGCAGCTTCTGAGGCCTGGACTTGCCTGAAATTGCCCAGATCTTGGAAACAGAAATTTAGGCCTAGTCTCCTTAACTGCCAATTTGAAACCTGTCTTGAAATCAGCCTAGCCTTCTCACCTTCAAATTTATAATAAGCCTTAAAGTATTAGAGTATTAGAGCTGGGCAGATATCAACCCGGTAAGCCATGTTGTCTACTTCCCTGCCAATAACCCTCAGATATCAATTGCCGTGTTACATCTGGCCACTCCCACAAGCTGTCGATCATGGCCATATGCTCACGATCCTCCTACCTCTGTAGGCTGCTGGCAGAATACTGGCTTTCAGGCAGCTAGGATGAGGGCATTATAACCCATGCCCACTGTGACACACCTACTCCAACAAGGACCCTGGGTATCATTCTTTAGTGAATCATGGACCCTTACAAAGGTTTTATGTCTTTTGTTTGTGAACTAAATGATCTAAGGTGGGGTAAAATCTCCCAAGTAAATATTACCCCAACACAAGCAGTGTTGATCCTCTCTCCTTCCCCTCATGGTTCCTGCCTCAGACATCAAGCCTGGGAACTGAAGCCCCACCTACCTCTACCTCTCTTTTGCCCAGCTACAGGCTGTAGGCATCTTTATTGACCAATCATGGATAACTTGGGGGCAAGGTTTATACAACAAAAGTTGGTATATTTGAGGATCCATTCATCTTGGAACAACAAGACCTTGGGGTATAAAATTTAATATATGAATAAACCAGACCAACCCCCTACAGCTTTAATTAAAAAAAAAAATAACTGGCCGGGCGGTGGTGGCGCATGCCTTTAATCCCAGCACTTGGGAGGCAGAGGCAGGTGGATTTCTGAGTTCGAGGCCAGCCTGGTCTACAGAGTGAGTTCCAGGACAGCCAGGGCTACACAGAGAAACCCTGTCTCAAAAAACCAAAAAAAAAAAAAAAAAAAAGAAAATGTAATTAATGACATGGTAAGGTTTCCAAATATTCACAAAAGCAGGCTGCAACATATTCAACAACAAAAACAGTTATAAACAGTTTTGTTTTTTTGGTTTTTGGTTTTTGGAGACAGGGTTTCTCTGTGTAGCCCTGGCTGTCCTGGAACTCACTCTGTAGACCAGGCTGGCCTCGAACTCAGAAATCCACCTGCCTCTGCCTCCCAAGTGCTGGGATTAAAGGCGTGCGCCACCACTGCCCGGCATTAATTACATTTTCAATGATGACTTCTGGGCATCTTTGAGCTCATGTCTATAGTATTAGCACTGAGGATGCAGAGACAAGATTTCAGTGATTTTGAGGACAGCCTGCTCTACATAGAAAATTCCAGGACAGACTGGTGAGATGGCTTAGTGAGTTTAAGACAGCAGTCTGTAGCTCATGGCCTCTGTTGCCTGGCAAAAGGTTTATGCAAAGCTTAATGATCTGAGTCTGATTCCTGGAATCCACAGTTGGAAGAAGGAAACTTTTTCACAGTCTTATTCTGGTTTATAATAGTGATCTTTCAGCTACAAAATTTTCTGGCATAATAGAAGCCCTCTTTATAATATCTTTTTCTTAAAATGATTCATCAGTATTTTGACTTATTTGTGTGTGTACCTGTGTGTGTGCGTTTGTGTGCAGGTGCATGTATTCTCTCATAGGTGAGATCTGAATTTATATGTACATACACACTTACCCAGGACATGAAAGTGGAAGAAACCATGTTAGGGAGAAGGGAGTCTGGGCGCTGGGGACAAGAAAGTCTAATAATAGAAGCAGAATTAAAATATCAAGTTTTCACTTATATTTCCATGCCCCCTCCTTGTACAATTTCTAAAGTAGTAACTTTATTTTGCCGATGGGAAAAATGGAGGCATAGAAATTTTAAATGATTATCTAAGGTCAAGCTTTGGCTAGCCAGCCAAGCTTCCAGGATCTTCCTGTCTCCACCTTCCCAGAACTGGAATCACAGGCTACTCATGGTTAGCAAGAAACAGGGCCAGAGTTCAGATATAGAAGCTGGCTTTATGGTTCCAATATGTAATCACTGTCAATACAAACCACAGGTTAAGTAAGAATCATCAGTTGGAAGACACATGCTGTCTTATAGTTTCTTGGTACTTGAATTTAGGTCTGGAAAATATTTTGGCTTTTGCTTTATGGCCCTCAAGATCTAAACCAAATCGCTAAATCTGACACTGCCTTTCACTTTTTAGTGCAATCCTCCTTTTATCCTGTATAGTTTTTAGGTTGGTTTGTTGTTTAGTCTGTCTCACTGTGTTGCCCAGGCTGGCATCAAACTCACATTATCTCTTCACCTAGCTCAGCTTCCATAGGACCTGATACCACAAGTACATGCCACTGTGTTCTCTGTGTGTTTCAGAGTCATGTTCGATGAGCATTTGACTTTCTGATGTATCCTACACATTGTTCCAAGCAATGATGCTATACAGATGACCATGTTTGTGAACAAGACTCATCTTGATTCTGGAAAGCATTTGGGAGGAGAGAAAATGAAGGAGTAGGTTTTAGCTCTGGTCTGACAAGCCCACACACAAGGCCTCGTGTTCCATTCCTAGTCTAGAAAGAAAACTGTGAAAATAGAAAGGAGAGGGAAAGAAAAGCAAATGGAGAATTTATTTAAAGTGAAGCCAGGCAGTGATGGCATACATTTAAAACCAACACCTGAGAGGCAAAGGCAGATCTCTAATTTCAAGTATGGCCTGGTCTATGGAGTGAGTTCCAGGACAGCCAGAGCTACAGAGACACTGTGTCCAAAAAAACTACCAAAAGAAAAAGTTTGAACTGATGTCTGTATGACACTATCCTCTCAAGGAATGCATGATGTCATATTGATATTTTATACTTACAATATGGGAGATGGTTACAGCAAAGACATTTTATAAGTAACTATGGGATTCAGCTTGTTTGTTTTTATTTGTTGTTTATTTTTGAATGTGTAGTAGTCTTGAACAGGTTCTCATTTAGCCTGGGCTGGCCTGAAATTTAATAATGCTGCCAAGGATGACCCCAAACACCTGATGCCCCTCCACCTCCCACGTGCTGGAAATGAAAGTCTTGGCCATCTTCCTCATGGCTTTTATGTTTTGTGAGGCTGGGGCTTGAGTCTAGGGCCTTCCACATGTTACGGATGTATTCTACCATTGACCTACACCCTTAAGTCCAAGTTTTAACTTAGATATTTGTCTTAAGGTTTACCAAGTGGCAAATTAGGAGATGATAGAGAAATACATAAAGACAGGAAGCCAAGAAATAGCAGGACAGGTGGCTTGATGGTCTGAGGAAAGGGTCTGGTGTTTTGGAGTATGGAGTGTAGTTGGAGAAAAGCATTGAAAACAGTCCTCTTAGAACGTTGTCTCTTCACGTTAAAGTGATCTTCTTGGCTTTTATTTATATATTTTTAAAGATTTATTTATTTTATGTGAGTACACTGTCACTGTCTTCAGACACACCAGAGAGGGCATCAGATCCCATTACAGGTGGTTGTGAGCCACCATGTGGTTGCTGGGAATTGAACTCAGGACCTCTGGAAGAGCAGTCAGTGCTCTTAACTGTTGAGCCATCTCCAACTCTTGGCTTTTATTTTCAAGATTTTTTTATGTGTATGAATGTATTGCCTACATGTATTTCTGTGCATCATGTGCATACATGGGGCCCACAGAGTCCAAAGACGGTGTTGGAGCCTCTGGAACGGGAGTTACAGTTGCTTGTGAACATGGGTGCTGGGGATCGAACTGAAGTTCTCATCAAGAACAGGTGCTCTTAAGCATGGAGCCATCTCTTCAGCCCCTAAAACAATATCTTTGACCTTTATTTTTAGAAAGCCAGCCATGAAGCTATGGTTCCCAACACACCAAAAATATCTACTTCGTTTTTAACTAAAGAAAAATCTTCAATTAACCTGGTGACAGAAAACAAACAAAGAGGGCAGGAAATCACCTTTAAAAAACCTACAAAGCAGACCACGATGACGCTGGAGACGCTGAAGAAAATTCAGAATGACAGGTAAGGGAGAACAGACGTGGGGACAGGAAAGATGTGTGAGGTAAGGAAGGTGCAAAGGGGGCTGCCAGCTCTGTGGTTTAATAATGTGTTGAGTGACTACAGTAATAGGGTCACCCAATGGTCCCTCAGAGGCAGAGTGGTACAGTTTAAAACATGGTGGCTCCATTATGTTGGACACATTAATGAGCCTTTGTTTCTGCATTTCCTCCTACTCTCCCCCTCCTTCTTTCCTCCTTCCCCTCCTTTTCCCTCCCTCTTTCTCCTTCTCCTCCCCCTTTTCTCTCCCTCCCTCCCTTCTTTCCTTCCCATTCTTTCTCAGAGTTTCTAGTCTTGGCTGATCTGGAACTGTGTAGACCAGGCTGGCCTCAAACTCCTGGCTCCCAGCTCTGCCTCCTGAGTGCTGGGTTACAGGTCTGCACCACCTCATCCTTTTTCTTTTTTGTGGTACTAGAAACTTCTCTCTCCCTCCCTCCCTCCCTCTGCCCCTCTTTCCTTTTCAAGACAGGGTTTCTCTGTCTCAAGACAGGTTTCTCCTGGCTGTCCTGGAACTCACCCTGTAGTCCAGGAACTCATGGAGATCTTTCAGCCTCTGCCTCCTAAATGCTGGAATTAAAGGTGTGTGTCACAATGCCCAGCTAGCTCCTGGTTTTCTTAATTTAAAAAAAAATAGGAAAGGAAAGGATAAAAACCTAATAATTAAAAAAATTTTAAATTATGGTATACTTTTTAAAAAAAAAGATTGATTTATTTATTTCATGTTTGTTGGTACACTGTCACTGTCTTCAGACACACCAGAAGTGGGCATTGTATTCCATTACAGATGGTTATGAGCCACCATGTGGTTGCTGGGAATTGAACTCAGGACCTCTGGAAGAGCAGCCAGTGCTCTTAACGGCTGAGCCATCTCTCCAGCCTTCTTAAATGCAGAATTATATAATGAGATGATAATTTTGTGTGGAACTGACAAATAGTTGTGTATTTTCTTTCTTCTTTCTTTTTTTTCTAAAATAAGGTCTCATGTAGCCCAGGCTGTCCTCAAGCTTACCGCATAGCTGAGGGTCCTTGACTCTTGCCTACACCTTACAAGTGCTAGGATTATAGGTATGTAACCATAACTCAGTATGCTTGTTTTTGAGGGTTCTTAAAAATGATTTTATTAGCATATACTAATTTTACATAAAGGGTCCCATTACGATGTTTTAATACATGTCTGTAGAATGTATTTTCATCACATTTATCACCATATCCCGACTTCCTCCCACGCCCCCTTTTCCTAGCTGTACGTCCCATTGGGCAAGAGTAAGACCATGACCACAATTTTTTGTTTTGTTTGTTTGTTTGGGTTTTCAAGACAGGGTTTCTCTGTGTAGCCCTGGCTGTCCTGGAGCTCACTCTGTAGACCAGGCTGGCCTTGAACTCAGAAATCCGCCTGCCTCCGCCTCCCAAGTGCTGGGATTAGAGGCGTGCACCACCACTGTCTGGCTATGACCACAATTTTTAAACCAAATTTAGAGCAAGCTTTATTAAATATTGGCCAGGATGATGGATACTAGCCAGGTCCATACCCAGGACTCTAAAAATGGCACCAAATTATGTTAGTCAGATGCTTCTGAAGGCAATACCCACAAGGCAATGCACGTCCCACCTTTGTCCAATTAAAAGGGACAAGCACACATCCTGGTATGCTTCCTGCCTATATACTCCCCCTACATGTGATCAAGCACATCCTTCACAGTTTGGGCAACCAACCTTGTTTACAGAAGTGAAATTACAGTGTGTAGCTTGTATCTTACAAGAACAACAGCCCCCAGCACTTCAGGAAGTTATCCACCCTTGGGCAAGTGGGGCTTACAGGTCAGAGGCATTTTTGTTTTATAGCTCTCTTAAGCACAGAATTTAAACTTAAAACATATCTTTAGTCTTTACATAGCCAGCTCCCAATTCTACTCTCATGCTTTTTTTCTGTTTCTAATTAGGGGTGATTACATGAGTATGGACGAGGGCTTGTTTACAGAAACATGGGTATCTCACACACAGCCGTACCCCTGAAGAAAACTCTCCCTCTTCTCAAGCAAACACTTGAAGGGATGGGGGTGGTAGAGCATGGGCTGGATGTGTCTGTGAGTCCACTCCACTCTATGACTTTTGTTTATGGGTCCAGTCTGATCCCACTAGTCCCAGCTGCTGAGAGTCTCAGAGTGCAAAGGTCATGTCCTGGTTGGAGGACAGCATTCCACAGCACTGAACCCCTTTCTCTGCCCTCACATTCTTTCTGTCCTCTTCTTCTGAGATGTTTCCTGAGCCTTGGCAAAGAGTGATGTAGATATCCTGATAGATCTAGCACTCAGTAGCCATACATCCTCTGCACTTTGACCACTTAGGAGCCTCTGCAATTAACAGCTGGTCCCTCAACAAGAAGCTACATTAGCACTGATCTGTGGGCACAGAAAGAGCCGGAAGGCAGTTTGACAGATACATGGAAACTTTCTTTTTTTCTTATTTTTGATGTGTGATATGCACATATCTATGCCTATTTTTGCATATGTAGACATGTATGTGGGTAGAGTACATACACACATGTATATGTGTGCATGTAGAGGCCTAAGAGTGATGTTGAGGCTCTGTTGCAGGACATTGATCTCATTGTGTTAAAACCTAGGTAGCCATTACCTTTCTGACATTACTGTAGCCATTTTGTTTTATGCCTGTAGCCAGCCATCTTACATTGTTATAGAGAACTTTTCTAATGACTGAGTTCACCATCAACTACATATCCTGTTAAGTTCTATACTTTGGTGTTCTTGGAAATTCCTTAGACCCTCGCCCTCCTTTAGAGCCAATCACAGTAAAGGTCAGTTAGAAGTGCTTTGTATCGTTCGCTACAATACGCTTAGACCAGAACCAACCACAGCAACCTCCCAGCAGCATCTCCTGCACTGATGAATGAGCTTTTATGGTTGCCAGGAGCTTCTGTGGGTTTGCCTTTATAAAATGCTCTTGGGAAACAGTTGGGGTTGCAGTCTCAGCTCCCGATTCTGACCTGTGTCCCTGATCTATCAGTCCCGAGAGGTGTGTGTTCAATAAACTGTCCTGTTTGACTGAGATTTGTGGGCATGATTCCTGGGCCACAACAATTGTGAACCCCAAGATTGTGAACTAGAAAATAACCCAAGAGCTTTCTGTAAACAAGAGCTAAATAAAGTCAGTGATGGGTCAAGAGGTAGAGCAAGCAACCAGTTGACAGGGAGTGAACATAAGAAAACCCAGGAAAAAGAAGGAGGGCCTTTGAGTTGAAGGGTATTTACGACAGTATGGAGAAGGAGAAGGAGGTCTTTCCTTGTGCGTTGTCAGTGGAGTAGGAAGGTCAGCTCCCTACTTTTTTTGCCTCTCTGGGCTAGCAGGCTTCCATCACAGTGTCTGGCTCCTGAGTCTTCAAAGGCTGTCTTCACTCACTCTTCTACTTTATTCATTGAGACAGTCTTTCAGTCAAACTAGAACTTGTGGTTGGTTACCTAGCCAGCTTGATCCAGAGGGATCCCTGTACAGCCTTCCTTCCAAGAACTAGGATTACAAGCAGGTCACCACACCCACCTTGCATTATGTAGTTTCTGGGATCTGAACTCTAGTCTTGTCATTTGTACAGTAAGCACTCTATCCATTGAGCCATCTCCCAAGCCCCTGATTCTTTTTTGAGACAAGGTCTGTGTAGCCTAGGCTGGCATAGAAGCTGCTATGTAGTCCAGGGTGGCCTTAAACTATGGTGGTCCTGCAGACTCCCCAACTGCTGGGATTATAGGTGTGGGCCAACATGCCCAGCACCTTCTAGTTTTTAACTAGTGTGACTTTTGCAACTCTTTGTTTTAAGACAGGGCTTCTATGTGTAGCCCTGACTATTCTGGCACTCACTCTATAGACCAGGCTAGCCTAGAACTCACAGAGATCCAACTGCCTCTAACTCACCAGCGCTAGGATTAACGGTGTGCACTAGCTGGACTTCTGCAACTCTTTAAGGAGGTAGGGCAGTATGCCTTACAAGACTATTTGTTTTGTTCCTTGGCAGGCAATATTTCAGTGATGTGATTGCAAATGCCATGATGGAGATGCAAGAGTCTGGCTCTTTCTCCAGTCTCCTGGAAGCCTTGGGCAAAGAAAGAGGCAGCAAAATGAACTTCCATGATGTCATCACAAGGTCAGGGTGGTGATAGACTCAAGTGCTTTGTGATTCTCTATTTAGATGCTCTCACTGCTATGTAGGCAGTTCTTAGAAGTAGTAGCTGATACTATAGGCATGTGCTAAACATCTTTGTCTGCTTTGCAATATTTCTTTTCTCACATGTATGTGTATGTATGGTGCGCAAGTGTGTGCATGCTTACGTGTGAGGGGACACATGTATGTGTGTATGTAGGCCTGAGGCTGACACTGGGAGTCTTTCTTGAGTGTGTCCCAACTTATTCTTTGAGATAGAATCTCTCAGTTGAACCGAGAACTCACCTAGACAGCTCGTATGGCTACCTAGCTTGTTCTGGGGATAGCCTATCTCTGCCTTCAGAGTGCAGGTATGGTTCTGTCAATCTGAACTCTGGTCCTCACACTTATGTGGCAAATACTTTAGCCACCAAGCAAGCTCCTCAGCTCTGCAAATTTTTATGTGTGCATTTGTGTGTGAGTGTAGGCATGTGTGTGCCACAGTATTCACATGTGGAGGACTGAGGACAATGTCAGGTGTTGACTCTTGCCTTCTATCTTGATTGAATGGAGACAGGGTCTGTTGTTTTGTTTCTGTGACTGCCTCTGAGGATTCCCTTGTATCTGGCTCTCACCTCATTGTACAGTGGGTTACAGGGGGATGCTACTGCACCTGGCTTTATGTGGGTTTTGTGTCTCCAAACTCAGGACCACACTTCCTAGTCAGCACTTTACCCACTGAGCCATCTCGCCAGGCTCTGCTTTTTACTTTACGATAGTATAAAACTTACCAGAAGTCCTAGATTTCCCAAGCATCAACATGTACATTCATTCATTTCTCACTGGAAGTCAGACTCTTGGGTTCTGAGCTCCCGCGTATTCCTGGCTTGGATGGGGCAATCATTCAGATATCCTTGATTACTTGAATCCACATTATATTAAGAACACCATAGCTAGGTATGTAGTACAGGATTGTAATCCCAGATACTCTGGAAGCTGAAGCAGGGGGATTGCAAGTTAGAGGCCAGCATGGGTAAGTTATGAGATGTAAAAAATTAACAGGGAGTCAATGCTGGGGGGCAGTCAGTGGGAGAGGGATCACCTGGTACCCAGAACCTGGGCTCTACCTCTTGTACTATAATGACAGGGAAGATACTGTTCCTCTGCTGGTTGTTGTTCTCAAGAAGGATCAGACTGAAATCCTTGGTCAGTGTCCTTGGCTGCGGTGTAGCTAGCAGGGAGCACTGTAAACCCATTAGGCTCTAAGTTTGATCCACAGCGCTGCAAACAAACAACACAGTAACAAGCAAAAAGCTGGGTGCATAACAGCGGACAGTTTCCTTCCCAGGAATGTTTAGCACGATCCAAAGATATTCAAGATAGGGTAGGGACGCAGCTCAGCGGTAGAACACTTCATTAGCATGTGTGACAGAAAAAAATATTCAGTCAGGATGTTGAGGCAGGAGGAGTTTTAGTTGGAGTCCAGCCCAGGCTACATAGTGAGACCTTGTCCCAGATATAAAAACAAGGGACTGGAGAGATAGCTCGGCAGTTAGGAGTACTGGCTGCTTTTCCAGGGCACCCAGGTTTGATTCCCAGCACTCACATTGGTGGCTTACAGCTGTGTATAACTCCAGTTTCAGAGGCTCTGTCTCCTGACGTCCGTCTGCTCCTGCCTGCACATGGTGTACACACATACACTCAGGCATCCATACTACATATAAAATCAAGTAAAAAAAAAAAAAAACAAAGCAAACATGTATTAGGTCATTGCTGCATGTGAAATGCTCCTGGCATGTGCTAACTGCCTGGTAACAACAGCTCCTGTTAGAGATCTAGGTCTACCCTCACTGGCAGGCCAGGCAGATAGCTGCACTTGCTGTAGATACCGTTAAATAGCATTTATGAGAGAGAAGGCATTGTGTTGACCTGACCCGAACTCCTATACTAGTCTTCAAAAGGCCAGACCAGGATGGCTGTGTGCCACATAATTAAGCCAAATCTTTTAAAAGGTCAATTTTCTAAAAGCCAGGAAATTTACAACAGCCATCCAGAGAGTCCAGTGAGCAGAGCTGTCATAACTGACAAGGCTGTTCTGTCTAAAGGGGCCCTTTAAGGAAAGTCATTTTGAGATGGTCAGTCTGCCTTTTATTCCCAGTTTCTGCTGGTTTGGCTGATTTCTGCCTAAAACTACTTCCTATGCTGACCTCATCTGGCTTTCTCTAGTTCACAGCTCTCCACCTTGTGAATCTGTCTCTGTTCCCTAGATGGTCAATGCATCAGGACGCTTCACAGATGAGGTGATGCCCTTTATGATGTGGATGGAGTAAAAGACAATTGGACATTGAAGCTAAATTTGCTGAAGGTTTATTTTTTGACAATTACAAGTGAATTCTGATTGGGCCTCACTTCTTTTAAATTGTTAGATCTTTAAAGAGCAATTTTAAATTTACTAAAATATTGAGAAGAAAATTGAGAGTTAATGTGTCATGTCTTAGTACCTCTGTGCTGCTGTAATAAGACTGGGAAATTTAAAAAGAAAAGTGTAGCTGAGAGGTGGTGGTGCACACCTTTAATCCCAGTGCTTGGGAGACAGAGGCAGGTGGATCTCTGTGAGTTGGACACCAGCCTGGTGTATAGAGCAAGTGCCAGGATAGCCAGGGCTATACAGAGAAACCCTGTCTTAAAAACAAACCAGAACAAACAGACAAAAAATAAGAAAAGTGTATTTATCATGTCACTTTCTGTCTTGTTTTTATTCTAATCTGATTTCCTTAGCTTTATCTTTTAACCCATGTCATTTAAAAAATGTTTATGCTGCCAGGCATGGCAGCCTATGCCTGTGACTCTGGAACTGGGAGGCTGAGCTATGAGGGTTGCTGGGAGTTAAGTCCAGCCTGGGCTACAGAGTAAGTTCCAGGTCAGCCTGGGCTAAAATGAGTCCCTGTCCAGGCAGTAGTGGGGCGTTTATACTAGCATTATGCATCTTTCTTGTCCCTAGTACATTTTAAAGCATCCTTATTTCATACGTCTGATATGCTCTGTGTGTGTGTGTGTGTGTGTGTGTGTGTGTGTGTGTGTGTGTGAGAGAGAGAGAGAGAGAGAGAGAGAGAGAGAGAGAGAGAGACAGAGACAGAGACAGAGACAGAGACAGAGACAGAGAGTATGAACGGAGCCTAGAGCCCTGCACCCTAGGTAAACACTCAACTTCTGAGCCATCCTCTATTCCTTCTTGGTTCTTTTTGAGGCCAGGTCCCTCAAAGTCACCTGGGCTAACCTTGAACTCACTCTGTAGCCTAGGGAGCCCTTGGATTTGCAATCTTCTTGTTTCTGTTTCCTGAGGAACTGCAGTTGATTATTCTGGCCTATGTCACTGGGCCCTGCTAGTGTCTTCTCATATCAATGAGGGCATTAACTGTAGCTATGCCCCTAGCTGCACTGCTTCCAGATAACCAGGTTCTACCAAGTCAGTTGCAGTCCAGCTCTCTCATGCTTTATTTTGGCTTGTGATGTATCCCTCATTCTGTCTGTTTTCTGAGATACTTCCCTCCACCCCTCAGCCTGTTTCCCTCTCTGCCCCTGCCTCCTGTATGCTACCACCACCTGGCTTGTTCCCTTATTTTTAGTGTGGCCTTGTTCTGTACTTTCTTTTGTATTGCTATTCCAACTCCAGATGCCTGGTCCACTTTTCCAGGAGTGGGGTGTTGGGGAACCTAGCAAAAGCCATTAACTGTGTGCAGAAAGGCAGCCTGCGATCATAATGGCAGAAGGATCTCAAAAGGGTATCCTGCCCTGTTTTATTTTTTTTTCACAGAAATTTATTTTGTGTGCTGGTGTTTGTGTGTGTACACATGAGTCACATGTGGAAGTCAGAGGACAGTAGTTGGTTCTTTCCTTCACCATGTGGGTCTGAGGGATTTAATGCAGGTAGTCAGGCATGGTAGCCAGCACCTTCACCTACCTGCTGGGCCATTCTGCTTGTCCCCAACCTGTCCGTTTATCAGACTTTTAATTACTGTTGTTATTGTTTTTAAAGCAGTGTTTCATGTGGTCCAGGCTGGCCTTGAACTTGCCTAGTAACCTAGGCTGGTCTCAAGTTCCTCGTCTTCCTGCCTCTACATACCAAGTACTAAGATTATAGGGGAGGCAATGCCAATTCTGGCTTAAGAATCTGACTTTTTTTTCTTGTTACATTCTGTTTGTTTATTGATTGAATGATTTTGTGGTTGTGTACACTGATGTGTGCTAATGTGCACATTTAGAGGTCAGAGAACAACCTATGGGAATCGGTTCTCGCCTTCCACCATGTAGTTCTGGGGTTCTGAATTAGGTTGTCAGCCTTGGCCGCAAGCACCTTTGTCCACTGAGCCATTGCATGTGCCCAATAACCTATTTGTTTTTTAAAGACTTATTTTTCATTATTTAAAAATTATGACTATATGCATATAGTGTGTTGTGTATAGGTACCTGCAAAGTTCTGAAGAGGGTGTTAGATCCTTGGTAGCTAGAGTTATTGGCAGCTATGAGCTGCCCAGCATGGATGCTGGGAGTCAAACTCAAGTTCTCTGATCTTGACTCTTAAGCTATCTCTCCTGCCTAGAACCTGCTTTTTAATTGTTCAGTGGAACCTAACACTTGAGAAGTCCTGCTCATTTTTTCCCATTATTTATTCACTTTCCGTCCCGGCTGTGCCCCCCAGTTCCTCCCCCCATACCCCTCTTGTCTATTCCTTTGAGAAAGTGAAACCCCCCATATCCCTCCTGTATCCTCTCCCTTTATCCCCCCACCTACACACACACACACACACACACACACACACACACACACACACACACACACAGAGTCTCTGCAGGGCTAGGCACATCCTCTCCCACTGAGGCCAGACAAGGCAGCCAGGCCAGGGGAACAGATTCCACATACAGGCAACAGCTTTAGGGACAGCTCCCGCTCCAGTTGCTAGGGGACCCTCATGAAGACTGAGCTGCACATCTGCTATATATGTGCAGGGTGGGAGGGTGGAGACGCTAGGGAACAGCCCTCTTCTTACTGTTCTCACTTCTTTTAGGGAGGAAAAAGGAAGAAAACAGATAAAATCTCTTCAAAAACAGTTAATTGATGTCAAAAGGGAGCGTCAAATGCAAGTACAGGTAAGAGGAGCTAAGCCACTCCATGGAGTCTCTCTCACAGAGTTAGTTATGTAGGCCACTGCGTCTGCTGGGGTGCCTTTATGGGAGAGAGGATGATGCCTGGGTGCTGGCACCCATCTTTAATCCTGGCATTTAGCAGGCAGAGGCAGGAGGATGTCTGGGTTTTAGGCCAGCCAGGGCTACATGAAGAGATCCTGAAGGAGAGTGATGGGTGGGGGGGGGGGGAAGAGAAGAGAAAGAAAAAGGTACAGTGTGTCTAAGTAAAACTGGGGGCAGTCCCTTGGGGGTTCTGGTCTGCTGTTACCTTCCTAACTGTACAGACTTCACACACATTTTCTTTCCTGAAAAATCCTATCATAATCTTAAAATTCTTGATTTTCTAATGACTACAGAAGTTGGAATCAGGTTTCGTTTGTTGTATGCGCCTCACACCCCACCCAGGCCACAGTGCTGGTGTGGCTAGATAGAAATGTTACTCAGATATGAACTACAGAGGCATAAATATGTTTGGTCTCCTGTAGCTCAGGCTGGCTTGAACTGGCTTAGTAGCCAAGGATGACCCTGACCTCCTATACTGCTTCCACATCCTACGTGCTGGAATCAGGGCATCCGGGGAGTGCACCCTCACACCTCAGTCAGGACTGTTTGCTGTAAGTGTGACTTCCATTCCTTCAGGCGACTGCTTTCCTGTTTTCCTCTTGCCATGCAACTAAAGTGGCCACCTGACATTGTGCCAGACAAGTTACAACCTTTCCTCGCTTCCAATTCCAGATCTCGAAGCCCATGGTCCCGCCAGGCCGGCTGTGGGAACTATTGCTAACATTTCTTTGGCTCACTTCTATGGCAGCCACCAGGGCCTCAGGAAAGGGATGATTTCTGGTGTCTTCTCTGGATCCAATAATATGTTCAGACCACGTCTGAAGGGAGTGGGGGCTTTGGGTAAATCAAGTGGAGATGCAGATTTTCTTTCAGTTTCTGAATGTATCCTGGTCTTTGTTGACCAGGGACTCTAGCACAAACTTTGCCCCTTTCTTTTTATTGAAAGATTTCTTGCCTTCATTTTTCATGAATTGGCTTACTTGTCTTTCGGGTGTCAGGATAACTGGGTCTCCTCAGATGGACCTTCTTAGACCCTGTGCTAACAGAAGTCACCCTTACTGTTTCCCCCAGAGCCTCCTGCCTTCTCTCCCACAACCTGTTCTCTGTCTACTGCTATTGAAGAATCGCCTTTTTAATGCGTGAGTTTTGAGAGCTTAAAATTGTGAAGCATTAGTAATCCTCAGAGGTCTGTTCTAGCACGTCTCAGTGACTCACTGTGGTGTCAACTTGACACATGCTAGGTTTTGTCACCTGGGAGAACTTCAATTGAGTTGTTTCCATCAGCTTGGCCTGTGAGTGTGTGTCTGTCTGTGGGGCGTTTTCTGGATTAATGATTGATGTAAGGGGACCCAGCCCACTGTGGGAGATGTCACCCTGGGTGGTCTTGGGTTGTCTAAGAAAGCAGGCTGAGCAAGCTAGTAAGCAGCACTCCTCCATGGCTTCTGCTTTAGCTCCTGCTGCCAGCTTCCTGCCTTGCGTGATACCCACACTACCAAGACTACCCACAGTGATAGACTGCGACCTTAAAACAGATAAACCCTCTCTTCTCCATAGTAGCTTTTGGTCAGTATGTTTGATCACAGCAATAGAAAGAAAACGAGGAGACACTCAGTACATATCCATTCCGACATGGCTACAGGTTCTGTGTTCACAGACCCAACCAACCAAACAGCCAGTGCAGAAGAACTTGGATCTGTACTGCATAGACTTTATGGGAAGGACTAGAGTATCTGCAGGTTTTGGTATCATGGGGAGGAGGGTCTTAGAACCAGTCCCCAGTTGGAACAGAGGTGGAGGCTGGGGGTTAAGTATAGTCACTCACTAGGTACTAATAGTCTGGTGTTTGAAAGGTGAAACCAAAACGAGACCATAATGGCGAATCTGTGTGGCAAATTCTGAGTACCAAAGAAGGTTCTGGAGAGACTCACTCAGTCTGGATTTGCTAGCTTGCATGCATCCTTCCTTCCTTCCTTCCTTCCTTCCTTCCTTCCTTCCTTCCTTCCTTCCTTCAACATTTACTCAGTATATATGAACATGGGGAACATGTATGAAGGTCAAAGGAGAACTTGAGAAAGCCAGCTCTCTTACTCTACCATGTGGGTTCTAGGGGCCAAACTCAGACCCTAAGGCTTGGTGGCAAGTGATCTACCAGCCATCTGGTCAGCCCTCTGCATTGAGTCTCCTGTAGCTCAGGCTGTCTTTGAGCTACTGAGGATGACCTTGGACTTCTGATCCTCCTGCCTTCCTTTCCCGAGGGCTGGGATTATAGGTATGTAGCACCACACCCAGCTTCGTTTTTTTTTTTTTCCTTCTTTGAGACAGGGTCTCAGTGTGTATCTAGCTGGTCTGGAACTTGCCAGTAAACAGGCTGGCCTAAAATGCACACTATCCACCTGCCTGTGCCTCCAGAGTATGGGATTAAAGGTGTGCCCCTCCCCCATGCCCAGAACTGTTTTTTTTTTGTTTGTTTGTTTGTTTGTTTTGGTTTTTTTTTTTTTTCCAGACAGGGTTTCTCTGTGTAGCCCTGGCTGTCCTGGAACTCACTCTGTAGACCAGGCTGGCCTCGAACTCAGAAATCCACCTGCCTCTGCCTCCCAAGTGCTGGGATTAAAGGCGTGCGCCACCACCGCCAGGCTCCCCAGCACTGTTTCTAATGAGACAAGTTCTCCAGCTGCAGTCCTGGTTGGCCTGGAATCTGTGATAAGTGTCTGCTCAGCCTCCTGGCACTAAGACTCATTTTTATTCATGCTATTGTGAGGACCGAATACATTTCCCTTAGTGTGCTAGGAGAAGGCCACCTCCAGTTGCCTGTTGATGATTAAGTTCAATGAAGTTTTAGTTCAGAAACCTGGTCTTATCTCTGCAGAACGGGAATGATTACATTGCACACCTCAGGGATCAGTTACAAGAGATGAAGGCGAAAACCAACTTGGAGAATCTTTATATGAAAAGAAATACTGAGCTGCAGATTGCCCAGACCCAGAAGAAATGTAACCGGGCAGAAGAACTCTTGCTGGAGGAGATTGAGGTAACCTGTGCTACATTAGGCTGTCTGGGGATGGAGCTAGTGCCAGAGTACATGCCAGATTGAGTCCAACTTCCAGTATCAACAAACAGCAAAAATTTCATGGGTTTTCCATGTAGATGATTTGATGATATTACTTGGGCTGTCACTTTTTTTAAAAGTGACTTATTTTGGGCTGGAGTGATGGATGGATTAAGAGTATGCATTTCTTCCAGAGGACCTGAGTTCAGTTCCCAGCACCCATGTTGGGAGGTTCACAACCTCTGTAACTCCAGCTCCATAGCTTATTTATTTATTGTCTTTTCGAGACAGGGTTTCTCTGTGCAGCCCTGACTATCCTGGAACTCACTCTGTAGACCAGGCTGGCCTCGAACTCAGAAATCCACCTGCCTCTGCCTCCCAAGTGCTGGGATTAAAGGCGTGCGCCACCACTGCCTGGCTCATAGTTTTAAATTATGTGTACCTGGGTGCCTGTGAAGGCCAGAGGCATTGTGTCCCACAGAGCTGGAGTTACAGGTGCTTTCCTGCCACCCAACCTGGGTGCTGGGAACCAAAGCTATGTCCTTTAACAAGAGCAGCATGCACTTCTAACTGCTGAGCTCTCCTGCCTCAGTGAGGTGGCATTCATGATAACGTGCCAGCTTTAAAAAAAAAAAAAAAGAGGAGGAGGAAGAGGAAGATTAAGGTTTTCCTTCAGGACCAGTGCAACCCTGGAGGTCAAACATAAACAACTAACTGGGGTCTTAAATATTTGTGAGTGGAGACTTTAATGGCTGTGCCTCCTGCTTCCCTGTGTGACACAGAGAAGGCTGCAGTGAAGATCATCTCCCCGGGTGTGCTCTCCAGCGACCCAACCCTGCTTCTCCACCCACCCCTCTTCTTTCTTCTTCTGGTGGGCCTCTAACTCACCTTGTAGTGCAGTGCTGGCCTTAAACTGACCCACCTGCCTCAGCTTCCAGTGTTGTGGGGTTCCAGGTGTGGGCTGTCGTGCCTGGCTCTGACCGCACCCTCCACCACACGCTTCTTGAGTGCTGTAATTTCTTTCTCTGGGCTGAGAATCTTGCAGCATTGTTTCCAGATGACAGGACTGTGATGGCTTTTTTTTCCTGGGGCCCTTATGTGTGTATAACAGGGTGCCAGTCCATGGCTCTGTAGTGTTTGTGGAATGCAAAGAGAGTTGAGTGGAGCCATGCAAAGCTGTGTCAGAAAGCCTTGGCGGTCCTGGGCTGCACCCGTCATTTGGGAATTGCTGGCCTCAGCCTTGCTGGCTAGAGAGCTTGGTGTTTGGTGTGTTACAGAAACTGAGGATGAAGACTGAAGAGGAGAACCGGGTTCACACGGAGATTGAAATGTTCCTTAAAAATCAGCAGCAGGTGAGCCGCCCAGGCATTGACTCCTATTGTAAGAACCCACTATGACCCACTTACAGCACTGGAGACATGGCACAGAGGTTAAACCCACTATGACCCACTTACAGCACTGGAGACATGGCGCAGAGGTTAAACCCACTATGACCCACTTACAGCACTGGAGACATGGCACAGAGGTTAAACCCACTATGACCCACTTACAGCTCTGGAGACATGGCGCAGAGGCTAAGAGTGCTGGCTGCTTTTGCAGAGGACCTGGGTTCAGTTACCAGCACCCACATGGCAGCTCACAGTTGTAACTCCAGCCACAGAGGACTCAGGGTCCTCTTCTTGCCTCCAAAGGCACTAGGACATGGTGCACGTACACACACAGGCAAACACTTGTACACATAAGATAAGATAAAGAGGTCTTTAAAAAACCCACTTAGACAATTGGAAAGAAAGTGATGTTTTTGTATTTAAGGACAATGGTGTCTCATGATGCTGGCTGGCTGGCCCTTAGTTCACTAGGTAGACTAGGATTCAATATCTATGCCTCCCAAGTGCTAGGATTAAAGGCAGATGCCACTGAACTTAGCTGCAATTTTTAAAATATCTTCTAGTGGGCTAAAGAGATGGTTCAGCAGGTAAAATGTTTGCTATGTAAGCATAGGACCTGAGACGGACCTAAACCCTCACAAGAAAGCCAAGCTTGGGAGTACACATGTAATCCCAGCTTCAGAGTGCTGGTGGAGATGGCACATGTCTGGGGCTTACAGGCTGGCTTGTGATAGTGAGAGATCTTGCCTCAAAAAACACAGTGGGGTGGGGCTGGAGAGATGGCTCAGCAGTTAAGAGCACTGACTGCTCTTCTGGAAGTCCTGAGTTCAATTCCCAGCAACCACATGGTGGCTCACAACTATCTGTAATGGGATCTGTTGTCCTCTTCTGGTGAGTCTGAAGACAGAGACAGTGTGCTCACATATAATAAATAAATAAACCTTTGGGCTGGAGTGAGCGGGGAACAGAGCAGGTGGGAGAAGGGGGAACTGCCCTTCTGCCATTAGTGATGTGTCCAGGCAGGGATTTCAAGGCATTTGTCTTCTCTCCATTGGTGTGTGTGCTTGTGTGTATGTGTGTGTGTATCTGTGTATGATGTGTGTGTCTGTGTACATGTGCTACAGCATAAGTGTGTGGTCAGAGCATGACCTTTTGATGTTGGTTCTCTCCCTCCACCTTTCTGTGGCTTCTGGGGATGGACGGCAGGTAGCCAGGCTCCACAGCCAGTGCTTTGGTCTGCTGAGCCATCTTGTTGACCCCATTTTAAATTTTGTATTTTAAAGTTTTCATAATAGCAGTTCTATGTTCCACAATATCCCACAGTTGGAACATGGCTAAATGTAGGTGGCACTCAGGAGCTTCCAAGCTCTGCCACGTCTCTACACATGCTCAGACCTTCCTGTAGGCACAGGGTATATGGAAAAATCTCTTCAGTTTTGTACACCACCGTGGATTCCTCAGACCATCCCATGTTAGCTCTGTTTCTCAGATGCTTTGTTTGGGTTTCCTAGATAGGTAGTAAGCTGGAAAGAGTTACTTTTTCTTATATCATTTGTATGTCTTAGAGCTAACTCAAGTCAAATAGTGTAATGCTGATTAGCACCAAAGACAAAGGTAAAGGGTCCTGCTTATATCCCTTTCCTTCTCACCTCACCTCTCTCCTCGCTGCCCGCCCCTCCCTTCCTTCTTTCCCTTCTCTCTCTCTCTCTCTCTCTCTCTCTCTCTCTCTCTCTCTCTCTCTCTCTCTTTCTTTTGGTAAGGTGTGATCTCATGTAGCCCAGGCTGGCCTCAAACTCCTGATCCTTCTGTCTCTCTCTCTCTTTTTAATGATTTATTTATTTATTTTATGTATATGAATATACCATTGCTCTCTTCAGACACACCAGAAGAGGGCATCAGACCCCATTGCAGATGGTTGTAAAGTCACCATGTGGTTGCTGGGAATTGAACTCAGGACCTCTGGAAGAGCAGTCAGTGCTTTTTTTTTTTTTTTTTTGATTTTTTGAGACAGGGTTTCTCTGTGTAGCCCTGACTATCCTGGAACTCACTCTGTAGACCAGGCTGGCCTTGAACTCAGAAATCCGCCTGCCTCTGCCTCCTGAGTGCTGGGACTAAAGGCGTGCACCACCACTGCCTGGCTCCAGTCAGTGCTCTTAACCTCTGAGCCATCTCCCCAGCCCCTGTCTCTATCTCTTGATAGAGATATGTAAGCATAGGACCTGAGACGGACCTAAACCCTCACAAGAAAGCCAAGCTTTGGGTTTCTTTGAAAAGGATGTCACTGTGCAGCCCTTGCTGGCCTGGAATCCACAGAGATCTGCCTGCCTCTGTCTCCCGAGTGCTTGGGATGAGATGCATGTGCCATCACACATAGCTATGAGCTATGGCTTTTTTTTTTTTTTTTTTAATTCTTGGCTTTAATGGTGTTTGGACAGGATTGCACACAGACAGACAGTGGTTCTAAGTTTTCTTATGCAAGTTAGACCATTTTCTGAGAAGAATATGACAACTGAATCTGAGCTTTTACCTGATTGATCTTAGGTAAAGTGGACAGGCTCGGACCCACGTGTTTTAAGGCCCTCTGACTGGTGGAAATACTCTGCTCTCCTGTGTGTGAGAGCAGACTTTCTTTGCAAGAAACCCTACACTATCTTCATCTAGGAAAATGCTTGGAAAGGGGATGGATGCTGTCTCTTAGACACCACACCGTTACCCTGCATCCGCAAGCAGGGGAAAGTCTCAGCATGGTGGAGCTGTACATCAAGCTCAGACAACTGGTGAGAGAAAGGATTTCTAGTGTACACTGGCAGAGAGCTGGGGAACTTGTGGAAGCACTGACCGCATGGCTGTTAGCTAAACAGACTAGGATACAGGCCTGCAGGGCTGCAAATGGGACACAGGCAGCAGGCTGCACATGTGGGGGGTTCCTGTGCATCTGGAGGGGAGGCCGAGAGCTTGCCTGAGGAGACCTAGTAGTTAGCTCCATCTGATGAGGTAGAGGTACTGGGGCTTCCTTCCTGTGATGTGGGGGTGAGAATGCAAAGCCTTGGGGACAGCTATGTTGGGGTGAATTTATTCCCTGACCACCAAACATATCCTAACCAGAAGATGGCCAGCAGACACACCAGTCTGAGGACACTGAGGACATGAGTACAGGACATCTCCATGCTGTATAAAGAGCTTATGTACCTCACAGGAGAGGTGTAGATGGACCTGCTGGAACTTAGCGTCCTCATCCTTTCTGCTCCTCTCAAGGTGTCTGAGGGCAGCAACTGCTTCCTTAATGAGATGGGAGAGCCCCTAGGAAGAGCAAAGCCTTTGGACTTTGGGAGTCTCTCCAGGATTCTTGTGAGGCCCTCAGGATCACGCCAGTTTGTGAGGGAGTCAGGCCTTTCTTGGCCAGGTGGTAAGGCTGCTCCCTCAAGCCATTAAGTATCCACTTCAGCCAGGTAACACTCTGGTGACCTGGCAGAGCCGACGGAACAAGCCCGTCCCTGAAGGACAGCCATGCTGGTTGTAGTCAGGCAGCCAAGAGTGAGCTGTGGAGAGTGGCAAGAAACTTCTCTGTGCTCTGGCTGCTTTCCTATGTGGGCCAGGTGTGACATCAGGGGTCGTGCTTGAGGTGGGCCCTGACTTCTGTGGGGATGGTGCAGTCCTGAAAAACCCCTTGGTGACTGGCAACGAAGACAAGGTGTTCGTAAAGGTAGAGGACACACGGCAACCAGACTGTGTGCTCACAGGGAGGGCACCTTTAGGAACAAAGCTGATTTGACAGCTAGCTTCAGGCAAAACAGTAAGGACAGTCCAGGTCTGGCAGAAATCTGGTTTGAAGACCGCAGTGGAATCTCTGTCTCTCACCCACTTTCTGGACCAAGGTCAACGTAACAGACCCAGAGCCCTTTTATTCTACAGCGTCGGGGGCAGGCCCTTCTTATGTGAATCTTGCAGCATTACTGCACACATACGCTGTAAATCTTTCTCTTAAGTTTTAGCCAGGAGACACAAGGAGTCGAGTGGCTCAGACACTGGCCTCTTGAGATGACTAAGCATTAGCTCTGGGTTGGCAGTGATTCGTGGAGACCCACAGAGCAAACCTGCAGCCCCTGGTCACACTGGGGACTGAGGGAGTCAGATGGCAAATGGAATCTTAACTGTACTGTCTGCTGCTGTGGACTTGTATGTTCTATGGAGCTGAACTGTGGCCACTTCCCAAAGTACTGGATATATACAGTGGAGAAGACATACTTGAGACAGTTACAAATGTAGGAGCACCTGGAACTTCCCAACCCCACTGAAAAGTAAACCACAGGTTCGCCCTGCCCCTGATGAAACTGCAGAGGTAAGCGCCACCATCCAATGCCTGACTGAAGCACAGGGTCTTAGACTTGCTGTGGTCTGTGCAGAAGCTGACTGGCTCTTGCAGAATCACTGGGGACTGTCGTAACTCCAGCTGCTGCTGCTGTTCATAGACTCTGCTGACACACATCTGCAATACAGCTAAACCAATCTTAAAGCTTGCTTTCCCCAGCAGGGCCATGTGTGCCTTCTTCATCCTACATGGGGGTTCCGATTCTCCAGCTGTCTCATGTCATGATCTACAGAGACATCTGCTTTGACACTCCAGATCAGGTCTCCTGATGCATTAATGACACCATGCTGCTATGCAAGTACGGTAAATGACATTTACTAAGACATCTGTGAATTAGAGGGTGGGATCGGCTTCAGTCCTAGTGCCGACTGCGTGTGTGATCCGCTTAAATAACACAAGTCACCCCATCAATTTAAACCAAGCTAACAAAAGAATCACGAGCTATTAATATGGGACAGATTACCAAGAAGAAATAAAGAGAGCTCTGAAGACTAGAACAGGGCACAGGGCTGGCTGCCAGGATCCAAGAAAGGAAGTAGGGAGGTGGAAGAAAAGGCAGATCTTTCCCATGACTAAGATTCAGGCTCATTTGAGAAAGTGTGTGTGGTTTCCTGGATGCCAAGAGGTGCTTTTTTTTTTTGGGGGGGGGGGATCTGGTTCTTACTGTGTGGCTCATGGTGTTCTCCAACTCATCTTGATTCTCCTGCTTGTCATCATCATCATCTTCCTCCTCCTCCTCCTCTTCTTCCTCCTCCTCCTCCTTTCTCTCCTCTTCCCTTCTTCTGTCCTTTCTCTTCCTTTCTCTCTCCTTCCCTCCGTCCTTCCTTCTTCAATCAGATGAATACTCAGTTGTGGAAGATAGACTATTCTTATTCATTATCTCCTTCCTTTTTAATATGTTGAAGTAAAACACTATAGATTTGCTGTTGTGTCCTTTACATTCTTGGAGTTAACCTTACTTGGTCATAATGCATATAATGCTGCGGTTGTCATTTAAATGTGTTGGTCAATGAGTGCCACTGGGTGTCACTCAGCACTAGTAATGTGACCAGGGAAACAGCGCACAGCAAGCCTCTAGACTTCCTGTTGCTTCCTCTAGCGCCCTCTGTTGACGAAGCTTAGTATTTTGCTAGGTAGCCAAAGAAACATTTCCAGTAAGGCCAGGCCATGCAGAATCAACTTGGAGCTGAGAGGCAGTAGCCAGTAGCTGACCCAAACGGGGAGGTTTACTCTGTAGATCACTGGTGTGCACATTTTATTATGTGAAGGAGTTTCTTGTTGAAGTTTTTTTTTTTTTTTTAAAGCCAGTGACTACCCATTCATATTTAAAGACTTTTGGTGGTGGTGGTGGGAGGACAGTATCTCTACATAGCCCTGACTGACCTGGAACTCACTATGGAGACAAAGCTGGCCCCCAAACTCAAAGAATTTAAAATGACCTTCTAAGTGCCAAGGTAAAGGTGTGTCACCACACCTGGCTGAGATGCATTATTTCCATCCATCAACAGGATTTTTTTTGATGATGCATTTTTCTCCTTTAATATGTTCATAAAGTAAAATACTCTTACGTGTCTTAAGTTTATTTATTTATTTGTTTGTTTATGTGGATCTGCCACATGGAAGCCAGTGGAGTGTGTCAGATCCTCAGGGACTAGAGTTACAGGTGGTTGTGACCTACTCAAATTCAGACCCTCTGTAAGACCAGGATAGGCTCCTAACCATTGAGCCACCCCTCCAGTCTTTGTAGAGTTATAGACTGTACTAATCTAGCCACTAATGTTGAGTCATCTTTCACTTCCTAGGATAAAGTCTACCTGGGAATGGTGTGGTGTTAACAAACCACTAGGGTTGACATACTTTGATTTTTGTATCTCTTTGTTTTCTGTGGCTATTTTGTTATTTGTTTCCAGAGTTTGCTGGCTTGGCTGCATGGCTTGAAAACTTTTCCATTTTCCTATAATCTGAAACCCAAAAGAGAAGTTGAATAAAACCGTATGTGTTGTTTGAAGTGTAGTAAAATCCAAGCCATCACGACTAGGTCTCTCTCTCTCTTGTCTTTGTGTTTGCAGGGGGTGTCGTATTTATTTATTTCCTGGGGTGTCATATTTAAAAGGGAATCACTGGGCTGCCAAGAATGATATCCAGCTCTTCATTCACCAGATCTTTCTGAGTCATGTTTTGTAACATGTCTTTGTAGGAAACATTCCATTTTGTTTCAGTTCTTTGGAGACAAGGTCTCCTGCTTTTGCCCCCAGTGCTGGGTTACAGGCCTGCTCCACCATACCTACTCTTCTGGGTCTTACTCTCCAATGTTCCTGGAGTTTAGGAGTTACTTATTTCTGGTTTTTACTAGTAGCTGTTGAGGCTTATTTTTGAATTAGGTATGTGTTTGTGTGTGGGCATGAACGCAGGTACCCTGGAGGTCAGAAGATGGCTTTGGAGTCCTGGAGCTGGGGTTTTGGTCTCCTGAGCCTATAAAGACATGGATGTTGGGAACTGAAACAGGTCCTCTGGAAAAGGACAACAGTGCCATCTCTTGAGCTTAGTGTCAACTTTTACAGGGTTTCTCTGTGTAGCCCTGGCTGTCCTGAACTCACTCTGTAGACCAGGCTGCCCTTGAACTCACGGATCTGCCCGCTTCTACCTCCCGAGTGCTGGGATTAAAGGCGTGCGCCACTGTTAAGGTAATATTTTTAAAAAGGCTATTTCTTGGGCCAACTATCTAAGTGGCAGTGGTTCTGCTTAGCTCTGCTGCCATGTTCAGCAGCCAGATGCCACATGCGTGCCACACAATTAAAGGTATGTCCCAATATCTAATCTTATGATATAAGTTGTTATATAACCTAGGACTGCTCTTGATACATGCATGGTCCTCCATGGCTCTTACACCTCTGCCTCTTCCTAGCTCCTCCTCTTCCTCTCCTCTTCCTCTTTTTACTCCTCCCACATTAGCTCCTCCCAAATTACTGCTTTTATGGCCAATGTTGCTGGAAAAATATCCCGCTACACACTACCACTTACCCTGTTTCAATTTTTAAATGTTTTTATACATGCCTAGGTTTTACTGTTTCTCTCTTAGGTCTAGAATTAATTATTCTGCACCGTCTGTTGCTTTTATTAAAACTTTTGTACTTACTGACCCCCTTTCCAGTATCCTGTGTTGAAATCAATTTTATACAAATGTCAGTCATTAGCCTACCACTATTACACTGCACTGTGCTGTGTGTGAAGATTGTTGCATCTCCACTTTACAACCACTAGCTGAGAGAGCTAGAGGTCTAAAGAAGTCAAGTAATCTTGAGTGCAAGACTTGAACCTCAGTGATTTGCCTCAGAGCCCGGGCTCCTCCCATTGGACCCGATGTCTCCTGAGGAACTGTCAAGAGCATCACACTTTACTGGTATTTTCTTTGTTACACATCTTTCATTTTCCCTTGCAAAAGGACATTTTCAAGTAACTTTCATAGACTGAATCTCATCATCTTCTCTCATATTTAAAATTTTGGCTGCCATCTTAGATTCATATCTATTTTCACTTAGAAATTTAAAGACTCCTCTCCCCTCAGTCAAGGTGTCTTATACCCGAGGTTGGACTAGAACTTGCTATGAAGCTAACAATGGCCTTGAACTCCTGATCCTCCTGCCTCTACTTTGACAACAGGTGTGGGTAGCCATGTCTAGTTTTGTGTGGTGCAGACTGTCAAACCCAGGGCTTCATGTATGCAGCATTCCAGTGGAGTGTGGTGACTACCAGGGGCCACACCCCCAAAGCAAAAGGACTCTACCTCTCCCAACAGCCATCAATTGCCATTAGCTTCTCAGCTAGGTGAAGGGCTTCTTGCCTACCTCTTCACTCTATTCTGGGATTTTATCTGCTTGCACTCAGCGTGTCTTATACATGTTGTCTGTCGTGTGCTGTGAGCTCATAGGTGCCCCTCCTCCTTTAAACATGGAGTGGCTTACACACAGAGAAGTACACAAATATGAAGTGTATGGCCACCAACCTGAGACAAAGAACATGTCAGCATCTGGACTGGTCTCCCTCAGTTCCTCACCAAGTCTGTTGTGATCAGATCTCTATAGGAAAACTTGTTGTTATTGAACTTGCTCTAATTGGCATCATGTGGTCCTGTTATTTATGTCTGGCGGGAACCATATTTTAATGTTTTTTTCCAAGTAGAAACTTGAGGAGAAGCTAGAGTTCTGGATGGAGAAATTTGATAAAGACACAGAAGCGAAGCAGAATGAGTTAAATGCTCTCAAGGCCGCCAAGGCCAGTGACCTAGCACACCTTCAAGACCTGGCAAAGATGGTAAGGGGCAGCAGGGTGGCTGGGTGATGAACGGGAGCTGAGGAGTCTGGGAAGAGTTCTAGTCAAAAGTAGAGTAAACCAACATGGTTCTCTATTGATGACGATGACTGAGTGGGTGCTTATGGCACTAGAGCTGGAAGGATTCTGTTGCAAGCACACTTTTATTTTTTGAGACTGTGTCTTTGTAGTCTGGGCTACCCTGGAATTTATTATGTAGTGATCTTCCTACCTCAGCCTTCTGAATGCTGAGATCACAGAGGTGATCAGGTCAGAGACTTTTCTTGAATTTTAGGTTGAAATTGTTTAAAACTCCTTGAGAGAGATGCTGAATTAAACAAAAGAAAATTTTATGGTCCCTAAAAACAATTTATAAATGTTGATCTCTAAAAACCTGACTTCACCATTGGGTAGATGTAGAAGTTCCTAAATTTCTAGTTTAAAACAAGGCTATTTACACATATACATTCTATTAAAGTTTTAAAAATATTATCGGAAGGATATCAATATATGTGTGTGTGTGCACACGTGTGTGTGTGCGTGTGTGTGCACATGCACATGTGTGATCTTAAAACAGAATCTCATTATATTGACCAGGCTAGCCTTGAGCTTGTTACGATCCTCCTGCCTCTGTCTCCTGAGTGTTATGATTACAAGTGTGTGCCACTACACCTGACTTAGTATTTCATCTTCATTTTAAAGCTTAAACTTGAATTGTTTAAATTGAAAAAAAAAATTGAGGAACAATTATATAATGTGAATACATAGTGGGAATCCAGCAGGACTTTTTTTTTTTTTTTTTTTTTTTTTTTGAGACATACACTTGCTGCATAGATGAGATTGGCTTTGAATTTTCATCTGTCTTCCCATCTGCCTCTGGAGTTCTGGAATTACCAGCATGTAGGACTGGTTGGGCTGCGGCCTGACTCTGCTCCTTGTGTATTTGTGCAGATCCGGGAATATGAACAGGTCATTATTGAGGACCGGATAGAAAAGGAGAAGACCAGGAAGAAGTTGGAGCAGGATGACCTCGAACTGAGGAGCATTGTGAAGGTAGGGGACACTCGGGGGTGGAAGTACAGGTGGAGCCTGGGCCACCAGGGGTCCTACAGTACACGGGTAAGGGTGTGCCTACAGTCCACAGTGCAGGGAAACAAAGAGCAAGGCTGGCTCCCCGTCTGGGGGAGGTGTGCAGTGGAGAAATCCTCTGTCCAGACACTGGGTCTGAGGTCACTCCTAACCCAAGGCGGTGCTGTGTAGGCAGGGCACTTCTGAATGCTCTGTACTCCTTGACACCCTGGTGTAAGTCAGGCCTGGCTGAGTGATGCCTTCCAATAGAAGTTGCTTAAAAAAGGGTGGAAGGGACAAAGCAAGTTGGAAAAAACATATTTGAAACTTTATATATTAAAGTTATATATACTTTATATATATATATTTTATATATATATACAGTGTTTTTCCCACAGTTATGCCTTGGGACTCAATGTGTAGTCTGCAGTGCCCCTTTCTCCTCAGCTTCCTGGCTATTGGGGACTATAGCAGCCAAGCCTGGCTGAGATAGTGAACTACCTCATAAAAGTCTTCTGTGAACTTGTAATTATTAACAATGGCAGCATGATCAGTTCCAGATTCTAGAAAATATTTTTAAGATCCATTTTTACTTTTAATTATGAATATGTCTGTGTGTCTGTATGTGGGTATGTGTACAAGAGTGCAGGTGCCCACAGAGCCTGGGAGAAGAGCTGGAGTTACAGATGGCTATGAATTTCCAGATGTGGTTGCTGGGAAACTTACTTAAGAGATCAGCGAGAGCAGTATGTGCTCTTAATTGCCGAGTCATCTCTCCAGCCCTTGGAAAAACATTTTAAAGCAAAAACTGCATTGCAAAGATAGCAGCTGGTTTGAAAAAACACAAAACAAAAAACCAACCAACCAACCAACACCAACCTCTGCCTGGAAGAGCATCCTTCAAGGGTCCTGGCAGGAATGGATTTGAGATGTAGAGTGGGAGGCAAGTTCTGCCTGTGTAGCTCAGGTTGGCCATTAACTCTACTGCCTAAGTGCTGGAATTACAGGCACAACCACAAGTCCAAAATGAGAACTTTAAAGTACTTTCAGGACCAGCTATGGAAACATCTTTAGCTGGTGATGCTCAGTGGAAGAGCACACCTCTAATCCTAAGGCTTGGGAGGCAGAGGCAGGCAGATCTCTGTGAGTTTGAGGCTAGCCTGGGCTACAGAGGGAGTTCCAGGACTGCCAGAGCTACACAGAGAAACCCTGTCTCAACCAAACCAAACCAAACCAAAATAAACTAAAAAATAAGTTGGGGGAGACTCATCTTTGATTTCCTATCAGGAAAACCTAGTGTTTAATTAGTAAATGTTGATCAAGCTTCTATTTTCCATTTGCCAAGATTCAATTTTGAGTGAAGAGCTAACCAGAAACCACTTTTGTTCTCTCTAGTTCATTCATGTGCTCTGTTTGCTAGTCTGATCCTATAAAGTAGATAAGAGTTGCATTAAACTGACAAAGACATTCAAGGGGCTATCTAAATCCTACCTGTTCAGCAGCTCCTTAAAGATATGTGATGCCCCGTCAACTACTCAGACTTCTTGGTGCGTCCCTGACTGGGCACAGGAAACAGGCACTCCCTCTGCATCCAGTGGCTGTGAGATGTGAGGTGTTTACCAAGGGAACAAGAATTACACAGTTGAGGCTCTAAGTCTGAAGGAAGACTTGGTCTGGTATTCTTCATTTTCAGGCAGTACTGACAGCCTAGCCACTTCCATGTCCCCTGTTCCTGAGACACAAGCAACTGTTGGTTCTCTCCTCTGTAGAAAGTCAAGTGCTGTTTGGCACACTGAGATGAACTCCCCTGCTTTTCTCTTCCAGCTCCAGGCCTGGTGGCGAGGCACAGTGGTCCGGAAGGAAATCGGAAATTTCAAAATGCCCAAGAAAGACAAAGATGACAGCAAAGACTCGAAAGGCAAGGAGAAGGAGAAGCGGAGAGGCAAGAAGTAATGTGTCTGCTGTTCCTTCTCAGGCTTTGCTCGAGACACGTGTGATGCTGCCACAGCACCCACCACCAGGCTCACAGAGACATCTGGGATTTTTCTTTGCCTGTTACTCTAGTTTCCAAACCCCAGTGAGGGCTATCACAGGGCTGTAGGGCCTCCTCAGACCAGACTGTGGGGGGGCCATGTTGAGTAGCTTTGTGAACATTCTTATTTTCTCTCACCAGAAAGCAGTTCATTAGCTTATAGTGAAGTATTAAAAACTCCTGACACATCTGATTCTGACTTTATGCCATATGATTAAAGTGAGAAACTATTATAAGCAAAAGTGAATTATTCAGTGACAAGTATAAGGTTATCATCACCTAGCATCATGTGCACGCACTAAAAAACGTTGGCTCTTGCCTGTCTCTCAGGGTGACTGTTAGTCTAGGGTTGGTGGTGTTGGCAGACAACACACAATATGTCTCTTACATAAGCTGTTCCAGTGACTTTTCTGGGGACAGATAGGGATGGAAGTAGCTGATACAAGACAGAAATGGCATGTAGATACACAGTCTTCCAGTGGTAAAGACTGGGACATGGCTTCTCCAGAAGGCTGGTTCAGAGATTATGTTTGTCAAGAGAGACACAACTATGTCCATCATCTGGATATTAACACTTAAAAAAAACAAGACACATGCAAACTTGCCCGTGTGGTATACAGCAAAGCTAGCTGTTTGCAGTTCTCCCTTAAAACCAGTGAGCCCATCAGGTCACTCTTGCCTCTGTTTCTGTGTATGTGTGCATGACATGTGTTGGAGCACATGCAGGGTTCAAAGGACCCCTTTGAGTCCGTTCTCCCCTTCCACCGGTTGTGGGTTCTCAGACACAAATTCTGGGTGCCAGGCTCATTCTGGAATTCACAGTATAGACCATGCAGGCCTTGAATTCAGAGATCTGTTTGTCTCTGCCATCCTGTGTGCTGGGATTAAAACAAGCACCGCTATGCCCAGTTTGTTTCTTTAAAAACAAACAAACAAACAAACACACAGTGTATATGTGGGCCCAGGCATGAAAACATGTATATATATACACACCACAGCTTGCAGGGGGTGGGGCCAGAGGACAGGTTCTAAGAATTGTTTCCTTCTACCTTATCTCTTTGTACTATTTAGGTCCTGGATATCAAACTCACTAGGCTTAGGATATTAAGGCATTTAGGATATCAGTCATCAGGCTTGGCAGCAAGCCCCTATGCCTGCTGAACCATTGCATTGGCCCTTAATTGTTCCTCCTCCCTCCCCCCCACCCCCGAGAGAAAAGGTATCTTAATGTGTCTTACATATTTCATGAGTATGAAATTTAAACTTTTAGATGTAGGATCTTATGTAGCCCAGGTTGGTTTCAAATTCACTATGTAGTCTAGTGGCCTTGAACCTCGTGTTGTGCCTCCTAAGTGCTGGGATTGCAGGAGTGAGTGACCATACCCAGTTTATGCAGTGTTGGGAATGGATCCCAGGACTTTACACATGCTCGTAGATGTTAGGAGCTGTGGTGAGCGTGACAGCATTTGCCATTACAAGATGGCATCCTGTGCTCCCACAAGTAAACAACTAACTGTGCAGGTGCAAAAGGCAAAAGCGCGCCAAGCCACTGCCCATCCCGGGGCGTAATATGGGGTGATGAGTGAACAGCCAATCAGAAGTGAACACACCACTCTAGGGTACATATAGCAGTGCCTTTCCCGGGCTTGGGGTCTTCCGCTTCTGCTGATAAAAGAATAAAGCCTCGCTGTAGTAACTACCCGAACACTGCCTCACGTGTCTCTTTCATGGGCGAAGGGGACTCGGAAGGGGCGTGGAACGCGTAGGCACACTACTACCTGCACTACAGCCCCAGCCTGAATTGAGCCTTCTCATCCCACTGCCAGCGCGGGCCATCTTACTATCTGTACCTCTTTAAGAAAGTGAATGTGAACCTCAAATGTTCAGAGCCAGATAGATCCTTCCTTGATTTGTCTTTGGCAAGGAAACCATGCTTTAGACTGGAACATTTTGAAGTGTTTATTATATGCTACTGGAGTACTGGCTTTTATTTTAATGTCCACATATAAGATGACATACAGGCAATTTAAAATAACATACATAGTATTGACATATTTATACTTAGAACTTATACAAACATTTACAAACATACAAGTATAGGACAATGTTTACAAAACCTTTTATTAATTATGTTTATAACATTTTAGAAATAAAATCTGCTGTAAACCATCTCACTGCAATGTGTATACAAAAGGCTTCTAAGTAACCAAGTTCTCCTTCATTTCTAGAACTGTCTAAGCACTTAGTTCATAAGACACCATCAGACTCATCGGCATACCATGTAATCAGTCACAGCTGACTGACTGGAGGGGGCAAAGAAATGGCAGGCTTCTTCATGAGTTACAAAGGTGTATTTACAGAGCTGCTGGTTGGAAACCACCCACTGCTCTGCCTTTTCTAGTCTGTTCTAGGCAGATACAAAGGTTCCTTCTCTGGAGAGTTCGTCAGACCTGCTCATTACAGGGGAATCCAGGTCAGAGTGCCAGGCTGCCTGCAGACTGCTGACATAACATCTCTGCAGGTGGCAGGGCAGAGCCAGGCAGGCACTCGGCTTACCTTAGCATTGGCAAGGTAGCCATTTCCGGTCAGGGTCTAGCTTGGCTCTAGCAAGGTTAAATATCCAAATGAATTGTTTTTTCCAATTTGGAAACCTGTAAGAAGCCACAAAGGCCCAACAAAGGCACTGCCTTGCTGTGTGCCGACTCACAAGAACTGCAAACGGTCTTTACTGCCTGCTAACACGGCACAACTGGATCCTTATCGTTCAAGGGTGCATTAGTTTGCTAAGTACATTAAGGTCTCAGAGGAAAACAGCAGGGTTAAAATGTCCTCCTCTTCTCTCTGAAGTAGGGTCTCACTATAGAGCCCTGGCTGGCCTGAAACTCAGTATTCAGACCAGATCTGCCGCCTCTGTCCCTCAAAAGCTGGGAGGCATTAAAGGCATGTGCCGCCAAGCTTGGCAATGCCAACTTACTCTTAGGAACTCTTGCAGCCATTCCAAGTGTTGTATTATGTAATGTCTTCTGGAGCCATTTTCTGTACAATTAAAATCTGGAATTTATAAATTATGCTGAGGTTTTATGATGTCTAGAAGGAAGCATATGCAGTCCAGAAGCATAGCTGGTCATAAGCAGGCTCTGTGGCTGCTGGCTCTGTGGACTGCTGATGAACAAATGGGCTGGGCTGTGAGCCGTTCCTACTGTTCTGTGAGGACCATGAAGGACTGGGCAGGAGCACAGACACTCTACGTTATACTTACTTTTTCTCGAGCGCCCTAGTTACCTGAGTTACAGGTGTGAACCCATGCCTGGCTGCTGCTTTGGAACTTGAATAAAAGTGGCAGCATTCTAATAAATACTTCTCTGCACAAACAAGGAGAAAACATTGTTTTGACTAGATATTCAAAATGATTTTGTTCAAGGTCACTTTCAGAGGAAGAATATATATTTTTAATATTCATTTTTATGTATATGAGTGTTTTACCTTCATATATACAGGTATACCATGTGTGTGCCTGGTACCTGCAGAAGCCAGTAGAGTGCACTGGACCCTTACAAGCAGTTGTGAACTGACTTGTGGGTGTTGGAAACTGAACCCTGATCTGCTAGAGCAGCAAGTGCTCTTACCTACTGAGCCAGCTCTCCAGCCACAGTCTAATACAGCCTAGTGGGCTGTGGCTGGCTATTGCCTAGTGTGGGCTCCAAATCCTGATCCTCCAGCTTTTGGGATGTCTGAAATCACAGGCCATGTGCCTCTCTAAACCATGTTTTAGGTGATGCTGGCGATGGAATCCTAGTCCAGTCTCGAAGTCACTTTTATATGCTGCACAGGATGATACTGCAAGCCTTGGGAAGAAACCCACAAAAATTAACTATAGGGAAAACCCTATAAAACAAACAGCTTTATGTAATTACTGTATTTGGGTTCCAACTGCAGCAAACACCAAAGATACAACTAACAACTAAAGAGTCCAAAATGTAGGGGAAGAGAAGCCTCTGTGCTTCAGTTTAAATAAAGACTCCTACAGTGCGCTGGAGCCCTTGGCCCTTTTGTTCTCTGCTCACATTGGAGGCTCTCAGGGAGGGGACAGGAGAGACCAGAAGCTGCTCTCAGTGCTTTCTTGTAGCTATGGACACTGGCTGTCACCTACACGGATTGTAAGAAATGTCTTTCCTTCAGTCCTTTCGGCTTTGTGTTCAGTCCCAGGAGCAGGGAACTGAGTCCAAGAGCTTGGCATCAGCACGCAGGCGCACTGAGGCAAAGGCGCACTGCTGGGTACCACATGCTACACTTTATAGCTCACAACTGTGTGTGGAGTGCGTTGGTTCAGGAAACAGCAGGTGAGCATGAAACCACCCTCTAGAAAAAGATGGGGTGAAGTGGGCAAGCCTGGGGAGGGGCCTGGGTACTGGCCTTAGATACCTGTTCTATTGTGCAGAACCTAGGGCTTCTCTATGGTTTTGCTCTCTTTGACAGAGAAGGCCAAGTCATCATCATATAGCCTTTGATTTGAATGTGATTGAAAAATGCAGTAGGGGTGGTACCCTCAAACCACATAACTATGTGCCTTTAACAGTGGTCTCCACTGCCTGAGAAACACAATGTTTGCTGAAAATGCAGGTTCCCAGGCCATGTCACAACCTTTGATGCAAATCTGGATTTCACAAATGCTCCAGAGAATGAAGTCCAGTTGTGGAAACCATTGAGCTGTAGATACCTGGGAACTGGCGAGATAATAATATGCCTGTCCTCAGAGAACTCAATATCCAGCTAAGAAAACACTGGCTCTGGCATGGAAAACGATCCTGCTTCGCACAAAAAAAGCACAGCCAGCTTAGTCTTCCATGATGGGTCCTCAGTAATCAAAGTTCCACTTTTAAAAAACTGTCTTCATTAAAAACAAAAAATAGTGGACATGGGTTTAATCTCCCCTAAAATGGAGAAATGGAATATTCCTGGCAGGAACCATGAAGACAGTGCTTCTAGGAACGCACAGGGCTCCCTCTGAGCAGGCAGCGCCAACAATCAAGTCCTCCTGCTCCTTGTCTTGGCTGTGCCAACATGCAGGGCCACCGGAGTCCTCAGACCGCAGAGAGCTGCGGCTGCGGCTGCGGCTTGGGTGGGGCAAGCTCCAGGAGGGCCTGGACTGTCACTGCAACCTGGCCCAACCCCTTCTCTTCTAAAATGTGCAGAGGCAGACACAATTGCTCCTGAAAGGGGACAATGTAACATAAAACAAACAAAGAAGAAAACAGGATGAACATCACAACTGAAAGAACACAGGTCCTTCCACCCCCACCCCATAATGATCAAGTGACATATGGAAAGTTCTGGTAAACCCACCCGGCTAAAGGAGGCAGGCGCAGGCGTGTCTCACACTGGGGTCACTTTATTAACACAATTACAGTCCATACAGAAGGTTTAGAAAGCAGAAGATGGAAAGGTGGCACACAGTTACACAACAGAGAAGAAGAGAACACTGCAGAAAGCCACACACAGTCTCTG
This sequence comes from Arvicanthis niloticus, assembly GCF_011762505.2. Classification (NCBI taxonomy): domain Eukaryota; kingdom Metazoa; phylum Chordata; class Mammalia; order Rodentia; family Muridae; genus Arvicanthis; species Arvicanthis niloticus. Next base: position 19,597,060 of record NC_047669.1, on the reverse strand, counting down.
ACAAAGACCAGGGAAGACTTACAAAGCAGGTACAGATGTACAAACAGCCAGAGGACACTCTGGGAAGGACACGGCAGCAGAGACACAACATGGTTTGTGAATGACTCTGACTGCAGGGAAGGGGAGGGGAGGCCTAAATCTAAATGAGTTAAAAGTCATATTTAAAAAGAGACTGTGTTTTAGCTGAGTCTGTTTGATCCTAGGACTCAGGAGGTAGAGTCAGGTAGGTCTGTGAGTTCAAGGCCAGCCAGGGCTACACAGTAAGTCTTAAAAAAAACTGTATTTGAAAAAGTAAGCATTTCACATCATAAAATCCAGCACAACAGATGCTGCTTGAGGACTATGTCAGCTTGCGTCTTAGTAACTGACCTATAAAAGATGACTACCACTTGGGTAAGGTGGATACACCTATCTTGTTTGACTTAGTAGGGTTTGGTTACTCTGGTAAGAAAAAGGCAGATCTCAGTATAACACTTTCTGGCTTTTCTTTTCTCATCAAATAAATAAATAAATAAAATTTATTTATCTATTGAGACTGTCTTTCTATGTAGACTAGGCTAACCTGAACACCCAGAGATCCTTCTGTCTCTGCCTCCCAAGGCTAGGATTAAAGACATGCACCACCATGCCCAGTTAAAAATTAATTTTCGGGTTTTGGTTGAGAGTGGTCTTGCTGCACAGCTCAGGCTGGCCTCAATGTGAGGGTTACAGGAGCGCTCCACCACATTCTGTACCACTTGAAACATTACAAAATGAATTGTAGTAAAAATATAGCAAGTATTTGTTTCTGAGGCAGTTATTGGTACTTGATTTAATTGCTTTTTTATTTAATGCTAATTTTGATAAAGTCACAGCAATCTTTTAATTTGCTAATAAGACTAGCAGTTTTGAATTAATACTTTGAATATTTCTACAACTGCTGAGTAGCTTTGTTTAAGATGAATCTGCACTGGGTGGTGGTGGTACACACCTTTGATCTCAGCTCTCAGGAGGCAGAAGCAGGCAGATACCCGAGTTCAAGGCCAGCCTGGTCTACAGAGAGAATTCCAGGATAGCCAGGGCTACACAGAGAAACCTGCCTCCAAAAAACTAAAAAAACAAAACAAAACAAAACAAAAAAAAACAAAAAAAAAAAAACAAAAAACAAACAAACAAACAAAAACCTAAAGAATATCAACAAGAGGAGGAATCTGCATTTGCTCGCTGTGGGCCACGTTCTCCAGGGCCATTCCTATTGTTTGCTCCTCAGCACCCAGGCCTGAGCCCAGAGCAGGTGGTCAGTGCAGTGTCTGACACTACTCACAAGTGGCACGTCCCCTGGCACATCAACTTTGTGGATGGTTCCTAGGAAGCCACCACTGCTAGGCTAGACCACATGATAGCCTCTGTGGGGCTTTTTTGGTTTTGTCCCTTTAAAGACAAGGTCCTGGCATGTAGCCTAGGCTGAACTCAAACTCAAAGTAATCCTGTTTCAACATCCTAAGTGCTGGGATTATGGGTATCACACCTGGCTTTGAACCTGACTCTCTCTCTCTGTGTGTGTGTGTGTGTGTGTGTGTGTGTGTGTGTGTGTGTGTATGTGAGTGTGTGTGTGTGTGTGTTTAAAAGGACAAAACTCTACAGAACTTGACCTAAGACTGTCTTATGAACACGCGTGCCCACATGAGCGCACTCTGGGAGGGAGGCACTGCTGCAGCGCACTGTGTTCTGTCAGCACTGCAGCAGCATTTGTTCATGGAGTTTGGAGACAGCATCTGTGAGAACTGCCATCTGACTGCTGCAGTGTCACTCTTGGCCCAAGTTCAGACACTATTTACTAAGCATTCTAAGAGCAGACTGCAGCTTCACTGGGACCCGGGGCTCAGATACAGCTTCAGATACACTTGTACAGCCTACAACACACAAACTTCACCTACAAAAATGGGTCACACATGTTAGAAATGATATAAATTCCAAACATCACATTCCAACAGGATTCTATCAGAAGATCTGTTTTCAGGCAACACCCATGGTAACCATGGCCAGATCTCCTCAGATGCAGACTCTGTGCAGCTGCTTTGTGTGCATTGTCTTAAACGGACACACTGCTCATTATAAAATGCTACCAGTATTTTCATGGTGAGCAGCTGTTGAAAGGCTCAGATAGTCTTTACTTCAAAACTGAAGTTGTATCACCACATAAAAAGATAGCCAGAGTCCTCTATGGCTCAGGATTGCTTTAATAAAAAAAGCCACAACCATTCCATATGAGAGACAAGGCCACAGGGCGGGAGGGGAGCCAGGGACTAGAGAGAATGCTCCTCTCGGTTAGCTGTCACTAGTGCCTACTGTGCAATGTACTGCCTCTGTGGACACAGGAGAGATGATGCACCTTCTCAAGTTAGCAGTCTGAAAACACAGGTGTGTAGCAGTTCTGTATGAGAAACAAACCTTCACCAAGCACAGGAAGGAGCTGGATGGCACTGGCTGCATGGTCAGCTATAGGTGAAGACCCGGTAATAAAGCACACAGAGAATTAACATTAAAGAACAGTAAAATGCCACAAAACCCAGAAGCTGGACAGACAAAGAGACAAAGCTGGATTCTTCTGCATGTGCCCCAAAAGAGAGCAGTGTTTCAACAGTTCTCTTAACGCTGAGGTTTAGCTGAAGGATGTCGGAAGGAGAACAGAGATTGTCCTGTCCAAATGCGAGCAGGAAAGGAAAACAGAAAAACAAAGTCAGTGCAGCAGAACACAGACAAGTGCAGAGCTCAGAAAAACCATCAGTCACAGTCGGACACACACCCTGCAGCATTTCATTGTAAATAAGAAAACACTGAATAACAAACGTGGGCTCATCTACGCACAGATGAGTTTTTCCTGATTGGTAGAATGAGCTTGCTTACAGGAGGCTAGCCACAGCCCTGAGGAGACAATGGTGAAAGCTTGCTGGGGTCCTGGATGTGTGAGCCTGACAGTGGGAGGTGAGTGGGAGGGGCCTCATCTCAATCCCACTCCTCCTTACCATTGAGGGAGAGTAGGGACAAGGTGAGGATGCTCACTAGAGTTGGCAATCATGAAGTCAGGCAAACCAGATGCTCAAAGACCAAGCCTTGCAATGAGGGAGGTTTACTACAGAGGAGTCGGCTGCACTGATACACAACAGAATGGAGGGAGTGTCTAAAGTCACCATTAGTGGACTCAATCTGGAAATATTAACATATATAATAATTCTAGGATATAAGACAATGGACTCAAATACAGTTTTTTAAAATATAAAACATTTAAAAAAAAGCACAATAATAAAAGTGAATCTCTATAGACTTCCCTATCCAGAGGCTTCCTGAATTTCCTTTGTTTTTAGTGATTTCTTCACATTTTGAGTGTGAGCTGGGAGCAGACCCTAGGAAGACACTACTATTGCTACGTCCCAGCTCATTTTCCTTCATTTGACTCATTTGTGCGTATCATTTATCTTTTATCTTTGTCTGAAACAGGTCTATATTGCTGGTATTGCATGAAAGTCACTTTGGAGCTGAAGATGACGACCTTCAGCCCGGATCCTCCTGCTCCACTTCCCAGGCGGAAAGAAGACAGCCATGTTCCACCACAGGGGACTCAGCTCGCTCCACACAACACTTAGTCTGCCTAGGCCCCCAGGCTGACACACCAAGATACTACATTTGGTTTTATAGGCTAGTTAGGGCTAGAAGGAGGTGAGACCAAGCAAGACTGAGCTACCCATTTGTAAGTTCCTTAATCCTTCACTCTGTCCAGAAAAATGACTAATTTTCAGCAGAAGTGGAAGCAGGTCTAGGCCTTATGGAAACTGTAGAGACATGCGTGGAAGGCAGGGGGAGAAAAACGAAGTGGTTTGAGTGGTGTCCATTTCCTCCTTCTGGCAGAGGAAATAGGAGCGGAGGTGTGGATACAAAGAACCTCAGTCTAAGCACCCTGGAAAAAGGTTGGTTTTAAACTATACTTTTTCTATCTCTGTTTCTGCCTTCGAATAGCTCAGCTCAGGTGGAAGGCTGGCTGGGCTGCGATGAGCACTCGTGGGCCCCACTTGGAAAATGCTGCCTTAAGTACATGGTCTAAAGCACAGTTTGCTGATCAACGGCAGAACATTCTGAAGAGCTCCAGGCTACAGCCTTTACATCTGAGACAAGATGGCTCTACAGAGCCTGGCAGGCAGCTCTCATGCCTAGAAATGGTGTTGAGGAGGGCTCTCAGCAAGTACCAGCAGGGGCAGAGCCAATTGCTGCTGCTTCCTGCACTTGCCATTTGCTGACCAGTGCAGGCCACACTCCGCTTCAGTCCACATGGTGTGCTGACATAAGACAGGGAAACGTGAATGCTAACACATGCTCATACGGACCTCAGGCCTTTCACTGTAGAGAGAATACTGCCAGTTCTTAGAAAATGGTAAATGGTCTCAGGATGAGTAAAATGGCTTTATACGCTTTTATAACACAGTGATATAAGAATGTGTGACTTTGTCCATAGAAATAAAAAAAGCCACGGCTGAGTTTAGAAAAGGGGAACTACAAACCCGTACCACAGCAAACAAGAACCTGCTAAGGCTGAGGAGCAGGTGTGGGATTCATGCTGGCTAATGGACACAAGGCTGGAAAAGGCTTTCCCTTCTGCTCTGACATGTGTGAAGCTGGAAGTGAAGGGTGCTCTCTCGATACACTGCTGCTCTGACTCCTGGCTCTTGGCCGGTTAGAGCAGGATGGTGAACTGCAGACAGACAAAGCTGAGGCCTAAGGACTGGAGGCTGTGGCTCAGCAGAGCATGCAGGAGGCACATCCAGTTGCTAATTCTTTACACTGTTGCTAAGCATGGTGGTGTGCGTCAGTTACAGTGTTGCTAAGCATGGTGGTGTGCGTCAGTTACAGTGTTGCTAAGCATGGTGGTGTGCGTCAGTTACAGTGTTGCTAAGCATGGTGCTGGGCGTCAGTTACAGTGTTGCTAAGCATGGTGCTGGGCGTCAGTTACACTGTTGCTAAGCATGGTGCTGGGCGTCAGTTACAGTGTTGCTAAGCATGGTGCTGGGCGTCTGTGCCAGCACTGGTGGCTAGGCAGAAGGCATGCTTCTCCAGAGTTCTAAGATCAATCTGAGCACACACTAGATCACAGAGCCTATTTCCTCTATCATCAAAAACTCTGTGCACCCCTCAAGAGTAAAGCAGTTTTTAACTGCTCTTCAAAAGGGCCTCCGAAAGAGCAGCATAAACACTTCCCATTGAATCTGGAAATAGTGTTTAACTACAGTACTATCACGGCAGGAAACACAGTAGAGCTGAGTCTCAGCCTTCCTAATGCGGCCATCCTTTACTATAGATCCTCATGCTGTGGTGACCCCCTACCACCAAATTAACTTCATTGCTACGTCACAACTGTACTTTTGCTACTTTTATGAATTGTAATGTAAACATCTGTGTTTTCTGATGGCCTTAGGTGACCCCTGTGAAAGGGTAATGACCCACAGGTTGAGAACCCCTGCAACAGAGGCCCATGGAAGCACTGTCTCCTTAAAACATGCTAACTTCCAAAGAATTGCAGCCTGGTGGAAAAACAGGTGGGAGCTGAATTAAACTTCTCATTTAGTCACGAGGACTTGCATTTGGATTACCTCATTGTACAGGTACACTATTTGTGTATTTAACTCAAGCATCTGGGGAATTTGGGTGAAGTATACATAAGAACTCTGCTATTTTTGTAAAGTCTAAAATTATTCAAAATTAATACATATATTCAAAATGCATTAAAAGTGTTTAAAAAAAAAAACTGAAGGCAAAAAAGAATTCCCAATCTGAAAGGTACCTGTGTGGAAAATATTGTTAAATATAGCTCTACTTAGGTCAAACAGCTAGTGGGATGCTTAAGAAAACAGAACAATTATTTTTCATTTATTAGTTACAATATTTAAATCAACACTCAACAGTTTCTTTAAAGATCTTGAGGTAAGCATGAAAGAATGTTGCTGGAGAGAATACTGACAGTCTTGTGATATCACGTCATGTTAGTAGTGAGTCAGCAGCTACTCCTGGTAAGAACAATTATACACACGCACGCACGCACGCACGCACGCACGCACGCACACATATGCACATGCACACACGTTACCTGAGGTACACCGATTTTTCTGCAAGCATCCAGGAAGTTCTCCACATTCCGCCTGCACTTTGCCATTGTTAATTTAGGCTGCAGTGAGACAAGAAAGGAGGAAACCGGTATCACTAATGGTCAAAAGGAACGCAAACTTCAGACTACTCTTGCCAGCGGCCTCACAGGCAAACTGCTATGTACACTAGGGGCTCACACACATTTTCTTAAACTGTTGCAGCCACTCAATTCTTCCAGGAGCACGAAATCAGCCACAAGGAGACCAGGCTGTTTGCTTTGGTTTGGAAGATAGTTTTTCATTTTGAAACAAAAGAATAGAGAGAACATCAAGAAAATGTATCACCCAGTGGTCCATTGTTCAACCATGGCATGATTAACAGTTTATTTTCTTTTGGTTTATTATTTTTTGGGCTATTTCTCTCTACATAGCCTTGACTGGCTTAGACCTGTGAAGACCAGGCTGGCCTCGAACTTAGAGATCTACCTGTCTCTGCCTCCCGAGTGCTGGGATTAAAGGTGTGTGCTACCATGCCTGGTTCTATTTTAAAACTTTATTATTTTATGTGTATGCGTATTTTGTCTGCATGTATATCTGTACATATTGTACATACAGTGCCTGTAGAATCCAGAAGGTGTTGGGTCCTTGGGAAATGAAGTTATGGAGAGGTGTTAGCTGCCATGTGGGTGCTGAGAACTGAACCTGGTTCTCTGCAGGAACAGCTTGTGTTCTTAATAGTGGCCTTATTTATTTATTTATTTTTTGCATTTAACTTATTAGACACTTTGGAAATTAAAAATGTCTTAACTTTTTAAGCTACTTTACAAGATGAAAAGTTGACAACAGGGAATTTCCTTAATTACTAACCTGTGAGTTTACTTTTCTGTAACATCTGTAAACACTAGAAATAGGCATCTGGAGCTGGGCCGTGGTGGCGCATGCCTTTAATCCCAGCACTTGGGAGGCAGAGGCAGGCGGATTTCTGAGTTCGAGGCCAGCCTGGTCTACAGAGTGAGTTCCAGGACAGCCAGGGATACACAGAGAAACCCTGTCTCGAAAAACCAAAAAAAAAAAAAAAAAAAAAAAAAGAAAGAAAGAAAGAAAGAGAGGCATCTCATAACCTCTCAAAGTTTTGCTTTTCACCTAGTTGGTTATCATGAAATAGAATGTAAAAAAAAATAGGAATTTCAAGTTCAAAAATGATGCTCAAGTTATCAGGTGTGGAAGCCAGAGGTTTGTAGGGGCTGTGACCTACAGATTTTTTAAATTAGTTAAGTGCATGGACACTTGTACCATCTCTAGAAAACAAAAGACTTCATGTGTAAAGTCTGAGGTTTCTGCAAACATGAGACATAATTCCTTGTCATTAGAAGAAACAAAAGCAAGGAAAGAGGGTGCTGGAGTCGTGACCAGGCAAAGGCAGGCAGGGCAAAGATCAGCTTCGTCACACACAGTGAAAAGGCAGCCAGCAAGAGGGAAGGGAGCGAACACTTATCACTGCCCAGTTCAGATGGAACAACCTGCAAAGGACCTTCAAAAAGCAGCAGGAACTCAGTGTACCTCAGTGTACAGGAGGGTACCTGCCCTGGGCGGCTTTCTCCTGCTGCCACAGACACCATGATCAAAAGCATCCTGGAGAGGAAAGAGTTTACTTCAATTTACACTTTGGGATCTATCATCAGGGAAGCCAGGCAGGAGAACTCACGGAGGGCAGGAACTGACATCAGGACTGAAGTAGAGACTGCAGAAGAATTAGCTTTACACTGGCTTGCTCTCCATCCATGGCTTGCTCAGCTTGCTTTTTTTTTTTTTTTTTTTTTTTGTTAAATAAAAGCCAGGACCACCACTGTCCTCAGTAGGCTGGGCCCTTGTATCAGTCATTAATAAAGAAAATGGAGCACAGACTTCTCTACAGGCCAATCTGGTAGAGGTGTTTTCTCAATTGAGGTTCCTCTTCCCAGGTGACAAAGCCTTGTGTCAAGTTTGACAGAATAACAATTGGGCACAGTTGTTGTCAATGCCAGATTCTTAACTGAAGTGAAAAGGCAGGGAAAGAGGAAACATGAACTGTACAGTCATGATCTCCTGACAGATGGTACAGAACAGCCTGGGATTCTCTACCTGCTTCTTCACAATGAGCTCTAAGGCTGCTCCTGATTATGCCAAGAGGTGTGCATAGATACAGGATGCCGTGGCCTCTTTAGCTCCAGAGAAAGGTAAGCTGGACTGAGAGGCAAAGGAGAAAGCTGCTGGGAGGAGCTACTGGGCAAAGGGGCCCAAATAAATAGCCGCAGAGCCAGTGTGGTCAGGTATGTCAGGAACCCCAGAAGGGGGCACAGGCAGGGAGACAGAGCTCAAGGCCAGCCTAGGCTAAAGGAGACAAAAACTAGCTGGGTATAGCAGCACTTTAATTCCAGCACTTAAGAGATGAAGGCAGGTGCATTTCTGTGAGTTTGTAGCCATACTGGTCTAATAGTTCTAGGTCTACCAGAACTATACAATAAGACCCTGTTTGTTTCAAACAAAACAAAATTAAAAAATGACAAAACAACAACAACACTCAATCCAACAAAAAACCCTCCCAAATCTGACAGGACAAACTGCTTCACTCTGGCATATCCATCCGTCTCTCCACATGCCAATTTCTCTTTCTGCCTCACAAGGCTGGAGACACAAGTATCACACACACACTTCCAGTCGAGTGGGCAAGATTGGTCAGGGCCTGGTCTCAGTTTAGGAGAGAAGACTGAGCAGGAGAAGCAGCCATGAGTACTTTGTTTTACAAAAGAGGGAAACCTGTTTTTGAAATATTGATATTTATGAGGGGCTGACTGACAAAACTAGGCTATAGGAAGACAAATCCCTGTTTCTACATAAAAGCAAGGGTTAAAGGATAAAGTTAGTTAAAAGCTAGTTCAAATGCAATTTACTATGGTTCATATGAAAATGAAGACTGAGGACAGGAGACTGGGGGGGAGGGAGGGAGGAGAGAGAGAAAGGACACTCTCAGTACACACTGCTATCACATGAGGACCAGTAGCAGCAACTTAAAACAAGTGTGGGGTAGAACGGGAGATTTCCGAAGATCTTCCCCACAGGACACATTTCTAACGGATGAGGGAAGAGGAGAGACTGTCTCCCTAGTTCCCTATCTTCCTCAGCATTTACTGCATTCTAGGAATGGAGGACAGGCTTTCACAACTGGGGTGCAACCCTCTGTTAGATGCTGATACAAACTGTGTATCCATTCTTCAGAATTGTCAGACACAAGTTTAGGTAGTGTATGGAACCCCTGTTGTCCAAGAAGCCACAAACCCCATGCTTCCAACGTCTTCTGGAAACATCCAATAGAAGGTTCATTCATCAGCAGGACAAACGCCACAGGCTCCCATCACTCACTTCAGACCGTGGACCCGGTTTCATCTTAAGTAGCAAAGCTTACAGAAATCCACTAGCTCCAAAAGCTTTCCCAGAACTTCAAATGGAATGACATACGATTTCTGGCAGAAAAGTCTAGTCTCTTTTATTTCTATAATATAGAGTCTACACTGAAGTTGAAAAGAACAAGAGATAAATAACTGAATATTTAAAATGACTCAAACTTTTTTTTTCAGACATTGAAAACTATTATTTTTAAGGCAGGGTGTCACGTAGCACAGGCTGACTTTAAACCCCACCCCCCACCCCCATTCCAGGATGCCCTTGAGCTCCTGACCTCCCTGCTTCAAACTCCAAACTTCAAAGTGCTTGGATTACAGGTGTGACCACGCATGCCCAGCTTAAAGCTTTTTAATATATGTTTTATTTATCACTATTGTGTGTATTCACATGGTGTGAGGGTATGTGTGCTGCGGTACTCAGTGGGGTTTGTTCATTCCTTCCCCTTTTGTGTGGGTTCCAGGGATCAACCTCGTGTTGCAAGCTCTACCTGTTGCACCTTTTAATGATCCCAACACTTTATATTTGTGTTTGTTTTTGAGACCAGGTCTCGCTATGCAGTCTTGGCTGGCCCAAGCTCACCCAGCTAGTCTTAAACTCACAGAGATCTACCTGCCTTTGACTCCCAAGTGCTAGAATTAAAGGTGTGTACTGCAAAAACATCTTTCATTCTTCTGCTCTGCTAACCTAGGCCTAGTCCTGGAAGCTTCCAGCCTCCATACAATCTAATCAAAGCCTAGAATGTTTTCAGCCTCTGAGACTTGCTGCTGAATAAGCTCACCTATTCCTAGTTCTTTCTGATTCTGGCTGGCTGGTTCAACTCAGCTCTTCTGGCTTCTCTCAGCAGTTCCTAAACTGTTCTGCTTGGCTTCAAAGTAACTCAGGCAATCTGTTCTAATCTTCTGGCCTCTTCCCATTTGGTGGTGGTTCTTCTTTCTTCCTTCTTCCTTCTCCTTCTTTTTTGGTTTTTCGAGACAGGGTTTCTCTGTGTAGTCCTGACTGTCCTGGAACTCACTCTGTAGACCAGGCTGGCCTCGAATTCAGAAATCCGCCTGCCTCTGCCTCCCAAGTGCTGGGATTAAAGGCATGCGCCACCACCGCCTGGCCCCATTTGATTCTTTCTATCTTCACCTGTGTCTAGCTTGGTCTCTCTCTGCAACTTCTCTCTACAACTGTTTCATAAAACTGTCTCCTCCTTTTTTTCTCTTTCTCTCTGCGCTGTTCTGTGTTAGGCAGCTTCTGTTTTCACTCTAAGTGTTAGGCATATCCAATTCTGTCAAATCTTTCTCTGATTCATTACTTTATCTTCCACTCAATTAGACATCATCCTCAATCAAGGGTGCTTCCTTTTACAAACTAGGATTAAAGATGTATACTAAGGTTGGGGCACACCACAACAAGAAACAGTTTTTCAGTAAATAACACAATCTTGGGGTTCACAGTGTGACCAAATACCCCCTGCAACACTGTACCACCTCACTTGGCTCAAAAATTTTATTTTTAAAACTTGCTTTCATTAAAAATTGTATTTAGAAGTAGAGGGCTGGAATGACCCATAAGCTGGCTCACAGCCACCTCTAACTTCAGTTTCATGGAATCCAATGCTCTCTTTTGGCTTCCCTGGGCTCCTGTGATGCACATAAAATCATTTAGGTGCATGTGTGTGTGCGCGCATGCATACACACACTCTAGAAACCTTTTTCTTAAAATATGAGGAAACCTTTTTAAATCATTCCTAAAGCCTTAATAAGCATGTATAGTAGAGTGACCTCATTTTGAGACTGCTATTAATGGCTGCAAAGATGGTTCAGAGGAGAAGAGTGGAGGCTGCTCTTGCAGAGGACCACAGTTCAGTCCCAGCAATCACACAGCTCACAACCACCAGCTCCAGGGGACCTGACACCCTCTTCTAGACTCACAGAACTCGTATGTATGGATCCATATTCACATGTACACATATGCATAATTAAAATAAAAATCCTAGACAGAAAGAGCAACAGTGTCCACAGGCCTGGTCCCACTTCTAAGAGGGAGTGTACTCCCCAAGTCAGTAAGGCTGAGGAGCTATCCCAGCATAGCTTAATCCCCCCACTTGGAAGCAAAGAAGAAAAACTTGGTAGTTCCACAACAGAAAACTGTTCCTACCACTCCTAGCAGGATCACCTGACTTCCTACTTTAAATGATGATGGATTTCTTTCCTATGGCCCTTGTTTTCCAACCCTGACTAGTATTTATTATACCACTGTTTTGTTTTCTTTCTTATTTTTTAGGTTTATTTATCTTATTTTATGTGTTTGCTTTGCTTGTTTGTGTACCACTTGTGCGCCTGGTTACAGATCGTTGTGAGCTACCATGTAGGTACTAGAACCCAGCCGGCTCCTCTTCAGGAGCAGAATGCCTAACCTCTTGAGCCCTTCTCAAGCCACAACTCCACTGTTTTGTAAAGGTGAATCTAAACTTTCTTTAAAAAAAAACAAAACAAAACAAACAAACAAACAAAAAAACCCCATGACATTGGGATAAAACCTGATATTTAAAATGTCTGGTTCCTAAGTGACTGGGCTTTCAAAGAGAATGCCTCTTAGTGATACATTTCCTGATCCCACAGAGGTACTAACAGTAAGTGAGCTATAAGACATCTGGCAGGATCCTGCCAGCAGAGGAGCCAGGCTGTAGACATACGTCATAAGCCTGGCTCCAGCCTGGGCCAGGGGTCAGGTCAGCAAATTGTTTTCCATAAATGGACAGAGAAGTACAAAGAGTCCTTTCTGCATGGCTGATCTCTACTGCATCACTGTGAGGCAGGCTGTGGGGCTTGGTGACAAGATTGTTTATTGGCTGAGCTACCCTGCCAGCCCTCCCTAGTGAAGTTCTGACAGTGCATTGTACTGCTGTGCCTGTTGAACAAGCAACAAGCATTTTCAAAATATGCCCGCTATTTACACTAATGCAAACCTCTAAAACATAGCCTGGGACTTACACAGTCATCTGCACCCTCACACTCACCCCAAGTGTCATCTATTCTCAACAGCTGAACAATTCCTTGATTTAAATTGCTAGTTGGCCAATTCCTGCCCATACTTTATAATGGAATTAGTGCAACTTTTTCTCTAGAAGGCTTCTTTGAATTCTCTAGGTAGTTAACTGGTCCCCTGTTGGTATCTTCATAGCATACTTCATATACGTCTTATAATATTCAACACATGCTGTAGATTATTGTTCATGTGTCTGCTTTTTCTTTAGTCAAAGTGACAATAGGAAGGTGGGGACTGGGCCCTTGGTATCTGCTTTGCTAGCTTCCAGCACAATGACTCCAATGAGCTGAAAAGTGTCTGATGAATAATAGCCAATGTTGCCTGGGATTACTACTTACCACAGCTGGAGATGGGACATGAATGCTTGGGACAGATCGAGGCCGAACATGATTGGCCAAGTGGCAAAGTACCACCCCGTCAGTGAGAGCTGCTCCAAGATCACAGGGTAAAGACACTTTCAACCGGTACTCAATGTGCTGCAAGGACAGGAGATCCCATGTATTAACTGAAGAGTAGCTATCACAGAGGATATAAAGATAGTCAGAAATACAGACGAAAAGCTGGACATGATGACATAGGCCTGCAATCCCAGCCTTTAGGATGCAGAAGGATTACATATGTCTCTAATCTCAACATTTAGGATGCTGGGGCAACAGAAGAATTACAGCAAGTCTGAGGCTACTCTGGGGTGCACACTGAGTTCTAGGCTGGCCAGGACTATAAAGACCTTGTCTTAAAACAAAAACAAAACAAAAAAACAAACTCCAGAAAAGAAAAGAACTTAAGATACTACAGTCTCTATTTTTCTCCTAACTTAAGTCAGTAAGTTACAGAGTCAGAATGTATGCATCACAGCCAGATTACAATGGTACAAAAGCACAAAATAAATTACTATAATAATTGATTTAGGAAACCACTAAGTCCTTGTATGGTGGTGTATGCCTGTAATTCCGGACTAGAGAGGCACAAGGAGAGAGACTGAGAGTTCAAGGCCAGCCTGAGTTACATAGGGAGAATCTGTCTTAACAAACAAAAACATAAACTCTAACTGGATTCTTGTTCAATTCCAAAATAAAGTAGCCAATCCCTCAACATGTACATCTGCCTTAAGCATGTGCACATGCGCATAAATTCTCTCTCTTAAGAAAGGGGCTCGCTCACTACAGAGCACAGTCTGGTCTTAAACTGGTGACCTGTTAACCTCAGGTAGCTGAGTGGTTACACTCGTGGACTACCATGCCTGGCACGAACACATTATAACCACTCTCCTGAGAGTGCCTTCAACACTATGAAAAGCAGAAACAGAAACAGGGAAAGGAGCATGGCTAGAACGTGAACTTTTAGAATTATTCATCTAATTTTCTCAATAAAACTTTAAAGGAGTTTCCTCAGTAGTGAGATTTCTCTTGCACTCGTCACAGAATGCAGCACACAGTGGACGTCACAGTACACATGACTGACTTTATGGTGACGGTGGCCAAATGGGCATGCGAACAAAGGGGTGTGGGCTACGGCAGCGGCACTGCAAAGGGCAGCGCAGCGACAATGCACACACTTTCCGTAGCTGGTCTATTGATTTCTGCTCTTCTTCCCTCTGCCTCGTTATGGAATCTGTAGTATCAGCTGCGGGTGCAGAGGACAGGAGAAGCGGGGACGCACGACCTGGAAAACATGAGACAGAGAGGTCAACTGCCAGTGCTAGAAAAATCCACTGGTCTGCCAAGTTTCCTTGCCAATACAGCATTTCCTGCTTTTGCTGATCTTATAGACAGAAGACCCAGGTTTGGCAACTTTAATCCCAGCACTCAGGGGGCAGAGGCAGACTGATCTCTGAGTTGGAGGCCAGCTGGGTTTACACTGAGTTCTAGGACAGCCAGGGATACACAGAGAAACCTTGTCTCAAAAAACCAAAAAGAAGACCAACAAGGTGGCTCACAAACACCTGTAACTCCAGCTCCAGGGTTCCAGTGCCTTATACTGACCTCCTCAGGCGTGTGGCAGACACACACACAGACACACACACACACACACACAAAACACCCACACCCACGAAGTGAAATAATGAAGGTTTCCTTAAAAAAAAAAAAGTATTATTATATGAAAGAAAACAGGTCTACTGAGTAAGCTGAAAGGGGTAGTGGGCTGGACAGTAACTAAAGGACCAGTTGGAAATTTCAAATACGCAATTATAATGGCAAAACAGTATTAATAATTTAGTTTAATTTTATTGACAAATGCCACATATACAGAAAATCACAGAGTTATAAATACAGGCCAATAAATGATTTCACAAATGAAATGGCTCAGTGCTGTAAATCAATTTTTACCTCAAAGCCTCCTGCATATTCTCTGCCCACTGAACCCAAAGGGTACCAGTATCTTCACCTTAAACACCAGAGATTTATTTTGTCCATTTTTGAGACATTTCTATAAATTAAACAATATTGTATGTATTCTTTGTGTGCAGCTTCTTTTGATCAACATTATAGATGTATCAGTACTGTACATTCTAGATAATCAGTATTTAGCATGTAAAATTCTCACTACTTGCATGACATTCACTGGACAGATAAACCACTGTTCATCCCCTTTCTACTTGTGAATATTAAATCTGGCACATTATAAAAACCGTTGTTGGGAATGTTTTTGTACCTATCTTTTGTTTAACACACACATATTTCTCAAAATACAATTGCTGGTAATAGGTATACAAATGTTATTGATACAGAAAGATCTAAGAAAGGATTCATAACAAGGGGAGGATGTTCTCTGAAAGAACAAGTTTACTTGTTTAATCTGGTTTTTGATTTTGGCTTTTAGACAGGATCTTGAAATGTAGCCTGGGCTAGCCTTAAAATCAATTCTGCCTCAGCCTCCTAAATGTAGGGATTACAGGTATGTATCATCATGAATAGTTGAAACATTATAAAATGTTTTATATAGCACTAAGAAAGTTTTTAATCTAAACAAAAACCCAAAATGCTCCTGACTTAATGTTCGTGAGGTCACAGACACCTGCAGAATTAGTATTTTTACCAAGACGACAGCTAGGTATGCAGCTGAAAAGCATGTAGAGTTCATGTCACTGTGCAAAGCCATCCCCCACTCTGCCATGCCTTTAAAGTCGCCAGCACTTACCTTTATGTGCTTCTGCCCTGACAGCAGCTCGGAAAAGAAAGCTCTCAGGGCGTTGGGGCTGGTTTCTCTGGGCAGCAGCAGGAAGAGAATACGCAGGGGAATGATGGACTGCAGCAGCATGGAAAGGCAAGAGGGCGTTAAAGGAGACAAGCGGCAAATCAAAGGCGATGTAGACAAATGTCATGGAAAATCAAATCAAACATGGCAACGGTTTAGAAGGATGATGATTCTGCTCATTAATAAAAGCTCGTGTAAAAGGTAAAGCTGCTTGTTTAGCTTTAAAATTGTTATTTTTAGTATATCAACAAATGCATACTGAAAGCTAATACACTGACTTTAGTCTCTTGCAAACCTATATCCTTGCTAATTCTTATTCATTCTTTCTTATCACATGGCCAACTAGTAAAAACAGAAGTTCTGGTAAAGAGGGGTTAGGGTGTGGCTCCAACCATTGGTAGAGTGCTTGGCTAGCATGTGTGAGGTCCTGGGCTGCTCAGTTTGCTCCCCAGCACTACTGAAACCAACCAGGCACGGTAGGACAGACAGACAGAGCTCGGGAGCAGGAGCCAGAACCGGGAGCTGCAGAATACTGCTTATCTTTATTCCCAGTTATACGCCAGCCTGGGCTACATGAGACTTTCATCTCTGTTTCTCTGTCTGTCTGTCTGTCTGTCTGTCTGTCTGTCTGTCTGTCTGTCGTCTCTCTCAATCTCCCTCTCTCCCCCCCTCTCCCCCCTCCCTCTCTCTCTCTCTCACACACACACACACACACACCACAGAAACAAATTCTGGTAAAGAATAACTGTGCTGAGCCTGGTGACAGGCACCTGCTGTAATCCCGGATTCTGAGAGAATGAGTCAGTACAACCATTAGTTCTGGCTAGCCTGGGCTATATAACAAGACTTTGTTTTTCTCACACCCACCAAAAAACCATCATATACATCACCTTTGTTTCTATTACCTGTCTCTGTCATAGGAAAGCTTGAGGTGACATCAACTCTGTCATCGCTCTGTGGAGAAACAGGCACATCAGCAGTTACTACTCAAGAAAGGACAGTTTCATATTTTAGAAACATTAGATGTAAAAAAAAAAAAAAAAAAAAATGAGAAAACTGGTTCCTTCCGGTCTGGGCCAGAGCACTGAGCAGATCTTGGGTGGCAGCTCTGCCCCCAACCTCCAAGAACCCAGAGGAAGCAGGGATCCCAAGCGCTCTAACTTGGACAGTGTCTTAGAAACTAGTTCTCAGATCTGAGGCCTGGATCAGACCTCTGCCAGGTCTGCTGTTGTGTGGACCCCGATTCCACCTGAGACATACTGGAAGGTCCACTCAATCCAGAGCCACAGAAGAACAAATGAACTCAGAGCTTCAGACAACATATCCTGAGATATTCTAGAGGAGACACTGCACCCAGAACAGCAGACACCTAGCTGGACTACTACCTTGGAGGCACCATATCCTGAGGTATCCTAGAGGTACCACTGTAATCAGTGCAGCTGGAAAAGATTACAGAGACATCTGGACCCCTAGGAGATCAGACACAAGCTAGATAACTAGAAAGACAGGCTTCAGTCAGAGACAGCAAGTACAGGCATCACTAGAGTTAATCAGATGGCAAAAGGCAAGAGCAAGAACGTAAGCAACAGAAACCAAAGTTACATGGCATCATCAAAACCTAGCTCCCCCATCAGAGCAAGCCCTGAACACCCCATCATACCGGAAAAGCAGGAATCAGAATTAAAATCACTTCTCATGATGATGATAGAGGGCTTTAAGAAAGACGTAAATAACACTCTCAAAGAACTTAAGGAGAGCACTGGTAGACAGATAGAAACCCTTAAAGAGGAAACACAAAAATCCCTTAAGGAGTTGCAAGAAAATGCAACCAAACGGGAAAAGGAATTAAACAGAACCATGCAGGATCTAAAAATGGAAGTAGAAACAATAAAGAAATCACAAAGGGACAATACCCTGGAGATAGAAAACCTAAAAAAAAGATCAGGAGTCATAGACACAAGTATCACCAACAGAATACAAGAGATGGAAGAGAGAATCTCATGTGCAGAAGATACCATGGAAAACATTGACACAACTGTCAAAGAAAATGCAAAATACAAAAAGCTACTAACCCAAAATATACAAGAAATCCAAGACACAATGAGAAGGCCAAACCTAAGGATAATAGGTATAGATGAGGGGGAAGACTCCCAACTAAAAGGACCAGTAAATATCCTCAACAAAATTAGAGAAAAACTTCCCTAACCTAAAGAAAGAGATGTCCATAAATATACAAGAAGCTTACAGAACTCCAAATAGTTTAGACCAGAAAAGAAATACTTCCCGCCATATAATAGTCAAAACATCAAATGTACAAAACAAAGAAAAAATACTAAAAGCAGTAAGGGAAAAAGGCAAAGTAACATATAAAGGCAGACCTATAAGAATTACACCAGACTTCTCACCAGAGACCATAAAAGCCAGAAGATCCTGGACCGATATCATACAGACCCTAAGAGAACACAAATGCCAGCCCAGACTACTATACCCAGCAAAACTGTCAATCATTATTGATGGAGAAACCAAAATATTCCATGACAAATCCAAATTTACACAGTATCTCAACACAAATCCAGCACTTCAAAGAATAATTGGTGGAAAACTCTAACACAAGAAGGGAAACTACAACCTAGAAAAAGCAAGAAAGTAATCTTCCAAAAACCCCAAAAGAAGATAGTTACACAAACATATCTCCACTGATGTTAGCCCAAAAGCTTGGATTAGCGAAGACTCAACCCACAGACCACATGAAGCTCATGAAGAAGGAAGACCAAGAAGGGATGCCTCAGTTCTACTTAGAACGAGAAATAAAATGCTCAAGGGAGCAAATAGGGAAACAAAACATGGAACAGAAACTGAAGGAGGGGCCATCAGGAGACCATTCCACCTGGGTATTCACCCCATGTACAGCCACCTAATCTAAACACTGTTGTGGATGGCTGGAAGTACATCATTATGAGGAACATGATATAGCTGTCTCCTTAGAGGTCAGCCAAAGACTAACACACTCAGAGGACAATGTTCACAATTAACCACTGATATGATCAGGGGTTTCCCAATGGAGAACTTAGAGAGAGGACTGAAGGAGCAGAAAGGGTTATTGACCCCAGGTGGAAAGCAACAATACCAAACAACCAGAGCCCCCCAGGGTCTAAACCACCAGCCTGGGAACACATAGGGAGGGACCCAAGACTCCAGAGGTATATGTAGGGGAGGATGGCCTTGTCGGACATAGGTGGGAGAGGAGTTTCTTGGTCCCATAAAAAAAAAAAAATGAACACACAGTGGGGCGGGGAATGTGAGGGCGGGGAGGGGATAGTGAGGGGGGGTAGGTGCGGTCACTGCCTCATAGAAGCATGAGGAGGGGGATGGGATAGGAGGTTTCTGGGTGGTGGGAGGAAGTAGGCTAAGGGGATAAAATCTGAAACGTAAATACTACAACCAATTTTAACAAGCGGGGAAAAAAAAGTCTTCAAAACCAACATCTTTAAAAAAAAATGTCAGCCCCTTGGGGGTGGGAATTTTTTTTTATTTTCTTGATACTAAAACTTGTTCTGAGAATTGTATATTGCAGAATACACAGCCTTGGTGTATCTACTCATCAAGCATACTGAGCAGACCTGCCCAAACCTCTGATGTCCTGGAATTCCATCTGGATTCAGTGAAGACACAGCATCAGAGGCTTATCAACTTACTCTTCCCCCCACCCCTCTTCTAAAATCTCAACGCTCTTAATCAGCTTGAAGAAGTTAAAGAAGAGTCAGCGCCCCTATTCCCTGAGCTTGGGGACTAATGTGGTTAATAATGGTCTGTCTTTCTAGGGACAAGTAGTGGTTTTGTTGGAACGGGGGATTAGCTAGGACTTATTGCATAGCCATAACCTATTGGTAGAAATCTGTATAATTAATATCAAGATGAAGTTATAATTTCTTAAATGGTACAAAATTTACTTTGATCTCAAATTTAAGGTTTTCATTGGTACGAGCCTCTTATTAATATAAAAATGAGATGAATATTGATACGCTCATGGGCATTGTGCCTGTATAACACATTTAGGAATACAATGCCTAGACCCAGCCCTTTTTTAACTTTTTTAACTGATTTGGGACGGTTAACCTATGAGTTAAGGGACTATAGCAAATTCATATTTTTGAGTTTATTGTTAGGGTGTTTTCCATATTTTATTTAGAAATAGCTGAGAGGAGTGAACAGACAACAGTCCAGGTTACCTTACATGGATAGTTGGTTTTCAAAACATCAGAAGTCCATAGAACTGACGCTACAAATATTTATATATTAATGTTCATATTGATTAGAGACCTGTCTGCTCCTGACAGCTTCCTGTCGTGGATTCTAAGAAGAAATTGAGCATCCTTGGAGTTACTCCAGTTGTGTGGTAACAGCCACTAGGCAAGAATTGCCTCTCTCCAGATTATATCTGCCTAGACAGAGTAATCAGTCCTTAATAATCCTGCAACACCAAGGTCTGTCAGATGATTCTGGGCCAGAAGGCTGAAGATTTGATGCTCCAACGTTCGGTAGTATAGGGGCTTTTCAGGTGTTCAGAGGTCTCTATAAATTGGCTAAGTTTTAAAAGCTATGCTTTGTGCTTCCCACAATTATAGTTAACTCAGTCATTCTGGATTTCTGACGGGGTTGAAAACTTATAGCTATTTACCGTAAGAGAAAAGATTTGAGTGGATGGTCGTCAGCTGACATTCATCCTAAAGCCAGGTTCAGAATTAAATGTTTTAGTTAGGATAGATGACAGAGGTGCTGGTTAGTCAAGAAAAGGATGGACTGGGTATTAGGACTATCTTGTACCTCACTGGTACAAATAGGCATAATTATGCTCTAATTGTATTTTGAGAGAAAAGTTTCATTTTAACAGGAAGGGTGATGTGTAGGAGGAGCTAAGGTAGGAGGAGTACTGAGAGGAAGAAAAGGAGTAAGAAGAGGAGAAGAAGAAGGATAGGAGAAGCTAGGTAATGAAAGAGAGAAAGAGGGGGGAGACAGGGAGGCAGATATTCATGTATCTCCACCAGTCAAAGATAGTTGTTATATCTAGGTTGGTCAGTGGGTTACACCTCTGATTGAACAATTCCAAACTTATAACGCTTATGATTAACATTATTTAAAAAAAAATGTATAAATACAAAAAGGAAAAGGGGGCATAGGATAGGGGTTTTCTAAGGGGGTGGGGAATGGGGAAAGGGGATGGCATCTGAAGTGTAAATAAAATATCTAATAAAAAAATAAATAAAAAAATGAAAAAAATGAAAAAAAAAATATAAAAAAAAAAGAAAAAAAAACCATGCAATTTGCCTTCAAACTAAGTCTAAAAATGAAAGGTTAGTGAAATTTACTGATTTTGTACTTTTTCTTAAAGACAGATTGTTTGCTTATTTATATAATATATTCTTTAAAGCTCTAACTAGCCCCTCCAAACACTGTGAAAAAGAATCATCAAAGGCAAACACAATCACTGAGAAATCTACACTGGAAGAGAAACCTTCCAACTCGTCCTCTTCCTCCTCCTTAAAGTTTTTGAGACAGGGTTTCTTTGTGCAGTAGCCCTGGCTGTCCTACAATTCCATTTGTAGACCAGGCTGGATTCAAACTCACAGAGATCCCCTTGCCTTTGCCTCCTGAGTGCTGGGATTAAAGGTGTGTGCTAACCCAAATTTCTCCTGTTTTTCCTGTAAGGAATCCAATTGCACGAGACTGTTCCTGATGAGAGCCCACATTAAACATGGCCAGCAGTTCTCGGACAGCTCTGAAGGCCGCTATTGAGAACTCATACAGGTACTATACTGGGGAGCACATCTATGTAACCAAGGCGCTTCCCTGGATGTCTTCAGCATTCAAGTCTAGGCTGTCATGGTTGAAAGAAACAGGTTTGGGTCTGTGGAAGAATGTGTGTAGGGTGGAAACATGCTCATCCCCATGCTGTGGGTGGGGCCTTGTCATGGCTGGCCCTCTTCTTCATCGCCTACCTCACCAGCAGGAAGAGAGGGCATTCCAGCTACCAGACCATCTAGCCTGGAAGGCAAGTGTGCCACAGATACACAGGAGCCTGTTCTCATGTCCCAAACTCAGACAGGTGTGGAGAAGGGAGGCACGTTTTCTTGCAAACGTGAAGTTCCCCTTGCAATACTCACTGCTGGAATAGAGGTGACACTAGTATTGACACACACATCCATAACTTTAGGTATGATCCATGAGACTTGAGGCTGCCTTGCCTGCTGTTATACCAATCTACTGAAAATTGAAGACCCCCTTGCACACCTCCCTGGATCCCCTTCCTGAAAATTTCTGATTCACTAATGCAACAAGACCTACCTTAAGAGGTGTGAAGGCAGAAGAATGAGGCCGGGTAGCCACGCAGCTCACTCCATCCAACCCTGACAGCGACTACATTTCAAACAAGGAGAGAAGAAACAAAGGGCAGCATTTGAATCAGCAAATGGTAGGCAGGCAGAGCTAAGCAGTAAAACTGGCAGAGGGAAGGTCATCAACAAACTGAACGTGGTGACTAAGACACTAACAGAGCTGGGACAGAAGAGACAGGGACACCTGAATCATGCAAATCACTTACACAACACGACTTTTCCACCTATATTATTCAGAATATTCTTAAGACCTCGGGCCACATTAATCTAGAATGCAGAGGCATTATTCTAGTTCTAGAGCTTCTAATAAGACATAGAAAAAAAAAGTGGATGTTTCAGAACTCACATTTCCCCTAACATACAGACATCTTGTGATAAAGAGGTATTTTAATAAAAATTATTTCAGATGGAAATAAAACTTAAGACATCCATGACTTTAGCAAAATAGCTTTGAAACTAATTTGTTTTCTATTGTTCTGTGAAAAGAGAAATAAATATACTCAGAGAATTCATTTTTAACCAAGCAGGGCTGGCATAAACCACAATATATTTAAATGTTAACCCAAGTTATATTGGAAGAGGTCAGTCATGAGGCCTCAGCTTGACACTGTAGAGATGACCCAGCATTTCATCAGTGAAATTCCAAACGACCAGAATTTCAAAGAGGGTAATTTTACTTTTATTTGATTCATTTATCTTAAGCCAACCTTTCATGTGTATGATGTGTGTGTATGTAAGCATTTGTGTATGCAGAGGTATGGATGCACTAGTACCATGATGGTATTAGTCAGAGCACAGCCTTAGGTGTAGTCCTCAGTTCCACCTTGTTTAGACAGGGTGTCTGTCCTCAGGTGCTGGAGAACTGGGTTACAGAGCTTGTCCACATCACTCTCACTGGAGGGTCACACGGAGCAGAGATGCACACTGTTTCCAGCATTATGTAGGTTCTAGGGATTCAAACTCAGGTCCTTACTCTTGCATAGCAGGTGCTTTATTCACTGAGTCTGTCAAGTAGGCTAGGCTAGTTAGCCAGCAACCCCCAGGGATCCCCCAGTACAAGAATTACAAGCATGTGCCACCATACCTGACTTTTTAAATAAAGATTTATTTTATGTATATCAGTACATAGGGTATCAGATTCCATTATGGATGGTTATGAGCCACCATGTAGTTGCTGGGAATTGAACTCAGGACCTCTGGAAGAGCGGTCAGTGCTCTTAACTGCTGAGCCATCTCTTCAGCCCCCATACCTGACTTTTTAAAGGGGGTGCTGGAATCAAAGACAAGTCTTTAACCATGCAAGGCAAGTATTTTACCCATTGAGACATCTCTTCATAATCACAGTGCCTCTCCCACTCTCTCTATACATAATGATTTATGAGTGTTTTGTCTCAATGTATGTGTGTCTATCATATGTACCATGTATGTGCCTGATGCCTGCTGGAGGGGTCAGGGGAAGGGATTGGACCCCTTGGCAGTAGTCACATGTAGTTGTGAGCCATCACGTGCTACTGGGTGCGAATCCAAGTCTTCTACAAGAGCAGCAAGTTCTCTTTGCTGCTGAGCCATCTCTCAGCCACAGAAAAGCCGTTGTTAAAATGTGATGCTCAGGCAGATCCCTGATGACTGAGTACAAATCAATCAAGGAATAGAGCAGTCCATGCAGAGAACAGCATTTACAAAGATCTGAGGACAGGGATTTTCATATTTGAAAAGCCAAAACAGGAAAAAAAAAAAAAGTGAGCCTAGAGATAAGGCTGGAGCTGGAGTAGCCAGAGTGCGCGAGGGCTTCATTCAGGATATATTTTAAAAATTAAGATTTTAAGAGCAGTATGAAATAAGCCCTTTGAAGAACAGTTCTGAGATCAGAGACAAGATTTAAAAATGACTCTTAAAAATATAACTTTTTTCTTCTCCCAACACCCTGAGATAGAGCAGGTACCTTTAACTCTGAATTCTCCTAACTCTACTGCCCAGCATTTGTACAATGTTGGCTGGATACTCCTTATCATACAAAGAAATGGGAATTCTGCTTTTCTTTTGTGATTTAGTTGGGTGTTTGGGGGCCTAGGTTTCTAGTACAGGGTGGCCTTGAACTTGAGACAAACCTCTTGCTCAACCTCCTAAGTGCTAGAATACAAGAGCACGTTACAACACCCCAAAAGATTTGATTTTCAGGAAACCAGGCCTGAACACCAACAGCCAAACTGCAAGATATTGTGTTTTGACAACGGCTGAAGGCTACTTCAGATTTCATGCTAAGGGTATTTTGCTATTGTTGTTTTTCCAAATTCTACTTTTTCTTTGACAAAAACATCTGGACAATAGGACTTTTATCACTTACTCTATGTGTTATCAAATTTCATCTTTGGTTTCCTATCATGCCTTCAGTTTTAGCATCTAAGGCAATCCAGCATGTGTATTTACTGCAGGCCTTGGATTAGACTCAAACCCAGACCAGGACTTACCAGCTGTGACCTTAGACAAGCCACATCTGGGTAGGACATTTTCTGCCTCACTAAATCATTACCGTAAGTTTAACCTTAATTTTTAAGATTGCTGTGAGAACTGAGCAAGATAACTAACTGGCATCAGAAACCATACTATTTCCTATGTAAGATAAGTTTTCACTCCTTGTGGCAGTGAAATTCTGCTAACACTTCAGAAGCTGCTCCTCATGGTCACTTTTTTTTGTTTGTTTGTTTGTTGTTGTTGTTTTGTTTTCGAGATGGGGTTTCTCTGTGTAGCCTTTTGGCTGTCCTGGAACTCACTTTGTAGACCAGGCTGGCCTCGAACTCAGAAATCTGCCTGCCTCTGCCTCCCAAGTGCTGGGATTAAAGGCGTGCACCACCACCGCCCTCATGGTCACTTTTAAGACACAGTTAATATGTGCTTTGTCCATCTTACTAGAAATGATGGCAGTAGAATACACAGAAATCTGAGCACAATGCAAGTTATATTGTAAGAACCTCTAAAGCACGCATGCTTTTACACAGACACACACACACACACACACACACACACACACACACACACACACACGATGGCAGTGTCTAGCACTTAAGACAGGAGTTACTACAGACAAAACTTTTGAAAAAAAATATATATCTCCTATGAAAAAGTAGCATAAAACATGATGGGAAATGCAATTTTATAAATGGTAATTCTCTTCCAAGACTGATTAAAAAGACTTTAAATAAAGCCTTCATGGTCCATGCACTTGGGTGGATGAAGCAGCAGGCAATGCAGTACAGTTGTGTTCACAACCATCAGAAGACAGCACTGCAGGTAATGCCCTTTTGAGCTGAAGGTGAGCATGGCAGAACTTCAACTGTGAGAACTTGAACTTCACTTTTTTAAGTGAAGTCCCTGTCACTACTTCTGTAACCAGTGCCAGCATGCATGTGTGACATGCCATCGTGTGTGATGCAGCTTGTATTTGCAAGGGGTGGGAGAACACTCTGTAAAAATGAAAATAACAGAAACCAAATACACGATAAAATAGGTTGTCACATATAATTAGTGTCATGGAGCGTGGGACTCCACTTAACACACAGGAGTCAAATTAATGATCAACTATGTGGCCTCAAAATTAGAAAAGACATTTAAAAGGCTAATTATTACCTACGTCTCATCACATATAACTCCAGAAGGGTTCTCAATGCAAATGGTTTCCCTTGGTTTCACTAGACAGATGTATGAGTCAAACTCTAGAAGCCTGGCTAGATTGTAAAGTTAACAGAGAGAGTTCTGGTTATTTATAATTTAGTTATGGTGCCTGCCCATCATGTTTTATTGTATTTACATCAATTCTGAGTGAAAAGCACAACAGTTACACTGAAAACATGTAAACTCCATTTTGCATTCTCTTACCACTAGCAAGGCACTATCATCAGTGTGCTGAGACCTTCTGGATGGGAAAGGACACTGGGAAAGTGAAGAAAATAAGTAATGTCAAAAACAAGTGGTGATGCATTCCACAGTAACACACACAGGAAAGCAATGCATGAAGGACACATCCTAAGACGCTGAGACACAGGACCACAGGCGCCATCACAGTCGGACGAGTGATTCTGAGTACTGACTTCCTCCCAGACACCTTCCCGCCTATGCACCTTCTCCAGCTCAGGCTCACAGGAGAGAGAGCTGAGAGGTGCTGACTTAGCTGTGCATAAACCATCTGTGGTCCTTTTGTAAACCAAAGACAAAAGTAAGCCTGAGAGTAATGAGCTCTGGTCTAAGCATCTTTTCATTGGCTTTCTCAGACAAGCAAGGAAATGTTAGCTGGTCTGTTGGCACACAGCACTTGGGAACTGGGGGGCAGGAAGGGCAGAAATTCAAGGTCATCACTTTATATAGTGTGCTTGAGCCCTAGATGCGCTCAAACATGAAACATCATCTCAAAAAAAAATGTTGGACTTAAAAAACAAGCATTAATCTCATCAAGCTTTGGTTGTTAAGTTTGCACAGGGACTGGAGAGATGGCTCAGCAGTTAAGAGCACTGACTGCTGTTCTCCAGGTCCTGAGTTCAATTCCCAACAACTACATGGTGGCTCACAACCATTTATAATGAGATCTGATGCCCTTTTCTGGTGTGTCTGAAGACAGCGAGTATACTCATATGAATAAAATAAATAAATCTTTTAAAAAAAAGTTTACATAGTTATCACTGTGAAGAAAGACAAGTGAGAACGCAGGAAGGATGCTTCAGGTCTCATGCCCTCATACACAGCACTTACACACAAGCAGCTCATGCAGGGACTAAGAACCCATGCTGCAGAAACAATGTGCTGCACAAAGTGCCACACCAGGCTTCATATTCATTCATTCATTCATTCATTCATTCAGTGTGTGTGTGTGTGTGTGTGTGTGTGTGTGTGTGCGCGCGCGCGCGCGTTCTCATCCACATGCATGTGCCACAGCACAGAGGACAACCTGTGGGAATCATCTTCTACCAAGTGGGGTCTGAAGAATTAAACTCAAACTGGTTATCAGGCTTGGCAGAAAAAGCCAGGACTCGATGATCCATCTTGCCCCACTTACATTAAATTTTCAAATAATGTATTTAAAAAGTCAAATAAAGCAATACTCATAAATTGAAACTATAGGAGGTGGAAAATAAAGGACACTGGTCAATATGAAAGTCAACTTCACTAAAATAACATTCATTTAGTAATTTTCATTTTAGCAGACCAAAATAGGCACATAAAATTTAAGCAGTTAAAGCAATTAATTGTAAATAATTTGTAATGACACTGTACCAACTAATCTAGAACTAACATGTATGAGTTATAACAAGGAAGTCAGTACCGAGGCTGAAACACTACAGTCTCTCTGGTTGAGCACCAAAGCTATTCAGCATGGAAGGATGATCAGGCTGCAGATGAGGAAGGGGGTGGAAAAGTCTCTAGATGGCTGATGCACAAGCTTAATCTATATATTCCATAACCTCCTTCCTATCCTGTACCTTATTTTCCTTCATATGTAGAATTTAATAGGGTGGGGCAGACAAATTTTAGGGAGCAGGTTGGTTTAAGATGGGGGGGGGTCTCTCTCTATAGCTCAGGCTAGCCTAAAAATCACTATGTAGCTTAGGCTGGCCTTGAACTCTTTAACCTCTTGCCTTCCAGGGGATGGGATAATGGGCGTATGTCCACCACACCAGCCGAAAATCATTTTTTCATTATTTAAACATTTGATCATTGAAAACATGATAACCACATGGCAGATATTTTATTTCCATTGCAAAATAACAAATTCCAAAAAAAAAAAAAAAAAAAAAAAAAAAAAATTAATTATATGGTCTTACCTCACCATTTCCAGGGGGCTGTTGTTTCTGTGGGTTTTGTGATGCTTTTTGCTATATCCCCAGAAAGAGGAAGCTAGTTAGAATCTCAACATTGGAACTTATACATTTCATTTAATTAAATGGATCACATCAATTTATTTTTTATATTTACTAGTTAAGAAGATTATACTCCTGCCTTAAACATTTTAGCTTAAATGAAGAACCACAATAAACTATACTGTTAGGCAGGGGGGTGGCGGCACACGCCTTTAATCCCAGCACTTGGGAGGCAGAGGCAGGCGGATTTCTGAGTTTGAGGCTAGCCTGGTCTACAGAGTGAGTTCCAGGACAGACAGACAGGGCTACACAGAGAAACCCTGTCTTGAAAAACCAAAAAAACAAAACAAAACAAAACAAAACAAAAAAAAAAAAACCAAAAACCAAAAACCAAACCCTATACAGTTAGACTTCTATAAGCAGTAATAGAAAACATTAAAAACCTACACATATACATTCAGAATACCATGTGACTACGCTCTCAGGAACTCAGTCACTCAAATGGCTTTACATATCACATCCGTGCTAATAAGTTAGCTTTCTGTCAGACAAATATCAAGTATTTTCAACTATATATAGAAACTTAACTCAGACCACTGCCATATCACACTCAATTTTCAAAAGTAAATTTGTAATTTCTTTTTTCTTCCTTTTCTTTGGGTTTTCAAAACAGGGTTGCTCTGTGCTGTGGTTTGACTGTCCTGGAATTTGCTCTGTAGACCATGTTGGCCTCAAACTCAAAAGATCTGTTTGCCTCTGCCTCCCGAGTGCTGAGTTTAAAGGCATGCACCACCACCTGGCTATAATTTCTTAATAACGAGATATTTTCCCCTATTTATTAATTCTGTTATTCTGACAAATAAGCATTTGTACACAACTAGTGTTCTGAAATTTCTTTTCTTTTCTTTTTCTTTGGTCAGGGATGGGGGGCTCCCAAGTGCTGGGATAGAGGCAAGTGCCACTACACCTGTTCTTTCTTTTTTGAGACAGTGTACACGTAGTGCAGACTGGTCTCAAACTTGTTATGTAGTCAAGGATGACCTTGAACTTCTGACTCCTGCCTCTATCTCCCCAGTGTGAGGCTTTGGTATGCAGCTCCAGGCTTGGTTTAAGTAGTGCTAGGGTAGAATCTAGGGTGCATGCTTGCTAGGAGGGCACTGTCTACTTCCCAAACCCAGCTACACATCCGGTGCCAGGACTGTCTTCTTACACACATGATCTCAAGTGATGTTTCTCATTCTGTAAGAGAAACAAATACCACAAGCAGAGAAAGCTGGGACTCCAGGATCTGAGACATTAACCAGTAAGGAGTGTGGCTGAGACTTACACCTGTCTTCTGACTCTGGCTCCTCGTTGCTTTCACAGACTTAAAGTGGACTCTCATTAAAACCTTGCTTTGGGTCCTTCTATTTATTTCTTTTACTTTCTTCGTTTTTAAGTTTCTCTTCAATGATTTATTCATTGCTCCATACCCATCAATTTAGAAATATCCCATATACTTAGATTACGAATGGCATAGCACTTGCCATGTAATATTACAATTATTAATATGTTTAGCATCATACACAATGGGGGGAGGTACACACAACAGCTCAGTACAGCACACAGTGACACATGTAGACACAAACTCAGATGCTTCCAATTCTCCTTGGCAACAATGCCAACTAAACTTGAAGGCTCCACCTTCGTTTTTGTACCAGTCTAATTACTGTGACTACTTTGTATTCCATTTTCTCCTCTTGCTTCTTCCCAGACTGCTCTAACATGCATAGATGGGTTTTTCAGTAGTATCTTTCTTCTCATGGTTTTCTCCTAGCTTTTGCCATCTTCAATCTAAATTCCTTTTAATTAAGGCAAGAATAAGTGATAAGAAAATAAAATGAATAAACATTTTCTTCTCCTAATTTAAGAGTACCCATCAATGATGGTAAAGGATTTACTTTGACAAAGTCTAGGACAGCATCTCTCTGAATCTGCTTGGTCCTTATTTTCTCCTCCTCGTACTGCAGGGCAGCAAGCTGTGCCTCTCTCCGAGTGCACTCAATAGACTGCTCTCTCCTCTGATGAAGCTCCAAATCTGAACGTGAAAGCTGCAAGAGAGGTCTCATTTTAGACATGTAAGGGGGACAAGAGGAAGCATGTCAACAACCCGCATCAACATAAAGAACACTGCTACCTCAAGTTCTACTCTGCAGTGTTAATATTCTAAAGTATATGTTTATTGTTAACCTTTCTCCATCACACTGTCCTCACATGTACAAAAGCAGGGACTATCATGTCCACATGCTTTAGGAACTGAGAAGGCAAATTGTAAGATTTATAGATATCTGACAATTAATGCCAGTTCAAGTATTATAAAAGAAAACCTGGCTGACAAGAAAGCTCAGCCAGTAAAGATGCTGCCACCAAAACCTAATACCCGAATTCAATCCCAGGAACCCACATAGTGGAAGCAGAGAACCAACTCCTCCATTGTCCTCTTCCCTCTAACATGCATGCTGTGGGTGTGCATGCATAGATAGGCACACATCCAAAAGGAATTAAAAGAAAGCCATCTTAGCTTAGCAAAACCAAAACTGAAACAACAAAGGTAAATCTAATAACTAAGCTGGGTGGTGGTGGAGCACACCTTTAATCCCAGCACTTGGGAGGCTGAGGGCTGGCCTACAAAGCAAGTTCCAGGACAGGCAGGGGCTACACAGGGAAACTATCTCCAACCTCACAACCCCTCCACAAAAAAACAAACAAACAAACAAAAAAAACCCCAAAACAAACAAACAAAAAACCCCTTACCTGATTATGACTTGGTGACATTGATAACATCAGTGATTGCTCAATTGGAACCCTGGCCCCCCCAAAGAAGAATAAGAACTCAGTGACAAGGTAAGGAGGGACAAGCAAAATAAGTAAATTTTCCATTTTTAACATTAGTTTCTGTCAATCAAGCAAGCTGTTGAGTCTACGTTGAAAGAGGAATTGCATTTTGAAAATCTACATCCCAGGCCTACCTGATGTCCCCAGGTCGCATGTCATGTGATGGGCCACTGATGGCTAGCTAACAACTGCACGGAAACACTACTGAGGACAGCTGGCTGAGAGCATTTCTCCAACATCACCGTCTCTTTATAACATGCATAGCCATGACCCATGTTCCTACCATGACCAAAGCAAGAGACTGAACTGAGATCCTCTGACAGACAACCATTTTACTACAGGAAGCTGGGCTGCGGCAAACCTGGGCACTGTGTTTGTAAAGGGTACTGAGTAAGGATCCTAGTCACTCTGTTCTAAAGGAAGAGGTGAGGCACTCTATGAAATGCTCAACAAACACCAAGACAGCACTACCACCCTGAATTTTACAGTTTGGTATTCGTGGTTTTCCTTAAGCAGGGATAGTAACCACATCAACAACATGTAAGGGGGACAAGAGGAAGCATGTCAACAACCACATCAACATAAAGAATACTGCTACCTCAAGTTCTACTCTGCAGCGTTAATATTCTAAAGTATATGTTTATCTCAAGACTCTGTAAGTCATGTGTGCCTGTAACTAAAAATGTCTCACCGGAATCAGGGTGCTAGCAGGCAAACAGAGGCAAACTTCCAAGATTGTATCCTCTCAACACCTATTACTACATCACGAAATAGTTTTTCCTTTTTAGTCAAGAAAAAGTCAAACTCAGGGGCTTAAACTCTTTAACTTGGCATTTAGGACTACTTCCCCCAGAGTGTGTCTTTCTCTGGTAGGACATGTATTATCATATGCTAAGGGCACAAGCTTCAAGTCTTCACTAAAGTCTGTGTCGGTTGCTGTTATGTCAACTTCACACAGCTACAGTCATTTGGGAAGAAGCCTGAACTGAGAAAATGCCCACACCAGATTTGCCTCCACGTACTCACCCTCACATGGCCCTTTCTGAGTGTTTGATGTGGGAGTGCTCAGCCCACTGTGGTGACGTCACCTCTGGGCAGGTGGTTCTGGAGTGTGTAAGAAAGCAGACGGCCATTCCTCCATGGCCTCTGCTCCAGTTCTACTTCCAGGTCCCTATCTGATTTCTTGCCCTGTTTACCTCAGTGATAGACTCAAAAACTAAGGTTAATTAAACCCCTTCTTTTCCACGTTGTTGGTGACTGTAGTGTTTTACCACAGTAACAGAAATCCTAACTAAAACAGACTTCAATATGTGGAGAACATCTCGAAAAATTTTGGTCTCTTCTTAAATATTTTTATTTAAAAATAAGTAAGAGGCTTTCCTCTTAAACGTTGTGCATTCCATTTATCGATTGATTTTTGTGAACATGTGTGCTTATGAGCACCCTGTATGGAAATCAGAGGAAAGTAAGTCTGTAGGATTCAGTAGTTCTCTTCTCCACCACGTGGCTTGCAGGGATTGATCTGAAGTTGTCAGGTATGATGGTAAGTGCATTTACCTGCTAAGCCATCTTGTCAGTCCAGAACTTCTCCCTTTGATACACTAGTGAAATCAAGTTTTTCATTTATAAAATAAAGCTCATGTCATTTGTTTCTGAGACAAATAGAAACAAATACTCATTGAGTTCTTACATGTGTTACTACACACCATACCAAGAATCCCCCACACTAAGATGGCGCCTCATAACAACCTAATGAATGAAGAAGCCCCACAGTCCTCAGTTGAGGACTGAGAGATAGAAGCTAAGTTACTTTCCAAAGATGACATAGTCAATGCATTGTAGAGTTGGGTTGAATGTTGCTGGATTTCATGTTCTCAATCACCATGCCGTCTCTAAGAACTAAGGGGCTTTGGCACTATGCTGCATAAGCCTCTACTTTTACAACTTTGGAAGTAAACCCTCTGTGTCTGAATGGTAGCTACACACACCCAAGCCTGAACTAGAACCCACGTTTCCTAGTGCATAGTTGGAGCTCTTCCTCCTCCGTCATGCCTACTCAGCAGACAAGCAGAGAGGAAGTGCTCTGGGCTACAAGTGGAGCACCACACACCTGCGATGGCAATAACCAAGCTGTGAAAAGTTAAAAATGGAGACTGAGAGGGAGGCACAGTGTATGTGAGAGTCAGTGTAAATGACATCTGGGCCCACGGCACAGCAGATGCCACAGCTCTGTTCCTCCTGCTGTCACTCTCCTGCTTCATGCTTATGACCTTTCCACCTACAGATGTCTCTCAACAACAGCATCACTCACATTCCATGTAAGGTAATTGTTTAAGACTGTCTCTCACATTAGAGGTGGCTCAGCCTTAGTAGCACCTATAGTGATTTTGGGAATTGATTCCCAAAAGAATAAATACATTTTCAAATAGCCTCTAAGGAGTGGTGCTGAATTTTGTTGAGGAATACTGGTCTACTTTATACTTTTAGAATTTTTTTTATTATGATGATTGATTCTGGGGCCTTGCCTCTCAGACTTCTCCAATGACCACAATGACCTTTTCCAGTCCCTCAAGGCAAGAGAGTGGCCAGACCCTGCCCTACAGGAAAAAAAAAAAAAAAAAAAAAAAAAAAAAAAGCCCAAGATCAGGCCACAAAAATCCCTCCAATCCCAGGGTATCCTAGAAAGCTCTGTGGCCAAGAAACCCTAAATAAAGCCTGCCTCCTGCCCAGATTTTTTGCTGCTTCTCTCCCGAGCAGAAGAAGCCACCCTCTCTCCTGTGTCTTTGCCAATGAATCTCTTGTGTGAGGTTTGTTGTAAGGTGTGACTTTGGTACTCCTTGGCTCTCAATTGCCAGGATACCTTTCCCCTCAGAGCTGTATCACTTATAATACTGATACAACTACATTTTCTTTATTCCAGCTACTTCAGAGTTCCTGAGACAACATTAACATGCTTTTGGTATAAAGACTTACAGATGAATGAGAGATGCTACATAGTAAATTTCATGTCATTTAAGAACAGACATACTGGGCTGGAGAGATGGCTCAGTGGTTAAGAGCATTGACTGCTCTTCCAGAGGTCCTGAGTTGAATTTCTAGTAATCACACGGTGGTTCACAACCATCTGTAATGGGATCAGACACCCTCTTCTGGTGTGTCTGAAGGTAGCAACAATGTATTTACATACAGGAAATCAATCAATCAATCAATCTTAAAAAAAAAAAACAAAAACAAAAACCAGACATATCTCTGAGTTCAAGACCAGCCTGGTCTACCAAGTGAGTTCTAGGACAGTCAGGGCTACATAGAGGAACCATGACTTAAAAAACAAATAAACAAAAAGACAAAAAGGACAGATATATCAAACCTACTATTTTTTAAGATTTCATACACAAAGATCAAAGACTAAAATAACAAAAATTAACTACTGTGATACAGTTTATAGTCAATCATTTTGGAATTCTAGAATGAAAACCAGCATTGAGCTGATTTAGAAGAAGGAAGACTCTAAGTAGAGTGGAAAGTGTATATGCAGAAGGAATAAATAAATATAAGGCTTCTGAAAATCTTTAAATTTTTATGCTTAAATAAATACTTATCTCTACAAAATTTTATTACTACTAAGTACTTTCAAACCAATTAATTCTAAAGTAAGGGTCTGGATTTGGAACCAAGTAATTTTACTCTTTTTAAATATGGTATTAGAACAAATGCAGACTGATCTAGTTTTAAATAGCCTCTAAGGCACACATAAACCAAATATCTTCATTATATTTGGATTTGCACAAAATAAAATCAATTCACTTATTAGTAAGTTTCAAGAAAGAAAGAATTAAGCTGAATTGCTTTTTCAAACCTGTTTTGATGTGAGTATCTCTTCATGTCTTCTGTTTTTTGGAATTCTCTAATGGGTACTGGCTTTACTGGTGAACCCTAGACCCCCCACCCCCCAAAAAAAAAGTCGGAAAATAAATTTAACACACATACTATATTAAAATGCAGTAATCATATATTCAACTAGTTTGACTTTTAGAAAATTGTACACCGAAAATGATTTTGATAGGCTTTTTCCTTGGTGAGCTTTGTGTTTAAAAGCATGCAGGCTAGCAGAGTGTGATGGTGTGTGGCTCCACACTCAGGCGGCTAAGGCAAAAGAATGATGAGTTTGAGGACAGCCTGAGTGACATACAAGACTCTCTCTCAAAACACAAAACAAGGGCTGGTGAGATGGATCAGTGTGTAAACGCACTTGCTGTGCAAACCCCGCAACCTGAGTTTGATCTCCAGAGCCTAAAAAACGCTGGGTGGAAAAAAACAATTTCACAAAATTGTCTTCTGACCTCCATGTTGAACACATTGGGGTATGAACATACACACACACACACAGAGCCCCCAAAAACGAAACTATAAGGTGTATTACATAGGCTTTGATAAATAAAAATATGCAAAATCTATGAATAGATTTTTTTACAAGGCTCCTGTCTCACTAAATTAGTGGCTAAACAGAGTGATATTTTCAGAATAGGAACCTTTGAGACTGGGGAGGTGGTGGGTACACATGTCTGATCCCAGTACTAGGGAAGCAGAGGCAGGCAGATCTCTGTTAAGTGAGGCCAGCTTGGTTTACAAAATGAGTTCCAGGACAGCAGGCTCTGTAGAAAGACCCTGTCTCAAAAAACAAAACCCCTCAGAAACTACCTACTTACAGGCCTAGCTGCACCTGCAAAGTTACTTCATCAGTGTCAACTTCACAGATTGCTAATTTAAACTAATTGCTTCATCATACTTTCACAAATACCCATTTTAGAAAACTATATGACACAAAAATACCAAGAGCTTTATTCCATAGAGTCACATGGCTACCACACATGAGTTAGCTAGAGTTTAAAAACACTGCAAGGAGCCTCTACAACGTGTTAGGGAAAGAGTGATCCAACATTTCTCAGTAGGCCAGTAAGCAGTATCTGTATAGACACCTCACCTAGACAACCTAATGCATTTGCAAGTCATTAAAGAAAGAGGGGACAGGAGAAGAAAAGGGATTTCTGTAAAGAGTATTATGCAGTATTATTAATTTAAATTTTATTAGACAGTAACTCTTGGCTCCAGCAGAGAGACTGACAGCTTAAACCATAAGGCAGTTTTGTCAATCACTGGTCTATCATTATCTCTTGGCTACAGGGTATGATTTTATCTGATTTTAGAAACAAGAATCTTCTGAACTGCAACAAAACTCCACTGTATTCAAAAGCCTCCACCAGGAACCAAAGGCTTCTTTTAAGGAATGCTGTTACTCCACATCGCCCTCCACTTGAAGCAACTGATTCGTGATTTCTGAAAGTTTAATACATCGTTTTTTCAAAAAAGGCCCCTAGTGTTTCTCAAACAACCCCTGCTCAGGGCCTGGGACAAACTCCAGACATCAACACAGCACACACTAAAATGAAGCCATTTTACTACACTGACTAGATAGATTGAAGAATGCTATTTTACTTGAGACCCTTGAGGAACTGGCAGAGATTCTACAGTGGTCTGAATGGTTACTTGTTTTTTAGCCAATTCAATGCTTCATTATAAGAGACGCCAAGAATTTTAATAGCAAACAATTTATATTCTGTTAAATCAGGATAAAAGCAACAGTATAATTAAACTTATTAATATTCTATGGGTAAGTTGAATGTTTCCTCAAACGTCAACTTTGGTTTAATTATCTATCAAATTAAGGTTTGTAATTAGCAGTAATAAAAAAGCAAAACAATCAAGCAAAAAAGACCATCCAGAAAGCAAAACTACCTAGCAATGAGAAGTATCCTATCCCGTGTACTTCCTTCAGAGGCCTAAGGTCATACTCAGATCTCCTTTCACTGCCTCTTCAAAGGAATAAAACCTGCCTGCTTATCTAAGGAATAAAACTGGAATCATTTTTGAGACTACTTTCTGACTTTTCCAATTTAAATCTGAAAACTGCAGGACTAAAACAATAAGAGAAAATAAACAATTAGCCCTAAACCAATAAATGACTGAAATGACAAGGACCTCACCCATCACCAACTGCTCTCAGTAGGGATAGGAACTTCAGTCTAGAAAGGATAAAAGGGGACACTGCTACCTCATGGGAGATTCTCCGTTGTTCAATGTACGCCATAAACTGTGAGCTGAGACTGTTCGTGTCCAGGCTTTTGAGCTGTTTCACATCATTTTCTTCTTCTTCTGTAGTACAGCTGTCAATGTAGTCAATCTGATCCAGATCATTCTCCACTGTACGTATACACACACAGACACACACATGAAGAAAGAGAGAGATTCAAAATTAAACAGCTAATAAAGTGCCTTGGCATTTTCTTAAATTGCATTCTCCTGGGGCTGGAGATAGCTTAGTGGTTAAGAGCACTGGCTATTTTTCTAGAGGTCCTGAGTTCAATTCCCAACACCCACATGGTGGCTCACAACCATATGTAATGGGATCAGATGCCCTCTTCTGGTATGTCTGAGGACAGTAACAATACATAAATAAATATTTTAAAAATTACGTTTTCCTTTTCTCCTGTGTCTGTGTATGCAGAAAGAATGTTGTTTCAATGAAACAAGTCTTTATTATTTAGTCTATGGTTCCTCACAAAAAAATCATCTCTTATAAAACCTTAGTCCAAATACACTGAAAAAATGCAACAACTCGGGGTGAGCCCTTGGCATCTATTTTCTCTGGTGTTTTAAACAGGGTAGCCTGAGTCCAAGAGAGAAGATGCTTGCTGTTTAAAGAGTGATAGCTGCATCATCTTTTCATGAGTTTGGGGTTCAGAAAATGTAAGCCATTCAAAAGAAAGTAGAAGACAACAAAAAAGACACAGGAGAAGAAGAAACTGGAGTTGGAAAAAAAGAAACTTATTGACTGTTTCCCTTCCTGTGGCTCAAACTAAAAAAAAAAAAAGAGAGAACAAAGATTTCTCTATTTAGAAAATTACTTACTAGAGGTCAATGTGTTAGATTATTTTGCGGCAATTTGTAGTGAAAGGGAATCATCTGAAGAATTTTCTCTTTTCAAGATTCTTTATTAAAAACTCAAATACTGACTGGACAAATGTATCCTATAACTCATTAAACAAAACGTCTATTCCACTAAAAGAGATACTTTAGAGGAAAGGGAGGCAGCTAAAGATACAGCCATATAACTGCTGCATCTGGTAAGCTTCTGAACATCCATCATTCCTAAGTTAAAGCTAACTACTTATAACAGCTGGTTAAAATGGCACTCTAAGAAAGACCTTGCTGTGAAGAAGTTTCTCAAGCAATGCACTAAACCCTAACTACTGTTTTATGCTGTTCCACTGTGCCATAACACTGAATTGAACTGAACTGCAGTTATTATTAAATCAAATTTTGTGTTACATGTTTATTAAGATCTAACGTTTTCCCAACTAAAATAGTTTATATATTATGACTATTTCTCAAGACAGTAACATCAGGTTTTCATACTTATCCAGATCAGCACAGTCAAAATTTGATGATGATTTTATAGTTATATTTCAGTTCAGAAAAGCCACATTTCAGCTTTTAAACTGTGTATGTGATTTATCTGTGGTGTGTGCATGTGTGCAAGTGTATGTGTGGTCACAGGTGCATGTGTGTCCATGTGGAGGTGCGAGGTTGCTGTCAGGTGTCTTCATTGTTAGCCACTTTACTTTTAATTTAGCTAATGATCTTTTCTTGCTTTACATTTTTTACAGGGGGCACATATGCATGCCACACAGGTGGAGGCCACATTTATTATTCAGGGGCACATATGCCAATACATATGTGTGGAGATGGCCTTTATTACTTGGAAGGGCATGTATGCTATGCAGATGATCACAAGTCGCATTTCTTATGGAGGTGGGGGATGTATGCCATGGTACATGTGTAGACGTCAGAGGGGAATCTGCAGAAACTGCTTCTTTCCTTCTGTCATTCGAGTCTCAGGGATGAAGCTCAAGTCAGAAACATTGGTTACAGCACCTTCACCCAGTGAGCCACCTCGATTATCCTCTACTTTATTTTTTGAAACAAAAGTTTCTCATGGACCCCAGAGCTCAACATTTTGGTTAAAGTAGGTGCCAGTGGGCGTCAGGGATCTACCTACCAAGCGCTGGGTCTGCAGATGTGTGCTGCCATGTCTATATTTCTGAGGATGCTTGGAATAAAACTTAGCCCCCATTTTATCTCAGCAAGCATTTTATCTACCGACGCCATCTATCTCCCCAGTTTCCAGATTCTGCATCTCAGCTACTCAATACCTACACAGTGGACACAGTACTGAAAGCACAGCTGGAATGTGTACTGAGTCTTCAATGAAATGTACTACAGAAATGTGCTACAGTTCTCACATGAGAACAAAATTTAAAATAAAATTACTAAAACATGAATGGAATGGTAAGTGAAAGGAATAAAGAAAAATGTCAAGCCAGACAGGACAAAACAACAACTGTAACTGACATCATTAGAAATGCAAGTGCTTCTCCATCCCATGTGCAGTCACCAAAGGCAGACCCTGATGTGGATGCCCCATCCCCTGTGCAGTCACCAAAGGTAGACACTGATGTGGATGTCAGGAAGTGTATGCTGACAGGAGCCTGATAGAGCTGTCTCCTTAGAGGTCTGCCAGAGCCTGACATATACAGAGGTGGATGCTCACAGCTAACCATTGAGCTGATCAAGGGGTTCCCAATGGAGGAGTGAGAGAGAAGACTGAAGGAGCTGAAAGGGTTTGCGGCCCCATGAAGAGAGCAACAATACCAACCAACCAGAGTTCCCAGGGTCTAAACCACCAGCCTGGGAGCACATAGGGAAGGACCCATAGCTCCAGCTGTATATGTAGGGGAGGATGACATTGTCGGGCATAGGTGGGTGAGGGAGTCCTTGGTCCAGTGAAGGCTAGATGCCGAGCGTGGGGGAATTTGAGGGTGGAGAGGTGGGAGTGGGGGGGAGTAAATGGGGGCACATCCTCATAGAAGCAGGAGGAAGGGGGATGGGATAGGAAGTTCCTGGGGGGTGGGGTGGGGCTAGTGGGTAAGGAGATAACATCTGAAACGTAAATAAAATATCCAAAAAAAAAAAAAAAAAAAATGCAAATGCTTCTCAAAAACATGCATTTCTAAAAAAAATCTAAGTAATTTCTCCCTCAGCACTGGCCCACAAAATGCCAGCATTTGGCTTTAAAATTCACATTAAAAGAATATAGAGTAGAATTCTAAAACCTGTTTCAGAAGTACATGGAATCAGAGAGAACTCAATTTATTTTATAAAAACTACTAAGTTCTAAGTGTTAGAATAAGAGAAGTTGGGGTTTAGAAGCCCCAGAGAACATTAAAGTCAACACCAGGCTATGCAGGAAGATGGGCATGCTGGTAGGCACCGATGGTCCCAGCTGCTCACGAGGCTGACGTAAGGTTACTTGAATTCAGGAGTTTGAGGTCAGCCTGGATATTGGGGTGAAAACTCAGTTTTGAACAATGTTAGTTAAATGACTGAGTAGGCAAAAACATTTGCTACTAGGCCTGATGACCCAAATTTGATCCTTGAGACCTGAAAGGTGGAAGAAAAGAACAGGTTGTCCCCTACCCTCACCATACCTGTGGTGGCATACCCCTTGACAATAAATAACTATTTAAAAAAGTTAAAAATTAGCCGGGCAGTGGTGGCGCACGCCTTTAATCCCAGCACTTGGGAGGCAGAGGCAGGTGGATTTCTGAGTTCGAGGCCAGCCTGGTCTACAGAGTGAGTTCCAGGACTAGCCAGGGCTACACAGAGAAACCCTGTCTCCAAAAACCAAAAAAAAAAAAAAAAAAAAAAAAAAAAAAAAAGCTAAAAATTAATACAAGCAAATACCATTAATTGCTAAAAAGCTCAGGAAATCTGTTTAAAATGGAGAATCTTAAAAAGAGGCAATGTTCCTTCAGAAGACTGTATGTAGTAAGATCAAGATGAACAAAGACCTACTCCAAATAAACTGACCTTCCTAAAGGTTCCCCTGAAATAGTAAACTTTTTCTTTCTTTGTGATATATAAACAGAAGTCTTCAGAAGAGTGAATGATCTATAAAGAAGCGAACAAAACAGCGGGTGTGACCAAGACTGCTTCAAAACTGTAAGGCGACCAGCAACTTCCTACTTCTGTGCCATGCCTTCCAGGTCTACTGCTGTGCCCTCCTAGTCAGGAGGGACTGGATCCCTCTGGAACCCTAAGCCAAATTAACTCCTGTAAACAACAACAAAAAAGTAAAGGTGGGAGTTGGGCTGTGTTGTGAAGTCCTTGTCTACCGTGCCTAAGACCCTGGGTTCAATCCTCAGTACTACAAAACCAGGTGTGGTGGGACACCACTGTCCCCCCAGGGCTGGGGAGGAGGAGACAAACAGATCAGGTGGAGGCAGGAAGATCAGAAGTTCAACATCATCCTTGGCTACATAAGGGGTTTGAGGCCAGTCAGGGTTACAGGAGAGCCTGTTCTATAACAAGGTCATGTGTACCTCCGCCATTCGTGACCACACTGCTGCGATTCTCCAGGTACTGGCTTTCTCTCCGTTGTCTTTGCTCTTTAGTAATCTCTGCCACTCGAAGAGGTAGATCCGAAAATTCGTCTGTAGGCTTAAAAAGCAGAAACATTAAAAACTATCATTTCCAATTTTAGATAACATACAGTACAGGAATATAAACTATAATCTACAAAGAAGAAGAAAAAGCAAAAAGTTTTAGAAATTGTCAGCAAATATATAATTCTATGAATATAATTAATCCAACTGAAATGTATACTTTAAATAGGCAAACTTTACCACAATTAACAAAAATAGAAGGATATTCAGAACTGTAAGTAAATATATACATAGGTTTAAAATTATCTATCTATCTATCAATATTTAAAGATAGCCACCAAGACATACATACATGCATACATACACATATATACCTAACTACAAATTTCAAGTAAATTTTGATCTAATTTTGTTTTGACTTACTATTTATTTAATTTATTTACTTATTTGACAGGGTCTCACTATGTAGCTCTGGCTAGCCTAGAACTCACTATCTAGTCCTGGTTAGCCTTAAACTCAAAGATCCACCTGCTACTGCCTCCTGACACTGAGATTCAAGGCACTCAAGGCATTGTGCTACTCACTAGGCTTCTGTTTGGACTCTTAATGACACAATGTTATAAAATGTCTGTTATCAGCCACTCTAGCAAAAGTGTAGTCATTTAATTGATAGTTAAAATATATCCTAGCAATTTTAAATGATGGAAAATCTATAGTATTAATTAATCAAAGCAAGAACCCATGTAATTTGTGGCATGTGAATGAACTCACTGAGATTCCCACCTTCTGTGGGGCTCCAGCCAGGGCCTGCTGGAGAGGACTCACTTTTGAGCTCCACGTCCTCCCCAGTCAGTGTCCAGTCCTGTGCACCTTTACAGCCTCCAGAACACCCCTCCTATCACCATCTCACTGCAGACCATCCTGGCCCTTATGTTCTAGATGTCAGGGCTTCCATGGGGGTGAGACAGTTGCTATGCAGTGCAAGCTGTCCTAGAACTTACTGCATAGGCCAGGCTATCTTCAAATCATGGTCCTCCTGTTTCAGCCTCCTAAGAGCTAGGATTATAGAGATGTGCCACCATAGCCAACTAGGCTTCAGCTTTAACCACCTCAACTCCTCCTCAGATTTCCAAATATCCATACATAAGACGGTAACAAATGTGAAAGAAGATACATGGCAAAAGATGCTAGTAAAACAAACAGTGTAGAATCCTCAGATGCTAGTAAAACAAACAGTGTAGAATCCTCAGATGCTAGTAAAACAAACAGTGTAGAATCCTCAGATGCTAGTAAA
Organism: Arvicanthis niloticus; assembly: GCF_011762505.2. Taxonomy (NCBI): domain Eukaryota; kingdom Metazoa; phylum Chordata; class Mammalia; order Rodentia; family Muridae; genus Arvicanthis; species Arvicanthis niloticus. Next base: position 19,554,313 of record NC_047669.1, on the reverse strand, counting down.
ACAAACAGTGTAGAATCCTCAGATGCTAGTAAAACAAACAGTGTAGAATCCTCAGATGCTAGTAAAACAAACAGTGTAGAATCCTCAGATGGTAGGACTATGCAGGGTTTTTGCTTCTTGACATTTCTCTATTTTACCTAATAAATTGAATTCCAATTTAGATATTCCCCTGTTAATTTAATTTCTTTTTCTAAGTCAGGAGTTTTAACACATGAACAGAAGAACACTTACCTCATTCCCTGACCATCTCTTATCACCACTATCCACACTATTGAAGCCTGAATCAAGGGCTCCGTAAGGACGGCCTGAGTACAGTTCTTCATGGCTGTCCAAAATAAGTGTTACTTGTTACTATGAGGTTTTATAATTTTTTAAAGTAGCATTTGAAGTTAGCCAGTCACAATTTTATTAACCAACACTCTCATGACACTTGGCCACATAATTATTAGAGCTAAGTGATCATTCTCTGAGCTTTTTAAGAAGAAAATTGTAATTAGGAACAAAGTAAACAGAATAGTATGAGCCCCCAAACTCAGAATCCACTCTGAAAAGCACCACTGCTCAATTTTGTTTTCATTGCACTCATTTTTAATGTCAGCTTACAAAGTAATGAATTTCATCTCACAGCCTCTCCATACTTGGTGCCATCACACTTGCCATTATGGGTTCACATCCCTCCGTCCTTATTTCCCTCCCTCCCAGTTGTTTTCTTTCTCCTGTTAACCCTCTTTCTGCTTTTCATCACAGGTCTTCCACTGCCCTGTTTCCATTCCTTAAGATCTCTTCCTCCACACTCAGGATCCTCTTTCACACACAGGCAAATATAGGTCCTCACAGAAACGAGAACATCATTCTCATCTGACTTTGGCAGTAGTGAAATCCTGGCTTTCCGGGCTAAGTTTGGCAGTATTCTTTCTCTGTCAATGGACAGCACTGGTGCTAGCTCCTCTTTAATTTGGTACAATTTAGGCATGAATCTATCTGGTCCTGGACCTCTCTTTGTTGGACACTTGATTACAGCGTCAGTTTCACTGATTGTTACTGCCCTAAGTTTTTTATACCTTCTTAACTTTGTAGGTCATAAGTATCTAAGAATTTACCCACTTAAGAGATCTTCTGTGGTTTTGGAATATAATACTCCAACAATTCTCCATATTTTGTTGAACTCTGTAGTAACCTCCCCTTCTGCATCTCTAATTTCTGTGTCTACTCTCTCTAGTGGTTAATTTGGCCAGGAGTTTGTCAATCTTGATTATTTATCAAGTGCCCATCTGTCTTATTAAGTCAATGTGTTGTCCTTTCAGTCTGCAGGTCATTAACTTCTGCCCCTATCTTTACAATGGCCTTCCATTTTCTACTTTGGAGCTTGGATTGTTACCATTTTTCTAGGACCCCAGGGTGCACCATTATGCTACTTAAAGCACAATCTCCAGAATCTCTTCTGAATCCTCCACGCTCTCTGCATGGCTCCCACTGCTTAGCATACTGTCTTTTGTTTTTCTGCCCTTTTCCTGGGATTGTTCACTTCCTCTAAATTTCCAAAGCTCTGTCTCTATTCTCTCCTTTCCCAGTCACACAAAAACAGCTCCTAGTCTACTTTTGCGGACATCTCTGCTACTCTGTAATTTTTGTTTCCTTTAAACCTATAGCCATTCTCTATATCCCTCCATTGTTTTTGTTTTAAGTTTTATTTATTTTATGCTGTTTTGAGATAGGGTCCACTACGCCACCTTGGATGTCCTGGAACTCACAATGTAGACAAAGATGGCCCAGAACTCACAAAGATCCATGTGCTGCTGCCCCTGAGCACTGGATTAAATTTGTGTGCCACTACACCTGGCTTGTTTTTATCTTTAGTAATATTTTTCCAAATAAAATTTACATACATTTAAATATTAGCCTTATATTATATAACCTTAACAAAATACTGTATCTTTGTAATTCTATCACAATATAAGACATTTCTATTTGTCAGAACGTTTTCATACACTTCTCTGTAGTTAATTCTGGTCATCTTGTTATTATTGTTAGAGAAACCACTGTTTTGAGGTGTTTAGGTCTTAAATTGGTGTGGAAACTTGAGTAACAGTTCCTAGGGATACATATAACCATCAGGAATCTCAGATATTTTGCTAAGCATTAACAGTGCAAGATGCCACACCCTGACTCCACTCATGGAAGACCCTGAGGCAGGCCAAACTGACTGTCAGCAGCAGACAGCTGTCTGCTGGGTCTTGTGGTAGAAAAAACAACTAGCTTTGATGGAGGGGAGGGAAATGGAATTGTGCATGCTGGCTGTGCCAGAGGCTAATGAGTAGCTAGTTCCCCAAACTCACAGAACTACACATTCCACCCGGCAGAGGTTACTGTCTGAACATCACGTCTCAGCCGAGCTGCAAAAGCACTGAAAGCTCTGTCCTGCACCTCTGTCAACAGTGACTGAGCACCCTGGTCGTCCTGCACCTCTGTCAAGTGACTGAGCGCCCTGGTCGTCCTGCACCTCTGTCAGCAGTGACTGAGTGCCCTGGTCGTCCTGCACCTCTGTCAGCTGTGACTGAGTGCCCTGGTCGTCCTGCACCTCTGTCAGCAGTGACTGAGTGCCCTGGCTGCTCTACAGCCTCACTTTTGCTATGTCACCTTTCTTTAGCTGTGGCTCTATATGGATAGTCAGTGTCTTAATTTGCATTCCTGTGATCAATAACAACATTGAGTACTTTGTTATAGGTACTGACCATATAAATTTCTTTTTGAAGAGTCCTTTCAAGCTCATTTCTCATTGGGTTGTCTATTACTAAGTTGTAGGTATTTGCTGTACATCTGGATACAGGTTGCTTTACAAATATTTTCCCAGCCAGGGCTGCTAACACTTTCTTTGGATGGACGGCTGCTCCTAGGTTTGATGATGTTTAACTTATTCTTTCCTTTATAGCTACCATCATCTCTGTGATCAGCAGGATATTCATGTGTGTGTGTGTTCCTCAATCACTCCCCACTTTATTTTCCAGCAGTGTCTTGAGTTATGAGTTATAAAATCATGTTACTATGTACCAGAACATAAAATGACAACTGGATACTATCACTTAACCTCTGTAAAACAGTTGGAACATTTCTGTTCACTTGTAAAACAAACCAAACCTGCATGTGAACGCAAGGCAGCTTTAAAGGCTTGTCACTTTCTATACTGATAGAGGTGACTGGAGGTGGGTGGTACTCCTGTCCCCAGTCAGCCCCCTGTAGTATGTCTAATAAACATCTTTTCTTTCCCTCTTTTTTTTTTTTTTTTTTTTTTTTGGGTGAGACTGTTTCTCTGAATAGCCCTGGCTGTCCTGGAACTCTCTCTGTAGATCAGGCTAGCTTAGAACTCAGATCTGCCTGCCTCTGTCTCCTGAGCACTGGGAGGCAGTGTGATACTACCACCAGGCTTAAATTTATTTTCTTAATGACAAACGAAAGGTCCCACTTTATAGGCAATAAAGATCTATTTGCCCAAAGTATGAAAAGATATACATGAAAAAGCATATTTATCTTCTGGCATTTTTTACCCCTGCCTGTCCCCACAGAGATCATTTAACTTAAAAGCAAAAACAAAACAAAAAGTAAAAACACTTCTCAGTATAATTATAAGCTTACTTTTCTAAAGAAAAATTTCTCTAACTTTATATTTAATAATTCACATTACCCCAAAGTTGGTAAGGTAGTACAATGAATAAGCTGTTTCACTGATAATGTTTCTAAGATTTGTCTGAAAGCCCAGACCTTAAGGTATCCCGTGCATTTCAACACAGCAAAGTCAGGGCAACGTGACCACGTGTAAGAGCTACCTAGTGAAGTACATAAACCATACTAGAAAAAATCTCCTGGGAGGCAGGTTACATAGCCTAATGGTAGAAAACTTGCCTGGCATATGCACTACGTCTACTTCAACCGAGCATGTGCATCAATCATTTACTGAGTATCACACAATGGTTTAGATGTTAAGAATATTAAGTATGAATAAAGGATGGTCTCTTGCTTTTAGAAGATCAGGGTTTTTTGAACAAAATTAATTCAGTGGTTAGAATTAAGAGAAGCAGGTTTTTCTTTTTTGATTCCAGAGGTTCACTCTGCAGTCCAGGGTCTACCTTGAACTCATGACCCTCCTAGGTGCTAAGACTATAAATACTCTATCAATACTCGCTAGATGGATTTTTCTTACCAGTGGCTTAGTGTTCCCTTAGTTTGGGTTTGCAGTCACATCAACAGAAATAAATATGTTTAGCCAGTAACATAAAGCTGCTTAAAATTATCTTATTAAAAACCAGGTCTCAGCTAGGCAGTGGTAGAGCACACTCTTAATGCCAGCACTCTGGGGGCAGAGGCAGGAGGATCTCTGAGTTTGAGGCCAGCCTGGTCTACAGAGTGAGTTCCAGGACAGCCAGGGCTCCACAGAGAAACCTGACTTGAGTCTCTATGTCTCATTAATGAAAACCACAGTGCACTAAACAAAGCAAAAGTGACGAATGCAACTCACCAGGTTGATGATGGGGACACTTGTATCTGGAAATTAGTAAAAATTTGGAATTTTTATAAATTCATTTCTGGAAATTTCTGTGGGTGCTGGGGTTTGTGGTAGTATTGTCTTTTTAAAAAATAAACATAAAATTTTTTATTGGCACATACTATTTCAAATATTAATGTATTTTATAAAGACATTTTCATATAATTAATTATATCATATACTTTGGCCACTACTCCCATGCCATTTAGTTGTTAAAGACAGAGCTTTGTTTGGTATCAGGCTCAGGGTCCTCTGCCTGCTTCCAAGTGCAGGGGTTAAAGTAAGTACTAGTATGCTAAACTTGTAGGTCATTAAAAAAAATTATACACAAACATAAGGATGGTTAAATCTGGCTAGGCAAGATGGTGCATACCTTTAATTCCAGCACTCAGGAGGCAGAGACAGGCAGATCTGAGTTAAAGGCCGGCCTGGTCTACTTAACAAGTTCCAGGCCAGCCAGGGTTATATAGTAAGATGCTGTCTCAAAAAACAAAAATGGGCTGGAGAGACAGCTCAGAGGTTAAGAGCACTGACTGCTCTTCTAGAGGTCCTGGGTTCAATTCCCAGCAACCACATAGTGGCTCACAACCATCTGTAATGGGATCTGATGCCTTCTTCTGGTGTGTTTGAAGACAGCTACAGTGTGCTCACATACATAAAACAAATAAATCTTCAAAAAAACAAACAAACCAAACAAACAAAATAAGAAACAAGATCAAAAGATACATAAATCTAAGAACTGAAATCTACGCATGTGTCATCATTTGTCTTGAATGTTCCAGGAGTTAAAGGACTCCTTCCCCCTCCTCCCCCCTCTGAGACAGGGTTTCTCTGTGTAGCCTTGGCTGTCCTGGAACTCACTCTGTAGATCAGGCTGGCCTTGAACTCAGAAATCCGCCTGCCTCTGCCTCCCAAGTGCTGGGATTAGAGGCGTGTGCTGAGTTAAGGGACTCTTTAGGAGGCTCAGTCAATCCTAGCCTGATTATCATGCTTAATATTTACATAGATTTTTATGGTCACCTAGGGAACTTTCAGATTCAGGATATTTGATATTTGAGAACTATTACTAGAGTAATAAGCACCACAACGATTACATTGAAAATGGAAACTCAGAGAGATTAAACAGCTTAGTACCCTATGAAGACAGAAACTCAAAACCAAGAGCCTCTGGCTCCATGCCTACTCGTTGAATAAATAGTCAATAACTACAACGCAAGTTTATTAATCTGTTACTCTGAAAGAAAAACAGGAAGGTACAACATTTTATTCCCTGGTACCTGAGGAGCAAAATGAAATATTACATCTTCAATATTCATGAAGTACTAGTTCCAAGATTCTTTAGATACCCAAATCCAGGGAGACTGAAATGATACCATGTAAGATATCAAAGCTTTTCCATAAAGTCTATGGATATCATCTGTGTGTTTTGTTGTTGCTGCTAAGAAAGGGTCTTATGTAGTCTAGGCTGGCCTTGAATGCCCTATGTTGCCAAGGATAATTTTCCCACATGCTAGGATTACAAGAATGTACCACCCTACCCAGCAGGGTTTGTTTGAGATAGGGTTGTCTATGATAAGTATAAATTCCTGGGTTCAAGCCATCCTCCTGCTTAAGTCTCCCGATGGGGAAGAGGGGGTGAAAATACAGACACATGTTAACAAAGCTGATGACCTACCTACGTACTTTATCGTCTCTAAATCGTTCAACTGCCTAATACACTATGCAGGGCATGCAAGTGGTGGCCATGCTGCATTGTTTAAGAAATAATGATGAGAAAAACGTGAAAATGTCTAACACAGGTCCATCTCTGTTTTTCCTGAATACTTTCAATCCACACTTGATTGACTCCATGGGAACAGAGGGCCAGCTATATAGACATATATGTAACAAATTAAAATTTCTAGTATGTCTGAAACAACAGTTTGCCTCTGAAAAAACAGAAACTCTAGAAAGCAGCCTGATTATGACTGACGTGACTAGCGAGTGTGACACTGATTATGACTGACATGACTAAAGAGTGTGACAGAGACTGCAATGTGTCAGTTCTATCACTTCTGACTCCTTTGGAGAGAAATGACATCTTTATGCTATTTAGATTTCCCATTTACTCAGAAACCTGAAAGAACATTTTCCCATTAACTCAAGCCCTTTATCTGTTAGCAAATATACACTCAAGTCTTTTGCCATGTAATTTAACTAATACTTTATGTATTTTAAATTCTATATGTACTACAATATATACAAAAATGAATTAGGCTAGTCTCAGAACTAAGGAACAGGTCACAGAGAAGCAGGTCCTGCAAACAGTAACTGAGCCCTCAATCAAAGTGCACCATTCATTACCGTCTCCTCAGGCAGGTCTTCAAACACACTCCTGCATCCACCGTCATTAGCCAGCTCCCACTCAAACCCCACAGCAGCGGCAGCAGCAGCCATTTCATGTTCCTACCCTGCTATTTCAGGGGAGGGGAGCTTTCCTTCCAAGGATCACCAACTCCAACAGAAAATCAATTGTGTACACGAGAAAGAAAAGACAACTTTGATTTGTTCTAAGTCTTGTTAGAGTACCACATAAAATACCTTAAACTTAAAATAGGAAAACCAAGGCTTCTGTTCACACCTAACAACTATTTATTTCCATATCAAAAGCAACCAACTGAGTTAGGAGAAAAAGCAACAGAAAGAGAAAACAGATGGTGAAATGGAACAGTTGGCAGTAAGATGCAAGTCATTTCATGATCCTCACTGCCAACATCCTCCTCCTCCAAGAGGCCTATGCATGGCACAGGACATTGCTCAATCTCCACCAACTGCCCACAGCCTTAGCATCCTCTTCCCATGCCAGTCCTCCCAGAGGTGAACACTGAACTGAGAGTGTTCTCGGTAGGTGTGGTTACAGTGTGACTGTCAGTCTCTTTGCTGCATTAGCTTACGCTTAAGCAACTAGGTTAGAGCTATTATTCAAATATCCCTCGGTGTCCAAGTCTTCGATCTAATAGCCAGACTAAGCACTCTGGAATGTCATTACAAAGATCTTCTGATGATTTTACGTGGAGGAAAGCAGCAATGGTCTGCTTAAGTCAGAGTCTCTTTCACTCAACAACTATTTTCTGAGTAATGCCTGTCTATGCCACATGCTCAGTTGAGAGAGGAGGACCCGAAGGGAGGTGGAATCTGCAGCAAAGGGTGGGACTCAAGTCCCCATGGGGTAACTCTATTTACCCGACAAGTCCTGTTGTATATACGTGCAATTTTCAGATGGCTTCAGAGTACTCCTGTATAATATGAAACACTTAAATCTTTCATTTTAATAATTTCTAATGAAGCCTTAAAGCTATAATAAATTCTCTTTTCTGAATATGATGCATATTTAATACACCATACCAATGCCTGGCTATATCTGCTTTTAGAAACCACACAGACATTTGTTGATCTATTTTAGTCTAGAAAATTGCAAAGCAAGCTCATCTGGACTGTTGCCTCAGCAAAACCTGGCAGGTTCCAAACAAAGCCCGGGCCGTTCTCTCCTGAGTAAAGTCCATGAGCATCATAGCATCTTTACTGGGATATCTATCTCAACTTCTGGAAGACTTATAAATTGAATTCCTGTACTTATATTGCTCCACACAATTGGGAGTGGTAAGTAGACAGATGATCTTACACGGCACGTGCTATGTCACTGAGGGATTCATAGACTAAAAGATCCTGAAGTGATGTCAACATGCAACAAAGCCAACCCCGCTTTACACTTATAAAGGGAAATGAAGCAAATGTCCAGGTGACTTGCTATAAGTCAGAAATCTTTTCAGTGGCAGAGCTAAGGTTAGTATTCAAGCTATTCAAAGCAGTGAATTTTAACTGGGGGCCTGACAGGCAGGGATAGTGGCACTATTTGGCTATCTGGAAACAGTTCAGTGTGTTACTGGTATCTAGGAGGTAAGAGGCCAGGATGCTAATCACACACAAAATAGGGAACAGCCTCTTAGACTGCACTTTGTAGGATCTATGTAACCAATTCACATTTCATTTAAGCATTTTGAGGCTAGACAATTTAAGAATAAAGTTTATTTGATTTTCTCTGTGATGTATTATGACCCAAGAATAAAACATACTTACCAGGAGCCAAATCCCAAGGGTCTCCGTTCATAATCTGGCAGATCTGGAGCAGTCTTACAAGCTTGTATGTTCAGGTATTTAAATATGTGAATTTTGCCTTTTATACATATCTAAATAAAATAACAAATGCAGCCAAATTACTATTTATCCAAAATATAGGTGTTCTTTTAAAAATATTACTATTATTTTATATGTATGGGTGTTTTACTAGCATGCATGTCTGTGTACCAAGTGCTTGCCTGGTGCCCACAGAGACCAACAGAGACTATTAGATCTCCTTGAAGTAGGGTTCCAAACATTTGTGAGCAGCCCTGTGGATGCTGGGTCACCAGTGGGACCAGGTTCCCTGGAATATAGAGTGTTCTGAACTGATAAGCCACCTCTCCAGCCCCCGAGATGTTCTCGCTCTCTTTTTAAATCAAAATTAGCTTTTGGTGTAACATAAATTGGGCTTTTAAGGCATCTCTATTAAACACACACTGATTAGTTATACACATCCAGAACGTTAGAGATTTCCCTCTAGGTATTAATCATGTACAATTACATTTTACATGCTGATCTCTGTAGGAAAGAACTAGCAATGATAAAATGGTGGATTTATACACATACAATTTTTGATGTGTCCTGTCTCACCAGTCAAACAAATTCTTTAGGCTGATGAAATGCTTTATATTTTTGAGACTAAATATGCTTATGTGTTAAAAACTTAGTTGTCAGCTGACTCTTAAGCAGTGATTGGATCAAGTGGGCTCTAATATGATCAATGAATTAATGCAGGATGACTTAGTTCATGGCTATATGGTCCATCGGGAGCTGGGCTTGGCTGGAGGAAGACAGCACTGGGGTAGGCCTCTGAAGGGTGTATCTGGTCCCTGAAGCCCTCCTCTCTGTCTCTGTTCCCTGGCTGTTGTGAGGTGAGCAGCTTCTTCTGCCATATGCGCCTGTTGCCTGGATACCATGTCTCACCACAGGTCCACAGCAATGCATGTGAGGTGAGCAGCCTCTTCTGCCATATGCTCCTGTTGCCTGGATGCCATGTCTCACCACAGGTCCACAGCAATGGAGTCAGATGGCTGAAACCTCTGAAACCAGGAACCTTACTTCTTTTAACTTACTTTCTCTCAAGTACTTTGTCATCAATTAAAAACTGACTAATACAAACCTTTGTGTAGTTATGAAGTTCTCCTATGACTTTTACAGATTCTATAATGACCATCATAAGCCTGCAAAGTGAGGGTTCCCTGGAACCCACATAAAGGGAGAGAACCAACTCCAAGAACTTGTCCTCTGAACCCCACATGCCAGAGCAATGTGCACAGATTCAATGGAAAAAATAACTTTTAACAAAGCTCAAAGTGAAAATTATGGGTGTGGCAAATGTTTTATGGCTTATAGGATATAATCTACCTCACAGTTACTAGCTGTATTTTAGTTACGCACAAGCAAATGAGCTACCAGGTTAAATGAGGAACTTAGCACTACAGGAAACGGGGAGGCACAGAAACAAGAGCAGCATGACGACACTGAGAACTTTTAGTTTGGAAGGCTGTTGTCTGTGCCATTTATGTTCTCCAATTCAAGCTTTAATAGGAGAAAATTTCAAAAAGATTATTAAAAATCTCAAATCTTATTAGAAAACTAGCTTCTTTATTGTTGTTTTGCTTTTATTATTGTTTTCCGAGACAGGGTTTCTCTGTGTAGCCCTGGCCATCCTGGAACTATAAATTGGCTTGCTCTGCCTCCAAGCACTGGGATTAAAGGCATTTGCCACTACCACCTGGCCAGAAAACTAATTTTTGAGAAATTCTTCAACTTAAAGTGCCCTGGACTGGGGAGCAAGAGAAAGCACAGTCAGCAAACGGATGGTTGGCTTGTGCAAACATGAGGATTGGGATCTTCAGTGCCCACATCAAAGCACCAGACCTGGGGAGTGGAGGCAGGAGGACCTTAGGCTTGCCGGCTGGTTAGGCTAGCTCAATCGCTGAACTCTAAGTTCGAGAAGTGAGAGAGTTCAGTGTTTTTGGAGTGTTGTCTCCAAAAACAAACAAACAAACAAACAAACACTGGTAAGTCAGAGAATGATTGAGGAAGATACCTAACGCACACACAAATGTGCCAAAGTAATGAAAGGAAAATGCTTTTAGAAACATCAAAATTTTTCTTCCATCCCTTTCCTAAGGGAGTGTGTGGTGGTGGTGAATGACAAGACAGACACAGTGCATATAAGGAGAATTTCCTTTACCTTTCCAACAGAAGTTGCCTTCAGCAGACTTTACCCATGCTTACCTGTGCAGGAGGCGACTGAAGCGGGTTGTTATCCAAGGTGATCACCTGGAGGTGCCGGAGGTTCCGGTAACAAACTGGGATCACTGTGATTTTATTGCACGAGAAGTCAAGTCGTATCAAAGGCACCTCTGCCAGCTCTGCATGGAAGTCAAGTGGAAGGAATAGCCACTGATTATTCTGAAACCAGTTTTGTACACATTTCCAGTTCATTGTAGCAAATTTGAAAAACCGTTTACCTCTATTCTTAGGAACTAACAAGGTATAAGAGAAAATCTGATTGCTCAGAGACAGGAATACTACCAAAAATCAAGCAGTTTGACTCTTTCCCTGTTCCTAGGACTACTTAGTTCTCAGAAACTAGATACCATTAAAAATAAATAAATAAAAGGAGGGTATCTGGAGTCTTTATAAATAGCTAAAGTTACACAGAAGACGCCTGAGTCCACAGTCCCAAGTCACTCAGATGGCCATTCACAGTCACACCACAGGAACCAGAAAGTTTTCCTCTACTGAAATCGTACCAACAGGCTCCAGACCCAGGGAGTGAGGCTCCTCAGGAAGTGAGGATGTGCCAACAGTTGGAGACAGAGGATGTAAAAGTAAAGACAACAGCAACTCCACCTTCTCCACTGCCCTGCCTTAGCCCACTCCTGAAGGTCAGTAATAAGAAATGCATACAATCGTAAACAACAGATGCCAGACACATCGTGCTTTGGAGAAACCACACAGTCCCATATAAAAGATCCCCTCAGTATAATGCATAGCCTCTTGCTTAATTACCCTTCAACAATTTCTGCCCAATGTATTCAGAACTTCTATGATGCTGTGTGCAGATTGGACCTGACCCAGAGATACTGAAAAGTCTCCAACAGCATGTAAGACAAAAACAAAAATGAACTAATAAAAGAAGAAAGAAAGAACAAGTAAGTACATAGGAACAGAAGGAAATTTGGAAAACTATGTCTTTAATTTCAGGGAAATATGATATGAAATCACTAGAATATAATTTTTTCTAAAAAGTCATGTAATAGCAAGCATTTTATAATGGTATAAACTGAAAATTCTGAATGAATTTCAGAAATTAAAAAATTCAAGAATTGAACTATTTTACTCTATAGTAACACAAAATGGTGCAGAAAAAAAATTAAGAAAACTCAAGAGGATCAAAGATTTAGTCACAACATTAAGTTTGAAAAATGGAACAGAAAAACCAGAAAAGAAATTATCAAGAAGAGGAAGGGGGCCAGCAAGATGACCCAGTAAGCAGGTGTGGTGGCACACGGGAGGCCTTGGGAACACTTGGAAGGCAGAGGCAGGCAAATCCCTGTGAGTTTGGTGCCAGCCTTGTTTACACAGAGAGTTCCAGGACAGCCAGTGCTACACAGGAAGCAATGGGAGACTCTGGCTTATTCAAAGGAAAAAAAAACTCAGTACATAAAACACAAAAAAGGAGCTTGCTGCTGAGTCTGAAAGGTTAGCCCTTGAATCCACACCAAAGAAGGAAGGAACGAAGTTGTTGTCTGACCACACACTGCACGGTGGCACATGCATACACACCCAGATAAATAAATCTAAGATGGGGGAAGCTACCAGGTCTCAACCCCAAGTCAGCTAAGTGCAGCACCTGTAAACACACTCAGGAGGCTAGGGCAGAACTGCCAGAAGCCAGGGTTGTAACAGTGTGAGTTTCAGGCTAGCCACCACTCCATAGCAAGACTCTGCCTCCAACACCCCCCCCCCACACACACACACACCATCTTCCCTCCCAAACCACCTTTTAAAAACAGTCAAAAAATACTGGAGGAAATAGCCAACAAAACTAATAAAAATGTTCCTGGCCATTGAAACTTGAATATTGGGAGTGGAGTGGGGGTGGAGATAGCATGAGGAAAAGAAATATTAATAATTACTCTATGCTTTTAATATCTTTTGAATGATATTTAGTGAAAATTAATTAAAATGAAAATGGTTATATAACAAAAGATACAGCACCAACTAAGAAAAGAATGCTATAGATTACTAATTAATGCTCAAATAAACCTCCTGCTATCTCAGGCGAATAAACATGCTGATTACAAACCATGCAATTAAACATTTAGAACTGTAATTCATATTTAAAGCAGTCTATAATAGAGATAAATTAGATGATTTATACTGTACTTGTCATCTGAAAACCCCATTTTTATCAAAACCTCAATGTTGCTAGGCATGGTGACACTAACTTGCAATCCCAGCACTTGTAAGGCTGAAGCAGGAGTGTTGATGAGAGGGGAAGAGGGAGAGAGGGAGAGAGGGAAGGAGGGAAGGAGGGAAGGAGGGAGGGGGAGACAGAGAAATGAATGTATGGGATTATTAAGACACAGGTCATCCCGGGTTGGTGGTACCAAGAGGCAATGGAGGAAAGGCCTGAGGGCAGGGGGGTGGGTGTGAAGGAGACCAGACAAGTTCACTGACAGCATGGGGGATGCCAGCTACAGTGATGGACAAAGGGGAACTGAGGCAATCCTTTTCTAACGTGTTTGCTGAAGATCCAACATGTCAAACGTACATTGCAACTAATCACTTTACTTGATCAAACTGGAATACATGTTTGGACTTTGCAGAAAAAGCAAAAGCATCACTATTTAATGTCTATTATAAATTCTGTCATGTCTTATAGAACCTAGATCTCTGTTAGGAAAGTGTTGCTGTTGTGTTTCCTTCCTTGTTTACTTTGGGACATGGTCTCTAGAGTGAGGCAGGCCTCACTCTCACTCCAGTCCGTCCTGCCGATGCTGAGGTACAGGCATACACCATCATATTAGACTCTGTTCTTAGTGTTAAGTACACTTTCTGAAATGTACATGAATTATTTTCTAGAATTTGCTTTTAATTGATCTAGAGAATTAGGAGGACATATATGTATATTTTTTCTGGAAATTTTCTTATATAAATGAACTTTCATGTGCCTGTCACATGCTAATACAATGATCAACTCATAGTGATTCTTATTTCATATATAAAAAATATTTATAAGAAAATTACATATATAAAAGATATATATGAAATAATATATACATTATCCATACATACTAAATGAAATCACCATGAACTGTGGCAGCGTGTGACAATCACATAGAAGTTCATTTATATAAGAAATTTTATATGACTAAACTATATTAATATAGTTTGAATTTAATTAAAAATGGTTCTCATTCTCATTTTCAGTCTTTCTTTTCATATATTTGTGAGCATTTGATACATTTTAATTTGTTTCATCATTCTGTCCCTCAAATTCACACGTCAGAGTTTATGGCCACCCTAAGGTAACCTGTCTTCTCTCTCATGGGACTCACTTCATTTGTTACTGTGTACCACCTCCACACACTTCAGCAGACCTTGTTTGAATGTTTCCAGGGAAGGATAAAATTAAGTTCAACTCCAACTCTAACGATCCCATTTAATTTTCACAGTGCTTTATAAAGCGAACTAACGCATCACACCAGACTACCCCCCTTCATCAAGCACACTACACGTCTCCACATGGCTGTGCTTGGTTAAATCCACACTGACACTGACAACAGCTCACAAGTAGAGGATGGAAAATGGAATCCCTGAGCAAAGGTTGCACAATTTTCATCTCAAGGTTTTGTTGTTTTGCTGGTATTGGGGATTGAACCTCCAGTCTTGACCGCTAGCCAAGCGCTCCACCACTGAACTACATGGGTCTTGATGTGTTGCCCTGCTGGCCTCAGACTCATGGCCATCCTCCCTGTAACTCTGGCCTTCAGACAGGTTACCTCCTGAGCATCTGGGTACCAGGCCAGGCCAGGAGGCCCAGGTCATCCTCGTTTTCTAAAGTGCACAACCGAGAGGATGATGCTAGCTAAATAAGCCATCAGAGCGTAAGTACTGGCTCTGACCTGTACATAGGTTTGGCTTGTGCCCATCAAGCAATATGGCTTATAATGAAAGACAAACACCAGCAAAACAATTAGTTCACAGTTTCTTACCTTCAGGCAAGCGTAGAAGATGATTTCTCCTCACATTAAAGTCCCTCAAGGCTTCCAGATTACCAATTTGGGAAGGTACAGTCTGAATTTCATTGCAACTCACATCCTATTTCAAAGAGTAGAAAGGTAAGATTATGTTAATCACAAACTTACCTGCTTTAAACTATTTACAACATGAGATTAGATAATGACCACATCCTTCCTGGTGTGTGTGTGTGTGTGTGTGTGTGTGTGTGTGTGTGTGAGAGAGAGAGAGAGAGAGAGAGAGAGAGAGAGAGAGAGAGAGAGAGAGAGAGAGAGTAACAACCACATCCTTACATCCTTTTCCTGGTGTGTGTGTGTGTGTGTGTGTGTGAGAGAGAGAGAGAGAGAGAGAGAGAGAGAGAGAGAGAGAGAGAGTAACAACCACATCCTTACATCCTTTTCCTGGTGTGTGTGTGTGTGTGTGTGTGAGAGAGAGAGAGAGAGAGAAAGAGAGAGAGAGAGAGAGAGAGAGAGATCAGATAATAACCACATCCCTTCCTGGTGTGTTTGTGCATGTGTGTGTGCGTGCGTGCGTGTGTGTACATAAAATCATCCTGTACTCAAAAATAATACAGTTTGTACTCTCTTTAATTTATTTTAATTTATAGGCTTTTTAACTCGTTCTTTATATTTTATATAGGTTTATAAATATTTTTGAAATTAAAATTATATAGCTTAAGATGTTAATAGAAAGCTTAGAATACTAAGTCAAATAAAAATGTTGGTAAAAAGGTAAAGCAGAAAAAGATATATTTTACTTTATACTATTCTAAATAAAATATAAAAAATGATTAAAAATTATCATACAGAAAAGCTGCCATTTTTCAAAATACCAGTTAGATTGTTCAAAAACATAAAATTAAAATGTAAGGAATGACTCTAATTTTTATACAACTGCATATAAAGGGAAATTTATACTAAAGCTTAAACAACTCAAAAGCTATGGAAAAGTAGGCTGGTAGTATCCAGTCAGTCTGAGTCTAATACACAGCATCCGGAGGCCTCCTGGTTGCTTGCTTAAAAGCTTGATTTTTCAACTGGCTTGAAAAAGTGACTAGCTACAGCTTCCAAGATGAATAAATGCAAAGCTCTTTAATTCTGAGACTAGCCAGAATGACGTAGAAAATCATAACCGTGTGCAGCAGACGGGGGCTCAAGCTGTCCAGGAATAGTTAAAAGCCCTCTGACACACTAGTGAAGAACTGACACACCATTACAAAGCCAGGCTGCTCACCATGCGCTTCCATAAGCTCTAGACAGCTTAAAGACTTTTTATTACACTTATTATTTATTCGTGGATCAGAGGCAGTAGGGGAAATTGTTGAGTGTGGAGATCAGAGGACAATTTGTGGGATTTGGTTCTTTTCTGCCGATTGGCCTCAGGGATGCAATTAAGGTTGTTTGGCTTAGCTGCAAACACTATTACTTGTTGACCCATCTTGCTGGCCCCAAACATTATTTTATCTTTTTCAAAAGAGAAAAGAATATAATTTTCACCTTTCCTATTCATTAATAACTGAAGTAGGATCAAAAATTAGATTTTGAAGTCCAGCGCTCTAAGCATCAAACTTAAAAAGGGCAGTAAAAGAAGTTGAAAAGGCACGGAACGTGGGTCTGTGTAAGGACTTTAGTACTTTATGCTGTAAAATCTCTCAGAAAACACCCGTGTCAATAGAAAGACATTTACTCTCACCCAGAAAGGGGTGGGAAGGAAAGAGAGAAGGATGTGGTAAAAAATACCATCAGGGAAACCAGAGGCTTTAAAGTTACTTCCTCTGTCAGAAGTTCCCTGAATAACTGAGGGCATCCATTAGCCCCTTTTCAAGAAACCAGTAGTTTCTCAAACATGTATCCATCTGCTGAGAGCTTAGGATTGAATAAGTAGTGAAAAAGTTTAAATGATTTGATGATAAAAATTTGGGGAATCAGAGTTCACGGGCAGTGCAGGCTACAAAGTAAGACCTTTTTCAAAAAGTAAAATAAAAATATGATCAAACTATATGATGAAAAATTTAAATAAATATAATAAATAAAATAAAATGGAAAAAATAAACAAAAGAACTTACAGTATAAGTTATACTTACTTTGTTGGGAGCCGACTTTCAGCAGAAAGCGGCTATCAGCTTTGCAGCCATCTTGAGCCATATACCCTGACATGAGACTTGGATTACAATAGCCTACAACAGCTGAGCACACTCTGATAACATCTTGCTTTAGATACCCAGGACTTTCCTTGGGTGTGTGAGATTAAAGGTGTGTGATTTAAGAGTGTGATTTAGGGATCAGATTTAGAGACAAGACCTAAGGGCATGATTAAAGGCGTGACCAAAAGGCATGGCTTAGAAGTGAGACATATAAAGGCGAGAGGCAGACAGAAGAGAGATCAGAGAATCAGACACTTTAGACATTAGACACTCGGAAGAGAACAACAAGGAGTACAACTAGGAACTAGAAGGAGTATAACTAGAAACTAGGAACTCAAGTCTTGGGACTTGGACTAGGAAGAGAGACTGAAGAATAAACGGGATTGAATCACACTCTGTCTGGTCTCCATTCTTCGAGTCCGTCCACACTCTCTCTCGCTGAACTCCGACCCTCGGACTGGAGCAGCAGCTTGGGCCGGAATACAGTGGCCGCCAAGCGCGAAGTGGAGAGGGCCTCAACATTTTAGGCTACCCAAACTGGGGCAGCCTAGTCCCCAACACTACTTTATGCTAAAAAGTCAAGTTCTAAAAGAATACCCCAAAACATACATTTTGGGTTTTATTTCCAAATCTATCTAGCACAAAAACAGTAGCCTAAAATTCCCAATCTAGATTTAATGTCTGTGAATTTTAACATATAACCTGTTAAATTTAAAGTCCTCCTACCAAAGTAATCTAATTTCTCTAACTAGATTTATACCTTTCTTTTTCTGTTTACAACCATCTTTATTAATAAACCACACCAAAAAAAAAAAAAACTGTATTTCTAAATCTCAGTGGACACAGTTGCATTTGATCATTTCAAGTAATACAAAACAGGCTTTAGCTCAAGAAGGCTGATTTCCAATCCTACGTAACATAGTCTCTGGCAAATTATGTCATCTTAGTACTAGTTTCCTTAGCTATACGCAGTCAGTATTAGTCCAGCTCATAATATAATTGTGGGGATATAAACAGTTTGACTCCGCTGGGCAGTGGTGGCGCACGCCTTTAATCCCAGCACTTGGGAGGCAGAGGCAGGCGGATTTCTGAGTTTGAGGCCAGCATGGTCTACAGAGTGAGTTCCAGGACAGCCAGGGCTACACAGAGAAACCCTGTCTCAAAAAACCAACGAAGATCAAAAAAAAAAAAAAACAAAAAAAACAAAAAAAAAAAAAAAACAAAAAAAACAAAAAACAAAAAAAAAAAAAAAAAACAAATAGCTTGACTTCTAAACTAACTCAAAACATAAATAGTTAAGAGATGGTTTCTTAGGCCCGGCAGTGGTGGGGCACATCTTTAAGACCAGCACTTGGGAAGCAGAGGAAAGCAGATCTCTGTGAGTTCAAGGCCAGCAGTCTAGAGAGCCAAGTTCCAGGACAGCAAAGGTGCAAAGGCTACACAGAACAATCCTGCATTGAGAAAATCAACCAAACAAAAAAGAGATGGTTTCTTGTATATTCACAAATAACAGTAGATGAAGTTTAATAGTATCTTAGAAAATATGAAATAGCAAATTATAGTTGGATACATATTCCAAAGGTATGGCAAGAAAACAAACAAACATACAAAAAATATCAAAGAGTAGCTTTTGGAGTGCCCACTCATCTATAAAGGCTAATAAAAGTCATAAAAATATTGATATAAAGATTATAATTTGAAAACCCAACTACATTATTAACTGATATCTCAAAGTTTAGTAATAACAGAAATCATTTAATACTGGATAGAAAATAACCAATGATATTTCCTCATTTTGTGTGGTGATATTAAGACTTGTACATTGAAGTCTTTCTTAATTAAATTGCCAAGCCAACATTATGAAATTAATTTAAAAATAATCTTTTTTTTGAAGTAGTAGGTTATTTATTTAATGTATATGAATACACTGTAGCTGTCTTCAGACACACCAGAAGAGGGCATTGGATCCCATTACAGATGGTTGTGAGCCACCATGTGGTTGCTGGGAATTGAACTCAGGACCTCTGGAAGAGCAGTCAGTGCTCTTAACCATTGAGCTATCTCTCCAGACCTTAAAAACAAACTTAATATTTGACTTTTATCATATAGAAGACTACAGACATGTTGGATAATAAAAAAATAAAATGTTAACTTACGAGTTCCGTCAAATGTCTGAGATGTCCAATTTCTTCAGGAAGTGAGACCAATTTGTTATTACTAGCGATTAAGACTTTCAGTGGTAAGTTACACAAGTGGACTGGCAATGTTGACAGTTGGTTCCGACTAAGTAAGTAGAGAAAGAGTGGTCAGATACCACTGAAGGAAACATCTCCATCTTTGTCATTTTAGATACAAAATTAAGTCTTATGAAGAATAAATAAGATACTAGATTTGAGTTCTGTCAGTTTAATCAATTCCCTGCTGACTAATTTCCTGTTAGACAGATAACAGGAATCTTTGTTTATCAAAAAAACATGAAATCAGATATATAAAATACTAAAGCATATTTCTTTTAGAATAAAAAGAAATTAAGCTTACCATGTAAATTTTTAAATTTATTTTATTTATATGAGTACACTATAGCTGTCTTCAGACTCACCAGGAGAGGGTATCAGATCCCATTACAGATGGTTGTGAGCCACCATGTGGTTGCTAGAAATTGAACTCAGGACCTCTGGAAGAGCAGTCAGTTCTCTTAACTGCTGAGCCATCTCTCCAGCCTTACCATGTAAATTTAACCCCATAATAATTCTTTTGGAACCACATCCTTCTCCATTTTCAAGATTTTTTTTGTTCATTAGTGTAGTTCATGGACCTTTAAAAAATTTTTAATCCAATAATAATCTACTTCTATGTTTATTAAGAAAAATAATTAACATTTACATAGACATTTCTCTAGTGTTATTTTTAATGAGATTTCTAAAAGGAGTGATTTTATTTTTTAAGGTTTATTTTTATTTTTAATTAAGTATATATGGGTGTCAGAGTGGGTTTA
The DNA here is from genome assembly GCF_011762505.2 of Arvicanthis niloticus. NCBI lineage: Eukaryota > Metazoa > Chordata > Mammalia > Rodentia > Muridae > Arvicanthis > Arvicanthis niloticus. The sequence goes on along the minus strand of NC_047669.1, from coordinate 19,534,219 downwards.
TAGGTGTGAGTGCAGCACCCAAAGCAGCCAGAAAAGGGCATCAAATTCCCCTGGAGCTGCAACTATAGGCAGTTGTGAGCTGTCTGACAAGGATGCTAGGAACTGGACTCAAGTTCCCTGAGTAAGCAGGATATGCTTTTAACAAAGGAGTCATCTCACTAGCCCCAGGGATGGATTTTTTTTTTTTTTTTTAAGGCATATAAACTGGGCACCAAAACGTTTCCATGGTCCAGTGAGATGGCTAATGGGTAAGGGCACTTTCCACATAAGTCCGACAACCTGAATTCAATCCCTGGAGCCCACATAAAAGTGGAAGTAGAGAGAGACTCCACAAGGCTGTCCTCTGCCTCTGTGCATGCATTACAGCACACAGCCACACACTTACACCATGCACACGCACAATAAAAGTAACGATGTAATGTGTGTGTGCGTGCCTGCTGCTGGGGACTGAACCCAGTGCCTTGCGCATACCAGTCTAACGCTCTGCCAGCTAAACTGTATCCCAGTCCATCAGACCTAGTATTTACCTGACAAAGTTAATTTGAAAATGTAACTGGAGAACCACAGCTGCAAGACCTCTACAGGCCTATCAGACTAACAGCTAGTAGAGTCTGTTAATTATACAAAGCTAAAAATAAAGAGAGAAACAGGAGAAACACGGGAAAAATGTTACTACATCCTAAGAACATATCAGAAACTGCTAGTGTGAACAGAGAACTAACTGCAAACATTTCAGTGACTGAGAGGAGAAAATTAAAGGTCATATAAAACCATTTTTTCCAAAAGAATAGCATTCTTACCTAATATTTAGGAATGTCAGAGCTTGTAAGTTTAGAACAGCCTCTGGGATATAGCGAATACAATTCTGGTATAGGTTAAGACTTTCCAGAGAAACAAAGTGACATGCTTCCATAGGAATTTCTGAGAGGCGATTTCGTGATAGGTCTGAAAGAAAATATAAAAGCATAAAACCATTGTTTGAAACTTGTTCTACTGAAATTAGTATGCTTCACAATTACTTGATTTCTCCAGAATTCCTATTGTGGAAATTGGTTCAATATAAGCATTGAAATATTTATTAACTGGCAGAGAAACCCATTAAACATACTAATTTATACTACTGCTAGGAAATGTTTCCTTTACACTTTCCACGCACACTAAAAATAAAATTGTTACTCTTTGTAAGTAATACACATTCTAAGACATTGGCCACAAAGCTGCATCACTAAATTCCAAATGTCATCAGATACAAATGGATCCCTCCTCTCAAATTATCCACCTTCCCATGTATGTATGGGGGGTGGGGGGTGAGAGAGAATGCCATGTGTTCATGGGGTAAGAGTACAGCTCTCCAGGGTAGGTATCTCCTTCCATGGAAAGAGCCAGGATGTCAGGGCTGGGCAGCGAGTACCTTTTATCCACTGAACCATCTCAGCAGCCCAATTGCCCTACTCTTTACTAAAGAAAGTTACAGTCCTTTGTTAAAACATACCCAGGAACCTTTTTTGGTCCCAATGACACAATGTGAGCCTCAATAAAAATAGTATTTTTTTTATTTTAAAATAGAGGGGCTGGAGAAATGGCTCACTAGTTAAGAATACTTGCTGCTTTTCTAAAGGACCACCAGAGTTTGGTTCCCAGAACCCACAGTGGGCAGATCAGAACTGCCTATAACTCTAGCTCTAGGAGATACGACGCCCTCTTCTGGTCTCTGTAGGCTGGTACACATGCACGCGCACACACACACACACACACACACACACACACACACACACACACAAGCATTTTTTCTTTTGTGGTTTTTGAAACAGAGTGCAAGATCACTTTCCACCTTAAATTTTTAATAACTTTTTCAAAAAAGTAATTTCAATGAACAAAATCTATCATGCATATTAACTCAGGATTTTAAAATGATATATTGCCCCAAAGAGACAGAGAACCAATTTACTAGCTTATGAACTGATTAAAAGAATCAACCATTTATTTTGCCTTTTCTATATGACAATATCATTGAATAACCTAGATATTTTAACCAAAGAGTTAAATGATGAAATGAAAATAGCCTAGTTACAAGTACAAAAACAACAACAACAAAAAAAAACCAAAGCAGGATATCAGTATTTTACAATTTCCAATGAATTAATGAATCAAAGAATAGAGCATAAGCAGCTATCAATTTTAAGAATAATTTTGTTTTTGCTTGTGTGTGTGTGTGTGTGTGTGTGTGTGTGTGTGTGTGTGAAGACCAGAAGAAAAGTTGCAGGAATCAGTTCTCTCGTTCCACCATGTAGGTCCTGGGGATTGAACTCAGGTTGCCAGGATGGGCAGTAGGGCCTTTGACCTGCAGAGCCATCTCACTGGACCTCAGTGACTTTCATCTTTATAAAAGGTCAGAACATGGGGCACAAACTATAATCCCAGCACTCAAGAGTCTGAGACAGAAAGATTTTGAGTTTGAGGCTAGCCTTGGGCTGTATCCAGAGATCCTATCTCAGAGATAACAACACAAACCAGGAGAGCAGGAGCCAGCTGAGACGGCTCAGTGAGTAAATGCACTTCCTCACATACTCAACAGCCTGAGCTTGACCCCTGGATGCCATAGTTGAAGGGAAGAAACAACTCCTGAAATTTACTCATTGGTCTCCTTATCTGTGCCATGGCAAGCATATGCCTGCTCGCTCTCTGACTGATACCCCGACCCACTCTCCTTGCTGGCCACTTAAGCTAATTTTATTTATATATATATCAAAGGAAAGAGAGGGAAAAGAAGAAAGGCAATCAGAAATTGTGTCTCTTACTAAAGCAAGCAAGCAAGCAAACAAACACACCTAAGACCCTGCATTTGCTCTAGCTTCCAGCTCATCTGCCCACTCAGGAATGCCGAGAACAAGGGCTGTGTTGCTGCCTCCCCACCCTCCCAAAGCCATCTGGTCAGCTAAACACGCCTCAGAGCTCTGTGCCTGAACTGTTTTTCTCTCTTCTGTTCTCTAGGAAAAAAGACAACACTCAAAAGTCTGTGGTGAGAACTCCTGACTAGGAGAAGTTGTGGACAGAGAGGACTTGGATAACCCACCAGTGCCTTCCTTCGTATCTGCAAGTGTCTACTTTTAACTGCAGTCAGAAGGTGACATTTTGGGCAGGTTTGGGCACACTGCTTTCCCAGTAATTTCTTGATGTTACTTTACTACTTTGCCATCCAAGCATATAACAGAGAGAAAGGGAAGAAGGGAAGGAGGGAGGGAAAGAGAGAGAAAGAGCACATGCCTGGCACAGGTGTGAAGCTCAGAGAATGACTGGCTAGAGCTGGTTCTCTCTGACCATATAGGTTCTGGAAGCTAACTCGGGGTATGAGGCTTGGCACTTGCTCACCAGGCCTCCTTGCTGCCCTCCAGCAATTTCAATCCTTCTTCCAAACCAGAAAGGTCCCCTCCACTGCACCTTCAGGTGAGGTGCCTCTACTTGCTCTTCTTTCTCTGTTCAATGGACTCTTCTACAAAATCACCTAAGTCACAACTTTGAGGACTTCTATAAAAATCCTCTATATAAATTATTATAGTTTCTCTCAGTTAAAAATTCTTTTATGCTATAATTAGAAGCATGCTATTCTGTTCTCTTGAGGCTTGATTTGTTTGTCTTTCCCAGTCACTGGCTCTACATCTACAGCCAGCTTACTCTGCACACACTATCCTTATTCATATTCTCTTCCACTGGTTTGAGGTAAGTAGACAGTGTAGCAGACTACTTTTCTATGTCAACTAATGGGTCTCCTCATCCTCAAAGCTCAAGTCACAGTGCAAGGGTACACTGAATGACAGTTCACACTAGAATAGCAGAAGCAATGAAATGCTGGCATTAAGATTTCCTTCTGTGAGCTCAAAGGTTGCGACCATCATCCAAAAGCCTCTGATTCTCAGGGCCACTAGACCAGAGAATCCCATGCTCTCTAAGGAAGTCTCCTGCTTGCTTACCACGTGGTTGTAAAAGAAAGAAACCACCATCTTGCCAAAGCACCTCTTAAGTGCACATATTGTCTGTGAATGTAAAATGCAATTGTATAAAACCAAGTTTCACATAAAAATGATCTTGACTCTTCCCAGAGAATTAGAATATAAAATTATTTATAATTTGATGTATTTAAGGATAAACACTTTGCATAAATCACATATTGTGAATGTCTTTAGTACAAAGTACAATAATTACTTTATCAACTATAATTTAAGTTTTAAAAGCTGGAAGAATAAGAGGAATTATTAATGTCAATTATAAAATGCTTCAATATGGGGATGGAGGGATGTCTCAGCAGTCAAGAGCACTGGCTATTCTTCCAGAAGACTTGGATTTGATTCCCAGTATCCATATGGTGGCTCACAACCATCTGTAACTCCAGTCCCAGGGGATCTGACTCCCTCTTCTAGTCTTTGAGAGCACCATGCACTTACATGGTACACAGACAGACATGCAGACAAAACACCCATTTACATATGTAAATAAAACAAAATGAATGCTTCAATATTTAAGTTTGATACAATAATCTTCAAGCAACAAGTTAAAGTGGAGACAGCTTACAAAACTGAATTTTTATTTATAGACAAGTCTTGCTTTTTGATGAAGGCTAACCTTGAATACAGCATTCTGTTTAGTATCTCTAGTGCTGGGATTATAGATGTATACCACATTTGGTGTGGTGGTCTGAATATGCTTGGCCCATAAGGACTAGTACTGTTAGAAGGTGTGACCTTGTTAGAGGAAGGGTGTCACTGTGGGGTGGACTTGAGACTCCACACAGTGTGGAAGAGTCAGTTTCTCTTGGCTGCAGTCAGACCAAGATGTAGAACTCTCAGCTTCTCCTGCACCATGCCTGGCTGGGCACTGCCATGCTCCAGCCTAGATGATAATGGAGAACCTCGGAACCTGTAAGCCAGTCTCAGCTAAATGTTGTCCTTTATAAGGGCTGCTTTGGTCATGGTGTCGCTTCACAGCAATCAAACCCAAACTAAGATTAAACCTGAACTATTATAACCTAAGAAAGGGAGGCGTGGCTTAGTAGATAAAAGTGTTTGCTGAGCAAGTATGAGGACCTGAGTGCGGCCCCCCAAGACCCCCATAAAAGCTGATGCAGGGAATGAGCATCTATACCCCATGCTCCTACAGGTAAATAAAAAGTGAAGACCAGAGACTCTCAAAGTCTGTGAGCCTGGTGTTTGCAGAGAAAAGAACAAAGAGGTTCTGCATCAGCCAAGGTGGAAGGCCTCTGCCTCCCTAGTTAGCTGCAGGTACATGCCGGGTCTGCTGCAGCTGGCTCCTGGGCATCCTTAACCTACTATCTCGGATTCCAGATCCTTTGCATTTCTCTCTGTGTTTTCAATGAACTTGCTAAATCTCAAAAAACAACAACAACAAAAAAACAACAACAACAAAAAAAAAAAAAAAAAAAAAAAAAAAAACAACAACAAAAAAAAAAAACAACACTTTTTGAGAGCTTATCCAAATCCCATCAATTCCAACAATGTGGGAAGAAAGACCATCCTTACAACACTGAGCCTTTCGGTCTAAAGCTCAGCTCATTTCCCCAGCAGAGACACGCTTTAACACTTCACGTAAAGCCTCAGACTTTGTCTCGAAGACTTTACAAAAGTGTCGGTATATTCTCAGATTCTAATACTTCACGAGTGATATACTTCTAACCACTTGTTACTCATATGGAGAAGTAAAATAATTGTCCTATGTTGATTTCATATTTGACAGCCTTGGTAAACTTTTAGTTCAAGTACCTTGTCTGCTGACCCTTTTGACTGTTTACATGGCTCTATGAATAATGGAGCCTTTGTTTCTTCCTGTGTGCTTCTCTTGTATTTACGCAATTTCCTCACCCTGTTTCTTAGAACATCAAGTATAATGCTGAATAAAAGAAATAATATCTTTTTTGTTACTAATTTCAATCATTTTCTTTGTTGACTCTGTATGAAATTAAGAAAACCTAAGTTTGCTAAGACTTTTAATTGGTAATAGGTCTTAAATTTATTAATATTTTTCCTTTATTAATATAATCATGATTTTACATTTTATTACATCAATATGGAATTTTTCTTTTTTTCCAAAGGTAGATTTATTAAGAAAATGGGAGCAAGAACTCCCAAGAGTAGAAGAGAACCCAAGGAGGAATTCTCAATTTTTACTTTTTAGTATGCCATTATTTTATTCTTCTTGTGAAGAATTAATTCTTATCCTCATAAATCTTTCATTCTATTAATGTAGATGAGACCAATTTTCTAATGTTAAAGAAATTTTATAATAACCTTGAAGTAAAGTGTGATGGTTAATATTGATTGTCAATTCAGTTAGATTTAGAACTACCAAAGAACACTTCTGGGTATTCTATGAGGGTCTTTCCAGAAAGAAAGAATGTGGGTGGCACTGCTGAGCGGGCAGGTCTCAGACAGAATAAACAAGCGAGGGAACAGAGCATCAGCACAGCCTCTTCGGCTTCCCAGATCTGGATGTAGTGTGACTGCCCTAAGCTCCTGCTGTCATGGCTGCTCCATGATTGGCTGCACTGTGCTTGAGCAATGAGGACACTAACCCTTACCTAGGCTACCCACCTCTACTCTATGACCTTTATACTAGACTAAGCTTGTCAACGTGCAGTTCAAGTTTTTTACAAACTATGGCATCATGAATGATTGTTAGTATTGACAGCAAAACTATACTACTCTCATCAATTTGGATTGGAAGCATTCCCTCCTTTTCTATTGACTGAAAAAGGGTCATATAGGTTTCAAATTATTATTGTTAGTTTTAAAGCTTGTTAGAATTTGCTGGTAAAACCATCCATCTAAGCTTAAAGTCTTCCTTAAAGAATTACTGGTTGGATTTCTTTAACAGTTTAAGATCATTTAGGCCTTATATTTTCTTGAATCAGTTTTAAATTATGTTCTAGGAGTTTGCTTGTTTTCTATTTTCATTTAGAATGCGATCTTGTTATGTGGTTAGGGTTGATCTTAATTTATAGGCTCAATCCTCTCTCCTCAGCCACAGAAACACTGGGACCACAGGGGGTTTTTGTTTGTTTGTTTGTTTAGTTGGTTGGTTTGTTTGTTTTTTGTTTTTCAATACAGGGTTTCTCTGTGTAGCCCTAGCTGTCCTGGAACTCACACTGTAGACCAGGCTGGCCTCAAACTCACAGAGATCCACCTGTCACTGCCTCTAGACTCCTGGGATTGAAGGTGTGCACCACCATGGCCCAGCTCACCACAGGCATTTTTATCATCATGCTTGCCTAGCTGTCTGCTATTATTATTAGCAACTTAAATTTTATTACCATAAAGTTATTCATACTATCCTGTGTTTATAAACTTTTACAGTATCTACAGTGACTTCCCTTACTATATTCGTTTGCTTTGGTGATTTATACCTTCTTTCTTGATAAGAGCATCAAGTTTACAACATCACTAGCATTTTCTCTGCCCTTCTTTCGTGCTAAGGTTGGATGCGGAGCGTATTCTAGAGAAGCACTCTGTCACTCAGCCGAAGCCCCTCCTCACCGTTAACTTTTACTTGGTTAGCCTGCACATCACACACATGTGTTTCTACTTTGTTCATTTCTCATCTTTATCACCTCTCTTCTATCAGAAGGGATCATGCTAGGTTTTATTTTTATTTTTATTTTTCAATTTACTGATCCATTTAGCCCAACAATTTTACTTATTTTTCAAATATATGCATTTAAAGCTATAAATTCAACAGACATAACAGCACATGACTTCAATCTTAGATAAAAGTAGGGTAAGTTCCAGGCCAGCTGTGGTTACATAGTAAGACACACACCTCAAAAACAACAAAACCCAGCTATAATCTTTTAAGAGTCATAGGCAGTTAGATCTCTACGAGTTCTAGGCCAATAGACCAGGGAGGGCTACATAGTAAGACCCTGTCTTTAAGAAAAGGAGGGGGGAAGCCCCCCAAACTATAAATTTTCCTCACTACTGTTTTTATTTAATAATATTGTATAATAGCTCTAGCAGGATATTATTAAAGGTATTGATAGTTTATAATTTTCATTATTTGACTCATTCTATTAAAAATATTGCTTAACTGCCAAACATATAAGGATATTCTAGTTATGTTTTGTTAATGATTTCTAACTGTAATAAAATATATCTGATTTTAATCTTTTGATTTCTGCTCAGATTTCCTTATGATTCAGCAAATGGCCAATCATATAAATATTTCATGAGTCTGAAAAGACTTCTACCCCAGACATAAAGTCCCAGTTAAGCCTATACATCACATTTACTCATTTGATAATACTCACTCAATACTTACCATCATTTTTTATTAGTTTTTTTTCTATCAATTGCTAGCAGAGAGGGTATATTACATTCTTTTACTGTTGTTAAAACCTGGTCTGCCTTCCTCCCTCTGTTATAGCCCCCATTTTCCTCCCCTACCCCCCATCTTTCTGAGACCCAGGCTGGCCTTGAGCTCACTATATAACCAAGTACCAAGTGATGAGATTACAGGTGTGCACCATACTCGGCTTACATGACAGGACTTTTAACTGAAAAGCACGGTTTATGTTTAATAACATTACCCATTATCGTTGGAGAGTCAAAAGGGTCACATGACAGGTACAACTTCATTGTTCTTTGAATTATCTAAGCTTTCTTCTTTTTTATTATTAGGGTTTCATTTATGTTCAAAGTGGCAGTGCATCTAGATCCTTAGCTAATAGTTCTGATTTTATTGAAAATTCAAATTAAAGAAATAAAAATAAATAATAAATTGTAACTAATACAGAAATTTTCATTTATAGAAAATGCTCTGATTCTGTATGTCATGTCGATGCTTGAAAACTGCCCATTTCACCACAAGGGGAAAAAGATTTCTTAGCTTTTACATTGTTTTATTTCTAGTTTTGCTCAGGCTGGCCAGGAACTTCAGATCCTCCTGCCTCAGATTCCTGAATGCAGGGATTTCAGGCACAAAAGATGCCTATTCCTTAACTACTGGGGGCTACTTTTACACAGAAACACTTCTAAAATGTTATATATTTGCTAATGTGTTGTATTTCCAGTAGTTCCTGTCTTAGAGCATGATTTATTTTTCTTCTTCCCTCCATCCCTCCTTACTTTCTTTCCTCTCCCTCAGAGACTGTTCTGTGTAGCCCTGGCTATCCTGGAACTACCTTTCTTTGTAGACCAAGCTGTCATTAAACTCAGATTGACCTGCCTCTGTCCCCTGAGTGCTGGGATTAAAGGCTTGTGCCTCCACCGCCTGGCATGCATGATGCTTTTATTGATGTAGTTGCTTTAGTCAGAATTCTGAAACCATTCTGGATGGCTTTCTTTCTTTCCCAAACCTAATCCTATCAGCAAATGTCAGTTTCCTGGTCCAATGCACACTGAATCTGTTAATTGTATCCCCTCTATCATTGCATCTTATGCCTATTCTGAGTCAAACTAAATGACTTATGGAGAACTTTTTCCTATAGAATAAAACACAAAGATGAAAGCATAAGTCAGTTTCCCACGTTTGACATATCAAAAAGAAAGAAAAAGAAAAGAAATACCAAGCCTTCCTCAAATCATAGATCATCATTGGTATGATCACTGGTCAGCTCAAAGAACTAATAATCTATTCACTATTTTTGCTTTTACAAAAGGAAATAAAAGCCGGGCGGTGGTGGCGCACGCCTTTAATCCCAGCACTTGGGAGGCAGAGGCAGGCGGATTCCTGAGTTCGAGGCCAGCCTGGTCTACCTAGTGAGTTTCAGGACAGCCAAGGCTATACAGAGAAACCCTGTCTCGAAAAACCAAAAAAAAAAAAAAAAAAAAAAAAAAGGAAATAAAAACATAAGATATTTAAAGATCTATGTTAAAATGTTTCAGATATTGTCCCTATCCTTCAGCAAAGTCCAGTGAAAGGAGAGGCTACTGTATCCTTGTGTAGCTAGAGCAAGCTCCTTGACTTCACACACATACATAATACTATGTCACGGGGTCTCTGACATTTCATCTTGCTGTTAATATAACCAATCATCTGCTGTTTTCCAAACTGCAAGCCCAACTGAGACTGCCAAGTACTATAAAAACCACAGTCTGAGTCATAAACAACTTTGCAATTAAGCTATTAAGTTACCACTGTGTATCATCACATCCTGAGTCTTGGTCTTCCAAATGCCATTTTTGTCTAATGATAGTGTGTAACCCAACAACTATAACAATCTTTGGCAAAGCCTTTGGATATTTTATTAAGCCAAGCAAGGCAGTAAAAGGCCTATTTAAGCCTGGTACAAATACAAGAACATTTTTGGAATAGGAAAAGATGAAACTCTCAAATAGTTAAAAGAAATATTTCGATTCCTCTCCAGGATCTAGCTGGAAAAGTATAGCCCCCATTTTTTTTTTTTTTTAATTAGGGAAACTTCTTTTTGTGACAGATAAAGATCATTACAAAAAAACCACAAGTAATCTAAAGCACTGAATTGTGGAGCCCAAATCAAACCAATACATCTATAAGACAGCTCCTGTGCCTAAGGCTCAGGAATAATCATGTAAGAGAGGATGGAAAGGTTCTAAGAGCCAGAGGAACAGGAAGTTTACTGTGAAACTGTGTCTCCTAGAAATAGCAGAAGCTACACCTATATGGTATTTACAACATGGCTACCTAAACATGATCTGAACCTGGACAACACTGACAGACATGCTAACACAGACAGGGGAAAGCTCAAGAGACCTCAACCCTACAAAACACTAGAGGTAACCATGGGAAGTGGTACTATTAAGGGGTGTGGCCTTGTTGGAGGAAGGGTGTCACTGAGAGACCTTCCTCCTGGCTGCCTGAGGAAGACAGTCTCTTCATGGCTGCCTTTAGAAAAAGATGTAGAACTCTTGGCTCCTCTAGCACCAAGTCTGTCTGCATAATGTCATGCTTCCCACCATAATGATAATGGACTGAACCTCTGAAACTGTAAGCTAGCCCCAATTAAATGTTTTTCTTTGTAAGAGTTGCCTTGGTCATATCTCTTCATTATCAATAAACCCTAAGACAGCAACTAAAGAAAGCTGGGAAAATGAGACCATCACACAAAAACCACTAGACACAAATCATGGTGAGCCTGTCCCAATAGACAGATACATCTTTTCCACACTCCTGCACCTATGTCTCAGGGAACATCTCTGAAGATAGGAAAGAAAGTTGTAAGAGCCAGAATACCAGGAAATCTTCTGTAAAACAGTCTCTCCTAGAAATGGCTGCATAAACAAGAAGAGAACAATGGTATTGATAAATGAGTTAACATGGAAGGGGTAAATTTTTATGGGGTCCTACCCATAGACAAACGGGCTACTAGTGACTGCTAGATGAATTTACCCTCTCAGAGGGATGAGCCTCTGACTGGTTGTCTAATGCAGAGTAGGCAATCCTGATCATGTACACAGCACTAAGAAAAATGGAGTCAACAGGTTTTAATGTGTGTGTGTGTGTGTGTGTGTGTGTGTGTGTGTGTGTGTGTGTGTGTGTAAAACAATGAAATTAAAAGAAAAAAAGAGGCCAACAACTTGAGATTGGAGGGGAACATGGAAGAGGTTTGAGGGACAGTAGTTAGGAGAGGCTTGAAGGAGGAAAGGGAAGTGATGGATTCTATTTCAATTAAAACATTAAAAAATATGTCAGTGGAAAGTGCTTTAAGTAATCTTTTTTTACAATTAAAATCCTGATTATTTTCTTTACAAAAGCCACATCTTCAACATTAAACTCATTTCAAACGTATTCATTTTGTTTTTAAATATATTAAATGAAAAAAACTCTAAACAATAGGTTTTTTTTTTTAAAGATTTATTTATTTATTTCATGCATATGAGTACATCACCACTGCTCTCTTCAGACACACCAGAAGAGGGCACCAGACCCCATTACAGATGGTTGTGAGCCACCATGTGGTTGCTGGGAATTGAACTCAGGGTCTTTGGAAGAGCAGTCAGTGCCCTTAATTGCTGAGCCATCTCTCCAGCCCTAAACAATAGTTTGTGTGGTGTGTTTTGAGGAAAGACTGTATTGTTCAGCTTTGTATATTTATACTTGTCACGAAGAATACAACAAGTATTCAATCAAACACAATGAAGGTACCTTGCAGTGTTGAAGCATGCTTTTAATCTCAGCACTAGGGAGGCAGAAGCAGGCCAATCTCTTTGAATTCAAGGTCAGCTTGATCTACACAGACAGTTCTCAGATAGCCACAGCTACATAGAAAATCTGTCTTAAAAAAAAAAACAAAACTAGACCACTCAAAACCAAAACAACAAACAAACAAATAAACAAACAGAAAACCCCAAAGTGAATATTTGAAACAAAAATTGTATGGAGCTGAAGAGATGGCTCAACAGTTAAGAGCTCTGGTTGTTCTTTTAGGGCCTTGGCTTCAATTCCCAGTGCCCTCATGGCAGCGCACAACTGCCTAACACTCTAAGGGATCTGGCATCCCCTCTTGGTTTCCAGGGACACTGTATGCACATGGTACAGACATATGTGCAGGTGAAACATCCATATGCATAAAAAATAAATAATAATTTTTAAAAATTTAAATTGTGGACTCAAAAAAAAAGTCAGTGTAGCCTTTCTCTTTAGAGCACTATCTATATAAGGCTACAACATAATTAAATGAAATACTGAAAGGTGCCAAGATACAACTCTGCCTTTATATTTTCTGTTTGTTTGAAGAAATACTGTATAATCTAGAATGAAAATATGATTTTCTCAGGAGGCTGAAGTAGGAAGATCCCATGAGACCAGACTTTGTAAGAAGGAAAGGAAGAAGAGATAGATAGATAGATAGATAGATAGATAGATAGAGATGGATAAAGATGGATAGATAAAGATAGACAGGTAGACAGACAGATGGTCACTTATTTCCCAACAAGTCTCAAGGTAAAACATATCAAATCTAATTTCTCCATTCTCATCAAATCTAACATCTGTATCCCCAACTTTATTGCAAGAATGTTCAAAACAGGAAACAAAACCAAAAACTAATAACAAGAAAAACCCAAAACAACCTATATGTTCGTCAGTTAATCACTGTATAAAGACATTTGGTACATATACAACCACAGTGCTATTTGGCTATAAAGAAGGTGAGCCCGTATCACTCGTCAACAATAAGGAGATAATTAGATTTGTCAAGTGAGGTCACATATAAAGGCAAACACTGCGTGACTTACAGCTGACACAGAACACTTGATCTCACACAAGTTCAGAGCAGAATGACGGCTCCCAGAGGCTAAGGAGTGGAGGGAAACAGGAGGGGTGCAGAGAGGGCACTCAATAGGTACAAGCTAGACAGGAAGATGATGTTCTGGGCAAAAAGATAGAAGAAAGGAACTGGAATTTCTTTTTTAAAATTATTTTTTTAAAGATTTATTTATTTATTTAATGTATATAAGTACACTGTAACTGTCTTCAGACAGACCAGAAGAGGGCAACAGATCCCATTACAGATGGCTGTGAGCCACCATGTGATTGCTGGGAATTGAACTCAGGACCTCTGGAAGAGCAGTCAGTGTTCTTAACCGCTGAGCCATCTCTCCAGCCCCCAAACTGGTATTTCTTAACACAAAGATGCTTAAATTGATAGCTAATTTTACCCTAAGTTAAAAATTATACAATACATGTGATATTAAGATATCACATGGTGCCGGGCAGTGGTGGCGCACACCTTTAATCCCAGCACTTGGGAGGCAGAGGCAGGCGGATTTCTGAGTTTGAGGCCAGCCTGGTCTACAGAGTGAGTTCCAGGACAGCCAGGGCTACACAGAGAAACCCTGTCTCGAAAAAAAACAAAAAACAAAACAAACAAACAAACAAAAAAAGATATCACATGGTATCTCCTAAGTATATAAATTGTTTTATTCATCAGCTAAATAAATTTAAATAAAAATACATAACTGAATGAACACATGTATAAACAAGTGAAAAATGAACCTAAAAGATATAATAATAAATAGAAGCTGAAATGGGTTACAGTCATAAAAAGTTTCTTTAGGAATATTTGTCTATGTGACTATATGCCTTAATGTCCCTTCTGGAATACAAACTGTTTTAGTTTAGTTTTGAGACAAAGTCTTACTTATTATGTAGCCCTGGCTGGCCCTAAACTCACAGAGACCTTTCTGCTCCCCCACTGCTGGGGTTACAGGTGTGAGCCAACATACCCAGCTAAAATGTTCTTAAAGTATTTATGGTATCCCTTCTCCTATTTAAACCAGTCAAGCCATCTATTAGCCTATTATCTTCATGGATGTGGAGCTTTTCACTTTCCTCATCTACAGAACCTACTGTAAGCCTTGTTTATTTTGATGCTCATATTTGTTAACACTCTGGCACAACATATTCTAGGATTATCTCAAAACTTCCTTACTCTAGTTCTGGAATTGCTATTTTCTTACCCATATAACAAACTTATGGCAAGATACATTTGGATAGACAGGAAGGGGTGGAGCTAATGATCCTAAAGGAAACTGCAGAATTAAGTAAGTTAACTGGTGCATTATGCCACTAAGTTTTGAAGTATTTTATTTAATAGTAATAGAAAAGCAAACCAGAAATTGATACTCTCAGAAACAGAAGTCTGGTATATTAAAACCTACGGTATCAAGCACTGGCTTTAGAACCAGCTAATAGAAGCAGGAATGCAAAAGTGCTACAAAGGCTATCTGGCCAAACTACCTGAGAGGCATACAAGCTGCGGCACTGGGCCGGAGGGGTTGGGTACAAGTTACAGAGGCCAGAAATAAATGCTGTAAGACCTGTATATACGTGAAATTAAGAAGAGAGCCACCATATATATGATCAGATATACACCACTCCTGGCATTGACCCAGAAATCCTATATCCTATCAGAGATATCTGCACATCCATGTTTATTGAAGTTCTGTTCATAACAACAAAGAATGGAACTAGCATACCCATCAATCAATAGATGAATGGTAATGCAAATGTGACATATGTACAAAATGGAATGTTATTCAGTTATAAAGAAAAATAGTAACGGGCTGGAGAGATAGCTCAGTGGTTAAGAGTACTGACTGTACTTCCAGAGGTCCAGAGTTCAATTCCCAGCAACCACGTGGTGGCTCACAACCATCTGTAATGGGATCTGATGTCTTCTTCTGGTGTTACTGAGTGACAGTGTATTCATATATAAATTTTTTTTTTAAGTATCATGAAATGGTCAGGAAACAGATGGACCCGGGGGTATATTAATGAGGTGGCTCAAACCCAGAAATAAAAACCTGCATGTTCTCCATTGTAGACAATACTGCCTACACTGGATCTACGTAAGGAGTGTGACTGTGGGTGTAACTGAGAGAGTTGTATTAGCTGATGACAGATGATCGATGGAGGCAAAGGGACCCACGAGTCATGGAAAAGCTTAGAGCTATTTTCTTCTCCTTCCGACTCACAGTTGTCTCATGGTAGATATGTGGGTTCATCTTCCTGTGTACTAAAGTAGCAAGAACCACTCCAGCCTTCCCAAGACTGCAGTGTGCTTATCATGTAAGCCACTGATTACAAAAGCTGGGTTTCCCTTTTAATTTTACTGACTAACAGTACAGTAGGAATCAGACATGACTAGTAATAAATACACTTGTCACATGGCCCACTTAGAAAAAGTGACTTTTTAAAAATTTGTTTTGAGGGAAGGGTCTTCAAATATAATATTTTATTAATTCTTGAAATTTTTCATACTAGCATACAATTAATTTTTATTATAAACACCCTCCCCTACTCCTGGGGAAGGTGTTTTGTAACTTGAATTTTCCTGGTTTTCTTCTGTTTAAAACTATATAAAGTCATTCTACTATAGCATTATTTTAGTTTAGGATTTTGTTTGTTTGCCTTTGAGACATGGTCTTACTATGTTTCCCTGGCTGGCCTGCAAGTTACTATGTAGACTGGGATGGCTCTGTACTTGAAGAGTGCTGGAATTAAAGGCATATGCCACCACACCTGGCAGTTTTAAACTACTGTACTGCTATACATTTTTTTTTTCAAGTATAGTTTTAAAATTGTTTAAAAAGAAAGAAGTATGTGACAATAAGCTGGGCTCCAAAGTTCAGGGTCATTCTTTAATTTTTCTCTAACTTTTGAATACTGCTGGTCACGGGGTCCTTACAGAAGGTGGCCCTTTCTCAGCGCCTGCTCTTAAGACTATGCAATCTTTCCTTTCCCACTCAGCCTACACTGTGTAGCAGAGGATGACCCTGAACTTCTGATCCTCCTGCCACTAGTTCCTGAGACTACAGGCTGCACCTCCGTAGGGAGCTGTATGTCTATTTTTTTTCTACTTTTTATGACTTTTATGACTTTAGAAACTAAGAGCTACCTTCTGAGGACAAGCCTGGAGCCTAAAGAACTCAGGTCCCCTGTGAGACCAGCAAGCACTCTTAACTGTTGAGCCATCTCTCTAGCCTCCAACCTCATTTTTTACGACAGGGTTTCTCACTGGGACCTGGGGCTCAAGATGAACTAGGTAGCTAGGCTGGGGGCCATCGAGCCCTAGGGATATTCCGGTCTTGGCCTCCCCAGCACTGCAGTGAGGTCACAGCTTGAACCAGTATACTCAGATTTGTATGTTCATTCTAAGGACTGACCGTAAGTCCTCACACATGGGTCAGATGTGATAGCTAATGCTGAGTTTCAATGGAACAGGACCTAGAATCACCTAGGAGACAAGCCTCTGGGCATGCCTATGAGGGACTAACTCACAGGTTAACAGAGGCAGGAACACCCACCCTAAAAGATGGTGGCCTGGACTGTAGGAAAAGAACATTCATAGCTCTTCCAAGTTTGAGCAGCTAACCCCTGTCACCATGACATCTGTCTTGATGGACTGTACCCTAGAACTGCGAATCAAAATAAAGCCTGCCTTCCTTATGTTCTGTCAGGGAATTCTAATCCAGCAACAGAAAGAAAGGCAGCAAACACTCTGCCACTGAACTTACTCCCAGATCCTGCCCACATGGCGTTTTTCCCTCTAGACAATTGTTTGACTTTTCTACTTCTGTTTGAGACTGTGAAGATTATAAGTTACAGAAATATTTTTGACTGATACAATGCTGCTTACTTCAAATAAGACAGTAAAGTAGAAAAAAACCTTGAAAACACTATCTTCCAACTTAAATCTTATAAAGGAAAATAACTACACGTGTTTCAGTAGTTTTCTAACATTAAGCTTAAGAAGTTGTTATTTATTCTCAGAGAAGTCTATAATTTTGTCTGTTTTCTTTCCTTTTTCAGTTTTGCCCTTTGATGCAATCACCATTTTTGACCATTCCTGAGTTCCTTGAAGCAACGTTCTTTTTTTTTTTTCAGACTAACGTCTGCTTTTCATATTTAAGGTGCCTGAGATCACTCTATCTTCCTGTCAGATCAAATGACTCTTTTACCCCATTCTCCTCGTCCTTCTCCTGAAAGGTATCAGAACATCAATATGGTAACATCTGATAAAAAAGCGAAGCTTAGGTGGTAAAGTACAGCACTTGAACTACTCAGTCCCAGTACTTTTGGTGCTAACTTAGGTTCTCCATGTCCACAGAGGTCAGGTTGAACTCATTCAATTGTCCACAGAGTTCAGACTTTTAGCTACTCTCTCAGGGCAAGTGCTTAAGGCACAAAGGAAACAGGAATCAAGCGACACATTCCAAACCTCTCATTTGGGCAGTGTGCACTGCTCTGAGCACAAATGTCTCCAGTAAGGCAGCTATTAGAAGGTTTGCTCAGCTCACCGTGCACTCATTTCTGCAATAATCCTCCCCAGATAGTCAGTCCCAAGTCCCAGAGATACGTAACTGTGGGACCTGCTCTTGCATAGTAATACTGAACTCTGAGCTCTTGCATCATGACAGCTTTGTACACCAATATTCACAGCAACATTACTCACGGCAGTCAAAAAGTATAAACAACCCAAATGTCTGAGGGGATGAGTGAGAAAATAAACATGCTGCTTGGATGCAACAAAATACATTTTCATCCTCTTTTTTTTTTTTTTTTTAATTATTATTTTAAAAACTGGGTCTTGCTACATAGCTCTGGCTGGCCTGGAACTTGAAAGGAATGTAATCTTGATTCATGGTACATCATAGATACACAAAACTAAGTGAAGCAGGCCAGATGACAAAGAACAGATACTGCAGGGCTCTGTCTACATGGGCCCCTGAGAACAGACCAAGTCAAGGTCACAGAGACCTTTGGTAGAATGGTTACTAAAAACTGGGGCAGGAAGGGGAAGGAAATCAAGAATATTTGCTTGGTGGATAAAACTGTATCACTTTAGGATGATAAAATTCTGGGGATAGACCTAGAGGTGACAACTTGGATAATAATGTATACTTAAAACTAGTTAATGATAATAAAAGTAGCTATGAATATTTTACAATAATAAAAATATCAAAGGTGTCAATCAAAGTAGAAATGTAATCTGCTTCTTTTTAATGTAACTCCAGCTCCAGAGGAATCACAGGCTTCCAAGGGCATTAAAAATCTTTAAAATTACAGGATTTTTTAAAAATAATCATTATCTTATGCTTCAGCAATAAACTGAAAACTCAAAGCCGAACTTTAATCTTAAAATTTTGTCTGTGTAACACAAATTGACATTTTTTCCTTCCTAATCTCATTTCTCTTCACCAAGGAAAAATATATTTTAATATTTTATTCACTCCAGCTCTACAAATATGATAGTAAGGTTTACTTCTCAAAATCTCAGTAACCAGGCCAGGAAAATCTAGGTTCATTCCAGTTCAAACACAATGTTTTCAGCAGAATGGTATTTATTGAGAAATGCTAGCACTCAAAAGTCTTGTGTTCTTTAATAACTGCTTCAGGCCACCCCACACAGTGACATCATCTTTACCAAATAAAGCCCATTATGCAACAGCCACATACCGTATCATCACTTCTATGTGAACATTCACTACTGTGAATGTAAGAGGGCCTGAGATTATGGCAATCTCTATATTAGATAATTTTTTCAACACTGAGCAACATAAGAAAGAGTATATACAAACTACAACAACAACAAAAAAAGCCTACCTTTTAAAATACACAGACCAATATTAAATCAAGTAAAAACCCAAATTCTCATGAAGGTCAAGCACCTAACGTGCCATATCAAAATAGTGTGACTACCTAAGAGACCACTGCCCACGAGGCTCCCCTAGTCGAATGTCAAACAGAGGAAGACAGAGTTACCCTTGTTAAATGAAGGTAATGGACGACTGTCATTCTTTTGAAACTTTCTCTTTAAATTTACCATACTGTGAAAATACTCTATGCTTACAAATTTCATTTTTGTTTTCTTTTTTTCTTTCTTTCTTTCTTTCTTTCTTTTTTTTTTTTTCTTTTTCTTTTTTTGGTTTTTCAAGACAGGGTTTCTCTGTGTATCCCTGGCTGTCCTGGAACTCACTCTGTAGACCAGGCTGGCCTGGAACTCAGAAATCCACCTGCCTCTGCCTCCCAAGTGCTCACTTTTGTTTTCAACCACTTTGCCATTCTTATGAAAATTTTGAGGTAGAAAAAATATTTTCATTTTACTAATATTATTAACCCAGAAAAGTTAAAACAACAGAATTTTCTAAAGCATTTCACTCAAGTCATGTCACATTCATACAACTTGTGAATTATTTTTCAAATTTGTTTTTATTTACAATCACAGCCATACATTTATAATTGTAAATGTTAGTGACTTTTGTTTCTAGAGCATAGGACACATAGACTTTTCCTTATTTCTTCTGATTAATAAAACTAAAATACTGAGATGTTATACATAAAACAGACTCGAGAAGACTGAAAGGTTGAATGCAGGGCCTCAGGGCTCAGTAGACAGCAGCAGCAGCAGCAAGGTCCTGGGTTTCTTTGCTTGTGCTGCTTTGTTCTGAACCAATATTCCACGCACCGAGCTTAAGTCACCAAGCTGGCACCCCAGCAACACCAAGTCACAGCAACAAGAAAAAGAAACCAAGTGGGTGGGGCAGCTGCTAGATCATTGTGAAAATGCTTGAATGAACCATCAGAAATGCCCTCAACACACAGAAAACAGAAAGCCTACCAGAGCAATAGAAACCGTCGGAAAGAAATGAGATTAAAAACAACTGGAA
Organism: Arvicanthis niloticus; assembly: GCF_011762505.2. NCBI lineage: Eukaryota > Metazoa > Chordata > Mammalia > Rodentia > Muridae > Arvicanthis > Arvicanthis niloticus. The sequence continues at coordinate 19,514,066 of NC_047669.1, read as the reverse complement.
ACTACAGCTAAAAACTAAAGCAACTGAAACAAGCACACTGAATGGATGGATCAACATTGGATGGAGGGTAGAAAAAAGAGTAGGGGCTAGAGGGGTGGCTCAGCGGTTAGAGCGCTTGTTGTTCTAGCAGAGGACCTAGGGTCAGTTCCCAGCAGCCAAGACAAGAGATTCACAATGACCTGTAACTCCAGCTCCAGAGGGATCGCAGGCTTCCAGCCTCTAAGGGAACCTGTACTCCTGTATGCAGACAGACACACACACAATTAAAAATAAATCTTTAAAACAGGCAATGAAATGCAGAACACTAGAAATTCTCCATTTAGGATGGCAGACAGACAGTGGAAAAATAAAAGAGCTGTAGTAGGAACACAAACCCCGATTCCTCCTGTCGTTAGAGTTCTGTGAGGAAGGGAGGGTAGCCTGGAGAAGCCAACAGCTGACAGCTTCCTGCGTTTGGAAGTAGTAAGTGTAGAGACTCAAGGCTCTGAACAAACCACAAACTTTAAAAAGAAGAAAGATGATAGTAAGATATGTCATCTCAAGCTGTGCGGTGGTGGCGGCGGTGGCATACTCCTTTAATCCCAGTACTTTGAAGGCAGAGGCAAGCGGATCTGCGTGAATTTGAGGCCAACCTGATCCATAGAGTAAGTTTCAGGACAGCCTGGGCTGATACACAGAGAATCCCCAGATCCCCTCCAAAAAAACATATATATCTAGACTTCTGAAAGCTGAAGATAAAGAAAGAAAAACTTGAAAACAATGAGAAAGAGAATGACAGTAAACAGCACACTATGAACCACACAGGACAGAGAAAGTAGGACATCTTTTAAGATGCTGAAAGGAAACAATTGCTCACCCCGACTTGTATCTAGAAAAACACCCTTCAGGAATGGAAAAGAGAAATCAAGACATCTTCAGACAAGACAAGCTAAGAGAACTTGTGGCCAGTAGAGCTAATCTAAAAGGATGACTAAAATCATGGCTCTAAAAAGAAAGGAAGCAACCCAAGGACAAACGGTAAAACAGGAAGACAGACTCCAGAGGGCATCAACTTGCCAGGGCTGTGGTTTCAACAACCAGGACTATTTCCTCCAGCTCTACCTTTAAAAGCCAGGAATGGTGGCATACACCAGTGATCCCAGCACTCAGGAGGTGGAGGCAGGAGGATAGAGTTCATCTTCCAACAAGTAGCAAGTGAGAGGCCAGACTAAGCCACATGAAGCTGTCTCAACACCAGGTAGGGCTGTGGTGCAGCCAGCTAGCACAGTACTTGGCTAGCAAGCATGCTCAAATCCCACACACTCTGGAGGCAAAGGCAAGGGGATCAAAAGTTGAAGAGAAATACTCAAACTACACAGCAGGTTGGAAGCCAGGTTGGGCTATCGGAGACATTGTTTTTAATATCAGTTAAAAGGGTTTGAAACTTGTTTCTTGTTATGCTGTCATACTGCTATCTTTTCGGTTTCTTTTGTTATACATCCCTGTCTTTGGTGTCACAGATGTTCTCTAATACAGATTGTCTCAGTCTATGTCACCCAAACCAAACTCAGAGCCCGCAACAGTTCTGTGAGATAGATTCAGTTGTAGTTCTCAGTCTATTTTTTCATTTCTCTACATAAATTTCCTTATAACATTTTTTCATAGCTCAGTTTGGGAAACATGCACCAAAATTTTACCAGCCCACATACATTTCTCAGCATCCCACTCATAGGATATGCGGATAGCACAGCTGTGAAAAAAAAAAAAAAAAAAAAAAAAAAAAGGCTGTTTTCAAGCATGATTGATATTCTGAGCGAATATACACAAACTAACAATGTCCCAAAGCAGGTGACTTGTGAGCTGAGTGTGTGAGCACATGCCCACAGTGACAACAATCTAAACATGGAAATACGACTGCAAGCATGAAACTACGAAATTAGATACTTCAACTGGTAAGAAGCCTAAAGATAACTAAAATAAAGAATTTCTCTACAACTTTAAAGAGAAAATTCTCAGGGCCAGAGAGATGAGAGTGGATAAAGGCACTTACCACAAGGCTGGAGGACCTGAGTTCAATCCCCAGGACTGACATGGTAGAAGAAAACTGATCATAGACACACACACACACACACACACACACACACACACACACACACCTTATCCTCATCATCACAAAACAAACAAACAAACAAAATTTTAAAAAGTATCATTTAGGAGGCAATTAAATCATGCAACAAGAAGAGTAAATGCCTTCAACAAAGCAACACTTAACAGTAATAGCTCAGTAGAAGAGCAAGTGCCTAGCATATAATAGAACCTGGATTCTAACAATATAAAAAGAAAGAAAAGGTAGGAGGCAGAGGCAGGAGGATGGCTTCAAGTTTGAGGTCAACCTGGATTCCATAGTGACAGGACAATCAGAACACACACAAGACTCTATTTCAAAAAACACAAACTGAAACAAAGAAGAAAGTACTAAGCACAGAAAAATAATGGCTTCTTTGTTATTGTTTCATATGGCTGTAATCTCAAAGTATAAAACCTCTTTATCAGGCAGACACTGCACAGAGGAGGGTGCTATTTGAGAAAGTTAATGTTATTGAAAGTCAAACTTAAATTTCTTTGAACTCGAAGTCAACAGAAAAATATTCTAATTCTTGTGTACAAATCCTATTCATGATTTTCCAATGTACAGGCAAAGTTGCAGTGTAAGCTTTGTAATTCTAGCTCTGGGGAAGCAGAAACAGGAGGATCATGAGTTCCAGGCCAGTCTGGGCTACATGGCAAGTTTTATGCTCGTGTGGGACACACAATGAGACCCTGCTTTAAAACTATCAATAAGAAGTAGGGTTGGTGATGCGTGCATGGAGCTTCAATACCCAAGAGACAAAGGTATGAGAGCAAGAGTTTGAGGTTAGACTAAACTACATGAGACCCAGCTTCAATAGTAATAATAATAATGATGATGCCAAAGCCAACTATGCACTTCCGCTATCCTAGACAAAACCTGGATGGTACAAGTATCTAACAAGATACTGTGATGCTTGCTGTCAGCTTGACCACATTGAAAGATGGCTAGAAAACCTACTAATATGTATCAAGGTATTATCTGTCAGGCTATTTGCATTCGAATCAACAAATTATAGAAAGAAATTTATTAATGTCAACTTCATTGTACAATAGCATGGGAGCTTGGGAAGAACATATAAGACAAAGGAAGTCACTTTGGTAAGCAAGTTCAATTTTTCTTGAGTGGGTACAAACTTCTGCTGCTGCCATTGCTGTGAAAGGGGACATCAGACTCCAGCTTCTTTAGCCTTTGAACTGGATTCATATCAGCGACTCCCCAGGGAGCTTCCAGCTTCTTAAGACTGAGTAACTACTGCCTTCCCTTGCTCTCAAGATTGCAGATGGCCACTGTGGAGTCTCCAACCTCTAATTGTGTGAGGCAGTGTAATAAATCCTCTGGATAATTACATGTGCATTCGACCGGTCCTCTTCCTCTAGAGAACCTTGACTAACACAGATCCTGTCATTAAATCATCTTTATTCACAGATGCTCTTACTAAATATAACTTCAGATGTATAGGGATTATAGGTTAAATGTCTATGTTATGCTTATATGCTACTATGCCACCAGGCTGGATTCCCCTTTGGATCTTGAGACAATATGGTTTGAGTGTGCTTGCAGTAGCTCCATGTGTTAGAACTCTCAATGGAACATGGTGGAGACTTTAAGAGCTGGGACTTGCTGCAAGGTAAAGATCATAGAATGCACTGCCTTCCAGAGGCATTAAAGCACCTCTTGTGGGATTCCAGTTAGTTCCTTTCAGAGAAAGCTATTATAAAATGTAGTATCAGCCCTCCTCTGCTCTGTCTTCCTGTATTGTCATGTGACCTCTTCGGCATGTGCCTCTATAATGCCATCACAAGGCCCTGACCAGAGGGAAAAGCAGAATAACATACTCTCAGACCCTAAAATGACAAACTAAATAAACCTGTTTTCTTTATATATTACTCTCCCTGAAATACTTTATGCAGCAGTGGAAAATGGACTAGTAAAGACAGGAAGGTTAAACAATTATATTGGCAAGAGATGGGGCCTGCTGTCTGAGTCTTACTCATGCTCCCTTTCCTAATTTCCATGTTCTCAAGTTAGTTTTAGATGGGGTCTTACATAGTCAAGACTAGCACACAGCACCACATCTAGGCCCTCCCCACTCTGGGTGTGCGTCTGCATGTGTCCTAGCTTTTAAGCATGTAATAAAGCCTTTTGTACAGTGTTCTCATGTAATGATCTACCTTACCTAGTGCAGCTGCCCTATTCCTGCAGATCTCTGTAAGTGATAATACCTGTCATGGCCCATACGCCCGAGTCACCGCCTACACCACTTGGCAAGCCTGCTTCCCCAACAGCGCTACTGAAAGACATAGAAGATGTAGGCCAAAAGCAAAACCTTCTCCATGCCCATCACCTTCTCTATATCACATGGCCTCTAAATGAGGCACTGTAGTTCTTAAGGAGCGTTGGCTCCTTTTAGTGAACAAAAGGATAATGACATTTGGAGTTTTATATCATCTCACATGGCAACTGCAGCCAGAACGGATGACATTAAGGACAACTTTAATTATTTCGTATGGAAGAGCAGCAGACTTTCAAAGTCATGAAAAATCATCCTCCATTACTTTAAAATTTTAAGCTTTAAAAATCATTTAAATTTCAAAATAATAAAACCTTAGAAATTCTTTCTCAAGAGATGGTTCTTGTCCATTCCTGTCCATCTTCTGCACCTCGAACCATCAGGATGCTTGTTTCACAAGTAGCTTTAAAAGACTCCACCCCAGTCTGAATCAGACTCTAGAGCCACCTTCTAGGACAGTACACTGCTTTAAAACTGACACTGGTGATTCTATGCACACTCAACTCTGAGAACCAAATGGCTACAGGTTTTCACTTGATACAACTCACAACTATAAGCCTGCTTACACAGTGACCCCATGATAGCCTGGGCTACAGTGTGAGGTAAGCTAAAGTAAATGAAACTAATTAGCTAAACTGGTTAAAATCTACAAATTTATTACATGGAAAGAAGAAAAGAAAGAATATGCTTATAATCCTAGCACTTAGGAGAAGGAAGGAAGGTTAGAAATTCAACATCCAAGGCTTCTGTAATGAGCTTGAGGCCAGCTTGGGCCATAAAAATCCTATCTAAAAAAAAAAATCACCATATTATCAGAATTCTGTTAAACTAAATGAAACTCATGCAATTATTATCAAATTATATATACCAGTTAAACACAGAAATCCTTCATTATTTTGTAAGGACCTTACAATTGTGCCAGACTCAGAAACTGTTATATTGCTACTGGTTTATTTGAAGTACTGACTACTTATCTATGACATCAATTAAAGGTCTGAGTGTCTGTCTGTTCTACACCAAAGGTATGAAAAATCATTAGTAGTATCCTTAATGATGTTCTGATTAAATTCTACACTAAACCTAGTAACAAAGAAGTCAGCCTTTAGTCCTAGCACTTGAGAGGCAGAGGCAGCCACAGGCAGATCTCTGTGAGCTCTAGGCCAGCTTGCTCTACAGAGTGAGTTCTGTGAGGAGTGGGTGTGGCTGCGCAGCCAGCTAAAATGGTGCCTGCAGAGTTTGCGCACCGCCCTCTTTTCCCTGACAGAGCCACGTCCGCAGAATACTGCGCAGACTCGCTGCCACGCAGAATTGGGCCATTTGACGTGCACCAATGAGGCACACCCACATGGCAGGTTCTGAATGGGACAGGCATGGGGATAAAAGGACTGCCGTTAAGGGGATGGGGGGGGGGCTTCCAGAGAGAAGATTGTAAAGGGTTCCTGAATAAACTGTTTTGAGAAGAACTCTGAATTATATCGTTCCTGTCTGCTGGTCGGATAAAGAAGCGACAAGTGGTGGCCTGTACGGGGAGTTCAGAACTCAGCACAGTGGCCTGTACGGGGAGTTCAGAACTCAGCGCAGTCAGGGCAGCTAGCTGGTAAGTTCCCAGATAAGTGGGACAAGTTAAGTTCTCCGATAGGAGACAATATAAGTTTCCAGTTTTGGGACGAGTTGAAAGCAAAAGTATAAGTTCCTGGTTTAGGGACGAGTTAAAAGCAAAAGGAAAAGTTCTTACAGGCCATGGATAAGGTTTTGGTTTCGGGAAAGGACCTTAAGATGGCCGAGGAACGAGGGGTACTAGTCACGGGAGTAAAAGGCACTCGATACCAACCACAGAAGTTTTTCCAGGAGTATGAAACCATCTTTATTTCCCCCCCTCTCCATTAGTATCTATCGAAGGAACGAGGTCAGCAAAAGTTTGGGTGTTTTTAAATTGGCTTAAAAATTTACTGGAGTATAAAGACGTTAATATCCAGAAGAAAGGGTAGTGAATTGATGCAATAGAATAGAGTGATAATTTCTTTTCCCCTCTTAAATTTCAGTATTCATATAGTAAAATTTTACTGTATGGAAACTTTGGTATATTCTTATTTGTGTTTGGCAGCTCTGTGTGGGAGAGAGAGACAGAGACAGAGACAGAGAGAGACAGAGAGAGACAGAGAGAGAGAGAGAGAGAGAGAGAGAGAGAGAGAGAGAGAGAGAGAGAGAATATGAATGAGAATTTTGACACAGGTATGAAAGGCTAGCCTAGCCCTTGAATAAGAACACAGCATATTTAAGGGATTTCTCTTTCAGTTGCATTAATACTTGATTTCTTAATGTACCTGTCTTTTACTTTTAAGGCATCAAGCAAGAGAGTGAAAGTTCAGGTCATGTGTTCATTATTAATACATTGTTAAGTCAGACTAGTTTGGAAGTCTCACTAGTTTTAGATTGCAGAATGATAGATAGTTTGTGATTTATCCAAGTTGACTTTAAATAAAGATGGACTAATGAAAACAGGGTCAGACAGGACTGTGTTTTTTCTAGGGGCCACTGAGGAAGCTCTTCTCATATTGTGGAAGTCTGAGGAGCCCATATGGGTTCCTCAGTGGCCACTTCCCTCAGAAAAATTACAAGTTGTACAAGAGCTGGTAAAAGAACAATTATTGTTAGGCCATCTGCAGCCATCTACATCACCTTGGAATACACCCATTTTTGTGATAAAGAAAAAATCTGGGAAATGGAGGCTTCTACATGATTTAAGAGAAATTAATAAACAAATGATTTTAATGGGACCGGTACAACGAGGTCTGCCTTTACCCTCCGCATTACCCAAAAACTGGCCTGTCATAATTTTAGATATTAAAGATTGTTTCTTTTCAATCCCATTGCATCAAAAGGATACGGCTAGGTTTGCTTTTACAGTCCTTTCCATGAATCATGCAGAGCCAGATCAGCAATATGAGTGGGTTGTATTGTCACAAGGCATGGCCAACAGTCCCACTATGTGTCAAATGTATGTTGATGCTGCCTTGAAAGAAGTCAGACAGAATTTTTTGAAAATCAAATGTTATCATTATATGGATGATATTCTTGTTGCTGCCATTACCGAGCAGATGCTTGATGAAGCCTATAGGTTGTGTTAAGTTTAAGAAAGAAACAGTTAGTGATAGCTCCTAAGAAGGTACAAAAGGGCTCTGTGGTTAATTATTTAGGAACAAAAATATCTTTAGGACAAGTAATTCCTCAAAAAATCCAGATTCGCACAGATAATTTGCTTACCTTGAATGATTAGATTGTTGGGAGATATACAGTGGCTTAGACCCAATCTCTCATTGTCTAATAAACAATTACAGCCATTATATGATATTTTACCAGGTGATTCGGACCTCAACTCCCCTAGACATTTAACTAATGAAGCTAGAGCAGCATTAACATTAGTGGAAAAGGGCATACAAGATGCAGCCTTGAGGCGTACAGATGAATCCCAGGATATTACATTATGCATATTGCCAACTGAATGTCAGCCTACAGGAGTATTATGGCAAGAGGCCCCTTTACTTTGGGTGCATCCAAAATTTTCTTCTGCTCAGACACTCACTCATTATCCAACTGCAGTAGCCCAATTAGCCATGCTGGGAATTCGTCAGAGTGTCCAACACTTTGGCATCCAACCTACAAGCCTAATTGTACCATATACAGCCGTTCAACTTGAAGTATTGACGGCCACTGTGGATGATTGGGCAATTTTGAGAAGTACTTTTAATGGGACAATGGATAATCATTTTCCAAAGGACCCTATATTACAATTGATTAATGCTCATCCTGTGGTCTTTCCACAGATCGCCCATAGAAAGCCTTTGTTAAATTGCCCTACTATTTTTACAGATGGTTCTAAGACAGGATGTAGAGCATTTTTGGTTGCAGGATCGTTGCCTGTAACCATCCAATTTCCTCCAGCGTCTCCTCAAGTTACAGAATTACAGATTGTGATAAAGGTTTTTGAACGATTTTCTTGTTCCTTTAATTTGATGTCTGATAGTCAATATGTAGTAAATGCTATTAAACAATTAGAAATTGTAGGTAAAATAAACCTAAAGTCCACCATAGGAGAGTTACTTACCCAATTGCAATTTCTTATTTGGAATAGGGAACAACCCTTTTTTGTTCAACATAATCGTGTCCATACTTGTTTACCTGGTCCATTGACTGAAGGAAATGATATTGTTGATAAAGCTTCAAAGACCTGTTTTAATGTTGCAAATTTTGCACTCTATGATTCCCTGGAGTTAGCAAGACACTTTCATAGCCAGTTTCATGTAAATTCTAAAACCCTATCATCTCGCTTTGGCATTCCTCATGCTGATGCTAGAGATATAGTAAAAGCTTGTCAAGCTTGTGCCCTATTGTTACCCCAGATGGGAATCAGGGTTAATCCCCGAGGCCTATGCCCCCTACATTTATGGCAAATGGATGTCACCCATTTCCCTGAGTTTGGAAGATTAAAATATATTCATGTATCTATAGATGCTTCTGGAATTATGTTTGCCTCCCTGCATTCTGGGGAGAAGGCTTGCCATGCCATTGCTCATTGTTTTGAAGCCTGGGGAGCCTGGGGCATGCCTAAATGTTTAAAGATAGCTAATGGACTGGCGTACACTTCTACTTCCTTTGTGTCCTTTTGTAAGACCATGGGAGTTCACCTTAACCATGGTTTGCCTTATAATCCTCAGGGGCAGGGCATTGCTGAACAAGCACACTGCACCCTAAAGGAATGTCTTCTTAAACAAAGAGGGGGAATAGCCTCCGGCCACACACCGAGAGAGAGAGAGAGAGAGAGAGAGAGAGAGAGAGAGAGAGAGAGAGAGAGAGAGAGAGAGAGGCAGGCTATAGCCCTATTTACCCTAATTGACTCTGGATAAGCAGGGACGGTCTGCAGCTGATTGCCATGCTGATCCCGATGCTACCCATAAAGGCATGGTAATGTGGAAGGACATATTGACAGAAAAATGGAGTGGCCCTGACCCAGTATTGGTGTGGGCAAGAGGGTCTGTTTGTGTTTCCTCAGGATCAACATCAGCCAATTTGGGTTCCAAAAAGACTTACCAGGGTTATACAGCAAGAAGACAGGAATGGAGATGCTAAGGAAGACTCTTCTGCTGATGTGGATGCTACCAGCGATAAGGAGCAATGTTAGTTTTTATTATGGAAGTCTCACCTTTGAAAGCTCAGTATTTGTTTTATATGTGTTACTCCGTGCCTTTTCAGAATATAAGATATGCTAGTAATCTTTCCAAAAGCCTTTCTCAGTTCCTTACAGGAAATTGATTGAGAGAATTTGAGGGAATGTTGAGAGAATTACGACAGTCCATTATTCACATTAACTCGACCAGAGTAGATGCCTCCCTGGCCTCCGGATTGACCAGCTGGATTCTTCAAGCAATGTCCCACATCAAGGAGTGGGTAGGAATCGGGGAGGTTGCTATGTGCCTGGTCCTCATCAGTTGCCTTGCCTTTTGGTGCATGCGTCAGATGAAAGCCCGACAGAAAACATCTCAGGCCTTGATTGTACAAGCGTTTGCAGCAATGGAGACTGGACAGTCTCCTCAAGTGTGGCTTGGCATGCTAGAGAGGTGGTCAGTGACTGCTAAGACTCCTTGGGCATGTTACCAACCTAAGACAGGGACCAAACAAAAGCTGTTTGACTCCCCATGACGGGTAAGGAGCATTGCTTGAAAGGGGCAACCTAAAACAAGCACTCTCTCTGCCAAAATTAATAAATAAGGGGGAATTTTGAGGAGCGGGTGCAACGGCACAGCCAGCTAAAATGGTGCCTGCAGAGTTTCGAGCGCTGTTTCTTGGCAGTTTGCGCACCGCCCTCTTTTCCCTGACAGAGCCACGTCCGCAGAATACTGCGCAGACTCGCTGCCACGCAGAATCGGGCCATTTGACATGCACCAATGAGGCATGCCCACGTGGCAGGTTCTGAATGGGACAGGCATGAGGATAAAAGGACTGCCGTTAAGGGGATCAGGGGCTTCCAGAGAGAAGATTGTAAAGGGTTCCTGAATAAACTGTTTTGAGAAGAACTCTGAGTTATATCGTTCCTGTCTGCTGGTCGGATAGAGAAGCGACAGAGTTCCAGAACAACCAGAGCTACATACACAGCAAAACTGTGTCTTGGGGAAGAAATTAAAACTAGAAAGTGGCAGCAGCAGGAGCCATCATTATTTCCAAAGCTAAGAACCATCTCATTTTCTCATTCAAAATTTTGTTTTTTAAGGGATAGATATACTTCCTAGGAAACTACAACTCATCAAATATGAATCATAAAGAAACAGATTTTGAACAGATTAATAAAGAGTAAAGAGAATGACTCAGTAACAAAAAGTCTCTCATCAAATAAAAGGCTTGGGCCTGATGATTTCACTGCATTTAAAGTATGCTGATCTGGGGCTAAGATGGCTCAGCAGTTAAGAGCAGGTAGTGCTTGCTCTTCTGAGAGGCCGAGTTTGGCTCCCAGCACCCAGGTCAGGCACCTCACAACTACCTTACTCCAGCTCCAGGGGTTCCAATACCTCTCAACTCCACAGGCACCTGCACTTATGGGCACATATGGCCCCCACACAATTAAAAATAAATCTTTAAAGAATATTGATGTCAGGTGTGGTAGCACATGCCTTTAATCCCAGCACTTAGGAAGCAGATGTGGACAGATCTCACTAGTCTGGTCTTCATAGCAAGTTCTAGGCTAGCCAAGGCTATATAGTGACACCTTGTCTCAAAGAGCAAAACACAAAAAGAAAACAAAAAGTCTTTCTCAACCTCTTTCCATAGACTGAAGAGGAATGGACAGTTCCCAGTTCATTTTACAAACCCAGGATTATGTTACCAAAGCCATATAAAGGCATAAGAAAACAAAAGCACAGGATAATATCCTTGATACAAATGCAAACCTCAACAAAACACTAACTGAATTCAACAACACATTAAAATGATCACTCACACAAATCAAACAAGATTTACACCTAGAATTCAGGAATGGCTCAAACAACTTACATTTAACCAAGGACAAAGTTATACACCAAAACCTGTAAAATACTGATGAAGGAAACTGAAGAGAAACACACACAGAGAGATAGTCCATGTTCATGGCTTAAAGGAATTATTACTATTATTAAAATGTCCGTGCCACTTAAAAGTGCTCTTGGATTCATAAAATCCTTTATAAAATGTTTTTTCTTTTTTCTTTAATGACAATTTTTACAGAAACAATCCTAAAATTAGTTGGACATGGTAGCACTTATAATTAGTCTCAACTAATTCAAGAGGCAGACGGTCTTCTGACTCTAGCTTAGGCAATAGAGTAAGACTCTGTCTTTATAAACAAAACCAAACAAAGCCCCTTGAGTTCAGTCCCTACCACCAGAAAAAACAGCCCTAAAATATTTATGCAACCGCAATGACCGTAGAGATTCAAAACTATTATAGGTAAAAGAACAAAGCCAGAGGCACCATACTGCCTGATTTCCAAACTTGCCAAGGTGTAGCAGTCAGAAGAGAACGGCAACAGCATGAAAATACACATCCAGTGGAAACGAACGGAGCCCAGAAATAAAGCCACATATTTTTGGGCAAAGACTCTTGAGGACACTACCAAGAATCCCAATGGAGAAAGAACAGTCCTTTAGTAAATGGTTTTAGGAAAACTGGATATCCACATGCAGAAGATTGAAATCAGGGCTGGAGAGATGGCTCCATAGTTGAGAGAACTTGCTGTTCATGCAAAGCATCAGAATACAGTTCCCAACACCCATATGGCAGCTCACAACCATCTGTAACTCCAGTTCCAGCAGATCAGATGACCTCTTCTGACCACCCTGAGTACCACATACACACAGTCAAAACATGCACACACATAAAATAATATCAAAAAATGAAATTGGACTCTTATACCATGTTAAAAAAAAATCAACTCAAAATGAGATTAAAAGCCAAATGTTAAAACCTGAAACTATAAATCTACTAGAATTACACAGGGGAAGCTGGGTGTGGTTTCCCAGGACCCCACACCTTCAATCCCAGCAGAGCAGTGGATCTCGCTCCCTAAGCCGAAATACAGCCTGATCTGCATCGTGAGCTCCAGGACAGCCAGGGCTACATAATGAGACCCTGTCTCAGAAGAACAAAAAATCCCAAAAGATAAAAAACAAAACCAGAGAGGAAGGTCTTAAACACAATGTTTGTCTTAAGAATGTTTTTGGAATCGGCCATAACAGAAAAGGCAACAAAAGGCAGAGTAACCAAATAATCCCAAATTCTTACAGAATTCAAACAACTCAGGTAAAAACTCTGACTCAGTGGGCAGTGGTGGTGCACGCCTTTAATCCCAGCACTTGGGAGGCAGAAGCAGTCAGATTTCTGAGTTCGAGGCCAGCCTGGTCTACAGAGTGAGTTCCAGGACAGCCAAGACTACACAGAGAAACCCTGTCTCAAAATATACAAACAAACAAACAAACAAACAAAAGCTGTTGCTACTAAGCCTGACGTGGAGTTCAATCCTTGCAGCCCACATGGTGCTCCTGCAGACTGTCCAGGGCTCTACATACACACATGTAGCATGTACAATGTGGCCCTTGTACACCAACAAAAATTAATAAAATGTAATAAAAAGTTAAATGGACAAGAATTCTACACAGAGAAACCGTATCTTGCAAAACTAAACCAACCCAAACAACCAAACAAGCAACTTTATGACCCAGAAATCATACTGCTATGGGTTGGACAAGCCTGACTTCAGTGTTTCAGAAGTACACCCTGACCTCACCATAAACCCTTCCTGATTCCCTTTCACTTCTGTGGAACCAGCACCCCGGGTTTTAAGGCAAAAAACTTTACTTTCTTTATAACTTTAATGTTTATATCTTGCCCCTACTTTTGAATTTAAAAAATATATATTTGTACTACATAACTGACTACGTAAGTTCATGTGTTTCACATTATTCTATGGCTCGTCCATATAACAGAACGTAGCTGCAGCTCATTCATTTTCACTGCCAGAAGCCACATACACAGGTGCACCACAAGTGATTCATCTGTTACTGATGAGCACCTGAGTTATCAAATGTGAGTTCTGTTATGAACACTTACTGGTGTACACATGCATCCATATACATGGCTCACAGAAATGAAAGGCTATTTGGAGTATGTATTTCTTTAGAGTGTGTATGCAGAGTAGGCTTTCTTGAGCACATAGCATATGCACTTCTTACTGTGCTAGATAACACCAAACTTGCTTTCAAAGTCAGTGTATCAACTCCCACCCCACCATCAGTGCATGAGCTTCCCCACTCGTCACAGGCTTTGTGGTACATGGTATTCTCAGCTCTTTAAGTGGTACCTGAGTGTACTTCTGTTTTCATCCCCTTCATTACTGATGGAATTCCTCTTTGGAATCAGGGCATCAGGCTTACAAGGCAAGCACTTTTACCACTATCCTTTGTTGACATGCTTCTGAGTATCTTATAACTGAGCCCAGCTTTGCTGTCACCATCCCTTTGTCTTTGCCTTCACCTAAGCCTCTCCCTAATAGCTTTGCCTCACTGCTAGCTTACTACTTTCATGGATATAATGAAACTGCTAAAGTAAGTATGATTTATAATACAACAGTAAGAAAGAGTCCCGGTGCCGGGTGGTGGTGGCATATGCCTTTAATCCCAGCACTTGGAGGCAGAGGCAGGCGGATTTCCGAGTTTGAGGCCAGCCTGGTCTACAGAGTGAGTTCCAGGTCAGCCAGGACTACACGGAGAAACCCTGTCTCGAAAAACCAAAAAAAAAAAAAAAAAAAAAAAAAAAAAAAAACAGAAAGAGTCCCAGTTTTACTCATTATGCCTCCATATCACTGCCAAACACTTTCCTTCAATGATGAAGAGTTTTATTTTAATTTTTGAATTTGATAATTTGAATTTGATAATTATTAAATTAAATCTGAGCCAGGCAGTAGTGGCACTTGGGAGGCAGAGGCAAGCAGATCTGAGTTCAAGGACAGCCTGGTCTACAGAGTTCCAGGACAGCCAGGGCTACAAAAGAGAAGCTGTGTCTCAGAACATCACTCCCTAACCCCTAGTAAGATTAATTCAAATCTGTCCACTGTGTTGTCCAATATGATACTTGTATCTACTGAAAGCACCTGAAATATGGTTAGGTCATGTCAAGTATCAATTATCCGTCTGTCCGTCTGTCCATCCATCCATCCACACTAGATATAAAATGCAATATCCTATACATGCTAGACAAGTACTCTACCTGAAATTGTTTTGAAGATCTCTTAGAGCTGGAATTATGGATGACTGTGAGGCACAATGTGACACTGAGAACCAAACACCCAGATCCTCTACAAGAGCAACAAGTGCTCTAACCAGTGAGCCAACTCTGCAGCTCAGAATTGAAAATGTACATTTATTCTGTGTGTAGGTATGTGTATGTATGTGTATGAGTGCACATGTGGAAGTCAGAAGACAACCTGCTGGAGTCAGTTCTTTCTTCCCATGACATAGGTGTGTGTGTGTGTGTGTGTGTGTATGTGTGTGTGTGAGAGAGAGAGAGAGAGGGAGAGGGAGAGAGAGAGAGAGAGAGAGAGAGAGAGAGAGAGAGAGAGAGGGAGAACGAGAACATTTACTGTGTTGGTCATTGTTGTTTGATATAGGATTCAAATTCCTATGCTCAAGTAATCCCTCACCTTAGCCTCTTGAGTAGCTGGAAGTACAGGCACACACCCAACTTCCTTCCTTTCTTCCTTCGATGCTTGACTGAAACAGGGTCTCACTAGCTATCTTAGGTTAGCCTCAAACTCCCTATCTTCCTGCCTCAGCCTTTTAAGTGCTAGGATTACAAGCATGTATTTCTAGATGTAAAAATATTTTTATTTTTTTTATTTTAACAGCATCTACGGCTAGAGACTATCACATTGAAAAGCAAATTTCTAAGAAAAAAATCATAAATATACACATATCATGATTGATAAAAACAAAACTTAAGACTAGACACTATAGTACATATTTCTAAGACTTACAAAACCACCATTTTGTGGATTACAGATTGCATTCCTGACAAATTAAATGGCATTTTAGCTGTCTCCATTCTTCTTCTTCTTCTTTATTTATTTATTTATTTATTTATTTATTTCCTCCCAAAACAGGGTTTCTCTGGCTGTCCTGGGACTTACTTTGTAGCCTTAGCTGGCCTCCAACTCAGAGATCTGCCTGCCTCTGGCTCCCACCAGACATGGGCCTCGCCCGCTCCAGTCTTCTTGTATAGGAAGTATGCATTTCTTACAGTCTCAATTCTCATGATGATACTGCATTATGCTGACATACCTGTTACATCTCCATTTGTTTTCTAGATGTGTGCAAACTAATTCTTCCCTCCCCATCCAGTCCACAACGTGTGCTTTTCCCCAATTCTGAGGCCTTGTTCTTTTGTTTTCTGACTTTTATTCAAAAGACATTTTTTACAATTCAACTGTGACTCACATTTGCTGACTGTGAAATGCTGTCTATCGGGTCTTCTCACTCTACACTTGAAGCAGTTCATTCAAACTGAGACAGTGTCTCATCTACACAGTAACTCAGATGGGTACTACAGCTCCTCCAAGCTTTAGAACTCCATGAACTCTGGAGCAGGCCTAGTTAAAGAATGTTGTTTGCTTTTCCCTCAGGCTGATTCTTCCTCCTTTTCAAAAAGCCAGAAAAGACTCACTTTTCTGTTCCTGGAGAAAGAATCTCAATGTCTGGACTTTCACTGTCATTTTCCTGAATTGTGCTCTAGCCCCAATTTCACTCTAAAGCTCCCGGTCTGTTTCTCTTGGCTGCACATCATTAACTAGCAATGCTAACAGTTGTGATACATGAAGGCACTGGGCAAACCAAAGAAGTCTTAGGTTTCAAACATGTATGACTCGGTGGTCAAAAACCACAGCTTTAGAATAATACATATATGACTATTCTTGAGGCAGGGTCTCACTATCTAGCCTAAATAGCTCAGGCTCTCTCAACTTCTTGGTGGCCCTGCCTCAGCTTTCTAAAAGCCAAGATTATAAGCACATAGCAGCATGTCAGGCTATATATGAACTTGAATCCTAGTTCTGTTGCTTTTTGGATGTGAATTATATCATCTTCTGAGTCTCAGTTTTCTTATGTGTGGAGTCAGATAAAAGTAAATTAGCACTTACAACTCATATAATTGTTGTATGTTTGCAAGGTACCTTAGCACAATGCCTGAGTCAAGGGCATGCCCTATTTGGAGTAGAATTTATATAGCCTCTCGGGGTGGTTTGACATGGAAACTCAAGTACTGCTGTGAGAAAGACGGGGATTAGCTAATGGTCCTGAACAGATAAGAACCCCTAGACTCTTGAAGCTTTTTGTATGCTGTCTCCCACTGCCCAGAATGGCTTTCCTTCTCATTTCTGCCAACTGAAACCCAAGTTGCATCTTTCCTGCTCCAAGAATTCTTCTGTAATTTCTTCTAAAATCGTGTCCACAGGATTAAGTCACCTACTCAAAAATAAGCATTTCTCTTTCTTTAAAAAACAAAACAAAAAGCATAAACAAAAACACTTTCTTTTGTCCTCTCCTTAGTGTATAAAATACCCTGTGCTTAACCCCTACTACCAAAAAAAAAAAAAAAAAAAAAAAAAAAAAAAGAAAGAAAGAAAGAAAGGAAAAAAGAAAAACCCTATTACTCCCCAATACCCAACAGGGTCCCACTATGCAATTCTGGCTGTCCTGGAACTCACTCTATAGACCAGTTCTTCTCAAACTAATAAAGATCTGCCTGCCTGCCTCCTGAACATGCTATCATGCCTGGCAGTATCTACCTTTTTAAACAAACAGGAAAACAAAACCCCCAAAAAACTAAAACAAATTTTCTGACTAACTTCAATTATGTTCCATTGTAAATGGTATGGACGGTGAGTGTTGTTTCTTAAGGTGTAAATTCTTAGAAAGCTGCTACTCTCTACCAAGACACTGCATACTTAATGACAGAATAATCTATGAGCCAACTCTGATACAATTTACATGGTTTTAAATATTTATAGTACCTACGCAATACTTGAACTATTGTAAGTCTGAACTCAGGCTGCAGAGATGGTTCAGTAGTTAACCATGTATACTGCTCTTGCAGAGGACCAGGTGGCTCAGTCACCACTGATCCCCTCTTCTGATCAGTCTCCTCAGCGCCTGCATTCATATGCACATACCTACACTAGAGACACACACATACACACATCATTTAAAGAATAGTAAGTCTGAAGCCGGGCGGTGGTGGTGCACGCCTTTAATCTCAGCACTTGGGAGGCAGAGGCAGGCGGATTTCTGAGTTCGAGGCCAGCCTGGTCTACAGAGCGAGTTCCAGGACAGCCAGGGCTACACAGAGAAACCCTGTCTCGAAAAACCAAAAAAAAAAAAAAAAAAAAGAGTAGTAAGTCTGGATTCATTAAGTATCTGCAAAAAAAGAAGACTGAGTTGGAGAAATGTCAAACGGGGCTCCAATCCTAAAGAATACCCTCTTCCTTTGGTTACAGCTCTTTGAGCACATTATTAGACATTTGCATGTTTCCCTTTCACTATCTGCAACACGATGACACATACTGCCTTACTGCACACAGAGAAGCTGCTGGACAGTGGAGGACACAGAGTTGGGTAAAAGTCTGCCTATAGTAGGAGTATCTTTGAGTTACTTTTCCTAGGAAAGTGGATTTAATAATATTTAATCCATGTTATGTGTATTTAACAAGGCAATATATCTTAAACATCTAAGGGTGAAACTCAAACAGTGAACACTCAATAAATTATGTCACTGACATTAAATTGTCTGTTTAAAACTATTTTTGGTCTAATTACTAAGAGCTGCCGAAGTTAAAAATGAATCTAGTCTAACAGGTTAAAGAATACTTCGTGATCTTTTTACTCTCTCCTTTTTTAGTATACTTTTGACCAGATAAAGTGTCAACCAACAACAACAGCCACAAAACCTTTGATTTAATATAGTAATTAGAACATTGAAGTATGAGTAATAATATACATAAAAATATCAGAGCTCAAAAAGAAAAACCTGGGGCTAGAGAGATGGCTCAGTGGTTAAGAGCACTGACTCGTCTTCCAGAGGTCTTGAGTTCAATTCCCAGCAAGCATATGGTGGGTCACAACCATCTGTAATGGGATCTGATGCCTTCTTCTGGTGTGTCTGAAGACAGCTACAATGCATTCATATACATAAAATAAATCAAACAAACAAAAAAAATAGAAAGAAAAACTTTTCTTTAGATGAAATATTCTTCATAAATGTCTGACTTTATCAATAAAACTTTTTCTTTCTTGATGGCTCAAACTTTTGCTCCTAGAATTACTTAAGAAGAGATGGGATAATAAGCTAGATAGATTCCTATAATCATCCTTTTCTTTAACTTCAGGTTTAGAGCAGCAATACTGAAATGACTCAATATGAAAACCACCCTGCCAGTCAGGCCTCCCGTGGGCAGAATCAAGAAGGCAGGGAGGGGCATGAATGACAAGTTTACACGATGTCACCAATACACATAAAAAATTCAAGTAACTGTTCATGTTTACCTTAGCAAGTTTGACTTCGGTGCCAAATAAAAAAGAATACAAATTATATTAAAAATAAAGACTCCCCAAAATAAGCTTTAGTTAGCAGGGGAAAAGTTCCTTTGGAAATAATAGTTTTGATAATAATAATATACATATTATAATTATAATTTATTTATATATAATAATATTTGTTTTCATTTTTGCTTTAATATGTAGTGCAGTGGTATGTGTGTGTGTAAGGCAGAAGACAAGTTCCAAGAGTCAGTTCTATTCTTCCATTATGTAGGTACTGGGGATCAAACTTGGGTTGTCTGTCAGGTCTGGCAGCAGCAAGCGCCTTTTTACCCAATGAACCATCTTACCAGCCCAGCTCTACTTATTTCTTTCAACATTAGTGATTATATGTAATAATTACCAATCTTTGACGACTACACACGCTTAAGAAAAGGTATTAACTCTTTTAACATTTTAAAATTAAGCAGAATGAGGATGAAATAATGTATACTATACACTCACTACATAAACAGAAAATATTTATATTTTCTTATATTTATGTTCCTTATATTTATGTAAAATAAAAGGACTCAATTCTTAATCTACTCCCTGAGGAAACTATATTTAAAACACAAGAGGAACACATTATAGTATGTCGAATACCTCAGTCACCATACATTGTTTCCCACAACTACGGAAACCAAATAATACTTAATTCCCATTCTCTTTCCTGTCTTAAACAATATAAGGCGCAGAAATGTTTTTCAAGGGAAAAGCAAATATAGATGTGGTAGACAATATCCTACTTCTTTTCATGTTTTCTTGGGGGCCAGTAAGAATGGAAGACGAAAGTCCTGAGCATCTAAAGATGGCCTATTTTTACAAGTACTTTTCGGTAAGTCAGACGAACGCGGAGAAATAAGATGTTAAAGCGTTAGAGTGCACATTACACACACACACTCGCACACATTGGGGGAAACGCCAGAGCGGACCTCGGTCCTTTGACAATGCAGCACCCAGCGTCACCCATACTACGATGGAAGAACGTGCTTGCCACGCTCCAACTCTCAGCAAAGTCAATCTGGCATCCCAAATCCAAAGGGCCTGCAGACACCGGGGTGAGGCAAAAGTCTACAGGGGGGCACTGACGCCAGGACTTCTGAGAGCGATTCAAGAAAGATCACCCGTCAGTTGCCTCTAGCCGGCATCGGAGATGCTGCTGCGCGCCGCCGCACCCCAGGCTCCGGGTCTGGCCAGGCCGGGAGGGTGCGCGGTACCGCCAGCCGTCCCCGTTACCCGGGGAGCCTCGGGCCGGTCGCCACACGCCCCCCGCCCCCCACCCCACCGGTCCCGGGTAGCAGGGATGCCCGCGCCCCGCTCACCGGCCCGAGTGGTGTCCGTCAGGTCATGGTTGGCCGCTCCCCGGGGAAACTCCCTCAGTTTCCGGCCGCTCAGGCTCAGCACCCCGGTGACCGCCGCCTCTTCCAGGGCTCGGTCGACCGAGCGGCTCCAAGAGCCCGGGCCAGGACCAGGGCCCAACCCAGGGCTCGGCCCACAGTTAGCACCGGGGAGGTTTCCCCCGGACGCCACTGGGCCAGAGTACTCCGCAGCCGCTACCACAGCCACCAAGCCCGCGGCCGCCATTTCCCAGCCGACAACTCTCCGGCCCGGCTCTGCGCATGCGCCACCCGATCCGCTGGGTGGGCGGGGATAGGGGCTCGCGGACCCCGGAGAGCTCTCCCGGACGCGCAGGGAGCAGGAGCCTGCCCCGCCCACAAGCAGGTTTTCCAGGGAAACCGAACGGACTTCTCAGAGCTGCAGCAGCCCGGTCCTCTGGGCTTCCTAAAAGGCCACTACAAAAATCATCCGCAACAGCGCTCCAACTCTCAGTGGTGGATTACATTAAACAGCAAAGATTCTTGGCACTGTTGCTGCTAGAAACTTGGGCACTTAGAGGGGCCTCCCTGGGATAATCCCGAAATTGTCTCTCAACTTGTCACCGCCGGATGATCTGAACTGAAATTTGTGGATATACTATTAGTTCTTGAAAGGGAAAAATTCTGTGTGCACAGATTCGGCTACAAAGTCACTAATTCTTGTTGAAATTATGTATTTTAGATTCTTCTTTTTAATGAAACAGCTCTTAATGAAACCAGGCGTCTTAAATACTATGTTGGCGCAGACTTTATCACTGACTAGAGCAGAACGAATAGTATTTAAGTCTAACATTGAAATCTGGCTACGATATAAATGTAGAGAATAAATTTAGAACCGAAAGAGCAAAAACGGAAACCATTCTAGTAATGAAAAAATACCATTCACATTTAAATAAGAGCTCTCTAGTCCTGAAGTCTCTTATTTTCCCAAATCAAAATGTTTTAAATTCAAGCCATTCCCAATATGCAATTAAATTTGCTGTACAGAATTCGAGGGCCTGTCAGATAAAGTCTCTTTTCTAAAGAATTAGCTAATCTTATTTTGGAACCCAAGAATGATAAGAAAACAATATGAAATAAGAAAATAAGAAATAAGAGAACAGTAATAGGGCTGAGCGTGAGGAGGATTTACTAGAGTCCACAGCAAAGCAGTCCCTCCCAAGAATGAGTGAGACTTTGAATCAAACCCAAAGAGTTATGAAATAGGATCGGATGACAGAGAGCAAAATTCCATAATGGAAGATGTGTTACACATATTCAAGTATGATTTTGATGCATGTGAGAGCATTAAGACACAAATGAGAAAATCCATCACAGAACATGAAAGAAAATGAGGTGTGAGAAGCTACTCATCATTCAAGGCCCAACTTCAGGGAAGCTCCAACAAGCTCTTTCCTGAGTTCAAGAAATTGTAAAAATGTTTCAGTAATAAAGTTGATTAGTAACAGTTGGTCAGAGACCTGTTGTATGAGCCCTTTTGTTTTGTTTGAGATAAGAGACCCAAAGTAGCCCAAGCTGGCCTTGGCCTTCCAACCCCTGAGACTATAAAGCAAGTATACGATACTGATACCAGGTCTGGCTCTCCACTATGTGACAATCTAGTTTCTTTTGCAACAAGTCCCACAATAAATCATTAATGTCTATTAATGGGTCACTTCACGGTAAGTAGAACTTCATGGGTAGTCTTGGTCAAGTAATGTTTATCCACTATGTGTATTTTCTGGTCTTTCTGAAAATTTGCTATACTAAACTAGCCAGCCACATGTTGTAATCCTAGTACTCGAGAGGTTGAGGCAGGAGGATCCAGGCCAGCCTACCTATAAAGGGATACCTGTCTTAGAAAAAAAAAAAAAAAAAAAAAGATTAAGTTGGGCTGGCAAGATCATAAATGGGGAAAAAAATAGCTTGCCACACAAACTCAGTAACCTAAGTTTAATCCACAGAGCCTGTGGTAAATGGGGAGAACTGAGTATTGTCTAACCTCTGTGCCCACTCACATACTACACACATACACTATATATTCCAATGGAATTGCCAGATGTACCTTTCCAAATGCCCTATTGTCCTCTTATTACTTTATATTTGCATGAATTCTGACAAGCAATATGGTCTCTTTTCCTATTGACATGAACACTCCACTACAATCTCAGCATGGTAATCCCAATCCTGAACTGGCCGGATGTGTAAATGGAAACTAGTCTATTTGACTTGATTTGCAGCCATTAGTGAATTAAAGTCAATGCTATACACACCTCCACTATCCCAGGGAGATATGGGAAGGCTGACCACATGAATAAAAAGGAAGCATGGAAATCAAGATAGGTAGATAGGTTATATATCAACAACAGAGAGAAAATTAAGGGGGAAATTGGAGTTCTTCAGAACATGGCATGAAAGTCTGTAGATATCTGAAGGCCAAAATAAACGAAGAGGTCTGTGGATAGGGTATGCACATGCACACACAATATGTAAAATTAAATCTCAGGACTAGACAGGTGGTTCAACAATTAAGAGCATTGGCTGCCCTTCCAGAGGCCCTGAGTTCAAGTCACAGGAGCCACAATAGGATCTGATGCCCTTCTTTGTCATGTAAATGTATGCGTAAATGAAGTACAGTAAAATTAAGTCTGAGTTGCAGAGAATCTGGGTTTGGTTCTAGCACCCACGCAGTGGCTCACAACTCTAGTTCCAGAACCTGCGATGCCCTCTTTTGACCCTGGCGAGCACCAGGCACGAATACAGTATATAACCTATAAACTCAGAAAACACACACACAGGTCTAAAAAGAGTTTTAAAAAACTTGTCATAAAATGAGAGATTAAGGGGAAATTCTTGAGATGCCTGAAGACTTGGGTTGGGTTTTTAACAATGAAGTAAATGAAAAATGTGTAGAGTTGTCACTCTATTCCCCCCATCTCTCTCTCTCTCTCTCTTAATCTTCTGAGACAGTATCTGTACAGCCCATGCTGTCTTCCATGTTTGACTTTCCTGCCTCTGCTTCCCAAGTGCTAAGATCACAGGCATGCACTTAAACCCAACTCCTCAATCTTCATAAAGCAGGTGCCATATTACAAGTTATCAGAAATGGAGTCTTTGTGGAGAGTTCATAACTTAGTGAAGAGAGCAAAAGGAGTACAGAAATCAACCCTTATTCAACTACTGTTCTGCTCTAAGGAGAAGCTGAACAAAAGGGCAGCAGAGGCTATTCAGTCTTAGGCATTGACAGACTCCCCTTCTTCCTGTTTATTTTATAGGCTAAAACTTAACTCATTCAGTACCAGACGCAAGTTTCACTTCAATTTCAATATCTTTCATAGTCACTCAAAAATTCATTGTGGGTACTCCTTAAGACTACTTCTAAGATTAAAACCTTGGTATATCATATCTTCTTTAAATTTAAAAAACTGACTTGATGAATATTCAGCAAAGGTTTGGTCATTTTAATTTTGGTTTTGCTGAGATAAGGCTTGGTCCTGCCTAGCCTCGAACTCACTATGCAGACTAGAATCTGCAGCAGTCTTACTGCCTGCCTCCCAAGTACTGGGATTTCAAGGTGTGCCATCATACCTGCCTTTCTTATTCCTTTAATAGGGTCTAATTGATTTTAAAAACTTTATGTGACAACAAAGCTTACTGTGATTTTCTACTTATTAGAGGAAATGAAAAGGGGGGAACTGGGCTCAGGTGTGTGTGTGCACGAGCACCTGTAATCAGAGCACACATGTGGAAGTCAGAAGACAGTGTGCTTTCTGGAGTCCGTTCTTTGCTCCCATCACATGGGTTCTGGGGATCAAATTTTGGTTATCAGACTTGGTGGTAAGCACCTTTGCTCACTGAGTTAGGAGACATTAATAGCCACACACACTAGGTAAATAGCTCCCTATTCATAGTTAGTGTGATACACACACATACATTAGTATATCTCATCTGAGTATATTTAGAAGTCTACGATTTCTGAGCAAACCTTTACATCTCTTAGGTCTACAGTATCGAAAATTATTTTCATAAATGCTTGAGGTTTACTGAAGTGTCCACTTTGAAATGTGCTGAAGGGGCGGGAGAGATCCACTACTGACTTCAAGCTGCTCACAGCACCTCTAACTCCAGCTCCAGGGGATCTAACACCCTGATCTGTCCTTCACGGGCACCAGAACACACAGTGAATATGCATACATACAGGCACACACACAAATACTTAAGCCAATCTTTGAAAAGTGGTAAAACTGGGTATTGTGGCAAATTCCTGTAGTCTGAAAGCTGAAGCCTAGCAATGTGATACATAGCCTGGAGAAGGGGGCAAGGGAGAGAAAAGAAAGAGCCAGGGAGAGAGACTGATTGCAACACCACCACCAAACCTGCCCCTAGCTCCAAACAGAACCACCATCTTTCATGAGAAGCTTAACTCATATATACTAAGTAACAAGATAATTAATTCCAAATAAATATAAAAGGTCTACTAATCAGAAATGAGTAAGTTTTTTTTTTTTTTGCTTTAATATTGCCTGTACTTGGAATATATGGAATTCTTTGTATAACAAGTGAATTTTTTAATCTCTTCATAACGCCAAATTGCATTTACTGTATGAATTACATTACAGGCAGCAACATTTAGTATGCATCTCTAACAAGACTAAAAAGTTGACAACCACACCCATATATGTTCCTTAAACATAAATATTTTATAATTTGATTATAATATAGTGAAAAGTTTATGTATGTTTAAAACTACACAACATGTTGGGGGCCGACTTTTAGCAGAAAGCGGCTATCAGCTTTGCAGCCATCTTGAGCCATATACCCTGACATGAGATTTAAATTACAATAGCCTACAACAGCTGAGAACACTCCGATAATCTTGGTTTAGATACCTTGAGATTAAAGGTGTGTGAGATTAAAGGTGTGTGAGATTAAAGGTGTGTAATTTAGAAGTATAGAGATCAGGGTTAGAGACAAGACCTAAAGGCATGATTAAAGGTGTAACTTAGAGGCGTGGCTTAGAAGTGAGACATATAAAAGGCAGAGACAGAACAGATCAGAATTCAGACATTAGGGAGACACAGCAGAGAGAAGACATTAGGGAGACTCAAGAGAGAGAGATTCATACACATCAGACATTAGGTAAAATCTGGCCTCACCCTCGCTCTTGCTGAACCCCCCGACCTGAAGACCTGAGCGGCAGCTTGGGCCGGGATACAGTGGCCGCCCAAACGTGGGTCGGCCCGGGCCTCAACATTTTGCTCAGGCCGAGACATTTTGTGGCCACCCCAACGTGGGACTAGTGCGGTCCCCAACAACAACAGACTTGAACACACATCGTTCTCCTCTGTGTGCTGGTACAAATGTGAGATGGGGTTTAGAATTAGCACTCATCATCCTGCAAACACTGCAAACACTGGCCTTTCCTAATTAATGAGTCTCAGTAACTTCAACATTAAAGTAAGTTAAGTAGGAATATCATTGGAAGAGTAGATTTACTGAGCAGGTCACAAATGCTGACATAGGGCTATTGCTAATTTTTAGGTATCTGACACATTAAATACCACAAAACTACTGTCTATGTGTGAAGTCGTTTATTGTCCACTGAGAATTATAAGACACGAGGCTCAAAACATGACTGCTAAACGTCCATCTTAGCAAATGTGCGGCGCCACTTTCCTAAGATGTAAGAAGAGGGGTGACACAGACCACTTCTAAAGGCTCATCCACTTCTGTGCTCTGCACTGTACAGGGGGACAATCTTCAGTTCCCCTCAGTGACCTTATGGTGGACCTCATGTCACCTATGCATGAAATGGTCAAAAGTCAGAGGAACACCAAGAGTAGAAATTTAGCTGATCAGCAACTTCAAATCCCAGAAATCATAAATAAAACCACTACAAGATGCTTTGTAACATGGAACAATCTAAAAAACCACAACTCAATCTTTATAGCTCAGAATAACTCATGTGAAACCTGTTACATTTTATTTGTCAAAAATGAACAGCTTCAGAACAAATCTAATGTAACTTTTCCAAAAAACACCAAAAAGTACAGTGTAAAGCACCTCCTCATTAAATACAAACTTTCACTTTGTGATGCACTGCATCAATGTTATGCATACACCTTGATGCAAAGGAAATTTTAAGTTGCACCCTGTTTAAATAAAAACAAAAAAAGGCTTCAAGAACTGAACAAGGATGACTACAATCACATTCCAAGAAAGGAAATTTTCCTCCAACAAAGCATATTGTTTTGTTTATATACATGTCAGCACTCAAAGAGTTTTAACTTGGTTGTATCAAAGGCAAAATTTGAACAAAAAATTAAATTACAGATGCATGAAGAGCAAACATTTACTATACCAAAGACACTGGTTTTCAATGTACTTAGTGTCAACATTTGGGCGGTTTTTAAGATTTTCCAAAAATGGAATTACTAATACCTCTGTATAATATTTAAAACAAGAAGAAACAAAGACTTTTATATCATATTTTTAAAACTGTTCCAAAGATAGTGTTCATGCTCAGTTGTTTTCCCTTCGCTTTAAAGTAAGCTACCAGCAAACTACCTAAAATATTTTGTTTCTGAACCAAATATAAATATTCATATTGGCAAAAATGTTTTATAATGAGTCCTTGGCCTCAATGAAAAGCATTACAGCTAAGGAGAAACTGGAGTTTACTTTCAAATTCTGTGATTAGCCTCCAAAACCCCTTCTCAAGTACAAGTCCTGGCAGATAACAAATGCTGAGGAAAGATTTAGATCTTTGGTATAAGCATGACATTGTTGCTGATTTCCCCACGACTAGCACAAGCCAGTAAGAAACTTGAAGAATATCAAAGACAAGGAAGTCTTGGACACAATGAAGATGGGCGGGGAGTCTAGTGTCTGTCTTTACATGAGAGATCAATAGTGGAGACTTAAACACCCACTCAAACTTGAAATCATAGCAAAACAAAAGGTCGGGCTTCCAAACGTCCACACTTGATAATCTGTAGCTGGGACACACGGCTGCATTTTGGCATTTCACTGTAATTTCTGACCTATGACCATGTGAGCATTCTCAGCACTATCTTGGCACAGCAGACCTCCAGAGTAAGAAAAAAACCCTTTCTCCCTATAACACCTGAACTTTGAGCAACAGAAGAAACAGAATGTATAAAGTCAAGTGTAACTTCATTATAATTTTGATTTTTTTTCCCTTTGTGACATACAAGTAGATTCTTGTTTGGGGAGTTATAAATTATTGAACTTCTCAAGTCTAAAAGCTTTACAAAAAAACCTTTTGAATATGAACCATCGGACTTTATAGCTAATAAGTGTCCTGTCAAAATACCCAAGGATTCAACTCATTTTAAAAATTGTAATTCTTGTAAGCATCATTTATAGAAGAACCTACAGACACTAGACAGGTGTCTCAAGACAGAAGTAAATCCAGATAGTATAACTATGACTCGGGTTTTTTTTTTTCCCATTTCCAATCCTTCAGTTTGCTAATGCCTTTCATGTTTTCTCTATTTATACTAAACACAAACTATTAGGGTTTTGCATTAGGCATCTCCTCCAACGACCTATCAGATAACTTTGTAAATGAGCATTTACAGCCCTGACACATTTTGGTCTAAGACTAATCCTGAGAGCCACATTTATTAAAAGTTTAATACTAAGTGCTTAGAACTCAGGGAGTTTAATCTAACAATAACTGAAAAATAAACCAAGTTCCAAATATTTCCATAAGCTTTGAAAGTCAAAACCGAAACTCTTCTACAGTTTAAAAAACACCAGTAATGATAGAAAGGCAGCTGTCCTCGTCACACCAACATATGAATGGTAAGTAACAAACAACACAGAGGCGTACTCGTATTTCTGAAGTTTAAGAGTTACCATGGCAAAGCCTAAAACCTGGATGAAAGCGATGAGATTCTAAATACCACGCTCATAAAAATAATCAATCTCTATCCTTTTGTCTTCCTTCTGCTTCATAGGAAATCAAAGAAGTCAACAGAGAACTGCTTTGTTTGGGCCAACCATGAAATCTTTAAGAACAGATAGGTATATTCCCTGCTATTCTTTCAGGGCATTATTTATACATTAAAAAACAAAACAAACAAAAAAACCTTCAAAAATAAAGTTATTTAGGCTTGTGAATATTCTGAAGTAAAGTTTCTTGAACTTCTCCGATGAGCTCTTCAAGCAAATCAACTTTTCAAACAGTCAACACGTAAAGTCCCTCGGACACGGATCTATCCCACAGTCACAAAGCGGCTTCCTCCTTTGCTGAATGTGAGGGTGGCTCTTTGCTCTTTCAGTATCCCAAACCGTTCATTCAAAGTCATCCCTGTCTATAGAAAAGGAGGAAAACATTAACTTAACTGAAAAAAAAAAAAAAAAAAAAACCCAACATTTTCCTTTATATGTGGTCTTAAAATTAATAGTAATTAATAGTAACAATATATAACATCTTAAATTGTTGTGTATAATTTCAATTGACTCTAACAAAAATAAGCTATACATCACTGAGTTGCCTATTAGCTTTACAACTTAAAAGTAGGCAATCCAAGAATCCTTATCCTCCAATCACTAAGTATCTACACTGCATTATACAAGCATACACATACTACTACTACTGTTTATACAAATATATACAGAATACCTCAATCTGAATCAATCTGAAGCTCTGCAAACACTGTTTACAAATTCTATTGATACCTTTGGCAAAACGTTACTTCAACTGGTGTTGGCACACACATTTAATTACATCACTCAGGAAGCAAAGGCAGGTGAATCTATGAACTTAATTCCAGGCTGATCCACACAGAGTTTCAAAGGAAGGAAGGAAAGAAGGGAGGGAGGGAGGGAGGGAGGGAGGGAAGGAGGGAGAAAAAAAGAAAAAAACCAAACAACAAAAAAGTTATTTTAGCCAGAAATGGTGGTCTACTCCTACTCTCCCAAGAGGCTGAGGAAGAAAAGTTATGTATTAAGCAGCCTGGGCTGCAGTGCAAGACTATGATGTAAAAACAATAGAAGTACAGTTATTGCAACTTCTGAATATTTTAAAATAAAGCTTTAAACTGAGTGCCCTATAAAAATTTAAGTAAAACTGTTTTTTTATTAACAAATAACAAAATGCTTCCAAACAGAAAAGAAATTAAGAATTGGATCAAAATAAAACAGAACAAATTTGTCTCTCTTTTTTTCTCCATATCTTGTGTTAGGAATTATACCAAGGACTTTGTCTATGCTAAACAAAACCAAGTTTTCTCCCCACACTTCTAATCTTAAATTCCAGGACCTTATTTCTACCAAACAATTTCTCAAAGAAGATAATATTCAACATAAATTCATAGGAAAAACTCAACAGCAAATTAGAAAGACAGGAACTCCCTTAACCTGACAATCTACAATAAACATAAAGCTAGCAGTTATCTATCTCTGTCTGTCTATCTGTCTGTCTGTCTGTCTACCTACCTACCTACCTAACTTTTTTTAACTTAAGAACTATTTCCTAGCTCAGTGGTGTGGCATATACATGCCTTTAATCCTAGCACTCCGGAGGCTGATGGATCTCATGAGTCTGAGGCTAGCCTGGTCTACATAGTGAGTTGCAGGACAGCCATGGCTATTACACAAAGAAACTGTCTGGAAAAACAACAATAACAACAACAACAAAAAGAACTATTTTTTAGAGTTTGAGGGGAAAAACTGCAGGGTAGACAAGCTGTAATTCTCAGCATGTGACAAAGAAGCAAAATGGAAAACAGCTATAGGATAGGGGTAGGCTGTTCTCAGAGCAAAGACTGAGAAGGCCCAGAGTGTCAGGGCAAGCATGCGTGGGACTGGGCAGTACCTGAAGAAACAGAAAAAGCAAAAGGCAAGTTATACTTTTGAGTTCAAACTCAGAAAAGTGGGCAAGCCTGGCTATAAAACACGGTCAAACTTCTTTTACCTCAGGCAGAACACAGCAAGCACACTAGCCTTACGAACTCTATCAGCCCTGTAGTGGATGTGCTAGCCATTGAGTAAAACACTAGAAAAGAAAAGAACTTAGAGAACCAAGAAGTATTTATATAGAAAAACTCTAAAGAATTCAGATTTACTATAAAATTAAACAGTTAAAAAAGTAGTTGACCAAATTGTTTTACTTTTATCTTTTTAAAGATTTGTTTCTATTTTATGCTTGTGAGTACACTGTCACTCTCTTCAGACACACCAAAAGAGGGCATTGGATCCCATTACAGATGGCTGTGAGCCACCATGTAGGTGCTGGGAATTGAACTCAGGACCTCTGGGAGAGCAGCCAGTGCTCTTAACCACTGAGCCATCTCTCCAGCCCTAAAGTTAAGTAAATTTAATAAGCTCAAAGAGTACAACAAGACACACTGTCAAAATCACAGGGAAATGCCACAGATAATAACAAATGTTGACAAAAATGTGGACAAGTTTAGAAACTCCATGCTGTAGGAATATAAAAGAATATGGTCATCTCTTTGGAAAATAGCTAGGTATTTTCTAAAAAGGTTAAATGTAAAGTGAGCACACTGTCTACCAAAATCTATCCAATATATCCATTGGCATTTACTATCTCCCCCAAAAGAAAACATGCTAACAGGCAAAGAACACAAAAGCTTCCAGGTAATTAAAGAATACATAATGTGACAAAACATGTGATAAATACCATCCAAATAATACTAAGAAAATGTTAATATGGATGAAACTTTAAATAAATCATGGTAAATATAATAAGATCCGATTTAAATAAAATGTCAAACAGGCAAGCTATAAGAGTGCCTAGGCTGTGGGGAAGGGGCTAGACCATTCTGCTTAACCTACATACAATGTTTTTGGTTATCACAAGGCTGTCAGTAATGATCCAAAGAAACACAGGAGGGAACAATTTT
This sequence comes from Arvicanthis niloticus, assembly GCF_011762505.2. NCBI lineage: Eukaryota > Metazoa > Chordata > Mammalia > Rodentia > Muridae > Arvicanthis > Arvicanthis niloticus. The sequence goes on along the minus strand of NC_047669.1, from coordinate 19,482,765 downwards.
TTTTTTTTACCTGTTTTCCCACACTATTTATGTCAAACTGTAAAGGGACGCCTTTAGGAACTTTCTTAACATCAGACTGTTCTCTTTTTGTCAAGAATGAGGGCACAGCAGTACGAGTTAATCGTGGTTTCTGAGTTCTAGCAAAGAAAAAAAATTAAAATTAAATTAAATTAGCTTAGCCAACAAAGTGCTCAACATTCCTCACACATGTTCAAATGAATTAGGGCTGCTATAATAGTCTCTCCAAAAATAAAAATATCAATGCCAGCTTATGACAGATTACTCTTAATTACCAAGATGTATATATAACTGCTCATAGAATTCCTTTTCATGTCTAACTACATTTCCGTTTCATGGGTATGAGTGTTTGCCTCCGTGTATACATGTGCACCACATAGATGCAGAGACCATGAAGCCGAGAAAAGGTGCTGGAACCCTTGGGATCCAGGTTACAAAGGATTGTGATCTGCCTTATGGGTGCTAGGAATTGAACTCACATCCTACATAGGAAAAGTAAGTCCTCTTTCCTGCCCTATCTGTAAAATATTTTTAACAAGTCAAATAACAGGTGATTTCTAAGTCGTGATCTTTAAAGTAAAGTAACCTGTATTTTTAGTGCAATACATATATATATATAGTGAAATAGTCACCTATATTAAGTTCACCTTGATAAGATACACTATAAAACCTTTAAAGAGAAAGGAGGTCTGTGTAATATCAAAGCAATGACATTCAAACTACACAGTGGGGAGGGGAAGAGTAGTAGGCACAGGTGTCACCTCACTTACATACACATTTAAAAGGACATATTTGTTCTATAGACATACAACTCTGTGTGTTGTCTGTGTACATGTGGCAGCCAGAGGTCAATTATCAGGTGTTTCTCTATCCCTCTCCACCTTATTTATTTATGTATTTTTTTTTTTTTGGTAAACTCTCTCACCAAGCCTGATGCTCAATATCTGGCTAGACTGGCTTGCCGCTGAGGTCCGGGGACCCACCTGTCCAGTCTGGCCCTGCTCCCAACCCTCCACCCCCATGCTGGGATTGCAGGTTCATGCTGCCATACCTGGGTTTCTATGTGAGGCCTGGGGATACAAACTCAGTGCAACGTGCTCGCAGCAAGCACTTTACCACTAAGCCATCTCCCCAACTCATGAACAGAATTTCTCAAAGCAGATAAGCAGAGATGGTGGCATGTATCTGTTTCCTCAGCACTCAGGAGCTTGAGACAAGAAGTTCAAAAGTTCAAGGCTGGTCTGGGCTACATAGAAGGATGGTCTGACACAAAATTGGTAATATTTGTATTACATATACAAATACACATGAGTGGGTGTTTTGGGGGGAATGGAGAGCCAGGAAGCAAGGGAGCTTTTTCTCACTTGACCCTATATGATTTCCAGCTTTGTTTGAGACATCGCCTCAGGCTATACTTGAGCTAACCTTGAACTATGTATCTAAACCTAGTCTTAGAACTCATGGCAATCCTCCTGCCTTAGCCTCCCCAAGTACTGGGAATATAGGCCTGGCTAATGTTACAATGCTCACCCTTGCATCTCATTTCACCTGCTTTATACAGTGTACTGTGAGCACAGCTCCAACGCTTTTCACTTTCCTATCATATATCAAGAGGTTACAATTTTTCAAGAAAGAAAAAAGAAAAAAAAAGAAAAAAAACTTACACCGGACACTGTACAGCTCCAGGATTGTCAATGGATACAGTCAAAATCCCTCCATTTGTGGTGGAAGTACGCCATCTAGGTTTGAAATTTTTTTCTTAAGAGCTTATAAATCTTACAGGACATCCCACTGAAAGATATCTATTCTGTCTCTCTGCCCATCTATCTGTCTTAGTTCACCAACCAAGTGTTCCACTACCAAGATAAAATCTCAACCCTGAACTATATACATTTCAAAGAAGCCATTCATATTTTAGTTTAAAACACAGAGATGCTGGATCCTAACAGGATCTTAGGTTTAAGAACTGAAAATATGGATCTGTTTATCAAAGTAATGACTATAAAATGATTTTAAAAAGCTAAATGCAGAGGAGAATCTAATAAAACCAGACAGTGTCCATTTCTCATCTAGAGGTATTCTGACCCTTCCTCCTGTCAGCGACAGATAGTTGGTTACTCTGAGTTTGCTAAACAGGATGCTTACATAGAAAGTTTTTCCTGAGACCAAACAAGGCTTCAGCTTTCCTACCATTTCCTACCTCTAACTATTTTCACGGTTGTATTATTTATTGTTTTCCTTTTCATTGTAACTTAAAACTACAGTCCTTCCAATGGCAGCTTTTAAAAAAATAAATAAATAAATCTACTTATTTTATGTATGTGAATACATTGTAGCTGTCTTCAGACACACCAGAAGAGGGCACCAGATCCCATTACAGATGGTTGTGAGCCACCGTGTGGTGCCTGGGAATTAACCTCAGGACCTCTGGAAGAGCAGTCAAGTGCTCTTAACCACTGAGCCATCTCTCCAACCCCTAATGGTGTCTTAATTCTATCTGCTCTGTACATTTAGTAGCTTCTGTAGACCTCTCTACTTCTCTCCACTTTATATTTCCCGCTTCTCCGCCTCATCACTGGGTCTCACTGTGTAATCTAGGCCTTGTCTTTCTGTGTCAACTGTCTCAACACTGAAATTACAGGTGAATGCCACCATGACTGTCAGCTCTACCTTTATATTTATTTATGTTAGCCAAAATCTGGCACTTCCATTATAATTTCCCAAACTGTCTTTATCTATGTTTTACTCTCAAAGCCCAAAACAAATAACTAATGCCAGGCAAGCTGGCACACCATGGAATCCCAGCACTTGAGAGGTGGAGGCAAGGAAATAAGGAGTTCAAGGCTAAGCTCAGATGCATGTTGACTCTTGAGGCATGAGACCTTCCCCAGCATAAACAAACAGTATACATATAATGTCACTATTATGTCAATGTGTGTTGGAGAAGCAAACAGACTATTATTTTCTTCTTATAGTTTTTTGTCTCCTGTGCTAAAGGTCACTGCCAGCATCAGCTTCAAGTAATTTCCTAAACTGCTCAAAAATCACACTTCACTGTACTTATCATTGCATCTAGACTATGACCTTTTATTTATTTATTTTTTTTACATATTATTTTACAAAACGTAACTGCTATTTTTAAAGAAATTACAAATTCTGATCCCTTTGTTAGAAACGGAGCATATACAATTCATACTTGGGAAGAATAATGGACAGAAACTTACTTTTAAAAAACTCTATGGGACTTTATTCCAGTCGTTCCCTAAACAGGTTCACGTACATAAAAGAAGATACAGAGAAAGAAAAAAAGAAAGGGAGGTGGAGGAGAGAAGGAGGGTGAAAGAAGGAAAACTATCCCACTCAAATGGAATAAATCATGAAGAGTTCAGTAACTCGGTAGATACTAAACTGACATTTGAAGCCTGGTTCACCTGGGGACTACAGATGTCACTCCGTGGTTATCTAGCATCTGAGGGAGGGCCAAGGTTCCATTTACCTACTGCAGGAAGAATTCCATTTTGGGTTTTATTTCTTACACACTGGGACAGATGGTAATTCAAGTATCTTATAAATTCAGAAGCAACATCTTAAAACAAACTGAAACTTACTGGCGCGTTCTCTTTGCTACCACATCATCTATCAGCAGTTCTGTGTTCAACTGGGTCTGAACCTAAAAGGAAAAGAAAGACAACAAAACCCCCAGAAAATCTCATAGAACAGAGTATTTAAGTCTAATGGGCTATCATGCAATTAAAAAACAAAACAAAACAAAAACAAAAACCAGCCCAGGGTAAGCACGAACATAAACTCCTGTCAGGAAGGGCCTGCGCTACGCTGTAAATACCCTGTTAGGGATCACTAGGTTAGAAAAAGTACAAACACAAGTTTATTAGTAAATAACCAAGCTAAATTATTCTAAGATACCAACAAGACAAGAAATAGGAAAAAACCATGTATTAACAGAAAGAATTAATCTAGTGTCTTATTTTTCACACCAACCCTAACCTCCCTCAACAACAGGCCAAGCCTCTGATGACAAAAGGATCCATGTGAGTAGGGAAGCACAAGCAGGGCCTTCTAATACCTTCAGGCCTCTTCTGAAAAGAAAGGTTGCCTGACGAGTGTCTTTCTGATGACTTAATTTATTTCCACTCCTGGTAAAATTGGCTGGAATGTTGTTTCTGCAACAAAAAAACACGTATGAGTGATCTCAGCCACTTTGCTTTTAAATACCTTGAGGAAAAATAAGCAAAAACAGTTCAACTCATAAGCCTAAAATTTGATAAGCATGTAATACAGACTCCAAGTTGTTTTCTTATTTATACAAAACTGTTCAATTGTATTTACAAAATTCCTTTGTAGTATACCATATAACAACTTGGTTTTGAACTAGTGTAGTTCCCAAATATTCTGCTCTCTAATATTTCACATCTTAAGACATTTACAAAATTATATTTTAGTTCTATTATTTCCTATATTTGTTTTTAAAATTATAATTTAGTAGATTAGTTCAAAGAAAATCATACCCAGATACATTCAGAGCCAAACTGAAAACCATAAATAAAAAAGCTGTGGCTGGAGAGAGGCTCAGAAGTTAAGAGCATTGGCTGCTCTCTCCAGGGGACCTGGGTTCGATCCCCAGCACCCACACTGTGGCTCTCAACAACCTGTAACTCTGGGGGATCTTGCATCCTTTCCTGACCTCAGGCACTGCAAGCATGTGATGCACAAACATACATGAAGGCAAAAACACTCATACACACCAAACAAAAATAAATAAAAGGGGGGGGGGTTGGAAAAACAACTTGTATTGCTCTTGCTTGCTTTCTTGTCTTTCTGGACAACTACATGGTAAGGGACATGATTCAACGACAGAGCACTTGCTGGGTGCATGTGAGTCCTTGGGTGCAATCAGAAGTATAGCAAGGGGAAAACCCACCAAACATGACATATAAAACCCAGAGGTATAGCCGGGCGGTGGTGGCGCACGCCTTTAATCCCAGCACTTGGGAGGCAGAGGCAGGCGGATTTCTGAGTTCAAGGCCAGCCAGGGCTACAGAGTGAGTTCCAGGACAGCCAGGGCTATAAAGAGAAACCCTGTCTCAAAAAACCAAACCAAACAAACAAACAAACAAAAATCCCCAGAGGTATATACATATATGAATGTATAATAGCTATGTACTCTGATCCAGCAAACTGCCTCAGCAGGAAAATACCCTTGCTGTGCCTCACTGAGAACATGAGTTCAATCCCTAAAACTCACATAAAGGTGAAAGGAAAAACCCAACTTCTCAAAGTAGTCTTCTGACCTCCATACATGCTCTGTGCCATGTACACATACAACAAATGATAACTCAAGTTACACTCTACTTTTTAATTCTTTCATACATGTAACAGCACATACTTACAAATAATAATTACCATTACATAATGAAGTACTTAAATGACATTCTACCTAAATGTCATTTCCAACCTTCAGAGGTTCAAATGCAAATTTCCTTAGTTAACACAATTAATACAGAAATCTCATGTAACAACATTTTTATTTGCAAGAACTCCTTTTCACAAAAGATACCACCAAATGATTTCCAAAATCATTAGGTAAAACTGCAATTTGATTACTGCATGTCTATACAGTAATGACAAGACCTCAATCCAAATTGTATTTATCTTGTCATTTTCTGTAAGAGATAAATAATAGCACTTGAAATTCAAATAATAATAATAATAATAATAATAATAATAATAATAATAATAAAGTAACTTCACAGATTATCAGGAATAATGTCGTAACAATTCATAAATTTTAGGGGTTTTTATGCTCTTAAATGTAGTCTAAAAGCAATTTCAATGTAAGAAACATCCATGTACCCTAGGCTGGTGGCATATGTCTAAGTCCTAGCACTTGAATGGTAGAGGCAGAAGGAGCCCTACACACTTGAGGACAGTTTGGTCTATATAGCTACAGAGCTACACAAGACTATCAAGGGCAGGGGGGAGAGGAGGGAGGACAAAACAAAGCCCAGAAATATTTATGAAGCTTTGTAGCTTTCTTGTCCCCCAAATAATCTATATTATGCTCTGATATTTCAGTAAGAGTCAAGGCTAAAAAAAATTAATTCAGCTTTCAGAATTGAATAACTCTAGGATTTCAGCACAATGATTACTTTTACAATTTTATTTTATATGTTAAAGAAGGTAAAGAAGCATAGTGAAGTCCACTTGGCCCCAAGCCAGATGACCCAAGCTAAATTCCTGCAACCATAGGGCAGAAAAAAAAGAACTAGTTCCCTCAGGTCGTCCTCTGACCTACACATATGCATCACGGCACACAGGTGTACACACACACACACACACAATTAAAAAGTGATACTTTTAAAAAAGTTTACATTAATATAATTCCTTAATATTACTGGTTCTAAGAAATAAGAAAGTTACTACTGATTGTTTCCCATGTTAGCTTTTGGATATTTCAAATATATATCTTGTTTTTATTCCCCACAGTGTTAGGGATAAACCCTGGGTCACATGCTAGCTAAGTGCACTGAGTCACACCTCCAGCAATGAAGTAACTATTGAAATGACCAGGTTTTAAGAATCACTGTAAATCCACTTTTCTGAACATCTATCAAAGAAAATATTTTGTACACTGTGATGGTTAATCTCAAATGCCAAACTGGTAGGATTTATAGTCATTATGGAAATGAGATCTCTGAACATGTCTGGGAAGAATTATTTATATTAGGTTAAAGTGAAGTAGGAAATCCATCCACCAAAGGGAGAGGGAACCCTTCTACAGCAGTTTGATTATGAATGTTCCCAATGGCTCCTGTATTCGAATACCTGGTTTCCAGTCGGTGGGACTGTTTGGGAAGTATTAGGAGCCATTCCTCTTGTTGGAGAGGGAATGTCACACTGGCCTGCTGCCACGCTCCCCACCATGGTGGTCATGAACTATGAGATCATAAGCCTCAAACAAACTGTTTCTTCTGTAAGTTGCCTTGATCATAGTGTCTTATCATAGCAATAGACAAGTGACTGGGTCCCAGACTGAATACAAAGAGAAAGTGAGCTAAGCACAGTACTCACCCATGTTTCAGACCTGTGGACCCTGTAAGCAGCCTGTTCTTGCTGCCGTGATGACCTATAACCTAAAATAAGCTCTTCCTCCTTAAGTTGTTTTCTGTCGCTCTGCACAGCAACAAGACAAGTGACTAACAGGGATACTTTCAAATAGGACATTCTTCTCTTCCACTAGAATACTTACTTTCTGTTTAACTGATTGGGTCTCTTGAGAACTGCAACTGGTTTCCTTTGCACTTCATTTTGTCTCAGAAGGCTTGTCTTCCTTTTTAATGCTGGAAAATATCGTTCTATATTCTTTTAGAAGGAAAGACAATTATGTTAATCAGACTACCATTTGTTATATACCTTATTACAATAAAAAACTTCTTTTGGTTGTTATTTCTTGTTTTTTTTGAGATGGGGTCTCTCTATAAAGCCCTGGCTGTCCTGGAACTCATAACATAGACCAGGCTGGCCTTAAACTCACAGAGATCCACCTGTTTCTGTCTCAGAGTGTTGGGGATAAGATGTATGCCAACATGCCTAACATTTCTTAATACACAATGGAAGAACCCCCAAACTGCTTCAATATAATAAGATGGAGCAACTAAGATTATTTGAAATTTTCATAAATGACTGAAAAGATGACAATCATATTACATGTAAAATACAGATATAGCGGTGTGAACTGGTGATGGGGGAAATGTTACTCATCACTCAAAAAAAGAATCAGAGGCACACTGAGGAGTCTTGGGTGACTGGGGAGGGGTAATGCCTTGAAGGAGTTGTGACAGCCCTGCCCTTCCACTCTCTCCCCTCATGGTTCTGGCCGTGAGGTGAGCGCTTTGCTCCATTAGTCTCCTGCCATGACCTATTTCACCGGAGCCCAAAGCGATGTGCTCGGCTGCCCCTCCACTCGGCAGCACAACCCTAAAAGTAAGGCAAAAACAAGCCTTGCTCCTTAATTATTTTAAGTGCTTTATTATAATAATAAAAAGTTGACCAACACATTATGTAAAAAGATAAAGGCCAATTTCCAAAACAAGTACATAAAAAAGAGGTCTTAAAACAAAGATATTAAAGTATAATTGATTGAGGTGGAATCTAATAAAAATCAAACATGTGAAATGTCTTTTCTTTCCTTCACATATGTAAACTATATCCATCATGAAATCCTAATTTAAACTTCCACATTTTCTACAGATATCTCCAAACTCCTTAACTGTATGGTCCATTTCTTATACATTATCTGCATTTTCCTATTGCTTTAATCATGAGAAGTACTTAATAAACATGACAGTGATTTAAAAAAAAACTACTTAAATATTTTCTTGAATATTTAACTTGGATTTATTTATTGTTTTTCCTCCTCCACCCCTCTTCTTTCTGACAGGGTCCCTCTACATTTTCCTCACTACCCTGGTACCCACTATGTAACTCAGAGATCCCTGCCTCTGCCTCCTGAGTGCTGAGTTTAAAGGCATGTACCACAACACCTAGCCTATGTATTTGTTTTCTTGAGATAGGATTATACTATGTAGCCCAAACTAGCCTCTTCCAAGTTCCATAGTCTTTAAGTGCTAGGATTATGGTGGGATCCACAGTTGATTCCATTTTTGTTTTAAACAGATCTTTATTCATTTACTTATGTGTGTGGTATACATATGTGGAGAAGGACTTACCTCTCTGCCTCTCTCTCTCTCTCTCTCTCTCTCTCTCTCTCTCTCTGTGTGTGTGTGTGTGTGTGTGTGTGTGTGTGTGTGTGTATGTGTATAGGACAGAGGGCAATGCCCTTCTTCAACAGCTCTCAACTTTATTTTTTGAGAAAGAATCTCATTGAATATAAAACTCACTGATTCCAGACAAACTGACTGGGTGGTCAGCAAGGTTCAGGAATCCACCTGTCTCTATTTCTCTATTTCTCAGATTATAGGTTGCTTTATGTGGATTGAACAAAGGTCCACATGTTTGCATAGCAAGTGGTGCCATCCTGAACCATCTCCCTAGCACAGCCCCATTGATTCTTAGAGAGTATTTAGAAAAGAAAAAAATGTAGAAACAAGAAAAATGATTACCAAACACAAAAAAAACCCACAAAATTAGACTAATATCCCATTCCGAGCATTTTCCTTATTATGAATATTGTGTTTGGGTATGAATATATGCATATGCATACATATGCTTCTGGAGAACACAAGAGGCTGTCAGTGCCCGGAGCTGAAGTCACAGGTGATCATAAATCTCCTGATATAGGTGCTGGGAACTGAACTCAGATCCTCTGCAAAAGCAGTGTGTGCTCTTAACCCAGGACCAATCTCTCCAGCTCCTATTCCAAGCTTCTTTATTTTATCTTAAATGATAACACCTTGGTTGGTGTATAGATAAATGTGAAGTGCTCCTCTGTGAAACATAATTTTTCCCTTAAAGTACCTCGCATACTGTAATTATCTGTTATAAATTAATTTTTAAATTTACTTATGCCAAGTATGGTGGTGAAGTCCTATAATACAAGCCTCCCTTGGTAAGCAAAGGCAGGAGTTCAAGTTATCTTTGGCAACACAGTGAGTCGAACAACCCCTCTTAGAGACAGGAAAACTATGCTTACTAAATGTGCATAGATTTCTCTTCTCATTGTTTCTTAAATACAGTAAAACAACTACTTATACAGGATTTACACTGTAATAAGAATTACCAGTAACTGAAGGATGACTTAAAGTACATAAAACAATGGGCATATTTTATATGCAAATGCTATACTATGTAAAAGACTTTGAGCCACGTGTAAAAGATCTTAGTATCAGAGAAGTGTCCTGGAACCAATTCCCACAAATATGAAAGAACAACTGTATTTGAGAATGAGGTATATTTATGAATGGCAAAGATTTTTACTTAGCTATTAAAATGTTTTATGTAAGTCCCAAGGTACATCATCTAAAAAATAAAAATCAATCTGGGCACGGTATCACATACCTTTAATCCCAACACTTGGGAGGAAGAGGCAGGCCAACCTTTATGAGTTTGAAGCTAGCCTGATCTACATATTGAGTTCCAGTACAGGCAGAGCTACATAACAGAGACCCTGTCGTAAACAAACAAACAAATCATTTAAAATATAAATATCAGGAGAGCATGGGCATGAAGGAACATGCCTGTAATTACAGCATTTGGGAGGTGGAGGCAGGAGTCTAAGGCTAGCTTGGCTATATGAGATCCTGATTCAAAAAGATAAATTAAAAAAAAAAATCAAAGCTGGGGATATATTTCAATAGTAAAATGGTTGTCTAGTTCTAAGTTTATTCTCCATCATCCAAAAGAATAAATACATAAGTAAGAATAAAATTCTCTGAAACTGGTGAGATGACCCTGTGGGTAAAAGAACCTGCTGGGCAGATAAACTGACAACCATCAGTTTATCCCGTAGAACCACATAAAAGTGGAAGGAGAAAACATAGTCCCAGAGTTGTCCTCTGACTTTCATACATACATAAAATATATGTATGAAATACATATATAGGTGTATGTATACCTGCATACAAACAGAATATTAATTCTTAAATATTAATGGGGATAGGAGGCTAGAGAGACAACTCAGCAAATGACAGGACCAGTTGATCTTGTAGAGGGCCTAATTCAGTTCCCAGCTCCCATGACAGGTGGCTTACAACTGGCTGTATTTCCAGCTCCAGGGGATCTGATGCCTCTGACCTCCAAGGGCACCTGCACTCATGCAAGTGTGTACACACACTTACAAATAAAACCCTTAAATTTTCTGAAACAATCAAAAGTCTCTAAAGCTTATTCATAAAAACATTAAAATAACCAGGTGTGATGGTACATGTCTTTAATCCCAACACTTAAAAGGCACGTCTGTGAATTCAAGGCCAGCCCAGTCTACACAGCAAGTTCTGTAGGCCAGAAAGGACTACATATCTTAACAATCACTAATAAACATGTGACAGACAGACACAAGTATAAATGGAAAATGGTATCTGGGTCAGGACTAAGCCATCATGTGACATCTTACCTTGTCACTTAGAGGTGGACGATTCATAGGACTTATTCCTTTCCGAATACCAGTTGCTTTCCTGGCTGCAAGGCCAGTGATAACTCCATAAGGACGTCTCTTTCCAGGCAGCACTCTTCCTCTACGGCTCACACTGGCTTTACCAAAACCTATAGAAGCAAAAGGCAGTAAAATGTAGGAATGCCAAGATATTTTACTTCTGAAATAGGGCGGTGCATATGGTGATGATGATTAAACTCAGGGTCTTGTATGTGCTATACACTCTACTACTGAATTACATCTCAGGCCCTAGCAGTAATTTCTCAATAGGACAATCTAAACTACACTTGTGCAACACAGTAGCCACTAGTTATTTTCAAACGGGGTCTCACTATATAGTCCTGGATGGTCTTGAAGAATACTATGAAGATGGGGGCTAGTCTTGACTTCACAGAAATCTTTCTGCTTTCCTTCCAAATGCTGTGATTATAGGTACGTTCTATTACGTTCAGCAGTGGCCAGGAATTATATATGACTAGTGAATAGTGAAGTATGACTAGTCTGAACTGAGATAATGCATGTGAAGTGTTTCATTAATGATTTTGTATTTCATGCTGAAATCGTAGCATACTGAATATGCTTGGCTAAACAATTCCTTGGGCATAATCCCACTTCTCTGTCAAGTGCAGATCTGCACTGCAGTCACTAGCTCATCTTCCATTCACTTACAAGTTACAACTTGGCTTCTTTCTTTCAGCCCTACTTTATTCAAATTGCTTTGCTGAAATCTTCACTGGACCTTACTTTAAATTCTGTAGCATATATCCTGAGTTTGCTTTTCTGTTATATGGCTCTCCAATTTAAATACTTTTTCTAATTATTAAAAAAAATGCCCATTTTATACATATATAAGATATCAAAGAACAAAATCAATTTTTTTTTTCCGAGACAGGGTTTCTCTGTGTAGTCCTGGCTGTCCTGGAACTCACTCTGTAGACCAGGCTGGCCTCAAACTCAGAAATCCACCTGCCTTTGCCTCCCAAGTGCTGGGATTAAAGGTGTGTGCCACCACTGCCCGGCTGAACAAAATCAATTTTAAAAGCCTAAAAGTGTAATGCAGATATTCCTAAAACCTACCTTTAGCTTTAACTATATTAAGTTATAAATACTTCAAGTATTATCATATGGCAAGTAAGCATTCTGTACTTTTTAAGTACAGAAAAAGTGAGCTGAATCAACTTTTCATATCAGCTAAATACAATTCTTGTGTACTATTTTATAGGCTACATTAATGTTATATGATGAATATTATTCCATGTTTTGTATCTGTTTTACTATATTACTTTTAAATATGTTATGCTCAATCTAACCGATTTAGTAATCATCTCACTTGTCTCTTTTTGACAGAGGGTTTTTCTAAGATAGTTCAGGCTGACGTCTAACTTACTATGTAACAAGATACCCTTTAAATTTCACTTCAGTCACTCATAACATTTTTTTTTTTTGTTGTTTTTTTGTTTTGTTTTCTTTTGTTTTTCAAGACAGGGTTTCTCTGTGTAGCCCTGGCTGTCCTGGAACTCACTCTGTAGACCAGGCTGGCCTAGGAACTCAGAAATCTACCTGCCTCTGCCTCCCAAGTGCTGGAATGAAAGGCGTGCACCACCAACTGTCCGGCCTAACATTTCTACACACATCCATCCTCAGCATGTTTCTAGATGATGAAATGCCAGGCCAAATAATGCAAACTCTCAATAATTTATACTTACATTACAAAAACACCCCCAATTGAATGCATTTATTTGTATTTCTAGAAGCTTAAGTTAGAATTCTATTTTTCTGTATTATTAACAACTTTTTTTTTTTTTTTTTTTTTTTTTTGAGACAGGGTTTCTCTGTGTAGCCCTGGCTGTCCTGGAACTCACTCTGTAGACCAGGCTGGCCTCGAACTCAGAAATCCGCCTGCCTCTGCCTCCCAAGTGCTGGGATTAAAGGCATGCACTACCACTGCCCGGCTATTAACAACTTTTAAAAGCTTTTATTTTTGAAAAATGTTTTGCATATTATATTTGTTTTTTAAAGATTTACTTTGGTTTTAGGTGTACAAGTGTTGCCTGTAGAAGACAGCTGTCCAAGCCCCTTGAACTGGAGTTACAGAAGGCTGTGAGGGAACTTATGGGTGACAGGAACTGAACTTGGGTCTTCTCAAAGAGCAGCCAGTGCTCTTAACCACTCATTAATTTTCCAGCCCCCATATATTCCAATCTCACTAAATTCCCTTGTACTATTCAATTATTCTTTTTATTTTTCTTTAGTATTTTTGTTTTTAAGTGCTTGGAGCTGAACCCAAAGTCTTGTGTACAGTAGGAAAGTGCTCAACAACTAGCCACTCTCCACCCCCTTTTTATCTGTGTTGCTTAGCATTGGGGGTGAGGGGGATATTATATTACTTGTTAATTTGATTACCAATGAAAATAAACCTGTATCTCTGGTTTTTTAGCTATTTATATTCTTTCATTATCAATGTTCATGAAACAGATTTTGTTGTTTTTAATAAACTAGAGTCCCATATACTTGATTTACTAAACAAAGACTCAAGAGCCAGACACTGTTGTGAAAGCCTGCTGGCTCAGAGAGGCAGAGCAAGCACCGAGCTGACCTCCCTACACTACTGACATGGCAGAAGGAAAGAGCCCCTTCTCCTTCTCCACGCTGTCTTAAATACCCTTCAACTCAAAGGCCCTCCTTTCTCTTTCTTGGGTTTTCTTAGGTTCACTCCCTGTCAACGGCTGCTTCATCTGCCTCTTGTCCTTCAATTGACTTTATGTAGCTCTTGCTTACAGAAAAGCTCTTAGGTTAAAGGTGTGTACTAGAACTGAACCATGCCAGAACCAGGAAACAGGTTAGGTTTTCCAGTTCACAATATCAGAGTTCACAATGTGATCAACTATCATACAAGATTTCTGTGACTAAGTTATGTCCTTCAGAGTTTTAAAAGGGAAATTGGCAAGTATCACACACCTTTAATCCCAGCACAAGAAAGCAGAGGCAAGTAGTTCTCTTTGAGTTCCAGGACAGACAGAGTTATGTTGAAAGACCCTACCTCAAGAAAAACAACTCAAACAAACAAACAAACAAATGGGGAATTACATTTATTTATTATAATTAACTTTAAGACTCTTCACAGCACTTTAATATCCAGGAATGTGGTATATTATTTCAACATACAAATGTTTTTGTGTCACTAGCTAAGTGTTAGCTAATTGAAATTTTGTTTTGCACATTTATCATACTTACCACTAGATATTAAATATTCTATATACTTTGTCAATCACATAAAAAATTCATTTCTCCTAATAATTTTTAAGCTGTCACTCATAGCATCATAGAAAGCTATTACTGTCTTAATTACTACTTTGGTTATGCTGAGGATTAAACCCAGAGTGGCATGCATGCCAGGCCAGAGACCTATCATGAAGCTACACACCCATAGGCCCTAATTACTACTTTCTTTTTCTGGTGCTGGGGATTCAGTTCCGTGTCTTAGAGATGCTAGTCGAGCATTCCACCACTGAGCTATATCCTAAAAGTCTTCTCCCTTCACTTAAATAGTCCTCCATTGCTTTCATGTCATATGCATATGTATGTACACACACAAAGCCAAGATTCTGCACATGAGAGAAAACATGCAGTAATTATCTTCCTTTTTAATAAGCTATTACATGAAACTCAGTAATATAATCTTTTGCATTATTTTTCTGGAGACCTTTCTTTTCCACTTGATACTAGAGATTGAATTCAAAATCTTATAAATACTATGCACAGCTCTATCCCTGAGCTTTATCTCTAGCTCCAAATTCTGTAATTTTTAACTTTAGGATTTCTAGGTAACAATTATGTCATTCCCAAATGATATCATCTTTTCAAATAAAGTCACTTTCTCAACTTTTTAAAATTTCTTTTTATTTTTAAATACTTATTTTTAGTTTTTTGGGTTTTTTTTTTTTTAAGATGTAGGAGTACTCTGTTTGCTTGTACACCTGAATGCCAGAGAGGGCATCAGATCCCTTCAAGGATGGTTGTGAGCCTCCATGTGGTTGCTGGGAATTGAACTCAAGATCTCTGGAAGAGTAAGTCAGGGTGCTTAACCACTAAGCCATGTGACCAGCCCTTAAAATTTCTTAATTCAACAGCCAGAAATTTTTAGAGAATTAGCTAAGAAACTATGATAATGGTAGGAAGTCTCATCTTAACTCTGATTTGGGGGAGAATAGCTGTAATAATGAGAAGTCTCAATTTAATTTTGATTTTTAATGGACAAAGATTTTAGGTGACATCTGCAATATATAACAGATTTTACAACAAAAATCTCATTGTAAACACCAAGATTAAAGTTAAAATAATTTTCTTTACTATAGAATTTCTAATATGTACTGTGGATCTCAAAGAGAAAAGTAATAGCATATGTCATTCCGAAGCTTATTTGAGTCTTGAATCTTTTTGTGTGATACCCTTCATATTCTGTAAATATTCATCCTTCTTATTTGCCGATTGGCTTTCATATAAAGACCTGATAGCCAATAGCTGAACAGGAAATGGAAAGCAGACCTGTGCAGAGAAAGAGATGCTGGAAGAATTTAGAGGAGGAGATTTGCCAGCAAACATGGTAGGACAGGACAAACTCCAAAGGAGCAGAGATACAGACATGCCCAGGCTGAACTAGGCAAGAGTTCGTGTTAAGATGACCTGCCTGGAGATAGCCTAAGTTAAAGCTTTTCAATATAGCCTAAGCTTTTAAAATACGTAAGAGTCCCTGTGTCTTTATTTATATAGCTAATTCAGGAAGCATCTATGTGCATGTGAGGATGACAATACCTTGCTATAAATGCAGTCTTTGTCTCACAGACCGCTTCAGTCTTTAGGATTCTCAAATGTTGCCTAGACAACATTTTGGCCACCTGTTATTTGGTTTGCTTTTCTACCACAAGATATTAAAGTTGTTGTTACTTTTTTAAAAAACAAGTGTTTATTGAATTTCTAATTTTTCTAAGTTAATATTTCAGGCAAGGGGTGAAAGCTTCAATTTACTTATTTCCTTCAGCCATCAAAATCATATTGCGTATTTGCCAGTGGTTATCTGCTTTGTTAGTTAATTATTCTCGTCCCTCAAATTAACATCACTGATATCACAAGGTGGAAATCAAACTCTTGCCAGATAGTAAAGATTCCCCTCACTGTCTCCCCCCTCTGTGCATACTCAAGAGCAGCAGCAGCAGTTCTATTTTTAACCTGCACATCAGCAGAGAGCCAAACCAAGTGCAACCTCAATCTCGGGAGTTTCTCAGCTTCTCCTAGGTATCATTTACCTCAGGGCTCAGATCATAACCCCACAAAAGGATAACTTTTCTGATGCCTCATGGATCAAATCAAGTCTAATTTTATTCATCATATTAGGCTTGCTCTTGGCACACCATCCTTATGTGAAGTCTATCAATCTGTACATTTAAAACTCTCTGCTGTGTACGAGTGCTTTGCCTGCGTATGCCTGTGCATGTGCATATGCATGTGCGTGTAAGGAGCCTGGGCTCCTTACTGCTGAGCCGCCATACTGCATCTTTCTTCCTCCCTCCCTCCCCTCCTCTCCTTTAGCTCCCATCAGCCTGCTCCAAATTTAACTGCTGAATGTGGGGTTTTTGTTGTTTTTGTTGTTGCTGTTTGTTTGCTTGTTTGTTTGTTTGAGACAGTCTCACTAATCTAGACCAAGCTGGCCTGGAACTTTCAGCAAGCCTCCTATCTCTGCCTCCCAAATGCTGAGTGCACAGGCATGCATTACCAGGCCCACCTATGACATTTCTTAAACTCTATCTTCTCTAAGTTGTTACTAGAAATCAACTCTTTAAAGTAAAGATTTTATCTTTATGCATTCTCCAAACCAGGCAGTTCAAAAGCACTTATCAAATATGTAAAATATTAATAAATACTATTTCTGGCTAGTCTGAACTCTAAACAACTACTTCAGGACAATATATAAACATTTATAACAATACTAAATATGATTTATTGAATAATAACTGTAAAGAAATCTTTAATATAAATCAATAGAATTACATACTTATTTCTAGCAACTAAACACCTGTCACAGAATATACAAACTAGATCCAACTATTTAACACATTCTTAGAAGCCGAAGGTATGGGTCAGCTGTCAAGAGCACTGCTGCTCTTCCAGATTACCAAGTTCACTTTCCAGAGCCCAAGTCAGGTGGCTCCCAGCCACATGAACCACACAGAACGCCAGCTCCAGGGTCTCCAATGCCTGCTCTCATCAGCAACTATATTCACATGCACACACCCTACATAGAGCTAAATATAAAACAAACCTTTAGAGAACACTGGGTTTCTTGTAAGGTCCAGTCTCACTAATATATTTTTGAAAACATGCTGATATATTACCTGTTAAACACAGAAGTTATACTGTACTGAAGATTAATTTTTGCTTTTCAAAATACAGAATAAAAAATTGAGTTGGTTACTTTGGCAAAGTTATTTTTATTCATGTGAAAAAGATATTTCTTGGGGGCTGGAGAGATGACTGGGCAGTTGAGAGCACTGACTGCTCTTCCAGAGGTCCTGAGTTCAATTCCCAGCATCCAGAGTGGCTCCCAACCATCTGTGATAAAATCTGATGCCCTCTTCTGGCATGCCTGGGGACAGCAACAGTGTACTCAACATATATAAAAATAAATAAATAAATCTTTTTAAAAAAAAAAAAGAGAGAAGAAAAAGATATTTCTTGTTATTTGAACAAAGGTTTACTCTAAGATGCTGGTATAGTTGCTAAAAAGTTAATTTATAATATATGTGTTGAATTATTGTTCCTAATCTATTTTAGAACAAAATGATAATAGGTAAAGCAGCTATCAAAGTATCAGTAAGTATACCTACAACAGTCAGTTTAGAGTGTTGCCTTTGAAAAATGTACAAATAAAGCTCTTGGATGATAAGACAGAGTTCGGAGGAGAGCTCGGTAAGGTAGTGCACACCTTTAATATCAGCACTTGAAAGGCAGAGGCAGCCAGGTCTCTGTGAGTTTGCAGCCAGCTTAGTCTACATAGCTAGTTATGGCT
Organism: Arvicanthis niloticus; assembly: GCF_011762505.2. Classification (NCBI taxonomy): domain Eukaryota; kingdom Metazoa; phylum Chordata; class Mammalia; order Rodentia; family Muridae; genus Arvicanthis; species Arvicanthis niloticus. The sequence goes on along the minus strand of NC_047669.1, from coordinate 19,464,556 downwards.
ACACAGTGAGACGCTGACTATAAATAAAATTAAATTAAATAAATCTGCCTACTGGTAATTTTCTCTGCACAACAACAGTCTTCACATAGTAAAGAGTTCTCATTTACAAAGCAAGTTTGCTTCCTGTAACACTTAGATATGCTTTTATTCAAATTGAGAATTTTCCAGTAAACAGAGTAGTTCTCCAATAGAGTAAATTATCTTATGGTGCAGTATGCTCTTCCACTGAACAAATTCAAGCTGGAGTCAGTTTTCATCAGACTATCACTGGGGAAGGAAAACAGGACCACATGCTATATAAGACCTTTGGTAATTCTAAACTCTAAACATAATTTAAACTATTTATAAACTGGGATTACTTCTAAACAACTTAGTATTTTAAGGAACAATCAATTAACAGCTATTTCAGGAAATAATGTTTTTTCAGGTTTTCAGAATTAAACACAAATCTGAGAATATTGGTGTATTCCTGTGCCCTACCTCCAGCCTTGAGCAGGCCTGAAAGACCTAGTTTACCAGAATAAACCAAATAATAGGACCTAGGTGGAGTTATCCACCTTGGCTACACATACAACCTGCTACAGGAACTTAGAAGAATAAACTGCCTGCTGAGCTTGCCTTGAGACATCTCTGGCTGTGACTAAGAATGGGTTCCCCCACCCATCTTCAGCTGAAACCAGAAGGGGTTCAGTGGGACTTTCCCTTTAAATTAGAAGAGCTGAATATTAAACTTCAAGCCTTGATCAGAGAACTTTTGTCTTGGCTTCATGTTTCTCTCGCCCTTCTGTCTCTTTTTTCATTTCCAGCCCCCCTTTCAGGTGAACCCAGTTGGTCCATGGCGGCAGGCAGATACATATTCCTTCCAGGTTTTAAGTTTATGGCTGAACATATAACATTACAAGTCCATAAATAACAGCATTTTAGACCTTACCAGAATTCTGCTGGATTCCCCACCGTACTCTCATCCTGAATTGCCGGGTACCACTTTGCTGTAGTCTTCTATTTAGTCTTGGAAAATTTTGCTTCTTTCCTTCCTTTCTATTCAGTTTGATAATATCATCTACCAAAAAAAAAAAGGTAATGCCATAATTATTTTCATTTTAACACACTGAATAAAATTAATCTGTCTCATTTTGTAGTCAATAGAGTTCTCCTATGTCCCTAACTTAGTTAGTCCCCATTACTATTATCTTCACTGTTTCAGACAGTGTGTAGCCAAGGCTGGTTAAGAACCTGCCATAGAGCTTAGGTTACCTGGATCCCCAGGACTCCCAAGCCCCTTTCCCTTATCCTAAGCTTTAATCAGCCATTTTGCCTGATGAAATGCTTGGGGAATAAAACATTCTCTAGTAAAAGTTCCAACCAATAGACAAAAACAGATCTACCAACTGATGAATTCTACCAGGGAGGGAAACAGTAAGTAGATTCAGCTTAGTAGTAGTGTTTACTTAGAACATACAAGGTCTTGGGTTCAAACTGAGTACTGCCAACAACAAAATGTCTAGCTACCTTTTTGTTGTGCATAGTGGCACATGCCTGTAGTTGCAGCAAAAAGAGACAGAGGCAGGAGAGTCAGAAGTTCACAGCCAGCTTTGACTAGAGATCGAGTCTGAGGTGAACTTGGGCTCTCAGAGTAATATCTCAACAAAACACAATCAACCAACTCAAAATAACAACAAGAAAAACCTCAAAAGTCCAATGTTCTAAATTCACCTCAATTCAGAAAACATTTATTGGATGTACAGTTTATGCACTTAATTCATGTGTAAGACTATTATAAGGGAAAAAAGTGTAAGATACTCCCCATTCTCAGTAAGTTTAGGTTATTTATGAAAACAGGCATGCAAATAGCAAGCAAATGAACAAGTATCATAATAAAGCAATGGCACTTTGGTTCTGTCCTTTCTAGCAAAGTCATTCATAATTCTCTCTATTCTGACCTCTCCAACTCTGTAAGCTTTATTACTTCCAAAAACACCTTCAACAGCCTCAAATTAATTTATAAACATCATACTGTGTTAATACCACAATGAACAATGTTAAGTATGAGAAAATTAAACATATATCAAATTCTTATTAAGTGTCAAAGGTTACTAGAAACCAACAATATACTCATTCAAAAAATATCTGGCACCAGGGAGATGGCTCCACAAATAAAGGCACCTACCACCAGGCTGGACAGCCCAAGTTTATTACCAGGACCCATACAGTGAAAGAGGACTGATTCTCCACAAGCTATCCTGAGTTCTTTCCACACTCATACTGAGGTGTGCAATGATCCCCCAAAAGTGTTTAAAAAAAGAAATATCTAAACTCAGCTGGGTGTAGTGGCATACACTTGTAATCCCAGCTTGACAGAATGAAGCAAGTGGGCTGCTGTAACTTTAAGGCCAGTCTTGGCTGTATAACGACGCCATTCTATCTCATGAAAGACAGAGGATGAAAGGCAGAGAATGAAAAGCGGGAAGGAAAAGAAAGGATGGGAAATTCTCTAGTCCCAAAACCCAGTGTTAAGTGTGGTGACTGACAAAGCAAATAACCAAAGAAACTGCACTGTCAACAACTTTCTACTAAAGCTAAAAGCTAATTCCAATCATTTTACCAAATCACTTTAACCATAACTGTATCAATATAATTAGTTTTTCCTCAATCAGTGAAGGAAATACAAGAGATTATTAAGGACCATTTCTTGGTGTTCTCTCTCTCTCTCTCTCTCTCTCTCTCTCTCTCTCTTTTTTTTTTTTTTTTTGGTTTTTCAGCGATCTGACTGCCTCTGACTCCCAAGTGCTGGGATGAAAGGCCTGCACTAGCACACATGGCTTAAGGGTCATTTCTTACATGATTTATATTATTTCTCCCATAAGTTGTCCTCTGGCCTAAATGAACAAAGCAACATGCATCCACACATACACAAAAGCAAATATATGTAATTTAAAGTACTTCAAAGTACCATTTTCCTCTTGAGACTCATCTCCAACTGCAAACTAGTTGACTACATTTAAAAACACAGGGGCTTTGGGTGTAGCTCATGGTACAGTGTTCCCTAGCATTCATAAGACCCTAGGTTTGATCCTCAATACCAATTAATAAGATAAAAGACACTGAAAATCATTTGTTAGTCATGCTCCCTTACTGAAGAAAACTACCCCCCCCAAAAAAAAAAAAAAAAAAAAAAACTATTAGAAAGAAAGATTTTGGGAGAGGAAGAAGGGTGGGAGGTCATCCTTTCAGAGATTTCATTCAGTCTGTGGTCATCTGACCCCATTGTTTCTAAGCCTATAGGTGACAAACAGCATCATAATGGAAGGGCACCGAAGGAAAACTGACTGCCTCCTGACATCCAGGCAAAGAAGTGGGTGCTACCCTTCAAAGGCACACCTTTAGTAACTGCTTCCTCCAATAAGGCCCTACTTCACCTAAATAGCCCATTCAGTTATGAATTTATCAATGTCTAATCCAGTGAGGGCATTATTGCCTTCATGATTCAATCACTTCTCAACAGCTCCACCAGCTGGCAAAACCACGCCTTCAACATAGGAGCCTTTTGGGAGATACTATATTTAAACAGTAACACTAGGTTTAAAACAAAAGGCTTCATAAATATCAGACATATGAACTTATTACTAAGTTCTCATTGAGAACACAGTAAGAAAAACATCGTTTTCCCTTAACCTACTTTCCACCAGATATTTACAACCTCAAAACTTTGAGAATATACCCAATGAATTTGGTCAGGAAATTAGGGGCAAAAGAGGTGTTGATTTTGACTACGAGGGTAATTTTGTTGTTTCTGAGACAAGGTTCCACTCACTGTGTATCCCTGGCTAGCCCGGAACTCAGAGTAGGCTGGCTTGGGACTCAGAGTTCTACCTCCCTCTACTTTGAAACTGCTGGGATCAAAAGCATATGCTACAATGCCTAACATACCAGAGTAATTTTTACACAGGGTAATTTTTAATATAGCTGAAATTTAAGATGAAGTCTCACTAGCCTGAAACTCTTGATCCTCCTGCCTTGTCTTCTAGAGCGCCCATTACTAGTATATAATAAAATTCTTGCTGCAACTAAAAAATAGGAAGACATCTTATTATCTAAAGTTTTTTTAATATGAAAGGAGAACATGGCCACTCCTACCCAGTGAGTAGACAGGGTAAACACTGGAAGAAAAAAATGCATTACAATGAACTACATTATAATGAACTATATCATATTCTCTGGGGCTAGAGGATAGGTCAGCAGTTAAGAGCACTTGCTGCAACCAGTGGTGGTCATGCAAGCCTTTAATCCCAGCACTCTGGTGGCCGAGGCAGGTGGATCTCTGAGTTCAAGGCCAGCCCAGTCTACAGAGCAAGCTCCAGGTCAGCCAGGGCTACACTGGAACCCTGTCTCAAAAAACAACAAAAAAGAGCACTTGCTGCTCTTCCAGAAGACCCAGGTTTAATTCCTTGTGGTCACAACTCAAGTTCCAAAGGATCTGATGTCCTCTTCTGCTTTCTACAGGCACCAGACACCCATGTGGTAAACACTTATACACATAAAATAAATATTTTATTTCTTAGTAAAGGGAAACATTTTGTCCAAGGCATTGTACATGTGTATGTGTGAGATAATTATAGTGCATTCAGTTATTCTTACAACCCCATGAAAAGCGTTACAATATAATTTTTTAAATTAAAAAACTGAGCCAGTGTCAATTGTTAACTAAGTCGGTAGACACTCTGTAAAACTGGTATCAGAAAACCATTATTTGTGGAGACCTTTTGCCACCACTTGGCAGGAATGTGACACTGGGCCAGGACAAGGGTAGGCTTCAGGCAGCAGGAATCTGATAATGGGCCAGGACAGCAATCTGACTTGCAGCTAGAACAAAGAAGTAGGCTTCAGGCAAGACTATGACTTTGGGCTAGGACAGGGAAGTAGGCTCAGGTATCTTGGTCATCCTGATAAGCCCTTAGAAACAGTGATCATGGGACTTTGTTTATTACCTTGCTCATTCCTTAACCTAGAACTGACCTTATTACTTGTATGGCTGGGGTCATGCTGCAGTGTTGTCTAATTGTCTCTTTTTTTTCCCTTTTAATCCTCACCCCTGTCCTGGAGAACCTGTTGGCTGACTGATCTGGCTTGGTCACATATTCTAAAATTTGGCTTTTTTTTTTTTTTTTTCTCACTATGCAGCCCTGGCGGGCCTGGAACTTGCCTCAAACTCAGAGATCTACCTGCCTGACTCAGGTTCTCTGCTGAGATTATAGGACCTGGTAAGCCTATCACAAATCTCTAAGATTCTTGCTAAAACACCAGTGCTGACAGACTTGATGCACTCTCCTGAGGCAGACAGCTCTATTTCAGCTCTCCATAGCACTATTTTTCTACCTTCAAGAAGAAGTATCTCTCTTTAGTTGATGTTCTATTTATCAAATGAAATACATAGAAAGGGGGGTAGAGGGAGGGATCAGTCAGTAAAGTGCTTACCCAACAAGCATGAAGACCCAAGTTCATATCCCCAGCACCCTTACACAAAGCTAGGTGCTGTGACACAAGTCTGCAATCCCAGCAATGGGGAGGCAGACACAGGATCCCTAATACCTGCTGGCCAGTCAGACTCGCCAGACGGATGAGCTTCAGGTTCAGTGAGAGACCCTGCCTCATGAAGGTAGACAGTGACTGAAGACACCAGATGTCAACTTCTGGCATCCACACACACTAAAAACATACAAAACACAAGATGGCTCAGTGGGCAAAAGCCCGATGATCTGAATTTAACCTCTGGAACCAATGGCAGGAGAGAACCAACAACTGGACCTCCACATGTGTGCTGTGGCATGAATACATTTTGCACACACAGAGAGGGGAGAAACAGTATTTTTAAAGAAACACAAAACTATGATGCATTGGCTAAAATGTATTGGCTGTGGAAATAGATGTTTAACAATTCCTCTAACATCTATAGTTTGAAACTCTAAAGTCAGACTGAAATCCTAACTTCTACCTCAGACTCCTGTAAATAATTACAATAAGGGTACACACACACACCATTATATATAGTGCAGGTGTGTATAAATGACAGAGCCTTTAAGTCCAGCACTCAAGAGGCAGAGTTAGGTGATTCTCTGTGAGTTTGAGGTCACCTTGATCTACAGGTCATCCTGGTTCCAGGGTGTACATAGTGAGACCTTGTCTCAATAGATGGGACAGATACACAGATAGATACATAACATTTGTTGTCCACCAAATATTGTTCCAAGCAGTTTTTATTTGCCTATTGACCCATTTACTATAGCAAATCCATGAGGTAGCTATTATCACTTTTAGGCTTTTATTTTTAATTATGTGTGTATGACTGTGGATTTGTGCACGTGAACACGGTGTCTATGGACACCAAGAGATGGACTCTCTGGAGCTGGAGTTACTTTGTGAGCCAAGCTGCCAAAAGTAGGTACTGGGAACCAAACTTTGGGTCTCTGCAAGAACAGTATGTTCTTAACCACTGAGCAGTCTCTCTGGCCCCTACTATCACCGTTTTAGACAATCTGTCCATGGTCACAGGGCTAGTAAATGTCAGAAGCAGGGTGCTCAGGAAATAGTCTGGCTCTACGTACTTATCATTAGGAGTATAACCCTTGTGAGGTTATTAGGACATTAAATTATATTAAATGTTTTTTTCTGCCTAACATTCAATAAACATGTTATACTAATTCACGGCTTTCAATCAAAAGCTGTCTTTTTTTTGGGGGGGGGGGGGGAGGAGTTCATTACTGATCAGCCAATGTGGTCAGACTAAAGGCCAAACATATTCTTGTTAATTTACTAGTTCAAATATTAGGTTCTGACTTAAGGCAATCCCAGAAACCAAGAAAGAGTTCTTAACTGCTGATCAAAAGCTTTCCAAGTAACAGAAGAGATAACATGAATGTAAAGAAATCACAAGAGTGAGCCCAGTATTACCCTAAATAACATCCTCAGAATAGGTTATGTCTAAGTTCTGTAGTCCTTAAGCAACATGCTGCAAAAGCCATCAAAGCAGCCAGCCCCTACTTTCTACCCCAGCCTAAGGCCACTGTAAGATGCCACCACAGGAGGAGTCAAAATGGAGCACTTTGTCATCTCCTCAGCCTAGAACCATCACAGGAGCTGTCGCGGTGGGGCACCACCCTGAAATACCACTGCAGCAGCAGTCCACAGTTCCTTCCAGCCTCTCTGAGAGGGTGCCTCAGCCAAGGGGCCTGAAGTCGGGAAGGACTTCCTATCCTAATCCATGGGCCCCAAGGCAGAGAAAAGGGTTGAAAACCTACCAATCCCCGAGCAGAAAAAACCCACCAATCCCTGAGCTTCCCACAAAAACTAACCAATCCCTGAGCTTCCCACAAAAACTAACCAATCCCTGGGCAGGAAAACTCACCAATCCTTATTCTGGAAATCTCTGTCCTGAAAAGCTCTATTCCCTAAGAACCCTATATAAGCCCTGCCTTTTGTACAATAACCTGCTGTCCTCTAGTGGGAACAGAAGGCAGCCATCCCTGGGCTTGTCCCTCCTCTCCCTGGATCCTTCACTAAATCTCTTTTATGAAGATTTGCTGCCGGGTGTGACTAGAAGAAGCCAAGAAGCAGTGAAGAGAAGCAGCAAAGAAGTGGAGTAGGGCTGAGACTCCTGAGCTCCTCAGCTTAGCTGCCAGTACCTTCCCCCGGGAGCTGCAAAGGCTTCCTCTCAGAGCTGTGTCACAGGTTCCTGGGCACCCGTGTCTCAGGATGCCCTTCCCCTGGGGCACCTTTCTCCCCTCTGAGCTGTATAGTTCCTGGGTTTCTGAGGTCCAGGATATCTTTGCATTCGAAAAGAAACACAAGTTCAGTATTCAGGTATTTTAAAATGTCAAAGAGGGGTGGGGTGGGGTGGGGTGCTGAGAAAAGACCTGGTAAGAGGAAAAAGCAAGATAGCACTGATCCTATCTGGTCCCATAACTTGACTCTACAAAAATGAAATTACTTTTGAATCTGCTAAGCCAAACCAAACATAAGCCTTCATACTGTTGGATCTGAATTATTATTTTTTTTCGAAAATAAAAAACAATCCTCATGCTTTCCTTACATAATCAGCAGCAAACCACGGCATCCTTTTTATGTATACTGGACCCCATGTTCTACCTGACATTTTATCAATCTGCGTACATCTCTGCCTCCCCACCCCCAACCGGCTAACTTTGAAACCGGGCTAGGGAACACGCTTCAGTAAACACCTAATCAAACACAGTAATACGGTTCACGCTTAACGACCCCTCCGAGCGGCCGTTCTGGGACCACGTCCCGGTCCCTCGGCGTTCCCAGGGGGGCGCCGGTTGGAAATCGCCCGCCCGTGCCCAGCGCACTTCTGGGCACAGCCACACCATTCTCACAACTGCTGGCTTTAGTCAGTTGCAGCCCCAGCTCGGTTCTAAGACCCTTTATAAGGAAAAGCCCTGGGTGAGGGAGCACACGCCGGCCCGGGTGGCCCAAGAGACCGCGTCCCACGGGGGAAGGAGACAGCACCCACCCACCCTGAAGATCGCCCAGCCCGGCCAGTCCTTGTCACGACCCCTCCCAACCCCAAAGGGGGGACACGCCGGGGTCGCTCCCGTCCCACCTCGGGGGTCCCCGCCGGTTCTGCCCACGCGCGACTAAACCCGACAGGCAACCGCGGCCAACCGCCCCTTCCCCCACCGTGGCTCCCGCCCCCTCCCCCACCACGACGCGGCCACCCCAGTCCCTCACCCAGGGACATATCGATTTTGTCGAGGTTCTCATTGCTTCGTGCTTTCGGCAGCGGCGGCGGGGTCGCCGTGGCTCCCACCAACCGGGTGCCAAACCGGTTCATGACTGGGGATGCGGCGTCGGAGCAGTCAGCCGGGAAGGCCAGAGTCGCAGGCCCGCCGCCTCCCACTCACGCACGCAGACTAGCTGCAGCGCAGAGCGCGCACGCGCGCCGGCGGCGTCCTCGCCCTCCCATCCTCAGCAGCGGGCGGGGAGAGGGACTACCGAGACGAACTGCGGGCCAGAGCGGCCCACGCGAAACTGGTGCTTAGCGGCCCTTGCCGGTGCGGGGCGCCGTACAGGAGTCTCAGCCTTGAGCGCCGGGAGTAGCCGCTGTGCTAGCGCCTCGACGGTCCACACCATTGGCAGCATCTCCGAAACCGCGTCTGAAACGCTAGCCTGGCACTGCTGTTCCGGCTCGTCCTGCTGCGGAAAGACCCGGCACGCCCCTCTGCAGTGCAGCCTCGGGAGGCTGGACAGACCCCTGCGAGCTTAGATTGCTGCGATGGGTCCCAGCTCCCCTGTCTCTGAGTTGCCACGTCTGATAGCGAAGGCTGCAGTGACAGTTCTTGACTTGAGTCACCTTAACAATAAAAGTAAATGTTAATGTATCTGCACATGTCTCAATCGGCACTCTATAAACATTTGGCACGGTACTAGCTACCTTAGTAAGACCTCATCTTCCCTTGGGAGGGTAAGTACCTCTGTTTATTTGGCTGCGTTTTTCTACTACTCAGTTGAGTTGTGAGAGAAGTATATATGTTTTCCTTAATCGTCTTTACAGAAAACCTTAATGTTTCCATTCCTGCTTAATAATTCGTTTCCCCTTTATGAAATGTTATGCCCCCCCCCCTTTTTACTTAATTCTTCTACAATGCACTTGCGTGGAAGCATGTCTGTTACTCCATCCCCCACATAACAGCTCAAAACCATCTCAGATATTTTCATCTAAGGGGAAAAAAAAGCGTCAAATATTCTGTTCATGTAGAAATCTCTGCCATTTCCTAAAATTTCTTTAGTAGAGACCTGAGGGAGCTCTGTGGCGACCCAAGGAATCTGAAAACTACACTATCCTATATTTAATTTAGTAATGTCACAATCCATGTGGTTTGCAAATTCAACAGCCATGACACATTTTACTATTGTTTGCTTGGAGCTCCCATAATTTAAAATACTTCTTATCATGTACAATTGTGTCTATTAATATCGTATTTTCTAGCTTTTACCAGCTGAAACCTGGTTATATCACATCTACCCTTTTTAGTGAAGATTGTGACAGTTATTGATAGATCTTAAAAATAAAACTACATGCTAATGCTTCTTATAATAGGGTTAAAACAAGAAACCATTCTAAGTTGTGATTCCATCCAAAAGCATGACATTTTGGGGTGTTTGATGAACCATAGTAGTAGTCTTATCTTGAGAAAACCTATTATTTTCTGTTGAGACTTTGAGAGATACAATTCCTTATTCTCAAAAGTCAAGTTGGGCCAGGTGTGGTTTCCAGTGCCTTTAATTGCAATACTCAGGGGCAAAGACCAGTGAACTTCTGTAAGTTGTAAGCCAGCCAGATCATAGTTCCAGGACAATCAGGGCTACGTAAAGATTGCCTGTCTCAAAACAACAAAAGTCAAGTTGGTTTTCTTTCCCATGGCAAAACTATAACTGTATATAGTCAGTTAACATAGCACACACCTATGAAAGTGTACAAGAAATTAATGGTAAAAAGTGAATTCAGCAAGATTCAACAATAAAATCTGTCATGTCAAGTGGAATAGCCTGATGCTCTTGCCACAAGGTCCTTGAGTTTGCTAGATCATTCTGCAACTCCAACCCCTTGAACTGCTAGCAACTGGGGAAGCTAGATTGTAAAGAAGAATGTGGATGAGGCCAGAGGTGGTAGAGCAGGCCTTTGATCTTACCACTTAGAAGGCAGAGGCAGGTGCATCTCTGAGAATACCAGACCAACCAGAGCTCTATAGTGAGACTGTGTACCAAAACAACAAAACCAAACAACCAAACAAAAAAGTTTCTAAGGCTCCTGGGTTTATTGAGTAGTACATTTATCATTTCCTTCAGTCATTTGTTATATCACCTGTAGCCGCCTGCGGCCACCGGAGCAACTGGGTTCACCTGAAAGCGGGGCTGGAAATGATAAAGATGGGACAGAGAGTCGAGAAAAGCATGAAGCCAAGACAAAGCTTTCTGATCAAGGCTCGAAGTTTAATATTCAGCTCTTCTAATTTAAAATGAAAGCCCCACCGAACCCCTTCTTGTTTCAGCTGGAGATGAGTGGGGGAACCCATCCTTAGTCATTGCTGGAGATGTTTCAAGGCAAGCTCAGCAGGCAGTCTATTCTAAGTTCCTGTAGCAGGTTGTATATGTAGCCAGGTGGGTAACTCCACCTAGGTCCTATTATTTGGTCTCTGTGGTAAACAAGGTCTTTCAGGCCTGCTCAAGGCTGGGGGTAGGGCACAATTATCTTATAGACCTTAGTCTGCATAGGTTTTCCTAAGATTCTTTAAGATCCTTCGTTGGGCAGTGGTGGTGTACAACTCTAATCCCAGCACTTGGGATTCAGAGGCAGGCAGATCTCTGTGAGTTTGAGGCCAGAAACCCTATCTTTACATTTCTGAGATCCTCTAAGCACAAGACATTTCTCCCTGTATTAGCCCTCTGTCATTAGTTATAACTTCTTCACTTTCTGCTCATTTGTAGGAGTAAACTACAGAGAAGAATTGTAAATTGGTTCTATTTTTAAAGCAAAACAAAACAGGAGGGTCTTATATGCAGCCCTGACTGGCCTGAAGCTCAGTATGCAATCAGACTGGTCTCTTATTCACGAAAATCTGCCCACCTCTGCCTTCTTAGTGCCAAGTGCGCACTACTATTCCCAGCCTGGAAAGTCTATTTACATTATTATTTATTTAATGTGCCTATGTGGTGTGTGTGTGTGTGTGTGACAGAGAGAGAGAGAGAGAGAGAGAGAGAGAGAGAGAGAGAGAGAGAGAGAGCGCGCATATGTAACATGGCACATGTGGAATCAGAGGACAACTTGTGGGAGTCCATTCTCTCTACCATGTAGGGCTCACACTCTTATTGTCAGGCTTGGCAGCAAGCACCCTTACCTACTGAGCCATCTTACCAGCCCATCTTGCTTCTAATCTTTTTAATCTGTATGAAAAAGTTAAGGCATTTAGATTTTGAAAGCATGCATTTGTTATAAGAAAACAGATGTGTTTAAATTTTGGAATTATGGGTTTTAAAAAATTTTTTGGCATATATAGAATAATACAAATATTTTAGGTATGTGTAAAATAAATATACAAATAAATAACAAATATTCCAAAAGCTTTTTTGCACCAATATAGTAAATACTACCTTTTGTTTCCATCTTTTTTTAAAACTGAAGCATGATTCCAAATTGTTTTTTTTTTTTTAATGTTCCTCGGTATCTCATCAAGCATTCCTTCTTGCTTTCAAGTTTCCCAAGGGCTATGGTCTCAGAAATTCAGAGACTCTCTCAGATTCCAAAAGATACAAGACTAAAGCATTGTGGTAATACTATGTCCGTATATAGGTCAGACACAAAGCAAAACAAACAGCAAATAATCATAACTCAACTTTCTGACCCTATAGAGTCATTCTGGACATTTCTTTTTTGTTTGTTTGTTTGTTTGTTTGTTTGTTTTTTGTTTGTTTGTTTGTTTGTTTGGTTGGTTGGTTGGTTGGTTGGTTGGTTGGTTTTTCCAGACAGGGTTTCTCTGTGTAGCCCTGGCTGTCCTGGAACTCACTCTGTAGACCAGGCTGGCCTCGAATTCAGAAATCAGCCTGTCTCTGCCTCCCAAGTGCTGGGATTAAAGGCATGCGCCACCACCGCCCGGCCATTCTGGACATTTCATATAAACAGGATCATACAATATCTGATCTTTTGTGTCTAGCTTCTTTCAGTGAACAAGGTTTTCTAGGTTTGCTCATGTTTTAACAGTAAGTCCACCCCTCACTCCTGTTAATGCTTGGATAGTATTCTATTGCATGGGTGTAGTGTTTTCTTTATCAGTTGATAGACAGTTGGCTGTTTTCACTTTTTGGTTATTATAAATAGTATGCTATGAATTTTCATCTCTGAGTTTGCTGAGCACATAAGTCCTCACTTCTTAGAAGCATACTGGATATAGATTGCTGGATCATGTGACAGCACTTTAACCTTGTAAGGAACTGGCAGATTGATTTGCACAAGCCTACATTATATTGCCATCAACAGCATATGAGTGCACCAATATTTGCACATGTTCCCCACACTCACTAATAATCGCTAGTATTTTTGTGAAGAACTCTGACTTTATACTTGTGTATCAATTAAAGTTTAAACCTGAAGTTGTGATCAGAGCTGTGGTCTATCAGTACAAACTGATACCATAATGACCAGATGGAAGTAATCACTCTAAATCCATTAGATGGTATAGTTAAACTGATCTATAAACTGACTTTGGAGTTACAGATCTAAATTTGATTCCTAGATGCTCTGTCACTTAAGGTAAATGGTTAAAGTCTATGAATCTCAAATATTCCTCTCTCATGTCATATTAATAACTTGTAATTCCAGGATCATATTTAGGACTTAACTGGAGTTAAGTTGAAAGAAAAGAATAAAAAGTTATGACTACAATATTAGGTATTAGTAATATCTCAGTCGGCTCTGGCTATGTAAGAGTTAATACTAATTTTCAACTTAACAGGATCTAGAATCACCTAGGAGACACCCTTTCAGGCATAGCTATGAGGAAGTTTCTAGGCTGAGTTGCCTGAGGTAGAAGGCTCACACTACATATGGGCAACACCACTCTATGAGCTGAACTTGCCCTTTCATCTCTCTGCTTCCTGACTGTGGATGTGACTAGTTGCCTCATTGCTCCTGACTCTGTGACTTCCCTAACACGACTGTACATACGTGTATACACACAAACACACACACACACACACGCACACGCACACGCACATGCACATGCGCGCGCGCGCACACACACACACACACACACACACACACACACACACACACACAGAGAGATAAGCACCACTCACAACTGACTGAGATGTGGCTCAGCCATTGTACAAAGGCTGGAGTTAAATGCCAACTCTGCATTTTCTAGGTGCATGAGCAGTAGTTCTTCAGTTAATCACATGTTCACAGTGCAACAGGTGTTGGGATAGGCTCCCGGGGATATGCAACAGACAATATGGATGCAGCGCTTCTAACTTCACACAACTTGCAGAGCGAACGGTACTTTTTGAGCACCTACATCAGTGAGGCACTGTGCTGGGTAGAGCACATACATTTGCCTGGCATGGAACAGTTCTGAATCCTCATATAGGTCAAAAGAAATGGATTTCAAGCAGCCACCCTCGGTAGAAGCTTGATTTCATACAGTATAGATAAGACAACATCTAGTTTGTCAGAGGAAATTGAGGGCCAATTAATATGGATTTCAGATAAGCAAGGACATGATATATCACATGTTGCAGATAAACAGCAATTTTTACTATTTGTATCTGATGTAGTATTTAAAATTATATATTATATGTGTGTGGATGTTCACTGTGGTGTGCTTGTGTGCACGCACATGTACGGGTAGGAGTTGAGTGCCAGACATTGTACTAGGCTCAGAGGGTCAGCCTCTTATTTTTGCTCAGCTTAAAGAGTAAATGGTATTTTTCAGCACCTTAGAGGCCTTCTACACTCCATTGCTTTCTACAGTTTATTGCATTCACGTACACTGTGTTGAGGTTAGAGATCAGCCTCTGCTCTGCTTCCTCATGAGCTGTCCAACTTGGCTTTATCATTCATTATAACTTATTTGAGAATCTCATACATGGGTACACCATATCTGTCTGCACCCTCGCTCTTCCTGATTGAGACACAGGCTCTCACCTGGGACCCTGAACTCTCCAGTGATGCTAGGCTGGCCGGCTAGAAGCCCCAAGAACCTATCTGTTTTTGGAGTACCAGCATACCTGGCTCTTTAGGTGAGCACTGAAGATGAAACTTGGGTTTTCTCAGAGCCTCATTTATGCTGCCACTTGGCCAACTGAGCTTTGATTCCCCCCCCACCCCCCCTTGGGACAGGGTCTTCCTATAGCTCAGGCACAGTCCTCACAACCTTACACTTAACCCCTTTACTATGTTTTGTTTAATGTACCTTTTAGGCTTCCTTTCCCCCTCAGTTTTACTGAGATATAATTGATAGCCAATAAAAGATGTTCATTTAAAGTGTACAGTTTCGCTAGGCAATGGTGGCACACGCCTTTTAATCCCAGCACTTGGGAGGCAGAGGCAGGCAGATTTCTGAGTTCGAGGCCAGCCTGGTCTACAGAGTGAGTTCCAGGACAGCCAGAACTACACAGAGAAACACTGTCTCAAAAAAACAAAACAAAACAAAAAGTGTACAGTTTACATAGGTGCACAGAACAGATACCTCTGAAAATATCACCATATCCTGAACAACACATATATCAATCTGTTGTAAAGATTGTCATGTGCTCTTTTGTGATTCTCCACCTCACCTACTGCCTAGAGGGCAGGAATATATTTTCTTCCACCATTGAGAAGTGTGCAGGGTTTTAGCTTTTTATATGAATGGGCTCAGACTGTATTTTTTAAAAACCTGGATGGTCTCAGTATACTTGTTTCAAATCTGTATGTCTTGTTTTCCATACTGTACCAGGGGCTCTAGGGACTCTAGTGCTATGTTTTAATTTGAAGGGCAACATCTTTATCTTGTTCTCAACCCCCCCCCCCGGGGGGGCGCTTTTCTCCTTCTTCCTTCCTTTCTTTCTTGTTTGTTTTTTTGTTTTGTTTTTCGAGACAGGGTTTCTCTGTGTAGCCCTGGCTGTCCTGGAACTCTGTAGACCAGGCTGGCCTCGAACTCAGAAATCCGCCTGCCTCTGCCTCCCAAGTGCTGGGATTAAAGGCGTGCTCCACCACTGCCCAGCTTCATCTTTTTAGAATATATTATTGTATTTAATTTGAAATGTTTTGTAAAGGTTTTTCTTTTCTTTTTGGAGACACAGTCTTACCTTCTGTGTAGCTCAGCTCACAATTCTTCTGCTTCAGCCTCTTGACTGATAGAATTATAGGCATCTGATACCACACCTGGCTTGGACGTTGTCTTCTCTTGAATGAAACTAGTTTTTGTTTGTTTGTTGACAGTGTCTCATATATAGCCCAGGCCAGCCTTGAACTCAGCATGTAGTCAAGGATGAACCTGAGCTTCTGATCCTCTGCCTCTCCAGTTCGGAGGTTACAGATATATACCACTATGTTCCCTTTACCTGGTGCTGGAGATTGAACCTAGAGGCTCCCAACCTGGAGCTACAGCCCCAGCCTGAATAGAAAACCTTTAGAAGCCAAGTTATTTTTAACATTCATTAGTTTTGGTGGAGACATTCTCGCCCTCTTCCTCCCTCTCACTTGCCATAGCCAGCCCTTCACAAAATAATGCTGATTCTCTTGTCTTCATATTGCTGTAATCTTAACCTTGTTCTTCCAGCCCCTGCTCTAGTTTAGGCCTGGGCTTGCAAATCGTCAATCATAGGGCCACCTTCAGCCTAGAGTCAAGCTTTCCCTGGTCTGAACGATAGTCTGCCAGCATTTAGAAATGTAGTTAGTTATACCTTTAGGGGCAGATTCTAACATGTTTTTTGGGGAAACTAAACAACTAATGTTAGCTGACAACTAAAAGTCCCAGTGTTCATTTGACAACACTCAGTTATAGCTAAGGTGAGACTTTCTTCTTGGAAAAAGGCTGAAACAGTCCAGCTCAGAATTTCTGCCATTCTCTCATTTCTTGCAGCCGACTTGTCTTACTCTTGGCTATCACGCACAGACTCTTCTGGGGATCACTAATCTCTATCTACTTCCCTCTTACCTCTAATGAGATACCCACTCTATCCCCTTTATAAGCACATTTGACACTTCCTCTCATTTGTACATCCTTGATAAAGCTCACTGTTCTATGGCTAGGATCCCAACTCCTTAACATGTCATCTCATAGCTTGGTCTTGCTTGCATGAGAATGCCCACATCATTGTATCTCATTCCTTCTTTGCATTAAAACTTCTTTTACACACACACACACACACACACACACACACACACACACACACATTCATGGAGAGGAGAGAGAATAACTCTCAAGAATTGGTTCTCTCCTTCCACCATGGAGGTCTGGGGCTGGAACTCTGGTAGTCAGGCTTGGTAGCAAACTGCTTTACCTACTGAGCCATCTTGCCCTCTCTCAGTTTTGATTACTAAGAAGCAGCAGTTTCCAAAACAGCTATTTTCTTAATGCCTGTCAGAGCTATTGTGTCCATCTTTCTGCCTCTCCTCTCCTCCTTGTTAAACTCTTATCCTAGAAACTGCTGTGCCAGGCTTTGGTGGTATATGCTTATAATCACAGCATTCTGGAGGCTGAGGATCTTGAATTCGAGGCCAACCTGTGCTACAATACCAAAACAGGGTGGAGAATTGGCTCAAGGATTGAGAACTATCTGTTCTTGTAGAGGGTCCCTGTTCCGGTGCCTTCATGGGCACCTACAAGCACACACACACATACACTCAGGCATACGCATATACATTTAAGAATATTTTTTAAAAAGAAAACAGTAACCTGTACCCTGACACCACTCCTGTAGGAGACCTTCCTTCAAAGTCTTCCTTGCCTTTCTACTGCTTTTCTGGTTCAGTTTGTGATCTCTTGGTGTAAATGTTGGAGTCTCCCAACACCACGATGTATTAAATCACGAATGGACTGAAGTGAAGTTAATCGAATTAGGATTATATCAGCTTTGTTGTCTATCTTAAACTCCGACAGAGTCCGATTTCCTGAGTAAAGTGTAACAGGAGTTCGCCCTCGAATTCCTGATTGTTGTAACCTGGAGCTTTCAATCCAGGTTCCCTGCCCAGGCAAATTCCCCTAGCACGGAGCTGGTGTCTGTGTGTGGTGGTTAGGTGAGCCTGGGATTGGATATGGCAGTGCATGCCGGGAGAAGGATGGTCTTCGAAGGGCTTTTTGGGAATTGTAGTTCTTGGAGCCGGAAGTGGGGGTGGCAGGGCTAGAACGGCAGCTGAGGCAGCAGTCCTTGACTCTGTCGCTGTCAGGGTGTAGTGCATGGTTTTGAGCCCACCAGCCATGGTGCCTCCCCTCTCTTGAGGGTGCTCCTGTTACCCTGGCAGTCGAAGCGACCTGGAGTCTCTCTTCCGCCCCGAGACGGCCCTACAGCCCGGATGCGTCCGGAGGGCGCGGGAATGGATCTTGGCGGCAGCGGGGAGCGCCTGCCGGAGGAGAGCAGGTGGGCTGGGAGCGGCTGGCAGTCGGGGCTGCTGGGTGCGCGGAAGCACAGGGAGACTTGGCAGGGCTGGGATGACACGCAGTGCGGGGCGCGGCAGACTGTAGAGCTGCTGCTGTAAGTGAACTTGTTTGGGAAGAATTTCCAAGAGGAGGAGGGACTAGCGGGGCGTGTATAAGGAGGACGAGGGAGGAGATGAATTTAGGGAAGGTGAGCAAGGGTGAGTATGATTCTTTGAGGGCCGGGGAACACAGTGAAGAAGCTGAGATCCAAGACTGCCGGAGGAAAGGTGGACACTGAGAGTCTGGGAGAAAGGACTGAGGTGCTGTAGTGAAATTTTATAGGCCAGAGTCTACAGATAAGAGCAGAAACAAGATTGGTGCCCTGAATTAAAACTTGTGATAACCCAGACCGATTTTAAGAGGGTGCTGTAAGATATTCTGGGAGCTAAGATTACAATGGCTCAGCAAGGTTAGGAAGGAAGGAATGTGGGTGAGGAGGAGAGGCAGGCCTGTGGGTGAAAAGCCACTGATTGCCCTGGGTGTAGTTTTGCTAAAGGGACAGAAATTGTGTGCATGTCCTTTGTCAGTGAGATCACGCTGCCTGAGAGGACCTCTGTCAATTCTTTTTCTTCAGCGCCTTTGCTTCTTCTCCACAACGAAAACTAAGTAAGCTCAAGTTTATGTGGAATTATTGTCAGAAAGCCTTAGCGTCTAGAAATAAGGGGAATTTAAGATTTATTTTCTTTTTTATTTAAACAATTACACTTATTTATATATGTGTGTGCAAACGTGTGGAGGTTAGAGGACAACTTGGAGGAGGCAGTTCTCTTCATCCACCCTATAGAGATACTGAGAATAGAACTCAGATATCAGGCTAGGCAGAGGCATCTTTACCCACAGAGCCATTTCACCAGCCCAAATTAGAATTTAAAAAACTACTTTAGTTCCATCATCATTTGGACTCCGTAAAGATGTGTCTCATACTCAGGGTTGCTTCATTAACAACTGGTCTTAGGTTGGGAGTGTAATTCATGATAGAGCACTTGCCTAGCAGGCAGCCCTGGGTTCCAACCTCAGCATCACAGAAACAACAGAAGCAGGAGCTCAGCCTCTTGAGAGGATGCAGAAGCAGAGACAGTAGAAATATGTCGTAAGGGAGCCTTTCTTGGCGCTTAGAAATAGGTTTGGTACAGTGATGGTCTCCAGAGCAGGTGAAGTCCCACTACTAGAAGCAAAATAGTTTACCTCAAAATATTCTTAGGGGAGAATTGAAAAGTGCTGTGATGTACTTTCTTGAGTACAAAGTAGCCTGTGGCTACTGAGTTAGTGGAGCTTGAGTTCTCGCCTGAGGTCTATGAATGCTATATGCGAAATGAAACTGGGTGTCTTACTTCCCTTTTCAGCATCTTAGTTTCTGCTTTTGTGTATTTGCCTATTTATTTTTCTCCAGATGTCTGTGAAGTGTTTTATATAAATGGTACCCGGTAGCTGCTAAGCAAGCTTTAGGGTTATTTTGATTTTCCTGTGCCATTTCATGTAGAGCAGGCTGAGTCAGATATTTAAGTTTGTTTTTTTCTTTTCAATTTAGCTGGAACTGCATTAGTTAGTTAATTATCCATTACTTCTTTATTATACACCAGACACTGTCTTGACAGCATTGTGAAGGTTAACTTATTGAACATGTTAACAGTTGTGTAAGGTAGCTACTACACGAGAAAGCAGAGACACAGACAGGATAAGTAAGTTGCCATCGTCACGCAGTGAATCTCTGGTAGACCTGAGACTCACACCCAGTTACTGCTGCTGCCCCATATGATAACAGTGACAAATGCACACAGTAGTGTTAAAGCTTTACTGTCTGTGCTGGTCATTTAGGCGGGCAGGACTAAAGTTTAATGAAGCTTCATGTACTGATGGCCTCCTTAGCTCCTTCGATAGACACTGGTAAATACATGTTTGAGAATTGAGGCATTGTGGCTGGGCCACTGCAAACATGTTTTTCTGGTCACTACAACACACAATTCAAAACGCCGTCTTGGTGAGCTACAGCACTTGTTAAGCATGGAGGATTACAGTTTTCCAGTGAACACACTTGATAGGGAAATGTGCATAATTTTACCCCACCACGAGCCTCTCTTCTGTTTTGATCTCACTTCATAGCATTTTGCACTCAGTCAACCACACCAGATCCTCACAGTGAAATTTCTCTTTCCATTTCTTACATGCAACACTACAGTTGAATCCTAGCTTGTGTGCTCGGCTTGCTCATCTTACCAAGTCCTACCTCAGTGGCCCAGTGTTCTTCCTTGCTGGAATATCATAAGAATTAAACAAAATAATGAGCTCAAGTCCCTCTCAGGATGCCTGGTATGTGCTAAAGTACAAAGGGTTGTTGACTTGTGTCTGGCCTCCAGTTCCCATGAGCAGGTATATTGTCCACAGGTTATTATTTGCAGAGGTAGCTTTTTCTTCCCAGTTCCATGGCTTCTCTGGCTAGCTAAGTTGAGCTCATGGGAGATGGAGTGTTGCCTTCGCTCTTCCCCTTCACCCTAGACGTGTACTTACATCATGGGCTCCTCTACTGTTTTCCTTATAACTATCTGATAGCAAAATACTGCTGTGCTTAAGAATGACACTTCTCTTTCCCTAGAGTTTCCTTAAATGCCAATTGTTTGGGAGTTGCCTGCTGGAACTGTCATCTGAACAAGAGTCCTTCCATTATTGCCCTGTCGGCCTGGACTTCATTGAGCGGTGCAGTCTACTTGAGAGCTAGGAGTTCAGCTCTACCCAGTGTTCGGTTTTTCCTGTACAGTGGCCCACAGAGTCAGAATTACAGTCAGGTATACTTTAGGGACTCCGAGCACTCAGTGGACCAGACCTTCCCCACCTGTGTCCTCAGCCGGTCTGTGGCATTTTCCACTCAGTCATACTTCTTTCTTCCCCGTGTCCCCCATCCAAGCAACTACTCATTTCTGTGAATTCTTCCCTAATATTTCCTTGAATTCTTTTTTTTATCCATTTCCAGATAGAGTGGTTTATATTCCCTTTTTAAAAATCCAGGGCATAATATTTCTTTTAGACCCAGCCAAAGGTTGGTACTGAGTCAGGTGTTGCCCCTCTCTCAGATGGGTCTTAGTCTGTTGGTTTCCTTCTCGGTGAGACTTTCTACAGGGAAACCTTAGCAGCTCCGAGTCTGGAGATCTCAACAGCAGGAATAGAAAGGATGCAGTCCAGCAGGCGTTCCCCAGGCCGATGACTGATGTCCCTACAGTCAGAATGTAGGGCATGCTGCTCAATTGGGCCTGGATTGTGTTGAACTTAGATGGTGGCTCCTAGGGTGGATTGAACCATTCCTAGAACTTCATTGACCAATATAAATGATAAAAGTGGTTGCCTTCTGGAAAGTAGCTGTTTTCAAAAGGCCATGGGTTCCAGGCAGGTGCACAATCACTTGCAGACATGTTCTCACAGTGGAGATTATTCTAGCAACTACCTAACTAATTTTCCTCTCTGAATGTCGTCTCTCAGTCCAGGTCTACATTACTGTCACTTATTTAACTTTTCAGGAACAAAGTCACTACATGTTTGTTCAGAGATCTTCAGTGATTGTTCCCATTGTGATTTTTGTGTAACAGTGGAATTGTCTCAGCCATAGTGAAGGGCAAAGTTCTCTTGTTTGTAGGGAAATGACTGCTACTGAAGGTAATCATATAAAGTCAGTCTCAGGTTAAATATCCCACTGCCTCTGACTTGTCTCTTATTCCTATAGTTTATAGCTACAAGAGGTCATAGATGTACTGATGACCTGAGAGTAGAAAAGAACACGGGAGAGTGGGACGGATGAGAAGGGGCTGCCTGGAGGTTCCATGCTCAGAGTACATTATGTGCTTGCTTGGAAGCAGTCTTGTGTAGTAACAGGGTATTGGGTTGTAATAGACAGGATCCAGCATTTAAAGGGATGAAAGGAAACTGGTGTTCAGTTTGTGTTTTCATCCCTCTGAAGCTTAGTCCCAGGCTCATGGTGTTCAGTCACCTGGACTTTTTTTCAGCCATCTCTGCACTCTCACAGTCTCCCTGACTGCCTGAAGAGCTTAGACATACATTCTTCAGCAGGCCCTCCAGACCTGCTCCTTCCCACCTCTCCTCACAGCCTCCCCTTTCTCTCTTCCGTCTTCACCCCTCATCATTTCTTTCCCTTTCACCTTGATAATGCTGGGGATTGACGGTGTACAAGGGCGGTGGTAAAGCAGGTGATCATGGGATTCTCAAGCATTCTGCACTGTGCAGCTGGATTATGTGTAGCAAATACTTCCTGCACCAGCCCCTCCCCTACTCCCCTACCTGCAGATACATCCTGGAAGCTTTTAGGGAAAGTGTGTTAGAGGGCATGAGGGGGAGGTGTGCCAGCTGATGGTAGGCACTGTGCCTCAAGCACTTGTTTCTGTTTATGACAATTTTTCAGTTTTATGAGATGGAATTTTTTTTCTTTTTCTTCTTCCTTGCGATGCCTTTCTCTTTAATTATTTATTTTGGTTTTTCAAGACAGGATTTTTCTCATGTAGCCCTGGATGTCCTAGAACTAGCTCTGTAGAGTAGACCAGGCTGGCCTCATAAACTCAGAGATCAGTGTGCCTCTGCCTCCCAGGTGCTGTGTTAGAAGGTGTGCGCCACCACCACCACCACCACCGCCACCACCACCACTGCTACCACTGCCCAGCCTCACCCTTCTCTTGTAAAATCATTTCCTACATGGGTTTCATCAACTTGTTGGGTTGATTGTAGATAACATATTGGCACAAGCCACATACAGTAATTAAAATAACAATTTTTAAGTATTACCAAGAAGAATAGTCTATCGATAGCATAGGATCTGGGGATCCTAACAAAGCAATCATAGTCGAACAGATTACTTACTATCTCTGAGAAGAAATTCAGCTAATGCTGAGCCTGAATCCCTCCACGAGGTGACAAGAGATGTTCTAGGTAGGAAGATCTGGTAGATAAAACACCAGAGGTCAGTGAGGTCAACACGCTGGTGATGGGCTGTACCAAGTTGACTTGGTTGTATTTAGATTGAGGGATTCTAGTAGGAAAGTATTTAGATTGAGACCAAGTGATAGAGAGTGGTAAACTCCATTCTAAGGGGCTTGTATGTCAGCCATGGTTGTAGTCCCTAGTGTAAGGAATTCTGCTTTTTGTTAAATAGTCTCACTGTGGAAATTCAGTAATCTCAGTGTCATTCAAGTTTGGGTATGACTGGTGAGGCATTTGTTGAATAGGTCTAAGTTATAAAGTTGTATAGAGATACTGCCGATTTCTTCCTAGAGATGAAGATACTATCATTAAAGAACAGGACTGGCCAATGGCAAGGGTCTCTGCATACCTCAGAGTTGAGAGACTGTGCAGTAAAGTCAAATATGGTTTTCCATAAACATAGTATTTCAGAAGCATAAATACTTAATCATGAAATCTAAAAATTAAATACTATGTAATTAAAAACAAATTATATATCCAGATATGGAGAAATGTTATACTCAAATTAAGTATGGGAGTCTCTTGCTACTACCTCAGTGTTATCAGCAATTATTTCTCTTTTATTTTGTGTTTTTCTGTACATAGAGGAGTAACCAATTCTTTCTAGAAAGTGCTCTCAGACCTTGAAAGTCCCAGGGGATTGCCTAGTCAAGAGTCTTTCAGCATGAGAAACCTTTTGACATTTGAGTATTTAAAAATTCCTTATGGTAATTTCCAGTTCTTGTTCGCTAACTTGTTTATGAGTGTTTACTTGCATGTAATATGTGCACCCTCAGAAGCCAGAAGAGGGAATTAGATCCTCTGGAACTGGAGTGACAGACAGTTGTGAGCCACCATGTGCATGGTGGGAACTGAGTCCAAGAGCCCTGCAAGTGCTCAGAGCGACCAGCCATCGCCCAGCCCATGGGTCTTTTATAATTGCTAACTTCAGAAAAGCCTAAACAGCTCCTCTCCTTTTTAGTTTCCTCATACCACCAAGGTACACTGTTAACATGTGTTGATTTTTAGTATTTTTACATTGAGATCTGTCCAGTCTTGTCTCCCTCTCCTACCCCAAAAGCCGTCATAGCTTTGGAAAGTATTTCTGGTCAAAATTCTAATTCTTTTCTAGCATTCTGTCATGTTGATATCATGTTCCACCCTCCATTTCAGGGATCAAATCAATACTTGACTTGGTACAACCTGACCTCTAACTGTGATCTCGGTAATGATATCCATCCTCGATAAATGACATACTGTGAAAGGGATATGCTAGAGTAGCTTTCTTCTGCTTCTGAAAAGAACATTTGAGGGCCTGGGGAGGTAATTTAGGAGATATGAGATTGTTCTGCAAGTATGAGGCTCTGAATGCCATCCCTAGTACCCACAGTAAAAACAAACAAGCAAAAAGCAAAGCTAGTTGTGGTAGCATATATTTGTCATCCCAGCCCTGGGACACTAAGACAAGCAGTTCCCTGGGGCTTGCTGGTCAGCCAGCCTAACGTAAGCAGCAGGCCTCAGGTCCAAGCGAGCCAAACACCAAGGTGACGCTCCTAAAGAATGACAGCTGAGGTTGACCTCTGGTCGCCAGACACACAAACACATGCAAGAGCATTTCTGAGGATGACACTCTGAGGTTGTCCTCTGGCCTCCATGTGTAGTGGTACAAATGCAGAGAGAGACAGACAGACAGACAACACACACACACAGAGACAGGAACAGACAGAGACAGACACACAGAGAGAGATGGGGGGAGGGAGAGAATAATCATTGGGGATTGCTAACCTGCCAATATTTACACTGACTCTTATTTTATAGGCATGGTGCTGCATGCCTTTAATCCTAGGACTTTAATCCAGAGGCAGATGGTCTCTGTGAGTTTGGGGCCAACCCGGTCTACAAAGCAAGTTCCAAAACAGCCAGGGCTGTTACACAGAGAAACTGTGTCTCAAATAAACAAACAAACACCCAAAACAATTGTGTGGTGTCTTCCTTTATGATTTATCATGTTGTATTTTTTCCCCACTGGTTATATTCTCATTTTACATATATGGTATACTGCTTATAAAACCATTTGTAACCAAAACAAACAAACAAAACCATTTGTAACTTTTCTCGTTGTAATTTTTTAAGTTTAAGTTTATTTTGATGTGTGTGGGTATTTTTCCTGTGTATGTATCTGTGCTCTACTTGTGTGCCTGGTGCATGTGGTGTGTGGGTATTTTTCCTGTATATGTATCTGTGCTCTACTTGTGTGCCTGGTGCATGTGGTGTGTGGGTATTTTTCCTGTGTATGTATCTGTGCTCTACTTGTGTGCCTGGTGCATGTGGTGTGTGGGTATTTTTTCCTGTGTATGTATCTGTGCTCTACTTGTGTGCCTGGTGTATGTGGAAGCCAGAGGAGTGTTGGAGCCCCTGTGACTGGATTCCCAGAGCCAGTGGTAAGTTGCTGTGTGGATTCTGGGAATCAAACCCAGGTTTCCTGGAAGGATAGCCAGTGCTCCTACCCACTGAGCCATCTTTCCAGCTCCATTGTTTCGGTCTTGAGTGTCATTTCTTACTATAATTTGGCAGGCTTATGTCTGAGTTAGTAGTTAGGAAACCATTTTTGCCCCAGATAGTTGAGTCACTTAGCTAGCTTCTATTTCTCTTTAAAGAAGGATTGTGGTTAAAATCCTCCCACAAGAAAATAGAGGATTGCATCCTGGGACTGGCTTTACTGTAAGCAGGTGAAAAGACTGGGGTGGAGATGAGTTATGTATCTTGTTTGTGTCTAAGACAGCTTTATCAGTTCTGCAACCAGGAGCTTCTCTCAGCCCAACACATTTCATAAAGGCTTTGACTTTGTCCAGGTAAAGGGGGTGTGTGAAGATGGTGTCCACCCAAATTACAGTCGAACAGGCTAGCAAAAATTTATCTTACCTATTGAAATGCTTTTCCAATAGCGCTGGGGATAAGGAGGTAGCTCAGTCAGAAAACTGCTTGCTGGCCGGTGGTGGTGCACACCTTTAATCCTAGCACTTGGGAGGCAGAGGCAGGCAGATTTCTGAGTTCAAGGCCAGCCTGGTCTACAGAGTGAGTTCCAGGACAGCCAGGGCTACACAGAGAAACAGAGAAACCCTGTCTCAAAAAACAAACAAACAAAAAAAAACAACAACAACAACAAAAAAAAAAAAACTAAAGAAAACTGCTTGCCTTATAAGTGGCAGGGCCTGAGCACCCAAGCAAACATGTCAGACATGATGACACACACTTGAAATCCTAGTGCAGAGTGGGGCTTGGTAGCTGATGGGAGAGGATAAGAATGTTTGGGGCTTACTAGGCAGCCAGCCCAGCATAATTGATCCATCTCAAAGAGCATTTCTAAGGATGACACTTTCAGGTTGTCCTCTGGCCTCCTTGTGTACCTGTATAAATACTCCCCACCCCCACTCACAAACATGCATGCACACACTCATGAGAAAAGGTACTTGTTCTCCATGGTGAACTTACATCTAAGGTTACTTAGATGTATCTTACTTACATCTAAGGTTCAGGCACGAGTGGTATTAACCTAATACCACTTTGTGAACTTCAAGTTAATTCAGTGTCTCAAGTCTAAAAATATTTATATCATTAAGAATACTAAAAGACATGGTAAACTATGTAAATATAAATTTTAGAGGCTTCTGTTTCTTCCAAATGAGCATCCACCAAGTATAAAGTGCGTGGGATACCGTAGAAGAGCCATGTGTCTCTGTAGCTATAGCAGCTCAGGGGCACTTTCTTGTGGGAAAGGAAGGTTCTTTAGCTTTGTCCAGAGGAAGTTGTTCAGAGTGCTTAGAGGTTCTAGGACGTGAGTGTTTTAGTCAAGAGTGATGTCTGCTTCATGGTGTTCTTTAAGAAGTTAATGTGGGATCAGCCCAGAATGAATCAGAACACGGGTACGCAGCCACTTGCTGAGCCACACTGGCTGTCAGGCCTGTAAGGCTTGATTGGAGTTTGTGGAATGTGAAAACCGAGTCAGTCACTCAAAATAGACCAGAAGTTTATAAGCCCTGGTGAAACATAGGGTATAGTCAGTGAGCAGCAGTTGGTAGTCAGTTGGCTTCTGGAATAGCAGTTTCTCATAATATAAAAATAAATGGCACTTTAAGTGATTACCTCAGTTCTGTGGGCATTTTAGGAGTGGCATAGAAATACAAGAAAAGTTTGGTGAGGCAATATTTCTGTTTTTAAGACAGGGTCACTCTGTTGCTCATGCTGGCTTGGAACTCCCTTGTAATACAGGCTGACTTTCAGTTTGTGGCAGCCTTTCTGTTGAAGCCTCCTGAATGCTGGGATTATGGGAATGAACTACCATACCCAGCTGGTAATTCAAATGTTTATTTAATAAGGAAAAGAAAGCCTGACTGTCTTCCAGTTCAAACAGATTCTTGTTCACAAGGCCTTCAGAGGAAATCCCAATCCGCCCGGCCCTCGTTTATGGACAATTCTCCTGCCCCAAGCCTGTCACTTACTTATCTCGGGATTTTACTGTCTGCCTTTACTCAGCCACTTTTCCAAAAGACTCTAGAAAAGGCACAAAAATCAGTTTTGTATTGATGGTAGGAATTACAATTCAGAATCCTTCCTCTGCTGGTGTGTACGTGATACAAAGTACTCACTTGTGATTCCATTTCCTGAAGACCTTTTCTGTTTCCTATGACCACCGTGGAAAGAGGAAAGAGCAACAGTCTACTAATGAAAAAGATGACGCACTGTGTGTGGTTAATTGTTGGGACCAAGAGGCCAGGTGTGACACTTCATCTCCTCATGCTCTCTTCGTCCAGTTGGATCAGCACATCCAGCTCCTGAATTCAACTGCAACTGGTTTTGAGTTTTTACTGGTTAAAGGCTGTGGTGAGAAATGCTAAGGATTAAGAGGAACCAGTTTGATCAAGGACAGCAGTTTTCTGACTTTTCCAGTGAAGTACATCCAACAGTCTAGTAGGAAGTGTCAGCTGCCTGGTTTGAGGGCATGTCTCAAAGTGACTTCACTGCAAACTTAAAACCTTTTCATTTTAATGTCCACTTAAAATAAGTGACCTGGGGGTGCAGCTCAGTAGTTAAGAGGGTTTGTCTGGCACAAGAAAGCCCTGGGTTTGATTCCTAGCACTGTAAAACCAGAGCCGGTAGCGGGCACCTGTCATCTCAGCGCCTGGGATGTAGTGGCAAGAGATCACAATTTTAAAGTTATCCTCAGCTACTCAGTGAGGTCAAGGGTAGCCTAGAGTACATGAGACCGTCTCAAAAACAATTACAAAAGTGGTTTGTGTTCTTATCTATAATGCTTGTGTGTATGTGTATGTTTTTATCTGGGGTGTGTGTATGTGTGTCTGTGTCTGTGTCTGTGTGTGTGTGTGCAATGCCCTCTGCCCTTTACTGTGCTCCACTTACTGCTTGGGAATATAGTGAATAAGAAGCAGGGCTGGCTTGGGCTTGGTTTCCAACATAAAAGGCTTTTGACTTTGGGCTGGAGAAATGAGCCAGTGGTGAAGAGCACTTTCTACTCTTCCAGAGGACCCAGGTTCAATTCCTAGCACTTTCATGACATCTCACAGCCACCTGTCATTCCAGTCTCACAGGACCCAATGCCCCCTTCTGCCTCCACCTTCACCATACGTGCACATGGTTACAGGCAGATAGGTAAGCAAAAACATCCGTACACATGAGAATTAAATATATCCATATACACACACACACACACACATATATATTTATTTATTTATTTGTGATTGTAGGTGGGTGTGCTCATCTTTTGCCTGTGTATTATCATTATTCAGAAATGGATCTTTTGTTGCTTTTTTGAAACAGGGTTTCTCTGTGTATTCCTTGCTGTCACTCACTTTGTAGACCAGGTTGGCCTCAAACTCAGAGATCCACCTGCCTTAGCCACTGCCTGGCTCAGAAATGACTCTTAATGGGATGCTCTCCTAAAACGACAGATATTCATAATATACCATGTAAGTGTGAGGGTTTGAGTTTTTATAACGGTAATACTCTCAGGGTGGGACTAAACGTTGAAGTGAAAAATTAATAGGGGAGAGAAGGTTAGGATGTAGGGCAGGAGATCCCTTTTTCTTTTACTCTTGTTTTATTTATTTTTTGATCTGTATGATCAGGCATAACAAACTTAAGTAACCATTTGGTGTGATTTCAGGAGAGAGCACTGGCAGTTGCTGGGTAATTTGAAGACGACTGTGGAGGGTTTGGTGTCAGCCAACTGCCCCAATGTCTGGTCCAAGTATGGTGGCCTGGAGCGGCTTTGCAGGGACATGCAGAACATCCTGTATCATGGGCTCATCCATGACCAGGTATGTAGAACTCCCCCTCTCCCCCTCTCTCTGTATCCATAACATTTCACTTAGTGCCTGATGTGCCATAGATGTCAGAGTAATGAGTAAACTGCTGGGGTCAGGCGGCTCATCAGCAAGAGGTTAGATCAGTTTGTTTCCTGTTGATTCTAAAACAAAGACAAAACTATTGGATAGTTATAGATTTATTATCTTTCAGCTCTTGAGGTCAGAGTTCTCAAGTTTCGTTAGGCTCAAACCATGGTGTCTGCTGTGCTGTACTTCTCTAGGAAATTCTAAACAGTTCTTTCTTAATTTCTCCTCCTTCTCCTCTTCTTCTTCCTCTTCTTCCTTCTCCTCTTCCTCTTCATCCTCCTCCTCCTCTTCTTCTGATGTTTTGTTTATTTCTTTGTTTGTTTCAAGACTGGGTTTGTCTACATAACCCTGGCTGTCCTGGAACTTGCTCTGTAGACCAGGCTGACCTTGAACTGCAGAGATCTTCGTGCCACTGCCTCCCGAGTGCTAGGATTAAAGGCCTGGGCCATCATCACCAGACTAAAAATTTCTTCTTTCTTGTCTTTTCAGCTTCCAAGCTATGTCCCTTGTATTCTTAGGCTGTTGGACCCCACTTTTCAAAACCCAGTAGCATAATGTCTTGAAATTTATTTCTGCTTCTATATCACCTTTCCTTTTTGTGAGCTCTTTCTTAAGGGCCCTTATAGTAAAATTGATCCTACCGTGATGGTCCTTCTCTAGAGTACTAAGTCAGGCCCATCTGAAAAGTCCTTTCTTCCATTAAAAAGCAACAATCATGAGTCATCCCCTTGATTCTAGGGCCTAGAACATGGCATCTTAGAAGGCTTTGTTTTTGTTTGTTTGTTTGTTCTGTTGTTCTTTTTGAGACAGAATCTCATTGTGTACCCCTGGCAGCCCTGGAACTCACAGAGATCTGCCTGCCTCTCCCCCACCTCCCCCAAGTGCTGGGATTAAGGTGTGTGTCACAGTGCCTGGCCTTTTTTTTTTTTTTTTTTTTTTTTTTTTTTTTTTTTTTTTTTTAGTTAGAATAACTATTTTAAATTTTTTTATTTATTTATATTTATGGTAATTTGCCTGAATGTTTATCTGTATGCTGCCTGGTGCCTCAGAGACCAGAAGAGAGCATCAGATCCCCTGGGACTAGAGTTAACAGATGCTTGTAACTGGGTGCTAGAATTAAATTCATGTCCTCAGGAAGAGAGCCAGTAAGTACTCTTAACAACTGAGCCATCTCTCCAGCCCCTAGAAACCATTTTTATCAGCCATAGTCATAGTCTCATCTGTATAAATAATGGTGATAGTATTTATGTTATAAAGAAAGTCTATAGAACAATAAATAAGGTAGCATAATTTTGTCTTGCATAGCTTATGACATATAACCAGTGAGATGCTCAGCAGGTAAAGGCATGTGTCACCACACCTAACAACCCGAGTCTAATTTCTGGGACACCCTTGACAGAAGAGAACTAACTGGCAGTTGTCTCTGACCTTTACATAGACACCACACCATGTATGTGTGCATAAACATACAAAATTAATTAATAAAAACTTGAAGTAAGCCGGGCAGTGGTCGTGCACGCCTTTAATCCCAGCACTTGGGAGGCAGAGGCAGGCGGATTTCTGAGTTCAAGGCTAGCCTGGTCTACAGAGTGAGTTCCAGGTACAGCCAGGGCTACACAGAGAAACCCTGTCTGGAAAAACAAAACAAAACAAAACAAAAAAACCTTGAAATAATTAATTGTTTTCCTATTGCATGTTGTCCTGTGGTATATATAATTAAGAACATTGAAAATTTGAAAACAGCTTAATTCAGTGAAATCTTAATATCTTTCTTACCACTGGTGATCTTGCAGTGCTGTTTAAGAAAATGCCATCCCTTTAATCTCAGCACTCAGGAGGCAGGGGCAGTGTGATCTCTGTGAGTTCTTGGCTAGCCTGGTTTACAGAGTGAGTTCCGGGACAGCCAGAGCTACACAGAGAGGGCTTACCTCAAAAAAAACAAAGAAGAAAATGGCATCCATGTTATCTAATTCAAGGACCATTTCTCCCTTGATTAATAATATTATCAATAATATTATTAAATAATATTAAATAATATTAATAAATAATATTGTTGACCACCATCATTTCTTGATTTGTATGGTATTATCTTCTGATGCCACAAGATGCATTGTCCTGAGTCTGTGACCATTCTTCAGTTTCTGTTTCTGAATTTCTTTTTAGATTAAACATTTTTCTTTTTAAAAAAATGGCATTTGTTTATTTATTTATTTATTTATGTACATGTATGTGAAGATCAGAGGGCAACTTGCAGAACTCAGATCTGTCCTTCTGCCATGTGAGTCCTAGGGATGGAACTCAGAGCATTAGACGTGGCCAGTACCCTCACCTGCTGAGCCATTTCCCTTGCCCATTACAGGGTTCTAAAGATGGAGTCATTATGTGTACTCTTGTGTCCCCCCTCTGTTTCCTTGAAGCAGTCTCCTGTCACTCATGTGCCTGTGACACTCAGTTCAGACCTCAGTGCTGAGCACCAGATCTGAACCCACTGTCTCCCTCATACTACCATGTGGCTGTCTGTTCTACCCAACAAGCAGGGTGTGGCTAAGGGTAGTCTCTCTCTGGAGACTGCATTCCATCCTAGTGTTCTTTATGCTAATTTGTAGCATTGAACTACCCAGTGTTCCATTCACAAGGTTGGGATTCCTGCCAGAATGTTTTGTTAAAAACAGTGCAAATTTCCCAGGCTGGTGACCAAAATAGCTACCAGATTAGTGTGCTGTGTCATTCAGTGGTTAAAGTGCTTGTGCCTTGATAACAAAAGTTCTTTTCTTGGCCCTGTTACTAATTTTACATTGTCACATAGTAACGTAACCAATTACATGATAGTCTCACCATCTGTACTGCAAAGGGAGAAATGTTGATGAGACTGTCAAAACAAGCTTGCAGATGCAGAATGGCGTTAGCATATCTTGTTAGAATTCTTAAAAACCACAGCATGAAATCTATCCTATAAAAGCACCCGTCCTTCAGAATGAAGCATGTTAAAGAATGTGTTTGAGTGCTTACAACACTAGCCTCAGTAATTGTGAGCAGAGAAAACCGCCTGACGTGCAGACACACATGCCGCATGTACAAGGGCACAGTACACAGAGGCGCCAGAAGGAAAGAACCTGACACAGACGCTCCATGTCAGTTTTATTGTGGCCCTGTGCCTTGTTAAGGTCTAAGAGTTAAATTCTGGTGTCAGACTTGTTTTGTTCCTGTCTTTCCTTCTAGAAAGTTTAGTACTTTCAAAGGTTTCAGGCTGCTGTGTCATCAGGAAGCTATTCTGGGTGCTGTGCCCTTGGAAAGAGGAAGGGACACAATGATTCCTGTTGGTCATTTCTCCTCTTTGTTTTCAAAAGGATGTGCTATGGATGAGAGCTGT
Organism: Arvicanthis niloticus; assembly: GCF_011762505.2. Taxonomy (NCBI): domain Eukaryota; kingdom Metazoa; phylum Chordata; class Mammalia; order Rodentia; family Muridae; genus Arvicanthis; species Arvicanthis niloticus. The sequence continues at coordinate 19,431,635 of NC_047669.1, read as the reverse complement.
GTTTTGTTTTAACCACTCAGGGCCCCTGGGAAGCTGTAATGGCATCTTAGCGGAATCTCATTGTCGTCAGCACATCAGGGACACCTTTTACTATACCTGTAAGGCCAGGTGTGTGGGTAACTCTGTTCTGCTGCTCAGGAATGTGGGGACAGTTCCTGAGATGGCTCAGCTGAGGAGAAGTGAAAGGGCCCCTCCCCTAGCACAAGAAACTGCTTAGCAGTGTAGATGGCCCAATTAAAATGATTTATTGCTGTGTATCTATTGTATGTATGTATGTATGTATGTATGTATGTATGTGCACCATGTGTGTACCTAGTGCCCATGGAAGCCAGAAGAGAGCATTGGATGCCCTGGAACTGCAGTTACAGGCAGCTGTGGGCCACAGGTGAGTGTTGAGGACTGTCCTCTGCGACAGCAGCCTCCACTCTTAACCTCAGAGCCTTATCTCTCCAGCCTAAGGTAGCTGATTTTGTCATCTTCTCCAGGCCCCTGCCCCAGACAGGGTTTCTCTGTATGTAGCCCTGGTTATCCTGGATCTCAGTCTGTAGACTAGGCTGGCCTCTGCTTCCAAGTACTAGGATTAAAGTTGTATGCCACCGTGCCCAACTCATAATGTATTCCTTATCTGTTCAAACTTTAACATATGCCATAAAGACTCAGAAAAAAATAAATATCACCCATAAACTTAATACCAAGTAATAATATCACTATTGAGCATTCTTTTGGATGTTCTTTATTTTCTGTATATTTAAATTCTTATATTTGAAAGGTAATTTTATGCCTTTTAAAAGTTAAGATTATACCATATGTGTCACTTGATTTTTGACTCTATAATACACTTTACATGGTTACATGGCTAAAGAATTTTTATTTATTTATTTAATTTTTAAGAATTTAAGAGTATAAAAAAATATATAGTGAAAAGTCTCTTGTTATCTTCTGATCCTGTAAGTTACTACTTTTTACTAGCTTCCATCCAGAGAGTGTGTACTTATGAAAGTAATATTAATAACTTCTTTTTATTTGTCCTCATTGTTTGCTTTTGTTTTGTAGTTTTGAGATGGGGGTCTTGCTATGTAGCCCAGGCTAACCTTCAATTTGAGATCGTCCTGTTCTCTCCTGTATACATTTATAGGCGTGGGGCACCATGCTCAGCTCCTGGTTTTTATGTTAAATATGTATACACATATATTTTTAAATATATATACATATATGAATTATAAGAACAACTAATGGGCCAACATGATGTCTCAGTAAGTGCTCGCTGCCAAGTCTGACCACTTGAGGGACCAGCGAGGTAGAAGCAGGGAGCCGACTGCCACCAGTTACCCTTGGGTCCTCTGCATGTGCGCAGGCACACACACACACACACACACACACACACACACACACCTATATTAAAGTTGTGATTTGGGGTCAGCTACAAGGTGTGTTAAGTGAAAAGGGCAAAGTGTAAAATAGTGATTATAATATGCTAATAACACAGAAATCTCCAGAGAAGACTGTAAGCAGCTATTGATTGTCTGTAGCTCTTCATCTAGGGGTGAGGCTCTGTGAAATTTCCCCTCCACTTTGACATTTCAACTGATGCTGTCACTGTGCAGGTCTTATTTAGGCAATCCTATTGTTAAGATTTCCTGGTGCAGCTTCCCTGTCACATATGGAAGTCACTGTGCCCCAGCAGGCATCTTAGTCTTATGGCTCTTCTTACAGTTGTGTCCCTGAGCCTTAGATGTAAGGATTGCATTGTAGATCATAAAATCTTTTTAAAAAGATTTTTACATTTACTTATTTATTGTGAGTGGCATGCACTCAGAGTTGGTTTTCTCTCTCAATATTGGTTCTGGGAATCAAACTCAGGTTGGCAGGCTTGGCAGCAGGTGTGTTTACCCACTGAGCCATCTTGTTGGCTGGCGTACAATCTCTTTAATGTGCTTGTAGATTCAGGTTGTTAGTGCTGTGTTGACAAGCCTTGTATTTATTTATTGATTTTGGCAACAGTGTTTGTTTGTTTGTTTGTTTGTTTGTTTGTTTTTGTTCTGTCTTTGTCTGGCTTTATATCACAGCTTTTTAGAGGCTTGGTAATTTGTTTTGGAGCCATCTGGTTCTGAGCTCTGTTGTATTGGGACATGTTTTGCCAGTGATTTAAAACCTATCATTCATTGCTCTATTCAAGTTTTCTGTGTCTTCTCAGTTCAGTTTTGGTAGATTAAACGAATTCCATGGAGCCGCCTGTCTCTCTGCCTCACCAGCACTGGATTACAGTGAGCGCCACCTCTCCTGGGTTCCAGAGATTGAACCCAGGTCCTTGTGAGGGAGCACTTCACTGGCTGAAATCTATTGTTATATGTTTTCCAGTGAATTGGCATATAATTCTTTATAGTGGCCCCTACCATTGACCTGATCTGACCCCCCTCCCCAACCTTGGGAATAGAACCCAGAGCTTTGGTTTTTTAACAATTAGCTGGATTAGTTTTAAGAATTACCTTGTAGGAAACTGAACAGTGCAGAGGAAAGGAGCAGAAGGCAGGTAACCCTCAGACCGTATGCACTCAGTACCCATTCAGGAGAACAGTTTAGGGCTCAGCCAGTGGAGTGCTCCCTCACAAGACCTGGGTTCAATCTCGGGAACCCAGGTGAGGTGGTACTCACTGTAATCCAGTGCTGGTGAGGCAGAGAGGCGGGCCAACCAGTCAGGCCAGCCCACCAAAGAGTTTGACTGAGTGACTGTCTCAAAAATAAGGGGCAAGGTGCTCCTGCGGAGCCTCAGCCAAGCTTGGTCTCTGGCTTCTGTGAACGTGTGAACACGCACCCATACACACAAACACAATTTAAATAATTTTTAAAGAATAAATGTGTACATCCCTTTGATTGCTGTTGGCAGCCTTTGTGGAAGCAGGCTATTCTCATCCTCTCCCCTCTCCCTTCCCCACCTTCTGTTCTGTTTTTTTGTTTTAGAAATAAGGTCTCACTGTATAGCTCAGGCTGGCCTTGCACTCAAAATCTTCTGCCTCCACCTCTCAAGAGTTGATATTACAGAGCTGGGCTGCTGGGTCCAGCTTTTGTCTCCCCCAACCGTCTCTCTCAACAGCCAAGTGGGGCTTTGTCTGGGTGGGTGATCTATTCACACTGCTGTCTGTTTTGGCAGGTATGTTGCCGCCAGGCTGATTACTGGCAGTTTGTGAAAGACATTCGATGGCTCAGCCCACACTCAGCCCTTCATGTTGAGAAGGTAAGAGTAAAAGGGAAGCTGGCTCACTGGGGTGGACGCAAGTCTTTATGGGTATTCTGTTGGAAGGGTCTTTTCTCCCTGAGGTAGATGTCACTGACTGAGAGGGAAGGCTTAACCAACTAAGCAGCCTTATAAGTTCATCACTCCAGGGTGCTTTCTCATCTCCTGGGAATGGGGGAGTGTAATGAAATTCTTAAAAATCACATTTTTAATCCCAGAGCTTGATAGGCAGAGGCAGGTGGATCTCTGTGAGTTGAAGGACAGCCTGATCTACAGAGCAAGTTAAGACAGTCAAGCCTACACAGAGAGATCCTATCTCAACAACAGTCATACAAACAAAAAAATCTAGGACCAATGGCAAGAATTTGAGTGCAGAAAGGTGCATCAGGCAGAAAGGAGAGCAGTTTCTGGAGTCCAGAGTCCAGTGCTCTGAATGCCGCCTTATGAGCTTCGGCTTGCTCTGGATTCTCCAGTCTCCAGCTCCACGTAGTGCTCCATGTTTGCAGCCGGGGAAATAGTCCAACAAAATTGCACAGCTGGTTCTAGAATAATCACTGACCATTTTATGTATGCACTTAACTTTTTGACTCCGAAACATCTGTCCATCGTCCCTCTTTATTTCTCTTTGTATGGCCTGTTTTGTTTCATGTGCACCCAGCTGTTGGAGTTATTGCTAAAATGAAGTCAGGAAGTATACTTTTTTCTAAATATTCAGAGAACAAAGCCACAGGATTTCATACTAGTCTTCTGTGTATGTGACAAGACCAGGACCTGCTATTTTCTTTTACCTCCTCATCTTTCCTTCCTTCCTTCTCTCATTCTTTTCTTCCTCACTCCCTCTCTCTCTCCCTTCCTTCCTCCTCCCTTCTTTCTTTTCATTCATTTGTTCATTGTGTTCTATCTGCTGAGGTAGAGTTTCACTAGGTAGCCCAGGCTGCCCTTGACTTAACAGGCATATGCTGCCGCACCTAAGATGTGGTGCTGTAGACATTGCTACTGATGCACTCTGTGGTGCCCATCCTGGCTATGAGACCTTGTTCTTAGAAACACTGAAGGAGGAGAAGGTTCCAGACAGAGGTTGTTACAACTAGAACTCTTTTTTTGTTGTTGGGTTTGTTTGTTTGTTTCTGGTTTTTGTTTTTTTGTTTTTTGTTTTTTCAAGACAGGGTTTCTCTGTATAGCCCTGGCTGTCCTGGAACTCACTCTGTAGACCAGGCTGGCCTCGAACTTAGAAATCTGCCTGCCTCTGCCTCCCAAGTGCTGGGATTAAAGGTGTGTGCCACCACTGCTCGGCCACAACTAGAACTCTTAAGAGAACCTTGAGGCTGGGTGGCTCAGTGGTTAAGAGCACTGGCTTGCCCTGGTCTGCAGGGTGGTGGACTGGAGGACAAGGACACGCAAGAAATGGACAGCAAGTCTTGAAGTCTGATCAAGCTGTCAAATTTTAATTTTTTTTCACTCAGGGTTATATACGCATAGAAGCGGGATGTGGGGAGGGGGATGACGTAGGGTCTTCTTTGTTTCTGGAGAGAGAATGCAGGTGTTGTCAGGAACAGGATATTGGGTGAAGAGTTCACAGAAGAAGCAGGGCAGAACAGGTCACTGTTCATAATATCTATTGTTCATTTGTTCTGATTTAGGCTAGTACTTTCCCACCAGGGCTACCTGTCTACAAGATCTATAGCTATCTGTTCTAGGGTTAGTGCTTTCCCACAGAGACCAAGACTTTGTGTCAGTAGGCACGTATGGCTGACTTAGGCCATTAATTTAAGCAGGGTTGCTCCCAACACTGGCTTTTATTCCAGAGGACCTGGGTTCACTGCCAACTGTAACTCTAGTCTCCAGGAGTATAATGCCTTCTTCTGAACTCTACAGACATCACATCCACGTGACACACAAACATATATCCAGGAAAAACACTCATACACATCAAAGAAGCAAAAACTGGACAAAATTGCTTTTAAGTAAATCTTGGGTAGTGTTTTTTTTTCTTCTAGACCCACCCATCTACATATACACATACCACATTCCTCTCTGAAGGCTTCTGAAATAGAGAAGTCAGAGAGGTCAAGAGGTCTCAGCCCTTGGAGTTTTTCCTGTGCCTATCCTAGAGTAGGTACCTCTCTGGAGATAGGACTCAAAGAGCCACATGTAGCAGCCTTGCTTCTCCTGGGACTCACCTGGGGCCTGGTAGAGTAGAAAATCTATCCATCCCTTTAGTCTCCTTCTCCTGTACCTTCTGGAAGCTAGCTGGAGAAGATACCTCTTGATAGCCTGCCCTTACCTGTGTCTGCCAGGATCTGTGTTTGACTCAGGCCTCTTTGCCTCCCCAGTTCATCAGTTTGCATGAGAGCAGCCAGAGCGACACAGAGAGCGTGAGTGAGCACACTGTCGCGGAGCTGTGGCTGCAGCACAGCCTGCAGTGCCATTGTCTCTCAGCCCAGCTCCGGCCTTTGCTCGGGGACAGACAGTACATCAGAAAGTTCTACACAGGTAAGTAGAGGCCACAAGGGGCTTTGCGTGTACTTCTGTGTTATCTTCCATGTCTCTCGGCCTCTGTAGAGTACTTCTGAAGCCAGTGTCTCATAATTTTCACTTGATGCCATAGACTCTACTGAGAAACACACAAGCCGATCTTGCTCTCACCTCCCACAAAGCACACCAATGCTGAGGCGTCCTGTGCTCCTCCATGCAGACTGTAAGAAGAAAGGCCATGAGCTGGGTGTTTTATGTGCTGCTCACTGTTAGAAGAGATGGGCAGTAGGACTGATATCTTCTAAGCAGAGAGTCTCGCCGATGGCCAGAGGCACTCAGGGCCAGGGTCCAATTCTGGGCCTTTCTGATTTTGAGACTTCTTATGTTAGACTGCACACAGCTTTTCCTGTACTGTACTTGTCTGTATTCTGTGTCCTTCTCTAAGCTTCTCTTCAGCACTATGGTACCTCTTTTCTTCCTAGAAACTGCCTTCCTGCTGAGTGACGCCCACGTCACGGCCATGTTCCAGTGCCTCGAAGCTGTGGAACAGAACAACCCCCGTCTGCTGGCTCAGATCGACGCGTCCATGGTAACGGGCAAAGAATCGCCCATGTCTGTCCCAGGCCTCTCCATTTCACCACGATGTACACTCCACAGTCACTCATGACTGCCTCACTGAGGCGACTGTGAGCTGACAGACTTAGTTTTAAAATGCTTGTAAAGAGCTGGCTGGGTGTGGTGGGTGTGACTGTTGCCTCAGTCTGCTCCCCACCGCTATAACAAATCATCTAGACCTAGAGTGACTTGGGGGAGGAAAGCGCTTATTTGGGGTGGACACCTTGAGTGACAGTCCCCTGAGACAGGCGCTCAAGGCAAGAGCTGATGCTGAGGCCATGAAGGATGCTGCTTGCTCCCTCCTCATGGCTCGCTCTGCCTGTTTTTTTTTTTATTATTATTATTTGTTTTTGTTTTTTCTTCTTTCCAACTGCAGTTTCCCCTGCACCTTCCCTCTCCCCCAGATCCACCTCACCTTAGAAGGAGCAGGCCTCCCAGGGACATCAGTCAAACCGAGCGTAACAAGCTACGAAAGTGGACAGAGAGTCAGAGACAGCCCCCTCTCCCACTGAAGGAATCCTAGAACACTAAGCTACACAACCATAACATATAGACTTGCCTGCTGGCCAACCTTATGGAGGCGGTTTTCTCACCGAGGTTCCCTCCTCCTGATTAACTAGCTGTGTCAAATTGGCCGACACCGTAATCCCCAGCACTGGGGAGGTTGAGGCAGAAGAGTCAGCGTTGGAGGCCAGCCTGCACTATATAAGCTCCAAGCTATGAGGGCTGATCTTAAAAATAAAAAGAGGGGAGAGGGAGGGTGAGGGGCCTAGAAGAGAAGGGAAGGGACGGGAAGGAAGCAAAACTCCCTACCCCGTTGTTAACATTTCAATCCAAACACCTTGTAGAGTGGAGGTCTCCTGTCTCCTGGTTGTTTTACTGTTGACTGTGGTCACCATCCACGGAACACTCCCCTTGTGCCAGGCCTGCTGCAGTACTTCACAGTACACGCTGTCTTACTTAATCCTCATGACTCTGGGAGGAAGACATTATCTCTTTATAAAGAAAGTCACTCAAGGGTTGAAGAGATGGCTCAGTGGGTAAAGTGCTTGTTACAAAAGCAGGAGGACCTCAGTTCAGATTCGCAGAAGCCATGCACAGCCACGCATGGAGATGTGCATATCTGACTGCAGCAGTGGGGATTGCCGGCCCGTTAGTCTAGGCAGTGATTCTCAACCTTCCGCATGCCAAGACCATTTAATACGCTTCATATTGTGGTGAACCCAACCATAAAATTATTTTTGTTGCTACTTTATAACTGTGATTTTGCTGCTGTTATGAATCAGAATGTAAGTATCTCCATTTTCCAGTGGTCTTAGGTGACCTTTACAGAAGGGTCATTTGATCCCCAAAGGGCCCACAGGTTGAGAACCACTGCTCTAGCCTAACTGGAAACCTTAGGTTCAGTGAGAGAGCCTGTCTCAAAAAGGAGGTAGTGGATGATAGAGGAGGACACGCGGTAGTGACCTCTGGCTTCCACATGTTTGTGCACAGGTGAACACATGTGTACATAAGAATGTATGACCTACCACAAAAGAAGAAAGTAAGAAAAGAAGTTGAGTCACTAGGAGCCAGGACCAGGCCTGACTCACTGTCGTAATCCCAGCTCCTGGCAGGCTAAGAGGCGGGGATTGACACAAGCTTGAGGGCAGGACAGTCTGAGCGACATCATAAGTACCAGGTCAGCCAAGGTGACATAGCAATGCCCTGTCTAAAAAGAAAAAAGGCCCTGAAGCACACACTTGCCTTCTCACCCAGAGCCTGGGCCAGATGCTTGTAAGTGATGTACACGGCTTAGGCCACCAGTCTATCTGACTTTCTATTCCACGTGCATAATTTTGGCATGTATTTATATGTGGTGTACATATATGTTTGTATGCCTGTTCCCAGATGTGTGGGTATACTAGTGCATGCAAGTGCACATGCATTTGTGTGTCTGTATCTACATGTGGAGACCAGAGACTGGTGTTGGGTGTGTCTTCCTTGATTGCTCTCTGTCTTATATATTGAGGCATGGTCTCTAGATGAACCTGGAGTTTGTTGATACAGTTAATAATATAACTAGTAGCCAGCTTTCTCCTGAGATCCTCTGCTCCCCATGCAGGCTGCCATGCCCACCTGGATTTTACACTGGTGTTGGGGATCTGAACTCCCATCCTCACGCTTACAGAGCAAGTAACCTATATTCCTGCACCACCTTCCCAGGCTTAAGTTCATTGTTGTACTACTTACAGGGGAAAATTCACTGGGATTCCAGTGCAGAAGCTGTGGCGACAGCAGCACTTCACAGTGTCAGTGTTGTATACTATGTAGAACATAGCTGCAGTCTAGGTACACTGCCAAAGATTGGCATCCATCAGCGTCTCTGCAATGATGAGTGTGTCTCCTCCAAGGTCGTGTGCTTCACTCTGAAATGGGTTTTGTTTGTTTTGTTTTAGTTTGCCAGAAAGCAGGAGAGTCCCCTGCTGGTCACAAAGAGCCAGAGTCTGACCGCTCTGCCTGGTTCCACATACACCCCTCCAACCAGTTATGCTCAGCATTCCTACTTCGGATCCTCCTCCAGCCTTCAGTCCATGCCACAGTCGAGCCGAAGCTCAGGTAGGGGCCATGTGATTGCTGCATGTATTTTAGGCCTGGGAAGGAGAGGACTTCTGGAAGTGCTCGCAGGCCAGAACCTACCTGCCTTTTTTTTTTTTTTTTTTTTTTTTTTAGCTCCTTCTCCCCTTCCTTCCTTCCTTCCTTCCTTCCTTCCTTCCTTCCTCCCTCCCTCCCTCCCTCCCTCCCTCTCTCCCTTCCTTCCTTTTTTCTTTCATTCTTTGTTCATTCTGTTCTTTTCTGTTTACTGAGGTAGAGTTTTACTAGGTAGCCCAGGCTGGCCTTGAAAGTGTAGTGAGATGTAGGGGTGAGAATGGGCAGTCCTTATATGTGTCTGGAAAGCACAGAGCTTTTGAGAGTGACTACAAACTGGGAATCTAGGCTTGGACTGGTATACGTTGTCAAACTTCACATCTTAGTGATAGGTGCCATAAAAAGGTATGTAGCAGCAGCTGCCTAATGTAGTGGTACATGGCTGTACTCCCAGCACTCAGAAGACATAAAGGAGAAGATGGTTACAAGTTCAAGGGCATCCAGAGCCACAGAATGAGACCCTGCCTTACAAAACAAAATGGAAAGTTATGGAGCATAATTAGAGGCTTCTGAGCCTCTGCGCCATGTTTCAAATAAGGTCTTTAGTTGCTAGCATTTTTAGAGTACCTGCGCCATGCTGGGTTGTGTTAGAATCAATTCGTATGTATTACTTCATTTGATCCATAGAACAGTCCTGTGAGGTTGCTGTTCTCATGACTTCTCTCACTTTCAGTTGAGTGATTTGTTTGGAGAAGCAGGAAAGCCACTAGGTCAAGTACCCGTGGCCTCACTGTAGCTGCTTCTAAACCAGCTACTTTAGGCTGACCTCTTCTGTGCAACCTGTGTCCTGAGCACCCTTCCTGTAGGCCTGTGTACATACCTTAGAACTCCATAGCTCCTTCTCTCCTCTTACCTTTTTTTTTTTTTGGTTTTTTGAGACAGGGTTTCTCTGTGTAGTTCTGGCTGTCCTGGAACTCACTCTGTAGACCAGGCTGGCCTCGAACTCAGAAATCCTCCTGCCTCTGCCTCCCAAGTGCTGGGATTAAAGGCATGCGCCACCACCGTCCGGCTTACCCTTTCTCTATTCCAGAGAGAAGATCTACTTCCTTTTCGCTCTCTAGCCCTCCCTGGCAACCTCAAGAAGACAGAGAATGCCTTTCACCAGCAGAGACTCAAACCACCCAAGCTCCGCTGCCTTCTGACTCCACTCCAGCCCAGGGCTCCCCACAGTCCGCACAGGAGATGAGCTCCAGCACTCTGACTAGCCCCCTAGAGGCATCCTGGGTCAGCAGTCAAAATGACTCCCCAAGTGATGTCAGTGAGGGGCCCGAGTACCTGGCCATTGGCAACCCAGACCCTCATGGCCAGACTGCCAGTTGTCGGAGTCACAGTAGCACTGGTGAGAGCAGCAGCTCGCACTTGTTCTCCTCCGGCAGCTCTCAGAAGCCGGATTCTGCTGCTTCTTCTCTAGGGGACCAAGAGGCAGGTAGGCAGAGTCAGGCAGGCAGCGGCCTTCGAAGGTCCAGCTTCTCAGAAGGGCAGACAGCCCCTGTCGCCAGCGGGACAAAGAAAAGCCATATTCGCTCCCACTCGGACACCAACATTGCCTCCAGAGGAGCCGCAGGTAAAGATGTGCGTCAGCGACTGGAGGGAGGGAGGGAGGGCTTGCTCTTGAGGCTTTCATATGGCAGAGAGAAGTGTTCCTGGATGATATGATGCTCTGTTTTGTCATGAAAGACATTTATTGTGTAGAACTGAAGAAGCCTGAGTATGCTGTATACTTTCCTTTACATGATGCTAAGTACTAAATGCTTCCCTGATTCTTCTGTAGTTCCTTAGCATTGGGATAGTATGAGTATTGAAGTTTTAACCAAATCCTTTGACTGAATCTCTGACTTCAGCAGAGTCCTAAAGAGGTTTAGAGATAATCCTATTAGATTCCTTCTGTCGTGATTTCTTAGAGGTTTGAACAGGATATAATACTGACACAGAGTACTGTTAGCACGGGTAACAGGGTTAGTAGTGAATATGTGTGGGCAGTGTGACCTTGGGCCAAGTAGATGGGGTGACTGCAGTCACTAACCAGACCGAGGAGGTCAGAGCAGGGCCATTCGCCCTGCACCCCCACCCTTGCACAAAGAGAGCTGCTAGCTGGGCAGGAGCAAGCCTGGGTGGAGAAGGTGGGTGCCCTGCTTCCGCATCACATTGCCCGTCTTCCCGGGGTAACCAGGATTTGTAGGCTTTGCTTGGGCATCACTTGTGGTAGAACATCCTTACAGTAAGTATAACACTAACTTTTGTGCTCAAAGCCATTATGGGTCAGCAAAGCCCCAGATACAAAATTAATAAAAATAAAATAGGAGGTATTTAAGAGACATAATGAAGGAGATTTTCTTTGGCAACTGGAGTTGCCCTTGTCTGTCTGTAATTTCTAGAAAGATGAAAACTCAAGGCCTCAACTAAAGCCTGAATAACAAATGTTCATCTCCGTTTTCCTTCAAGGATTTAACATGACTTGTTTGAACTCCTTAGGAAAAAAATCTCCAAATCAAAGCTGCTTTCATGAACATTCTCAGTTATAGAGTGTTGGGGTTGGACCCTCAAGTCACATCTACTGGAGCCCTGGTGTCTGCTCCACATGAGGGCGGTGGTCTTTGAGCATACAAAACTTCCCTGCTCCCCACATCTCGTTTTTTTTTTAATGGAACCCAAGGCCTTATTCCTGCTGGGCTCTGCAGAGTGACATTCCCAGCCTCCCTGGCTCCATTCTTGAATCTGTGTGGATTCCAGAAACCATGGTAACCTGCATGGGAAAAGGGAGCCAGAAAAAAACCTCTGCAGAAGGGTCTGAACATGGGTCTTGTAGTCTCTTGTCTAAGTCACCCCTCCTTCAGCCCCGGTATTCCCTTTTGGGAGCTAATGTCACCACTTCTGCCAGGTAAAAGTCACGGGTTGGTGTGGTTTTTTCCCTTCTCTCTAATCCTGTTGTTGTGTCTGGATTCTCCTCTGTCCCTCTTTACCTGCAGGAGGCCCCAGGAATATCACCATTATAGTTGAAGATCCCATTGCAGGTTTGGGAGCCAACCCCCCACCCCTTTCGTCCTTCTGTTCTTCTGTGACCACCTCGCTTAGTTCAAAACCTTTTCCATTCCAGTCTGGTGTCAAATCAAGTCTGCCTGGTTTGATCCTGTTGTGGTGCTGGGACCTATCTATAAGAGGATACTGCTATTTCACATGATACATGTCATGCCCTAAACATGCTTCCAAATGCCCTAGTCATTCTACCAATAGCTTCTGGAAACCAGAGTCAAGATAAAGCAATTCCTCTTTGCCCAAGAGTGAAACAGAGGCCTGCCGCTTGACTAAGGCCTCATGATGGGTCGGTAGCAGGATACATCTTAGCTGAAGACTGACTGTGGATTATTTCCCTTGACTTAACACCAGAATATGTGTTATTCCTCATATCCTTGCATGGGTCTTGCCTGATCCAGAGTCCCTGTTCCCTTTTCTTTCACTGGTCTTCATTCCCTTGTGTGCCTGCATACCCCATGCTAGTCATGGAACATTTTCTAGTAATTCTATCTTTCTCCTTTCCCTCTCATCTGAGTACTATAATGATGGAGTTATTAATGTCTGGGTGTATTAGTAAAACAGTGATGAGGGAGGACCAGGAACCAACACCTGCTAGTAATGGAGAGGTCACTGGTGTGCTATTTTGGATAAGAGAAAGTTAAAGAAGAAAGTCTGCAGGACCTTATAGAGAAGAAACTGCCAGAAAACGGATTGTAAGTGAGCAAAAGGAAGTGCTGAGTCAGTTGAATGGGAGACCTTAGGAGGTGGGGACTCAGGACAGAGACCTAGTGGCTTACAGAGCCAAAGACATTGGAATGGTGTTGCAGGTTATATGGTATGCCATCTGGCTAGGCAACAAACCATCTCTTCTTTTGTTTCTTACCAAAGTGCTGTGGTGATTGCTGGCTTTTCTTTAGTTCAGTAGACAGAAACAGAGCCTACTGCCAGACCCACAAGAAGGCTACAAAATTACTGTGTTTGCTTGTGCATGTGCGCGCGCGTGTGTGTGTGTGTGTGTGTGTGTGTGTGTGTGTGTGTGTGTGTGTGTGCACGTAGCATCTGAAAACTTGGCATTATTAGTCAGGGAAAACAGTTGGTTATGATTTAATCATCTTGTCTTCCAGGGCATGCTGCTCACATCTCAGGCATCCACACTGGACAGTTTGGGGTTTTTTGGGTTTTGGGGTTTTTTTGTTTGTTTGTTTGTTTGTTTTTGACACAGTTTCTTTTCGTAGCCGTGGCTGTCCTGGAATTCAGTGTGTAGACCAGGCTGGCCTCAAACTCAGAGATTCTCCACCTGCCTCTACCTCCAGAGTATTGGGATTAAAGGCATTCACCACCACCTGACTGACAATTTTTAATTTACTTTTGAATATCAGTTTCTCATATCTTATGAGCCCTTTACCAGCCTCCTTGTTTGTGAGACATTTTGCTACATAGTCTACATTGGACTTGAATTCACTGTGTCACCAGTCCTGGCCCGGAAACACATTGTGTCCCTCTTTACAAGTGCTAGGACTGCAGCCCTGTGTTAGCATGCTTCGTGTCCACCTTCTCTTGAAGCTCTTCCTTCGTTCTGCTGACTAAATCCTCTGCTTTTGAAGCCGTCATGTTTGACTTCTCCAGAATTGACTTGATGTTGCTTTTAAACACTTTCCTGAGTTTCATTTTCATTATGGAAGGTAAATTGTCTGATACTGTTTTAAAACATAGTGTCAATCTACTGGAAAATTTCAATACGCCTAGTTGTGATTTTTACCACCTGAAAACCGTCTTTTAAATGAGTCTGTCAAGACATTAGTGATTAGCTGGCACTTTTGTCACACTTGTTTAAAAGATGGAGGAGAAGGAGACTAGAAGCCATTTTGATTTGTTTTCACCTTGGCGTCGCCTGGCCTCTTTCCCCTTAGACACACTGGCATCTCATCTCCTCCATGTGTTCTGTGTTCTTGGACTGTTAGGAAGGCTTTGGGAATGAGAGAGTTAAATATTGTATCTGTTGCTCACTTGTGTGTGTGCTGTATTTCCTGCTGTGGTCACTGACACTAGACTCCTGCAATGATGAGGTGAATTTGAGAGAGCCCTTCTCTCCTCTGGCCAGAGCAGTGCAGTCGGCGCCCCAGCTCTCTGTGTGGAGAACAGTGATTGAGCGTTTGGAAGGCAAGGGCTGAAACTGTCCTGCTCTGCTCCCTCCTTGAGCCTGCTGAGCACTTGTGGGGCCTGTGGAGGATACTGTGTTCTCTCTCTCTCTCTCTCTCTCTCTCTCTCTCTCTCTCTCTCTCTCTCCCCCCCCCCCCCCCGGTCCTTCTGCCATCTTCAGCACTGTGATTCCACTCCCTGTGGTCCCCACCCTCTCTTATGCTCTGGGTGCCACCACGTGTGTCTGTAGTACCACAGGTGACGGCAGCCTGAGTGAGTGAGAGCCTTGACTGTGGGTCTTTGTGTAATTCCCAGGAGACAGGTTCCGTGTGGGACCCAATCACAGGTGGAAGGAAGCATTTATGTCTCCTCCCTACACTCAGCACTGAGTTAGTTCTCTTTTCAGTGGAGTAGGAAGGACAGGTTTTTGTGGGTGAATTTACATAGTAAGAGGGTTATCTCTAGTGTCTCACACTTATTCCACCATTCTCCTTCCAAGAGGTTTGGTGCTCTGGGACTCTTAAAGAGTCTAAATAATGTCATTTAGAAGAGAGACGTCTTTTATCCAATTCCTCCTTCCCTGGGAGGAGTTGAGAGCACCTTTAATAGTCAGATCATCAGACCTCTTGAAGAAGCATGGTTGTGTTACAAGTTTTTGTTTCAAGACTGAAATTTTATATCCACACTTCAATTCCCACAGAGGGTGGTCAGTACCTCTGCTCCGGAGAAGGCATGTTTAGAAGACCATCAGAAGGACAGTCCCTCATCAGTTACCTCTCCGAGCAAGACTTTGGCAGCTGCGCAGACCTGGAAAAGGTGAGGCCCTCGGAGGGACAGATGAGGAGCTCGTGCAGTGTGGGATCTGGCCCAATGGTAGATCTTGCAGTAGGGATCTGGGCTGATGGTCTCTGCTGCCATAGCTCGAATGTGATTCTGAGGCCTCAGGAGTAACCAAGCTGCAGCAAAGCTCGCTGAGCTCTTCTGGTGGAACTCTGCAGGGGGCGTGTGCTCGTCTTCAGTCCCGTGCTACTCTCTGCAGAAATACTGAATTTTAGTCACATGATTATTGTTCTCTGACCCCTGTGACCTCACATAAATACTTCTTCCAGAATCAAGTTCTATTTTTTGTTTGTTTGCTTGCTTTGTTTTTCGAGACAGGGTTTCTCTGTGTAGTCCAGGCTATCCTGGAACTCACTCTGTAGATCAGGCTGGCCTCGAACTCAGGAATCCACCTGCTTCTGCCTCCCAAGTGCTGGGATTAAAGGCATGCGCCACCACCTGGCCAAGTTCTATATTTATTCCTGGGTTCAAATATGTGTACATAATATCTGTTCACTAGTCTTTTATGTTGGGACATGATATTTATCTTACCTGTTTAGAGTTCCTGCCATGTTGTCTCCTTTCATTAGTCTCTGTTTCAAGAATGATGGCATGGCTTCATCAGCTTAATTAGTGGTGAAGAGTGAACTGTCCACCAGCAGCATCTAGAAAGAACTGCAGTGTCCAGTAGGCAGGGTCCAAAAGCACTAGACACGATTCCATACAACCATAAACAACATTTTGCTGTTGGTCTTGAGTCAGGGTTTTACTACGCAGCCTGGACTAGCCTCAAACCTTAGATTCCTCCTGTCTCTGCCCTCTGGGGGCTGAGATTACAGGTGTGTGACATTATACCTGGCTTGAGTAGATTTTAAAAGCAGTCATAAGAGAAAACAGCAGCTGATAAAACTTCAAGTTTTATCTTCTTCAAAACTTGACTCAGTTCAGTTAGAAGCCATGTCATAAGAATTCTCTAGAAGATCTGGAAGCGTCTCATCTTCTTCAGAGCAGGAGGTGTTTCCCATCACACCCTGGGCGGGGAGCTTCAGCTAGTCGGACCACATGCGGGTGGTCCTCGTGGGCTGCTGTGTTTTCTCAGTGGCCTATAATGGTGGAAGAGTTTGCTGCCAGACACCTGAATTAACATTAGGGCCGTGGAGGCGGTTCCTCCATGGGGTGATAATCACATCAGCATCAGGGATACTGTTTTATGCCGACCCTCTTTAAGGAACTAAGGTTTTCATCATCTGCTGTGGCTGCTCTGTGAGCCACATGTTTCTTCAAGCAGTTCTTCTCCCACCAGTATGCCCGGTGCTTGCAGATTGGTGACTTTTTTTAAACCACAGTTTCTTTCACTGTGTTGAGCAGAGCACCGGGGAGTAAGGCTGGCACTGAGACCTTGGGCTGAGAGCTGAGGTTCTCTTCTCATTTTTATACAGAGCATGGAACAGATGAGATAGTCATGGCCAGAGACCCTAGAGCAGGTTGTCTGCCAGTCTGCTCTCCTTGCAGCAGACGAGTGCATTTCTCCTGGTGTTTCACTGAAGAAAGCACATCTTAGAAGCTCTGCTTCCCCATGGTGTACTCAGCAGGGTGTTCCATACTTTTAGTCCCCTGACAAGCAGCTTCTTTTGGTGTCCTCCTTCCTTCAGGAAAACGCCCACTTCAGCATCTCTGAGTCCTTGATTGCCGCCATCGAGCTGATGAAATGCAACATGATGAGCCAGTGTCTAGAGGAGGAGGAAGCAGAGGAGGAAGATAGTGACAGAGAGATCCAGGAGCTGAAGCAGAAGATCCGCCTTCGGCGCCAGCAGATCCGCACCAAAAACTTGCTTCCTGCGTACCAGGAGACTGAGCATGGAAGTGAGTAGGCCTGAGACCACTGTGTGCACGCCTCTTTATGGCTTGGCAAAGCTCAGGCCCTGTGGGCTTTCACCTCTGCTCTTTGTGTGATGTGTTATGCCTCAGCTGAGGGGTCCTCTGCTCTCAGTACCGTGGTGGTCTGTTTTGGTGGTGGTGGTGGTGGGGGGGGGCTTCCCTTGATAGACTAGGAATACTGCTAGAACTCATGATTCCTACACAGAAATAGCTTTATTTCAAAATGGGTTTCCAAGGTGAGAACTAAGGCCAGGAGTCACAGATGGGCTTCTCCAAAGTTGAGTGAACCAGCAAGAAGTACCAGTTACTGTATAGCTTCAGAACCAGCAAGGTTCTGTTCTCCTTCCTCTGTTAAAGGGTGGGTCCTTTATTGTGTTGAGAGGGATGAGAGAGCCTTTATCCTGTCTGTGACTATGATGATCTTTAACATTGCAGGCTTCCGGGTCACCTCCAGCAGCTCCCAGTTCAGTTCACGTGATTCTACGCAGCTCTCAGACTCCGGCTCTGCTGACGATGGTGAGGAATTTGAAATCCAAGGTAAGAAATGACAGCTTGTTACAGGGAACATTTATTACTTGTTTCTTTTCACTTGAAATACTGGGCTGAGTGACTCCTGAAGTAGTGGTCTTCACTATGGCCTATTACGGAGCATTGTTAGTTATGGTAAGGATGCCTCCTCTTGCTAAAAACAGCCCCATTAACATGCATGCAGATGATTGGAAGGGAGCCAGCTGTTGGTACCACCCTGACTCGCTGTCCTCACGTCTGTACCTTTCTCTTGGGTCCTCACTCTTGTTCCTCTTTCTAGCTGAGCCAGACCACATGATTAAACTGTTTCCCTGGGCTCCACAACACCATGAAATTATTCCAAAATATGTTTTTAAAAAAGAGCTTTATTGTAATTACAAAACAAGACAAGAATCATTAGGGAGAAGCAAAGAAGAATGAAAGGAAAAACAGTCAGTTTACATAGAGCTTTAGTGTCTGTCTTAACAGAATTCAGTCCAGCCGAGTCTAGCCGTGTTGTGATCATCAGTCAGGGGAGGAGGCAGGGCTGCAATCTGGGGAAGCATGTGAAGTAAAGCAGGTTAATCAGTGTTCCTTTTGCATCCCCAGTCACCCAGAGGGGGACTGACAACAGACCAAAGAAACAAGTCCAACCTGTGACTCAGGGAGCTACTGCTTCACTTACAGGCTACATCACAAATACTACTACTGCTGCTACTGCTGCTAATAATAATCATAATAATAGTAATAATGATAATAACAGTCATAGTAACAATCATACCAGCATGAGCGACAGACCCCACAAGCTGTCGGCAGAGCCCCGCCCGCCTTTGGCTAGCCTTCAGCTCCTGTACGTCCTCACACTAAGCCTGCACATAGCTGGTACAGCGTTACTCAGAGCTGGGGCATAAGAGCAACTGAGGGGCTGAACCCTCAGGCAGCGGTCTGATGGTCTTCCACCCCAGTGTGTGAAGGAGAGTGGCAGTAGATTCCATCTTGAGAAGGTCTCATCGAGTCTAGCCAGGGATCAGCTGCCCTGCTTCCGGCCTGGCAGCGGCCACACCGTACTTGAAGAACACGCTTCACAGCAGCCCTCTGCCTCCAAAGTATAAACTTCTTCAGGTGCCAACAAAAAGACAAACTAGCAAGCAAATAAACACAGTAATTCAGGTTCATAAACTCTTCCCCCTGGAAAAACTAAGAGTGACTTCCTTACAGAGCTGAACTGTCAGCACTCCATTGTAACACTGTAAAATGATATTGAAGAGATACTTTATTATTTTAGTCTTCATAATCCCCCTGAATAACCAGAGTTCTTCCCCAGTCTGAAATCCAGATTTTACACAAATTTTCTACACCTCTAAGAAGTTTTCTTTGTGTTCTTATTAATATATCGGATCACTTAAAATTCCTTTCCCACTTCATCTGTATGTGGGTTCTTTTCTAACAATAATCCTCACAAAGTACACTCTGTTGGAAACTGTTGCTTTATTTGTGGGCCCCAAGGGTGTATGTAATCAGCTAGTTCCCTGTTGGTTCAGAACAGAAATCCTTGAAGGAAACAGCCATAGGATGGGATATCTCAGTTTTAGGCCCCTGCCATTCTCTGTTGTGAGGGACTGCCTTGAGGCTTGAGGTGTTTGCCATCGTCTCTGGCCTCTACACTCTACCCACTACCAATAGTTCTCCCAGTCCCTCCTCAGTGCTCAGAAGCATGGCCAGCTATTCCTGATCGCTCTTCGCTCCTTTGGGGGAGGTGCTTGAGACCGTACTGGTTTGGGAAGTAGCAGGAACTCTCCCAAGCCTATTCGCACACATGGATGGGTTCCTGTGAGCTGCGCTGAAGTCACAGGTTGATCCCAAGGGTACCAGCCTCAGCAGCTTTGTCTCTGTCTTTATCCTCGTTGTTACACAGATGGTAGCAAAGGCTCTCACCTGACCCACATGTTACAGAGTGGACTCTCGGTGTCGGTGGCCTCACTGTTCTCAGGTAGCCGTGCTAGAGGTGTGGATGTGTCCCTGCATGCACGTGTGTGACTGTTTGCACCAGCTTGTGTACATATTTGATCTTGTGATATTTGTCAAGGCTAGCACTGCGTGGTCTGGAGAACACTAGACTTAATGCAGGAGCAGTTTGGATATTCAGATGCCCTTTTCCATCTGCCTCAAATAGTCCTTGCCCTCCCCTCACAGTGATAATTTTACATTAGGTAGTCATATGACTGGGGGGGGGGTCAAAATTTAGAAAAAAATTTAGTCAAAACTAGAAAAACGGTTATGTCTTGGATTTTTGTGTTATTGGTGGTACATAAAGGCATAATATTGCATAGTGAATAAAATTTAATGTGAAGCCCCATTTCATTTCAATGCTAATTTTAACTGTAGAAATTTGTTGAGTTGACTAGACTTTGGGTCTGGCTAATTTTGGCACTTAATATTTTTATTCATTTGCAAGGTTTTTTATAATAACCTTATCTGATTACCTTAGAAAAGAAACTGTCAGATTAAGAATTTAAGTTCAGGGGCTGGAGAGACTGCTTAGCAGTGAGGAACACTGACTGCTCCTCAGAGGACCCAGCTTCAGTCACTAGCACCCTCCTCAGGTGCCTCACAACCTCCTGAGCTCCAGCTCCCGGGCATCCAGTGCCTCTGGCCTCTGTGGGCATCTACACACAAACATCACATCATTTAAAAATAACTAAAAATAGGGGAGAACTGAGGGGGCTACGATCTGGATAAAGTTAATAAATTAAGGAAGAAAAAAGTCTTTAAGTTCAAGCCAGGTATGATGACCACACCGTTAATTCCAGCACTTGACAGGTGATTCTTGGGAATTTGAGGCCTTCTGGTCTACATAGTGGGTTCCAGGACAACATAGTGAGACCCTGTGTCAGAAAAAAACAGAAAATGCAGGTGCTGGACAGAAAACTTAGCAGTTAAGAGTGGTTGCTGCTTTTCCAGACCCAGCATGCATTGTGGGCAGCTCACAGCCATCTGTAACTCCAGCTTCAGATCTGAAGTTCAAACTTATTGCTCAGAGCTTGGGGCACTGCAAACAGTAAAGGTAGGACAGAATCACATGAAGCTGTGAGTTTCTTTAGAGGTTTGAGTTTGCAAAGCAAACTCTCAGAAAGTAATGTCTTCTACATAACTTTATATACAATTAGGAGTTGCTGCTGTTCAGGAAAATAGTCAGCAGGATTAACTGAACGAGAATAAAAGTCCTCTACTTAAAAATTTTAAACAAAAATTCAGAATTTTAATCACAAACTTTTAGTTTCATAGTTAAAACTTGTAGTAATACTAATGCAATTGTTTATTACTACTAATACAGTGCTCCATTAGAATTTGAAATAATTATCTAAGATTAGACCAAGAGTTAGAGGAATAAAGGTAATAAAATACTAAGCTTCTCTTGGTTCTACTTTTGCACTGTCTTCTGGCAGAGCATATCATAAGGCATATGTAGAATCCGTCTTCCCACTCATGGGAGCATTAAAAGTTTAGTGCACAAGAAGAGGTAAAGTAATAAAGGACACAGGAAAATATGATCATCGTAACTATCTTTTCACCAAACATTGGTGCATTCAATTTCATAAAATATTACTGGACATTAAGGGGACAGATAGGCCCAGGTACAATAACGATGGGGGACTTCAGTACCCTACTCTAGTCAAAAGATCATCCAGATTTAAAAAATCAAACAGACGCCGGGCGGTGGTAGCGCACGCCTTTAATCCCAGCACTTGGGAGGCAGAGGCAGGGGAATTTCTGAGTTCGAGGCCAGCCTGGTCTACAGAGTGAGTTCCAGGACAGCCAGGGCTACACAGAGAAACCCTGTCTTGGAAAATAAAATAAAATCAAACAGAGCTAGGCAGTGGTGGCGCACACCTTTAATCCAGCACTCTGGAGGAAGAGACAGGTGGATCTAAGTTCAAGGCCAGCCTGGTCTACCGAGCTAGTTCTAGGATGGTCAAGGCTACACAAAGAAACCCCATCTCGGGAGAAAAAATATCAAAAAGAAATTTAAGAGTTAAACTTTAACATAGATCAGAGAGATTTAGTAGCTGTCTACAGAATATTCTGTGCAGCATTTGAGGAATAGACATTCTTCCCAGCAGCTCATGCTTTCTCCAAAGCAGATCATGGTTTGGGCCACATCGTGGCTTTGGACTGGTAAGCATAACTGACACAGTTAAAGCAAGTGGGCTACTTCTTCAGCAAATAATCCATCAGGAAGAAGCTAAGCTGACAGCCTCCACTGGGAAGCTATTCTCAGTTGCCTTACCTCAGAACTCAGGCAGGAGCAGCCAGTGGAGAAGGGCTAACCCTCTGAGACTTACCATAAAGCTCTCCAAGATGCACTGTGGGAAACTGTGAGAGGAACTGCTAATTGCGTTGTGCTGTGTTATTGCCAGGGGCACACTCCATGGGCAGTATCAGTGCACTGAGCTGCCAGCTGAGGTAGGAGCAGCTGACTACACAGGACAAAGGCCTTCCTCCTCAGTATCCTCCCAGCGCCCTCAGCAGACAAGACTTTACTTATGCCAGCTGACACAGGAGACATGTTTGAAGCACAACAGATTTATGGATTAAAGGCAATAAATTGAAGCCTATAGAGAAGGCTACTCATGAACTGTTTTTTTTCTGATAAGAAAAATCGGTATCAAGTTTTGCTGAATAGTTTTATGGCAACTTGATACAAGGTGGAGTTACCTGAAAGAAGGGACCCTCAATTGAGACAATGCCTCCATAAGGCTCATTGTTATTTCTTATTTGGTGATTCATGGGGGAGGGCCCAGTCCATTGTGGGGAGGGCCATCCCTGGGCTGGTGGTCCTATTTTCTGTAAGAAAGCAGGCTGAGCAAGCCAGTAAGCAGCACCCCTATGGCCTCTGCGTCAGCTCCTGCCTCCAGGTTCCTGCCCTGCTTGAGTTCCCATCCTGACTTCCTTCAGTGATGGACTGTCACCTGGAAGTGTAGGCTGAAATAAACCCTGTCCTCCCTGAGCTGCTTTGGCCATGGTGTTTCATCACAGCAGTTCCCTACAGGGTGAAGTGCAAGGCCATCATTGTTTCTTCTCCCACTCTTTTAAATAAAAGTTTAACAGTAATAGTAGTTCTCCATTTTTCAGTTTTCCTCCCTGAATTAACAGCTACAGGAAATTCACCGGCATTGGATCTCCAGCATGCATATGGATGTCTGAAGGCAACCATGTGGATCCTGGGGTTTGAACTCAAGCTCTCATGTCTGGCAGCAGGCACCTTTACTTCTGGAGCCATATTGCCATCCCCTGGGTTTTTTGTTTTTTTTTTTAATAGTTTGTACGTTTTCCCAGTTAATAATAATTGCCTTATTCTATGGTAAGCATCAAAAGTGTTTCAAATAAATTCTCTTTGAAAAACATATTTGCTTTAAAACTATATTTGTTTTTGTTCAAAAGATTAATAAGAATTTTTATAATTATTTTAAACTCTACTAGGAAGATGCAGACTTCTTTCTGTTCTCTATAGGACACTTTCCTTCTTGTCTGTTTTAGACCTTGTATGGCTTTATCATTGTGCTCAATTAGTGGTCCACCCACATCAATAGTCATCTGCTTGAACTGACTTGAGTCACCGGGTGCCTCATGGGCTCAGTAAGGTCAGAGTGTTAGGTGGTGGCAGGCACCATACCCACTGGGCTCTCAGGACTGCCTCAGCCTCTGCTCTGGGGTAGGAGTTTTACCCCTAGGCAGGGTTGCAGTGTTTTTGATTAGCTAAAAGGTCCCTGTCACATACCTCCTTCTGACCTTTTTATGTATCTGGTGAAAAAGGACAATAAGCAGATTAAATCTAGCTTTATTATAGGTTCTAAAGAAAATAAAGAGAAAAAAATATTTCCTTCCTTGAAGATGAAATGCTTTGCTTAAAAACAGTGTATTATGAGAAATGTATCCCTAGGTGATTTTTTGTAACTATCACAGATCACAGAATTAACTTACAGAGGCTACTGTGTCACTATGATAGAATCTCATGAGACCACTGTCATAGCATTGGCTTTCATTGACAGAAACACCGTTACGTGGCATTGTTATAGTTTTATGGAGACAGTGATTTCCTTAGCAACAGTTATCAAATGCCTCTCTGTCGTGTGTACCACTTTTTTTTTCTATAGCCCAGGCCTATGGTATGAAAATTGGTTAGCTCCTTACCCAAGGATGGCTAAGATTTTCTTTGATTTTTTCCTATCCTAAGTGGGATGAAATTTGCAAAAATTGTAATTGCTTCTAGCCAGTTATTCATTCAGGAAATAGTCTCTGAAAGTCTCTAATATAGAGAGAGCATCATGAATGCTATTTGACAAGATTCATTCATGTTCGGCCAAAGCAGTGTTTGTGATCCCCAAGCCGACGGTGCAGACCAAGCAGTTGGCATTGGCATCCTCCTTCCCACCAACACTAGTGAGTAGACCAGCCGCTGGCAGTGCTTTGGGATCCGCACGATTTGGGTGACTCAAGTTCAGACAGAAAATATGACATAAATGAGCAACATTTTGTCAAATAAAATGATTTTTTGTTTTTTGTAATTACCAGGAAAAAAAAAAAAAGGTTGTCTTGGTTTTCTATGCTTTAAAAGCAGATGAGGGCTGGGATATAGTTCAGTATTGGAGTTCCTGCCTGTCACCATCAGGCCCTGCCTGTCACCATCAAGCCCGAGCTTAATTCCAGCACTACCCCAAACAAATAGCAAGTTGAAAGCTGCCGTGTGTGGCTTGAAGGCCAGTAGTTTGTGAATATTATTATTTGTGTTATACTTGTATCTAGAACTATGTACTAGATGTTGTAAATTTCACTGAGTTAGACATAATCTCATTTCCTCAGAGATATTGTGTAATCCAGAATATCTGGATTTTTTGCACACGCAAAAGAATCATTCAGTTGAAGCATGGAGCACAACTGAGCTATTGTGGCCAGGTGCAGATGATGCCCTGTAAGCCTAGTGTTCTCTCTGCTGGGACTCAGATACAGGACATGGGTCATTGTGCAGGACTAATTAAGGATAAAAAAGGTCCTCTCATTGGGCATCAAAGGAAGTAAGAAATGAGAGTACCGAAAAAAGCCTTTCCATGACTTGGTTAGGTGCTGACTAGCTTTCTAGAATATAACTGTAGCATTTGGCTAAATGAGTCTCTGGGGGTGCAGGCCTCTCGTTAGAAATACATTTGGAAAGTCTAATTTTTCTATAGTTATATATGAGATTTCTATAGTAATGGTCATGTTGACATTCTCTATAGGAAGCTGGTTACAAGGGTTCTCCAGGGGGTTTCAAGCATGGAGAAGGTCTTTCCTTCCCTGAGCCATCAACAGGAGTAAAACCAACAACCCATGAGACTTTATTCTAAAGCTAGAGAAGACACCTGACGTCCAGGGGTGGTAGTGAGCCGTTAGCCATACTGTCCAACCCCACAGGTGTTGAAGAAGTAGCCTCTAGGATCTAAGTTTTATGTTGGATGATAACCTCTTTCATTAAAAAAGCCAGACAGAGCCCTTTCCTCTAGGTGTTCTCAGCACATGATCCTCCAGCCTCAGCCTCTCCAGCGCTGGAGATTCCAGGAGTGAGCGTCCAACCACACTGGTTTTGGGAGCCTGTCACTTAAGGGAGCTTGAAACTAGAGAATGGAGGAGAGACTTGGTTGTCACTGTGTTTGTGCCTGCACTTAATCTTTCTCTCACTGTCTTACACTGACCCTGCGTGTGTTTCCCCTCGATCTGTAACCATGTTGGCGATGTCACTAACAGCCTGGCTGTGACATGGATGGAAATGGACTCTTAAGTAGCGTGTAGAGCTTCACCTGTTTCTTACCCTGCCCAGAATGTAGCACCTAGCCGCCACCCTAGTACTTAGCTGCAGTACCCTGCGGTGGGTTCCTTTTCTATTCATTTCCTGCACCCACTTATCTCTGGTTTCCATGTAGATGCTGACATCCGGAGGGGCACAGTCTCAAACGGCAAGTCATCCTTCTCCCAGAATTTGTGAGTATCATTTTATTTGTTTAGTAACTTTGGGGTATATGGAAAACCAAACCCAGATCGAGGCCTGTGGTTGAGAAAGGTCACAGCAAAAGCTAGCCCATTTGAAGAAGAGGCAGGGTTCAAGTGATGGCCCTGTCCCATGGTGGCCACTCAAGGGGAGAAAGACCACATCTTTGAGAGGTACAATAGCAGTTTTACTGACTTTATTTTATAAATAGGCAGAGTATCCATCTTAAGTAAAGAAGCTGAACTACAGAGAAAGGAAAATACAGAACTCTTAACTGTACTCCCACGTACTGCTGGGAGGTGAGCTCGGTGCTTGTACATAGTCACTTAAGAGCAGGCTATTTTCACAGTGCATGTTGTCTGGCAGTGAGTAAAGACAGTGAGCAGGCTCCGGGGGCAGTGAGGAGGTCAGGTGTATGGTCTTGGGCTCTGACTGTCAGGAGCCGCAGTCTTCTTGACTTGGTGCACTCAGTCCTCCTCTCCCTTCCAGCTCACACTGCTTCCTGCACTCCACATCTGCTGAGGCAGTGGCCATGGGGCTTCTCAAGCAGTTTGAAGGGATGCAGCTTCCTGCTGCCTCGGAGCTAGAGTGGCTAGTCCCAGAGCACGATGCTCCACAGAAGGTAGGCCTTTCCTGTCCTCCCTGCCCAGGAACCCGTGAACCTTCTGATCTTGTTCTCCTTTCTCACATGCCCTGGTCTGGAGTGAACCTATATATCTTTCCTTATTCAGGAACATACGTTGTTTACAAGTATGTTGAGTGCCCCAGTGAGAGAATGGGTGAATGCTTGCCTGCCTAGGTTTTCTGGTTGGTGCTCCTTCACTGTCCTTTTCCACAGAGGAAACGCTCATGTTTTGTGTCTTAACTTTAAGACACTGTGTGAGAGTGAATTGTTCAAACTCCTTTTTGCTCTACAGTTGAATCCTTTGAGGCGTAAGGCATGCTTGCCACAGTAAAGGCCTCAGGAAGAGTAAGGGCAGTACCAGCAATGGGCACCAGGACCCTAGCGTGCTGTCTCTCTCTGCTTCTTGGAACTCAAGATCCTGGCTTCTAGTAGCCTGGTGCCTCCTCGTTTGTTTTTAAGTCAGGGTTTGTTAAGGCCTCAGCCTATGATAGTTCTGAAATATGTCTCATCATCTCTGCTCCTGTTGTGGCCAGAAGGGCTAAACATACGTGTTCCCGTCGATCGTCCGTGCCAGCTCACGTGCACTTTTCTTCTGCAGCTCCTACCTATCCCCGACTCCCTGCCCATCTCACCAGACGACGGGCAGCATGCAGACATCTACAAGCTGCGGATCCGTGTCCGTGGCAACCTGGAGTGGGCTCCACCCCGGCCTCAGATCATTTTTAACGTTCATCCAGCCCCAACGTGAGTAGCCAGTGGCCGTGTCCTATGTCGGAGAGGATCCATTCTCTTTGCACTGTAAGAGCCGTCTTCCTACCTTCACGTCTGTGCCGCTGGCTGTGCTTTCCACACACTTGTGTGTATTTAAGAGCATAGAAAGACGATCCTCCATTTTACTTCTGTTCTTAAATTCTTCTAGCCCTTGAGTTCTCTCCCACACTTAACTGGGCCTCACCCCCTTTAAGTCAGCATTCCCAGGCTGTTGCCTTCCTCCCAGTACTTGTGAGCTCACTAGGTTTTCTTCTCTTTTTAAGATAAATCTTTTCTCTCCCTTGTTCTTTCCTACTTATTATCCCTCATCCCTTGCATTCGTACAGAACATGTGGTTCACTTTGAGGATAGTCCCTTACTCGTACAGAACATGTGGTTCACTTTGAGGATACTCCCTTACTCACCACCGTGGCCTGACCCAGTAAACCCTGACCTCATAAACCCTCACTTTGCACTAGTGCTCCAAGAAAAAAGTAAGCTTGTCCAACTCTACAAAGCTGGTGAATTCTTGGTGCTCCCATCCTTACAAGAGTCTTCGTGCCTTCACCCTTTACCCCACTGAGCCCTGTTAGCTACCATCTGCTAATCTCCTCGCCTTTTCCTTCCTGCAGGAGGAAGATTGCTGTGGCCAAGCAGAATTACCGCTGTGCAGGATGTGGCATCCGGACCGACCCTGGTAAGACCCATCATAGTGACCCATAGCTTTGTCTTCCCCCACGCCTGTCCTAGGTGATGGAAGGGGTGAGCGGACAGATGGGGGAAGGGAAGAAGGTCCTGGAGCAGGAGCGGGGCATTACCTCAGGAGCAGCACTGCCAGAACCATATCCTGGAGAAACTGGCTCCTTGTAGCTAGGCTTTTAGAGTCTGGGTCTCATTCACTCCAACAGTTTGGATTCTTCAGTAGCCTCTAGGATGGGGGTACAGGAACCGTAAGTCCCACTATGCGAGTTTTTTCCAGCTTTCGAAAATTTACACAGAAGTGGTTAGAAGCCAGTTGACCCTCCCTGCCTGCCTTTTGAAGGGTCACCAGCTTCTGAGTACAAAGTCACACTAGCTTTGGTTTTCTGGGTTTCTAGATTATATCAAGCGGCTGCGGTACTGTGAGTACCTGGGCAAGTACTTCTGCCAGTGCTGCCACGAGAATGCCCAGACGGTCGTTCCCAGCCGCATTCTGCGCAAATGGGACTTCAGCAAGTACTACGTCAGCAACTTTTCCAAGGACCTGCTCACTAAGATCTGCAATGACCCTCTCTTCAATGTGCAGGACATTAACAGCGCCCTCTACAGGAAGGTCAAGATGCTCAACCAAGTCCGGGTGAGACACCTGATCAAGCGGTGGCATACATGCCTGCTTCTGTCCTGGCTCCTGGCTCTGTTGCCTTAGGTCACAGTCACCATTCACGTTCTGTGGCCTTTCTTGTTTGTCTGTTTTCCAGTGCTGGGGACTGAGCCCAGCATTGATCCCCACAGTAGCAGCAAGGCCTCTGTCACAGAGCTTCACTAGGCTCGATAGCACTTGAAAGCACAAACCATGTCTACCCTCACAGAGAACGGGGTTGGGAATGTGAATCCCGGAGTTTTCAGCGGCTGCCATTGTGGCTGATGAACATACTGACTTAGCAGAAGGGCCTTCCTAACACTGAAGTGAACTGTTGAAGGCTTGACTGAGAGGCGTGGGGGCAGCGCTCCTCCGGCTGCTCCATGCAGTTTGGAGGTCTGGCTGGCCTAACAGCTCCTTCTCTCCTCTTCTCCACCCAATGTCTTGTCGTCAGCTGCTGCGGGTTCAGTTGTACCACATGAAGAACATGTTTAAGACGTGCCGACTGGCCAAAGAGTAAGTCTCCTGTGGAGGCCAGAGTCCTCTGGCTGCCCTCTTGTCTCTTAAAGGTGTATGTCCCAACAGTTGGCTGTTTTACGTGAGGAAGAGTTTGCAGAAATGTCTGAAATTAGTCAGTGGGAAGCCATGACAGTAATTAGTGTCTTTTTTGGAAAAGGACTGTCTGTTCAAGGCGGGTCACCATTTTCCGAGCTCACTCTACAGGGTTTATAAATAAAATACTTTTGGTATGGGGGAGCTAGGGGGGCCTAGCATACCTGGGCTGGCATCTATCCTTCTGCAGAAGGTGTTTGGTACTGTCACACACCATATGAAATGGATATTTCCTCTCCCTCTCACTGCCTCTCATTTCTGCAGGCTCCTGGACTCCTTTGACGTGGTTCCAGGCCACCTGACAGAGGACCTCCATCTGTACTCGCTGAACGACCTGACTGCAACCAAGAAGGGCGAACTGGGCCCCAGGCTGGCCGAGCTTACCAGAGCGGGAGCCGCCCATGTTGAGAGATGTATGGTGAGGCCGCCTTGTACTGCCCTGCAGCTGAGGGCTTGCTTGGGGCTTAGGTGGGGCAGGGTTCTTGCCATTTAGCTCCAGAAACTTGATATGGCCAGTTGACCCTGAGAGAAACCAGAAGGGCTTGAGTCAGTGAGCAATAGGTTCTTATCTGAAGAGCCTGGAGTTAGAGCAGGGAACTCTGCGGAGCTGGGGCAGGAGGATCTGAAGAACCTGGAGTTAGAGCAGGGAACTCTGCAGAGCTGGGGCAGGAGGATCTGAAGAACCTGGAGTTAGAGCAGGGAACTCTGCGGAGCTGGGGCAGGAGGATTTGAGTCCTGACTCAGCCTGGGCTATTCCTCAAGACCGTCTCTAGAGAAAACAAAAATACAAAAACAATTAGGACAGGACTTGATGCTGGTGTTGGCCCCCGGGCT
Source organism: Arvicanthis niloticus (assembly GCF_011762505.2). Classification (NCBI taxonomy): domain Eukaryota; kingdom Metazoa; phylum Chordata; class Mammalia; order Rodentia; family Muridae; genus Arvicanthis; species Arvicanthis niloticus. The sequence continues at coordinate 19,402,090 of NC_047669.1, read as the reverse complement.
AGACTGAGCAGCCTTCCATGAAGAAGGCCACACTCGGTAGGACCTTGATCACAGTCTAGAGGCTGCTGTTTTCAGTCACGGTCTCCAGCAGTTTCTTCTCTATGTAAGCCCATTGTCTTCATTCTGGAATGAAGGTGACTCTTAGGTGAACTGTCCTTTCCTCTTGAGCTTTTGAGGACCGATGAAATAGCTCGACAGCATCTCTGTGAATTCTATTTACAAGCATAACTTAGTATCGTTCATGATAGGATCAACATGCTAGAAACCTGGAAATGTTACTTTTAGATCTGCCCGTCTCAGCTGCCCGATTTGTGGCCTGTGTTGGGGTCAGGGGTGTATGGGGAGGGGATGGGGTGGACACACTGCAGTGTAACCTGACTAAGAGGATGTTGTTTCTGGGAAACACCCTTACTTTACCTTTTATCTTAGTAGTGGTACACATTTCAAAGTAAAAGTCGATACTGGAGTACAGATTTGAGGACTCTCTTCTCCGTACCCTCTCTTCAGCCATTCCTCGTCTCCGAGGGCTGCTCCAGTGGCAAGGGCTTCTCAAGCCTGTGTCTCTTGTCTGTACCTGAGTTTTGTGTGTGGTGTCCAGCCCTACTGTGGCTCTCATACTCACAAGTCCAGCCCAAGGCTGTATACCACAGTCAGTAGACCCCGTCATCTGCTCAAAGGTGTATTTATGACTTGCTTTCCCTCACTGGAGGCCGCCCTCTGGAGCCAGTCCCTCACTTTTCTTCCATTACTCTCTCCACAGCTGTGCCAGGCCAAGGGCTTCATCTGTGAGTTCTGCCAGAATGAGGATGACGTCATCTTTCCTTTTGAGCTACATAAGTGCCGGACCTGTGAAGGTGAGGACTGTTGTTAGAGCAGGTGGACTGCTTGAGAGTCCTCTGTGAGCAGAGTGTGGTGTGAGTAAGTCCACACTCCACCCCTGAGCACGCGTTGTGGGGAGATGCGGCTATGGTGGGGAGTAGCTTCCAGCCCAGGATAATACAAATCCTTTTCTTGTCTCTCTTTTTCATCTGAATGAACAGAATGTAAAGCATGTTACCATAAAACTTGCTTCAAGTCTGGAAGCTGCCCCCGGTGTGAGCGGCTGCAGGCCCGACGGGAGTTGCTGGCCAAGCAGAGCCTGGAGTCCTACCTGTCTGACTATGAGGAGGAGCCCACAGAAGCCTTGGCTCTAGAGACCACCGTCCTAGAGACCACCTGAGGACTGCACCTAAGCCCTTCGTCTGAGGGTCTGGCTAGGGTCAGATATAGAACTGAGCCCCACCTTCAAGGAAGGTGGGGCCTTCTAAAAAATATATATTGTCATTTTTTATGACTTGTCTGCTGTCCAGGTGTAGGCAACCTTTATTGGTTGATGGATCCAGTCTATTGTGACAGATATCTGTGGGCATCAGGTATTTTCATTGGAACTGACACTTGGAGTGCCTCTTGTGCGGGGAGTGGACCTGGAGGCCCAGTTCTGACACACTCGGCCTATCCCACTAAGGCCAGATCTGGTTACAGCTGCTGCTGAAAGATCATTCCCACTATTGACTTAGTTCCTCAGCATCTGAGCCAGGCCTTTCTCAGCCAACGACCTTCTCCTTTGCTGCTGAAACAGGAGATGGTCTTTCTTGGTCCTAGTCCTAGAAGAGAATAAGGCTGTGCCCTGAGGTACGGGGGAGAAAGGGCCCACGACAGGCATTCTGTCTGACTACTTAGATATGGGGGTGGGGGGCAGGGAGGAACAGAACCAGCATTGTTCTAGAATCCTCAGCATCTCGGGGGCAACCATGGCTTCCCTGTTGCAAGTATTCCTGGCATAGGTGGGCACAAGCTGGTTTGTGTACTCTGGTGGGCTTGAAGTAAAGAACAGATCTGAGTCTTAGGCTAGCCCACAAGCATTAAGTGCAGCTGCAGCTGGTGCTTAAGAAGTGGTTTTTCAGATAGAAGAGCCGACAGCCTCCTCTGGGGTGGTCAGTCTCTCAGCCGACTAGCTGGAGTGCAGGTGCACTTTGTGCTCAGGCAAGTCCATGATGCAGCCTAAGACAAGGATAGAAACCCCACCCACCATCTTAATAGTGTGTTCCTTACTGCTCTGTAGGACCATGAGCTCGTGGTTGTAAGTACAGGTGTGGCCCAGCTCTATTCTCTGTCCCCTGCCCCGCAGAGCTGCAGCCCTTCCTCTTGGCTGACCTCTTGCCTTAGTTTCTTTTCTCAGAGTTGGGGGAGCCGGCCCACGAGTAGCACCAGAGCACTTGACAGTTTGTGAGTGTTTGTTTGCTCAGAGTAACAGGAGCCTTGATGCAGTTAACTAACTCTTCAGCCTTGGTATATATGTTGAACCAGCCATTTCATGTTACTAATTTTAATAGACTCTTCCCATCACCTAATGTGCATTTTTGTGGGAAGTGTCCTGGACTAGGTTGCACATGACTGTGGTGGTGTCTGAGGTTCGAGCATCTAACCTCAGTAAACACTGGTCAGGGTTGCCTCAGAGCCTGGCAGCTCTGTGAACTAACATCCACAGCAATCTTGTTCTGGAGCCTGTGTCCTCCTGTACTTGGCTGCTAGTAAAATAATTGGTCCAGGCGGTACCCCAAGAAGTCAAATAGTTGCATGTTGGTGGTGGAAGCTGACAGGTAGCTGAGCTTAGAGGGAACAAGGGATCTCCCAGAGAGGCATGAGGGACATAATGGAACAGCCAAGCTGAGCTCTAGCAGAGCAGGAGGGAACATGACAGGCCAGTTCCAAGGTGTGGCTCCTCGGCCTCACACTTGGAATCTGACAACTACATGGGCTGGACAACTGGGACTACTCTCAGTAGGCAATGAGGCCGAAAGCGAGGCCAAAGCCAGTTCTGAAGAACTGGCTAGAAATCCCTTCCAACTCTGTTATCTCTGAGTCAGACCTTGGATTCCAGTTCCTGGCTGACTTCCCATTCAGCTGCTCACTGAAGTCACCACACTGGAGGAAACTTCCACCCATGCTCCCAGTCAGCACGGGCTCAAGCAGTCTCCCAGCTCCCCCGCCCCATCCCTCTAGATCACCCTCTTAGAACTCCTGAGTCTGCTGTCATTACTAACCAAATACCCATGTTTGTTTATTTGGGGAGAAGGAGCAGGGGGTGTGGTGAAAGCACTTTGTCACTTAATGGAATCTGAGGATCCCCTGCTGTGGCAGGGAGAGGCTTCCAATGCACTGATAGGACTGGGGTGGGGTAGCATCACTCTGTGTAAGGGAGTCAGCACCAAGTGCTCTGCACTTAAGCCCTTCCTGTTCCTCTGCTGAGGGGTGGAGAGCTTCTGCTGAACTAACAAAAGAAAGCAAGAGTCTAAATAAAAACGCTGTTTGTGTACACCTTGTGTTTAGAACTGGACTTTCACCTGCTGTAATTTACGCACATCCTGACAGTTCATGGTCATCTCTAATAAACTAAGAAAATAAATCTTGCCTTTTATTTACCTGCCTTGCCAACTATAGAATGGTATTTGTGTATTTACTGAAAAGCGACTGCATCTGAAAATTCCTGTGTGACTTTTGTGACTCTCTTCCACATGACTCTTGTTAGTTCTACTACTGTTATTGTTGTTGGGTTTTAAACACAGGGTCTCACCATGTATCCCACCGTGTATCTCAAACTTGGAATCCTCCTGCCTCTGCTGGAATGATAGGTTATACACGCCATACACATGGCTCTTTAGATGTCTCCTTGACATCTCTCACCACCATCTAGAACCAACACTTATCTCTACAAACCTAGCCATTAGTGACTCAGGTCTGAAAGCTAGTTGTATGACTTCCTCTGGGTCAGGTCACATGGCTGTCATCGTTTGTTGGTTGTCCTTTACTGTATCTCATTCTATTCCTCCCACTCCCACACAAATGCAGGCTCCTCTCAGTTGTCTGGGCTCACTCCAGTTTCTTCCTATTCACTTTCATCAATATTCAGGTACCCAGTCTATACTAATTTCTGTGGTAGTCTGTGGGACTATAGGAGAGAGCGAAGTGGAGACAGGCCCTCCCATAAGGAAATGAAACACTTGTGTGGTCCACGGACATTGTACAGAATCACCAAAGTGAATGGAGAGCCATCTGTGCCTGTGGGTGTCTTGGGGGCATGGTGACATACACCTATAATCCTAGCACTTGGGAGGCTCAAAAAAACCAACATATTTAGAAAAAATACAGTAAAAACTACCACAAATTTAAGAACACAATGTAGTAGCTATTTACATTCTATTAGATATTATGAGTTATATAGACATTTAAAATATATGATGAAATATGATAGAGATAAATATGATAGGAATAAAATGTGATATGAGTAGATTCCCTGCAAATATTAGGCTATTTTATATAAAAGATTTGAGCATTGATGGGTCTTGGAAACCCTAGAACAAGTCACCTGCAGGTAAGGGACAGCTAGTCAATCATCTCTGCTGATGGCGAAAAGAGCAAATGTGATTTCCAACAAATCTAGGATACATAACTGGGACAGAGAAAGGTGAAGCTCCTGAGAGTGGTTCTGCAAGTCCTTCCCCAAGGACGGGGCTCAGGCCAAGACCTCTAAACAGGAGCTGGCCTGTAATGAGGACCCAACAAGACAACCAGAGCGGACTTGCTGATTCAGATTTGTTTATGTTTGTAACCAACACTGGCCTCAAAATTCTCCTGCCACATCCCCCAGAGTGCTGGGATCACAAATGTGCACCATCACAGCCAATTACAATTTTAAATTTAAAACAGTGTTTGTGAATGCAGACATGGACGTGTCCTGGCGCTTGTATAGGCCACATGACAATTTGGGGGCATGAGCCATCTTCCCTTTTTTGTGTGGGGGCCTCTGATGATTCTGTTGTGCTGCATATCCCAGACTAGATGGCCCTCAGGCTTCTGGGTAATTTTCCTGTCATCGTGGTGTTGGAGTGTTGGGTCACAGATGATACACACCACCACATCCAACCTTTTACATGGGTTCTGAGGATCAAACAGGTTTGAGAGGTAGTTTCTGACCCAAGGGCTGAACTTGGGTTATCAGTCTTTTGTAGCTATTGCTATGACCTGCTGTGTAATTTCCCCATACCCACCACCCCCTTTTTTAAAAGAGAAGGTCTCACATCACCCAGGCTAAAATCAAACTCGATATGTAGCTGAGAATGACTGAACTGGTCCATTCGCCTCTGCATCTCCCGAGTGCTGGGATTACTAAAGTATGCCTCTATTTCCATCAATTTTAGGTTTTATATTGAGAATTGATGCAATAGACAAAACATTTGTGTTACCCTAAAATTTATGTTGAAGGCTTTATCCCAGTGAGGTCTTCAGGTAAGGCCTTTGGGAGGCAAATGAGTAGGTATCGTTAGGGTCAAGCCCCGTGATGCAGCTTATAAAGAACTCCAGGAAGCCGGACAGACAGCTCTTTCCATCTTGAGAGGGTGCAGCACAGACAACTATAAACCAGAACGAGTGTTTATAGTCTCCAAGACCCCTCAAGTTCACTAATGGGAAAGGTGCTGAAGAGTTTAATTCAAAGTAAATGAGTGCTCAAAATGTCAGCACCTTTGCAGAGAAAGGGCAGAGAGGTGGTCTGTTCTACTGCAGAGGAGGCTCCAGTAAAGCTCAGAAGAGGTTGCAAGGAACTGGTCTAGTGTATTGTCACGGTCACCACCTAAGAACATATAAGAAGAGAAAGCCAATCTGTTCTGCTCAGTTCTGTCTCAGCATTCTTAAGCAGAGAACAGAAGGTTGGGAACAGCATATCGAACAGACAGGGTCAAGTACAGAATCTCGGAAATCAAGGTCTCCTCAGGAAGACCAGGGATTAGGGAAGCCCAAGACTGTCCCTTGAGCCTGCTGCCAGCAAGACAGGCCACACAGGGACAGCTGAGCTGAAGACTCACCCCTAAGTAACAGGGACATCCCAAAGAAAGGGAACTAAACTGAGCATCCCCTACTGTGGCACTGACTGTGCTGCTTGTTCATTCCTGTGGCCTCCACTGGGTCTACGTAGGTGTACTGTATCAAGGAATGGCAGAGAAGGTGGGCAATCTTTACAGCCTCCTGGTTAGGAGCCTGTGTGACCATAATGGCCCTGGGTTATGGAGGAAAGGTTGAAGAAGCTTCAACTCCAGATACCTCAAACGTGAGGAATGCAGGAGTTGGCTGCCTTCCTCCTCCCAATCTGGCACTGTAAAACTGCCCCTCTACATCAACCTTAGTAAGAACGTATTGCCCGCCGGGCGGTGGTGGCACACGCCTTTAATCCCAGCACTTGGGAGGCAGAGGCAGGCGGATTTCTGAGTTTGAGGCCAGCCTGGTCTACAGAGTGAGTTCCAGGACAGCCAGGACTACACAGAGAAACCCTGTCTCGAAAAACCAAAAAAAAAAAAAAAAAAACATATTGCCCTGACAGTTCAGGCTTCATGGCTTGTTTGACCTTAAAAGCCTCATGACCTCAATTCAGGGTAGAGATCCCTGGCACACGCTGGGAGAGGTGACACAACCTGGCATACGCTGGGAGAAGTGAGAGAGCCTGGCACACACTGGAGAGGAGAGAGAGCCTAGCACACAGTGGGAGATATAAGAGAGCCTGGCACATGCTGGGAGAGGTGAGAGAGCCTGGCACACACTGGGGAGGAGAGAGAGAGAGCCTGGCACACAGTGGGAGAGGTGAGAGAGCCTGGCACACACTGGGAGAGGAGAGAGAGCCTGGCACACACTGGGAGAGGAGAGAGAGCCTGGCACACACTGGGAGAGGAGAGAGAGCCTGGCACACACTGGGAGAGGTGAGAGAGACTGGCACAAACTGGGAGAGGTGAGAGAGACTGGCACACACTGGGAGAGGAGAGAGAGCCTGGCACACACTGGGAGAGGAGAGAGAGCCTCACACACACTGGGAGAGGAGAGAGAGCCTCACACACACTGGGAGAAGGTAAAAGCAAAGGCAGTATCTGAACTCAGCCACAAATTTTGAAAATAATGACGTTACTTGCCGGGAGCCAAGCCCAGGAAATTACCTGCTGTTTTAGAAAGTCAAGTACAAGGTTAAGAAAGGACGTTCACAGGTCTCAGGTCCCAGGAACCTAAAGAACGTCTGGCATTTCCTTGGAGCAGGTTATGACAGTGGGATGGTCTAGGGCAATAAGGTTATGACAGTGGGATGGTCTAGGGCAATAAGGATATGACAGTGGACTGGTCTTAGACAGTAAGGATTCCATAGTAAGATAGCCCTAAGCAATGACCCTCGCCCAAACTTCCCGGTTTGCTGTGTCTTTATAACCTGCCCCCAAAATTAAAGTTTCAGAGCTTGATCAGAACCTCAGACTTGCTCTCATTCTTTGTGTCTCTTGTCCTTTCATTCGTTCGCCCCCTTCCCTAAGGTCTCGTCGAATCCCCGCGGGCCGGGGCAGTTACTTGTTCAACTTAAAGTGATCCAAGCCATGGGTGTGTGATCCTTTTCATGGTTTGTAACTGAGTGCTTGGCTGCAATTCCTGCCTTTTAGGTATTTACTATTTAGTTATTAAGACAGGAGCACATAGGTAAAATTATTAGACATGGAGTGCTTTCTGTGTCCTGGGCACTGCTCTAAATTATTTATATATGAATGATTCGTTAACTCTCCCGAATACCCACTGAGGCAGATGGCATCATCGTTTCCACTCTAAACATGTAACTAAGGCAAAGAGAACTTAAGTCACATACTTAACACATTCCAGCTCGTAATGGTGGAGCCCAGATCCACATACAGGTGTCCTGGCTCTAAAACTCCACCTTTAACAACCGTGTTATGCCAAGATAAATGAAAAAACCAAGTTCTAAGAGGCCAGAGAAACCAACAGCCAGTGTGGCCATGACACAGGAAGCATAGTGCAAGAGCTGATTCCTAAAACTTTGCAGGCATACTAGGATTCTCTAGAAGAACAGAACTGGGAGAATGAGTAGCTACAGCGGGGGTTCAGTGGGTTGACTTACATGATTTGGGCAGACATTGGCTACCCCAGGAGTTTCAATCAGGTATTGAAGGTCTGGACAATTTCTGGACAGCTTTGGTCTTCAGTCTATAATGGAGGACTGTGTTCTGATAATGAGTGAAGGGGTGTAGCAACAGTAGAAGTTGTGACACTGCCAGGGGTGGCTGAGCTCACCAGTGAGATGCAAACTTGAAGCTTTTTCCTTGGTCCCCAGTTTTCTGAGCTACTACCAGAAGATGCTGCCCTCCTAACATGGGTATTCCCACTTCAAATATCCCTGTCAGGAAAACCCTTGCAAGTGTGTCTGCCAGCTAGTCTCTAAGCTTCTTCCAGTGCTAGTCAAGTTGACAACCACATGAGTCCATCCCTTGCCAACTTGATACCCAATAACATCTTATGTCATGCTTAATTTCCAAATAAAAATGTCAAGTCACAATCCCCTCCTCCACATGATATAACTACCCCGGATACAATCACAATTTGTATGTTTTCCCCTTCAGAATAGGTGGTAAAGTCCTTTACGAAATGCTAAATCAGGCTGGAGAGATTGCTCAGCAGTTAAGAGCACTGGCTCTTCTCCCAGAGGTCCTGAGTTCAATTCCCAGCAACCACATGGTGGCTCACAACCATCTGTAATAGGATCCGATGCCCTCCTCTGGTGTGTCCTAAGAGAACCACAATGTTCTCACATACACAGAATAAATAAACAAAAAAAAAAAAAAATGAAAGAAAGAATGAATGAATGAAAGAAAGAAAAGGAAGAAAAATAAGAAAAAGAAATGCTAAATCCGCCGGGCGGTGGTGGCACACGCCTTTAATCCCAGCACTTGGGAGGCAGAGGCAGGCGGATTTCTGAGTTCGAGGCCAGCCTGGTCTACCGAGTGAGTTCCAGGTCAGCCAAGGGTATACAGAGAAACCCTGTCTCGAAAAACCAAAAAAAAAAGAAATGCTAAATCCTTTAGAGTCCCAGAACTTAAATATAATATAGGTTATAATACTTGTTGTTATTACATAATAAATACAGGAAAGAAAACACAAGTATCTGCTTAATGTGTGTATGTGTGTGTGTATATACAAGCATATTTTTAACAGAATAAGACAAATGCTAATGTCAATTACAACCCTCATTTTTGGAACTGGTATGATGGTTATTCTCAGTTGTCAACTTGACTATATCTGGAATGAACTACAATCCAGAAATGGAGGGCACACTTGTGATCCAGATCTTGAGGCTGGAAGACACGGGCTTTTGATCTGGATCTTGAGGCATAGTGGCCACGAAAAGCTTTAGGCCCAAGAAAGGTAGTACAGGCCTTTAATCCCTGCAGACAGACGCAAGCAATCTCTGAGTTCAAGGTGAGTCTGGGACAGAGCAAATTCCAAGTAAAGAGTAGCTTAGGTCCAGGTATGGTGGTGCACACCTTCAATCTGAGCCACACCTTCTGCTGGAGGTCTACATAGGACTTTGGAAGAAGGAAGGCTCACTCTTCTCGCCTGCTTGCACTTACTTGCCAGCACATCTGATGGAACCTTTTTCTTCAGGACCAGCTGTAATGCCTAGCCTCCTGGGACTGAGCAACTACTAGATTCTTGGACTTCCCATTCACAGCTTCCCATTGTTGGGTTAGTTAGACTGAAGACTGTAAGTCATTCCAATAATATCTCTTAATATAGAGTCATTCCATAAGTTCTGTGACTCTAGAGAACCCTAATACAACTGGTCACACAGCCTGAGTTGGTATTTATAACTACCTTTCCCTACTTTTTTTTTTTTTTTCCGAGACAGGGTTTCTCTGTGTAATTCTGGCTGTCCTGGAACTCACTCTGTAGACCAGGCTGGCCTCGAACTCAGAAATCCGCCTGCCTCTGCCTCCCAAGTGCTGGGATTAAAGGTGTGCGCCACCACTGCCCGGCCTACCTTTCCCTACTATCCATCTGTCTTTCCTCCACCCTCAGCAAACACCTCAGTGGGTCTTGGTTCTTCACCTTGAGGGGCGACCCATACTTTCATTTCTAAAGGGCCTAGGCAATTCATCATCCTGACTGGATTGGATTGTTGTAGTTTCCCATTGATCTTAATAACAAGACATAGTGATACCCTGGATGTCTAAAGGATTTCCTGCATCCCAGAGGTACTTTTCCTCACCTCCATTGAGGAAAAGCAGCCCAGTTTCCCCTTAGTAGTCTGGATCAGTCACTCCTCCTAAACTGTAACTTGTTTGTCAGCCTAAACTGTAACTCTTTTGTTAGCCTAACTCAAAAGCATTAGGAGCTCAAAGTGGTAAGGGGGAAGGGTTTTTTTTTTTTTTAAGTATTATTTATTTAGTCATACATATTAGTATTCTAGTTGCATGACGGAAGAGGGCATTAGATGCCATTATAAATGGTTGTGAGCTGTGCCCTACCCCCAGCCTTGAGCAGGCCTGAAAGACCTTGTTTACCACAATAGACCAAATAATAGGACCCAGGTGGAGTTACCCACCTTGGCTGCACACACAGCCTGCTACAGGAACTTAGAAGAATAACTGCCCACTGAGCTTGCCTTGAGACATCTCTGGCTGTGACAAAGGATGGGTTCCTTCACCGATCCCCGGCAGTGACCAAAGATGGGTCCCCTCACTCATCTCTGGCTGAGGCAAGAAGGGGTTCGGTGGTGGGGCTTTCCCTTTAAATTAAGAGCTGAACATTAAACTTCCAGCCTTGATCAGAGAAGTTTGTCTTGGCTTCATTTCCTCTCGCCCTCATTCCCTGTCTTCATTTTCAGCCCCCCTTTCAGGTGAACTCAGTTGATTGGTGGCCGCAGGCGGCTGCAATGAGCCACCATGTGGTAACTGGGAATTGAACTCAAGACCTTTGGAAGGGCAGAGTTAACCACTGAGCCATCTCTCCAGCCTTAGGAGGAAGCCTTAACCTTCCAATTCAGTGGAATGTTTGCTTTGCCTCCTGGAAGAAGCACACCTTCTTTTGGAGCCTAAGCTTCTAGGTCAGTAGACGGTAAGGTCGTGAAAACAGGAAGCAGTATTTTGCTAGTGGGTCACTAGGGTGATAGTGAGTGAAACTAGTCCCATCTTTGCCTCTTGTGTCCTGGACCTGTGAATCCTAGCTATGGGAGAAATAGTACCACTTACTCCAATGCTGCTGCTGCCTTCTGGAGAACCCTGCCCCACCCCACAGGCTACTACTGCCTTTTGTTGGCTCTGTAGCTATCTTTAAAAGACCATTCTATTGTTTTATCAGGCCAGCTGCTTCAAGATGGTGGGATACATGGCAAGACCAGTGGGTTCTGTGAGCATGGGTCCTTTGTTGCTCCTCTTTGGCTGTGAAGTGAGTTCTTTGGTCAGAAGCACTGCTGTGTGGAATACATGAGAGCGGACCAGGCATTCTGTAAGTCCCTGGACGGTAGTTAGTATAGAAGCGTTATGCCCAGGAAAGGAAGAGCCAGAATCGTAACAGATATGTAAGGATACTGTGTTGCCCTTTCCACTGAAGTGATTCAGTGTAATCAGCTTGGTGTCTGGTCTACATAGAGAGTTCCAGGACAGAGAGGCTCTGTCTTTAAAAAAGGGGGGGAAAGTTGCTCCCTCTTTATACTTCTGAGGGATGGCTGCTGTGCAGAGTTGAGCCCTGGGGTCACATTCCTCACATTTTCAGCTGGACTGAAAGCGCAAACATGCCTTCCCCCTCCCCCACGACTCAACCCTATCCTTCCCCCCCCCACCCCCCACCCCCACCCCACCCCCTGCCGCCTGCTGTGTCTCTTGAGGCTTAGCTGCTCAGCCGAGCCTCCTTTTTATAGATCAAAGCTCACCCTAAAGTTATCCAGGAATGCACAGCCCTCTGTCCCAGGCACTCCCTCTGGAGCGTTGGCAGTTATGGGAGGCCACGGTGCTTGCCCCAAACTCTGACCATGTAAGTCACTTTAGAGCGACACGGAAACTTTGGTCCTTTGTGTTTTCTTCAGCTATAAAAAGGCCACACTCCAGAACCCGCACTTTCCAAGGCAATGGAATCCGAGGCACCCACATGACTCTTAGAAAGGCCTTATAAAGCGTGTCTCTTGTTGCAAAGGGTCCGCTGGTTGTTTAAAACCAAAACAAAACAAAAAACCAAAACCAAACCAAACAAACAAACGACTACGAAATCCTGCCACTTTCCAACTGCCAGCTTGGTTTTACATTTTTAAATTATCTTTTTTCATGGGGGGGTGGGGGTGAAGACGGGGGGGGGGGGGGGGCGGGGCTGTGCCACTGTGCAAATGTGAAGCTCAGAGGACAACTTGCAGGAGTTGATTCTCTGCTTCCACCATGAGGGTTTGGGGGGGGGGGGGGGTCAGGGCTCGTTAGTAAAGCTCTGTTTCTCTGTCTCTGTGAAGTCCTCAGTGCGATAGATGAGGAGCTGGTACTGTCCCTTCGCTGCGGTGTTTTCTACGCATGCGCTGGCCTCCTCACCAGCCGCCGCCAGGGGGCGCACAGCCCTCACCAGCGTTCAAGGTGGTGAAGGTGGCTACTCTGATAGATCTCTTAGCTCAGCCCCTGTGACCCTGGAGTCCAGCTCCTTGCACACCACCTAGTCAGTTCCCACCATTCCTTCCCACTTAGCCATTTCTACACTATCCCTAGTCGTATCTACTTGGGCCTCCCAATTCCACTTTCCGTGCTGAGGAAGGATGCACACAGATGTGGGTTAGACTAGACTGTTGTTTTTTGGTTTTTGGTTTTTTGAGACAGGGTTTCTCTGTGTAGCCCTGGCTGTTCTGGAACTCACTCTGTAAACCAGGCTGGCCTCGAACTCAGAAATCCACTTGCCTCTGCCTCCCAAGTGCTGGGATTAAAGGCGTGCGCCACCACTGCCGGGCTGGACTAGACTATTGTTAAGTCATGGCCTCTCACATTGGTTTCAGGCCAAAGCAATACTGTCTCTAGAAGGCTCACTTTCCCGTTCTTTTTAAAAGATTTATTTTTATTATTTTAAAGTATGTGTATGTGTGTACTCTATAAGGAGTGGGAAGCAATATGCACTCGTGTGTGTCAGTGGAGGGCAGAGACATAGCACCCTTTAAAGCTACAGTTACAAGTAGTTTTGAGCACCAGTGTGGGTGCTGGGAACCAAACAGGAGCCAATGCAATCTTAAATGCTAAGCTGAGATTCTTTCACTTCCTAACGTCACAGAGAAAAGGTGACATCCAGAAGAGATAGCCTCCTCATTCTGTCACCAGAGCTCCTCTGTGCCAGGACACATATTCTTCTGCCCTGTTACTGAGTTGCAGAGACTGGGATACAGAAACCTCAGTGGGTTGCGACAAAAAGCTGAATGACCTGTGGAAGATGATCCCACCCAGCTGGGTGTGGTGGACCAGCCTGGAATCTCAGGCTCCCAGAGGCTGAGACTGTGAGAACAAAATTTGAAAGCAGCATTGTAACAATAACAAAAATTCATGGTCAGCAAAGACCACCAACAATTTGTTAAATATAGTCATAATAAAAATATTAAGCCCCTGCAGGGGCAGGGTGACAAAAAATAAAGGCATACAAGGGCATGCCCAGACAAGTCCAAACTAGCCCAAGTGAGTAATGGGCTATCTGGTGTTTACTTTTCTCTCCCTCCCTTTTCTGGGAGGTCCGAGTTTCTGCAAGTTCTGCCAGTTCTGCAAGTTGCTGATGTTTGAAATATCCAATCATATGTAACCGCGCCAAATTTTCCCGCTCTCCCCAACCCCTACTGATAAATATCCCAAGTTCCCTGGGTCCAGGCGCAGAACCTCTATGTCCTGTGTGAGATATGTTCCAGCCTGAGGGCCCTCGTCATTAAACCTCCTCTGCAATTGCATCAAGAAGGTCTCTCGTGTGTCCTTGGGGCGTGCAGGTCCGGACTTGGGTGAGGGTCCCCTTGCGGGGGGGTCTTACAGAGGGTCCCCTTGCGGGATGGGGTTCTTACAAGACTAGATTCTGAGTTCCAGGCCAGCACAAGCTACATAGCCAGACCCTATTCCGCCACCCCCCCCCCAAAAAAAAAGATAAACCAAACAAAAACATTCCACAGAGGAATGTGCACAGAAAATAAAGGACTATCCTGAGAGGATGTAGCTTCGTCTGTTGTGGCCATTGCTTGCGTGTTTAACTTCTCAAGAAGAGTAGAGGCACAGCTAATAAAGTGTTGACATGTTTCTTCCATTTTAAAAATTCAGCCTGGAGCTAGAGAGACGGCTCAGCAGTTAAGAGTATTTGCTGTTCTTGCTGAGGACCTGGGGTCGATTCTCAACACACACACACACACACACACACACACACACACACACACACACGGCAGCTCAAAGTTGCTTCTAACTCCAGTTGGGAGAAATCTAATGCCCTCTTCTGGTCCCCACAGGCCCTGCATGTGTGGCGTGCACATACATATATATTCAGGTACCAAACATATATTAATTAAAAATCTGAATAAATAAATATTTTAAAAAATATTTATCTCTTAAGCTTACTTTCCTCCAAGTCATTTCCTCTTTATGGCCAAACCTCTCCAAAACAATAACCATATTTTCTGCCAACTCCTGAACATCTGCTACCCTCAGTTAAGCAAATACGACTTCCTTCCTGCTCCCACTTCCCTGGAAATACGTAGGCCAGAGGGTCCCTGTGCCATCTGGAGGGGTTACCTGGGTGGACTCTTCCCAGTGTTATGGCTCTTTCTGAATATCTGTGCAATGTTTGAAGTAGCCAGATGCTTTTCCCTTACAGCAAGCAGTCTCCCTTACAGAGGAAGGACACGGTCCTCTCCTGGGCTGGTGGCGCCATCTGCTGGTATTTCTGGTTATACCCAACCTGCGGTCTCTCTAATTCCTCCCTCTAGGCTTTTGAGAAGAGCTACCTCTCAAGGCAGGTAATGATGCTCAGAGGGTAAGAGCTCGCCATGTGAGCCGACAACCAGAGTTTGAGCCTCAAACCTAGTCTTTTGGCTTCCAAATGCATGTGTGTATGCATGAGCCCCAAAAGTAATAACTAAAATTAAAATTTAAAAGGCATAAGTAAAACTGCCAGAGAGAAATGGGGTGTTATATTAGGGTTTTCTAGAGAAACAGAACTGATAGAATTTATGTATATTAAAAGGGGATCTATTAAAATGATGTACAGGTTCTGGTCTGGCTAGCCTAACACTGGCTGTCGCCTGATGGAAAGGCCAAGAATCTGATAGTTGTTCCATCCATGAGGCTGGAAGTCTCAGCTGGTCTTCACTCTGTGTTAGAATCCCAAAGAAGTGGGCTCTAATATCCTGCTGTCTCAGCAGCAGGATAGATGAACTTGCCAGCAAGAATGAGGGTAGGCAGGCAAAAAACAAACAAACAAAAAAACCCAAAAATCAAAAAAAACCCAAAACTCCCTTTGTCCGTGGTATTTTTTGTGGGATGCCACTAGAAGGTGTGGCCCAGATTTAGGGTGAGTCTTTTCACCAGCTTCTAGTGGAAGGCCACAGGTTGGGGTTAGGAGTGGCTATTTCCTGTCTTAGGCACCCACCATCCCTTTTAAAGTAGAGCCTCTGATGTATTCAGGGATAGATTAGAACCTGCCTGGGCCAAAGACACAACCAATTTCAAATCATAGTTAGTCATTTCCAAATGCCCAACAGAGGCAATTCTTTGCATTTTAAAATAGGAGCTAAGAAAAAAATTCTTTATCCCTTAACTTTGAAATGACTTTCTCTTAACCCTCAGCTTTGTGTCAGAACTGTAACAGTTCTGCCAGGCAGAGGGCTACTGCAAGGGAAGTGAGGTGCCCTGCCCATTGCTGTAGTTGATGGGACCATTCTAACAACATCTCTCATTTTGATTGGGACGGTGCTGGACTGAGAGCTGGGCTGCCAGCGCTGTCACCTCAGCTCTCCATATGAAACAGTGTGAAAACAAAGTATCCTTTGCCTTCCCAGGCCTCAGTGTCTTTGTCTAAAAAATGGGAAGGTCAGATACTCTCTGAGGTCCTTGGTATTTGCCACTTTGGCATTTCAGATTCTTCCCAGGCTTGGGTCATAAGATGTAAAAATTACCTCTGTTTAGCTAAGGTAATCCAAGCGGCTGGAACACCTGTGCCACGAAGCCATGGTGCCACCCCCTTGCCAATCACACCTGGTTCCTCCTCTGTGTGAAGACACCAGGTGAGCTCTCTCTAGTGGGTAGCTATTGGAGCTGGGCCTTGATCCCTGAAGCACTTCTGTGTCTACTGAGCCTGAAGCCATGTGGTTTCCTTTTCTCCTCCTGCTGTGGCTGGGCCCTGTGATTCCAAACCACAAGACAGGTGAGGAAATGAGCTGACCCCTATTCGAGAGGTCAAGGAGACCCTGCGTTTGTTCTAATGCATTTAGTCAGTCAATATTATTTATTTCTGGTCAGATATGCCACCTTCTGATGACTAGTACCCACTCACTGATCTGATTAGGTAACCCACTTACTCAGACACCACATGTATCCCGAATGTGCTTGGAGTGGCTTCTTGGTGTGTCCACACTGATGTCTCTGTGGCGAGCTTGGAGTCTGATTGATAAGGCTGTGGAGTCTTCAGAGGTGGTTCTGGTGTGTACACTTTTGGTGGAGGCAGTGAGGGATCAGGAGGGTCAGTGAGGGTAACAAGCCCAGGTTCAGACTAACAGCAGCCTGGCCCATCAGCCACCACCCACTAGATGATCAGGGATGGCTAAAATATACCTGGAAATACAGCAGGAAATCCATGACTCATTATTGCTATTATTTGGGGGGAGGGGGGGCGTTGTATGTATGTATGTATGTATGTATGTGCATGCCTAGTGTTCCCAGAAGTCAGAAGATTCTTGGAACTGGAGTAAGAAGTAGAACGTGAGCTGCCATGTGGGTGCTGGGAATTGAACCTGGGTCCCCTAGAAGAGCATCCAATGCTCTTAACTGCTGAGCCATCCCTCTGGCCCAGGAAATTCAATAAAGGTATCTTTTCCCAAGCCTTTCTGCTGCCCTGCACTCCCTTTCCACACTCTGCACCCCTTCCATACCATGCATCACTCTTACCTCTAGAAAACTGACAAAGCCTTGCTCTAGAGGGAGCCAACCTGGCTGCCCTGGGTTCTTCACATTTTTACCTTGCTTTAAAGTTTGGGACAGGGTCTCAGTAAGTTACCCAGGCTGGCTTGAGCTCACTCTGTAGTCTAAGCAGCCGATGAATTTGAGGTTCTCTTTTCCTAGGCTCCCACAGTCTTCCTATGCCATCAGTACCTGATGATATGTTTGTTTATTTGTTTGTTTGTTTGCTTGTTTTGAGACAGGGTCTCCCTACATAGTCCTGGCTGTCTAGAACTCACTATGTAGACCAGGATAGCCTAGCACAAATCTGCCTGCCTATGCCTGATTCTGCCCTGTGAATGCTGGAACTAAAGTTGTGCCCCACCACGCTTGGCTACAATGTTTGATTTTTATTTGTTTGTTTTGTTTTGGTTTTTTGTTTTTTGAGACAGAGTTTCTCTGTGTAACCTCAGCTATCTTGGAACTCACTCTGTAGACCAGGCTGGCCCCAGACTCAGGGATTTACCTGCCTCTACCTCCTGAGTGCTGGATCACTAGGACATTTTCAGACAAATTTAAAGTTCCTTGATCCTCTTCTATTTCCCCCCTGCAGCTCCCTATCTCGCCTCCCTGCCCCTCCCTGCCCCTCCCTGCCCCTCCCTGTCCCTCCCTGTCCCTCCCTGTCCCTCTTCTCTGTCCCTCCCTGTCCCTCCCTGTCCCTCCCTGTCCCTCTTCTCTGTCCCTCCCTGCCCCTCCCTGCCCCTCCCTGCCCCTCCCTGTCCCTCTTCTCTGTCCTCCCTGCCCCTCCCTGCCCCTCCCTGCCCCTCCCTGCCCCTCCCTGTCCCTCCCTGTCCCTCCCTGTCCCTCTTCCCTGCCCCTCCCTGCCCCTCCCTGCCCCTCCCTGTCCCTCCCTGTCCCTCTTCCCTGCCCCTCCCTGTCCCTCCCTGCCCCTCCCTGCCCCTCCCTGTCCCTCCCTGTCCCTCCCTGTCCCTCTTCTCTGCCCCTCCCTGCCCCTCCCTGCCCCTCCCTGTCCCTCCCTGCCCCTCCCTGTCCCTCCCTGTCCCTCTTCTCTGCCCCTCCCTGCCCCTCCCTGCCCCTCCCTGTCCCTCCCTGTCCCTCCCTGTCCCTCCCTGTCCCTCTTCTCTGTCCCTCCCTGCCCCTCCCTGCCCCTCCCTGCCCCTCCCTGCCCCTCCTGCTTTCATGTCACATTTATTCTGTTGTCCCAGTCACTATTCTTTCTCCTCTCCCTCCCCAGCCCTTCCTTTCCCCCTCTCTCATGGTGCCCTTCTAGTTTTATAACTAGCATTCATGCCCACATCCATGCACATATGCAGTCACTAAAATCTAGGCTCAGTGTGTAGGGGAAAAGATGTGCTTGCTTTCTGAGCCTCGGGTTCTTAGCATGATATTCTCCAGTCTCATCTGTTTTCCCACAAATGTTGTGACTGTATTTCCCTTTATAGCTGAAGGAAGGCTGGGTTCAAGTGTGACCTTGATATGTAAGAACCGTTTCTTCTAATGGATTTGGAAGGGACAGGCCTCCCAAGCTGATGGCACAGCATTTGCCAAGGCTCAGAAACAGGTGCAGGCAGGTGTGACACTCCTGGAGGCAAGGTGGTAGGAAAGCCAGGAAGAGGCTTCTTCACCCAGGTTTGTGGCCAGTACAAGCCTGGCCATGGGTACCCAGCCTCCATCTATAGAATGAGAACATCTCTCTAGACTTTCAGGCTTTTCTGGCTCCGATCCATTTTTATAAACATCAATTGTTCTGTGACCTGAACTAGGTCATGAACTACTCATTCATGGAGCTAAGGCAACTTTTTTTTATTCTTGTTGTGTATAACGTATTCAGGTCTATTTTATTCAATTTAATTCAGCCTGGTTCCATTCCATCCTGTCTCATGCTGCCTCATCACAGTAAACACTGGTGCCATTGAATTGATCTCTGATTCACAAATAGAAGACCAACCTTCATTTGGATGGCTTCTCCCACCCTTCCCTCTTTAGTGGATTCTTGGTCTTAGATGCCTGGGAAGAGGGATGATTTAGGAATGGAAATAGATCATCTGCAGGAGGCCCCTGGACTGAAAGTGAGCTAGAGGCTGAGGAACAGTCAGGGCCCCAGCCCCGCCCACTCTTACCTGGAGCGGTTCTGGGCCAACTCTCTGTGCTTCAGACTCCTGTTTTCACAACACTTTAGGTTAGCCACACCCAGCCTTGCATCCTTTCAAAGGCCTGCTTCTGTGGACCCTGTCAACTCTGAAAGTCCTCAAGTTTACCCTTAAACAAGGCCCCAGGCAGGTGCTAAACTAACTGGAATCAATTGAGAAGAAAGAAAGGAAAAAAAAAATAAAAAATAAAAAAGGCACTAAGCTTTCCGGGGGCCCAGTCCCATGAACCAGACTCTGCAGTAACTGATTCCTCATCCCCACCTGTCCAGGCCTCATTTTTTTCCCCCTCATCTCTTAAAAGAGGTGTGCCTGCTCATTCGTGGGTTAATAAACAGACAGCCACTGAGTTGAGCAATTTAGGGAAATGGTTAGGGAAGCAGAGCTGCCGAAACTTACACGGAGGACAGACAGTGGATAGCTTTACAGATTCACTCTTCCTCCCTCAAAGCAGCATCATCTTACAGTCAGGCTCAGATGACTTTCTGTCCATGTGTGGTTTGAGGTTTGGTTTCAGACACGGGATTGAGGCACGTATTTTACATACCAAAGCAGACCTGGCCTCCAGGTTCTCCCAGCACCCCTCAGTTCTACTTGGCACATCCTGCCCCCATCCTTGAACTTCCCTAGATAATGCAGTCATTTTGCACTAACTCTCTTCCTCTTCTTCTCTTCTAGCCTGCCCTTTCTCTCTTCCTCCCCACCCCCTTCCCCATGGTGACCCCCCTGGCCTCAATCCTTGGGGGTCAGTAAACTTGCCCGAGAGAGCAGCTTCCCAACATGCCTGCCTTTAACGTAATCTAATCTGGCTTGAATTGGCTCATTTCACTGGTAGTGAAGAAATAACCTATCAGTAGGAATCCATAGCCATTCTTTGGCATACCTGTGTCCAGTTGTGCCCGCACCATTTATAAAATCTCTTGTCTTTTTTAATGTTAATTTTCCTCCAGGTAGTTGCTCCCAACCCCAGCCTCTCTGCTGCCTGGGGGCGGATCACCTCTGCAAGAGAGGAAGCTGCTACTGCGATAAATTCTGCTGTGTGGTATCAGACTGCTGCCCAGACCATGGGACCCTCTGCAACCCTGAAGACCTGCGTGTGGGCTCACCTCCACCCATGGCACAGCCAGATGCTGTAACCGACAGAGACAAGCCTGAACTTTAGATAGTGGCCACTATGGAGTGGATGACACCACATCCTGATGATCCTGCAGTTCTTACAGTCTATCTACCTCATGCCCAAAGCATCGTCACATTCCTCTCAGCTCTGCTTTGCCCGCTGCTCCCCTCAAGCCTTTCTTTAGGTCCCATGGGGAGAGGCTGAGCTATTGGTGGTGCAAACCCAGGATAGGGAATGTGGTGGGCCCAATCTTTTCTTGCTGTGTGTATGCTGCTTGTCCTTGCTTGGAGACTTCAGAGCAGAAGGGTCCTCAGAGAGGTATTGGAGGTGTTGACCAGCAGTGGGCTGGGGGGTGGGGGGCAGGATGAAGACAGGGCCTTTACCCTGTGTGTTGACCAGCAGTGGGCTGTGGGCACGGATGAAGACAAGGCCCTTCACCCTGTGTTTCAGCCTCTCACACTCCCAAAATGGTGCTACAGATGGTGCTGAGGATGGAGTGTCCACTTGACTCAGCCAGCAACAATCAAGATTTGATATAAAACACGGTGAGTGCCTGGGGGCCGGGGTTCCACTACTGGGGTTGGACGGCTCATGCCTCTCAGACCACTAGGACTCCAAGTAAGGGAAGGTAGAGGTAAGGGGAGGTGTTGCGTTTTATTAAAAAAAAAAAAAAGGAGATCCAGGAATATGTTTTTTGTAGAGCAGGGTATGGTGAGGTTGGAGGGGCTCATGTTGAGGCACCCCTTCCCTCTGAGTACCAGCCATAGGACGGATATAGTGTGGAATAGAGTTTATTTAGGGCATGGGAAGGGGAATTGAGGAGGGAGTAGAGAGAGAGAGGAGAGAGAGAGAGAGAGAGAGAGAGAGAGAGAGAGAGAGAGAGAGAGACACGGGCCAGGAACACAGGGAGAGGGGAGAG